>NC_138896.1:96934742-97597076 GCF_965194825.1 Balaenoptera physalus | reverse complement strand
AGGGCAATGTGCTTTGTTTATAGGAAAGTGAGATGGAGTCTATAGTTAATGTGATATATGCATCATATTTCTTTGATCTTATGATACTATTAATGGATACTTCTTGATTTCAAAACTTGCTATAAAGCTACCGTAAACAACACAGTGTGGTACTGGATAAGAACAGACATATAGATCAATGGAGTAGAAATTAACTCTTATACTTATTAGAGTCAATTGATTTTTGGCAAGAGTGCATGACCATTCAATGGAAAAAGAATCATTTTTTCATTAACGGTTCTGGGACAAACGGATATCCACATGCAAAAGAATACATTTGAAAAAATTTAAAAAGAATGAAGTTGGACCCCAACTTCAACATATCCAAAAATTAACTCAAAATGGATCACAGGCCTAAACTCAAGAGCTAAAACTACAAAACTTTTTATTAGAAAACATAGGAGTAAATTTTTGTGACTCTGGATTAAGTAATGGTTTCTTAGATATGACGTCAAAAGCACATGTAACATTGTATATATGTGCCACATCTTGTTTATCCATTCATCTGCTGATGGACACTTAGGTTGCTTCCATGTCCTGGCTATTGTAAATAGAGCTGCAATGAACATTGTGGTACATGACTCTTTTTGAATTATGGTTTTCTCAGGGTATATGCCCAGTAGTGGGATTGCTGGGTCATGTGGTAATTCTATTTTTAGTTTTTTAAGGAACCTCCATACTGTTATCCATAGTGGCTGTATTAATTTACATTTCCACCAACAGTGCAAGAGGGTTCCCTTTTCTCCACACCCTCTCCAGCACTTATTGTTTGTAGATTTTTTGATGATGGCCATTCTGACCGGTGTAATGTGAATACCGTATGCTAACACATATATATGGAATCTAAAAAAAAAAAAAAGGTTCTGAAGAACCTAGGGGCAGGACAGGAATAAAGACGCGGACGTAGAGAACGGACTTGAGGACACGGGGAGGGGGAAGGGTAAGCTGGGACGAAGTGAGAGAGTGGCATGGACATATATACACTACCAAATGTAAAATCGATAGCTAGTGGGAAGCAGCCGCATAGCACAGGGAGATCAGCTTGGTGCTTTGTGTCCACCTAGAGGGGTGGGATAGGGAGGGTGGGAGGGAGACTCAAGAGGGAGGAGATATGGGGATGTATGTATATGTATAGCTGATTCACTTTGTTATACAGCAGAAACTAACACAACACTGTAAAGCAATTATACTCCAATAAAGACGTTAAAACAACAAAAAAAGCACGTGTAACAAAAAACAGATAAATTGACTTCATCAAAATGAAAACTTTTGTAGTTGAAATGACGTCATTAAGGAACTGAAAAGACAACATATAGAATTGGAGAAAGTATTTGCAAATCATGTATCTGATAAGGAACTTGTATCTAGTATATATAAAGTAATGTTACAGCAAAATAATGGAAAGCCAAATAACCCAATTAAGAAACAGGCATAAGATCTGAATATATATATCTCCAAAGACAATGTCACCAATAGTCAGTAAACACATAATAAGTTGTTCAATATCATTAGCCGTTAGAGAAATGCAAATTAAAACCAGAGTAAGATACCACTTCACACCCACTATGACAGCTAAAATAAAAAAGACAGGCAATAACAAGTGTTGGTAAGGATATGCAGAGATTGGGACCCTCATACACTGTTAGTAGATTATAAAATGACACAGCCAATTTAGAAAATAGTTTGGCAGTTGCTCAAAATGTTAACATACGAGTTACCATTTGACCTAGCAATTCCATTCCTAGGAAGATACCTGAAAGAAATAAAAACATGTGTCCACATTGAAAAACCTGTAAATCAATGTTTACAGCAGGATTACTCAGAAGAGCCAAAAAGTGGAAACAACCCAAATGTCCAACAACTGGTGAATGGACAAACAAAATGGTATTTTTCCATACAATGGCCTATTATTTGGCCATATAAAGAAATGAAGTACTGTTACAACTACAACATAGATGAACCCTGCTAACATCATGCTAAGTGAAATAAGGCACAAAAGGCCACATACTGCATGATACCACTTATATGAAATGGCCAGAATGGGCAAATTCACAGAGGCAGAAATTAGGTTAGTGGTTGTCCGGTGCCGGGTGGAATGAGGAATGACTGTTAATGAGTACAGGGATTCTTTTTAGAATGATGAAACTGCTCTGAAACTAGACAGTGGTGATGGTTATACAACTTTGTGAATAGGTTAAAAACTAACTAAATTGTACATCTTAAACTGTTGAATTATATAGTATGTGACATATCTTAATAAAACTGTTACTAAAAAAAGATGGTACTGGAAGTCAGAGGCAACACTTTAATGAATTTTGTTTTTAAAAGAGAAACACTAAAAAAAAAGGACTCAGTTCAGGGAAACAGACTATTTTAGAGGAAACAGTACCTCATAGGGTAGTAAAGGCCAAGGCATTTCTGTTTCTCTTATATTTTTAACATGGGCTGATTCATATACTCATTCAGCTTAATTTATTCCACAAGGATTTATTCAGCACCTATTCATAAGTACCTGCCCTCTGGGTGGTAACGTTTGAATACAATAGGAGAAAGTAATCGCTGAACTTAAAATTAAGAAAATCCATTTGTTGACTCCCTCACATCCCCTAACCTCTATTAAATAAATCTGGGCTACTTAAAAGATAGTCTATACGGCATAATTAAACTAAACTTTATGAGGTCAAGCTAACAGACTGCTCACAGCACAAGACTGCACTGAATTTGGGGTGGGAGAAAAGTAAATGCTATGAAAGAAAAAACAAACAAATTTGAAACGCTAAAGATATACAACAATGCAAATATTCTGCAGCAGATCAACACTGTAAATATCATTAGTGTGTACCCTAAATACACACATCAGGGATAGATTACTGACTGGCAGCACCATCCGTCAAGGGTTTAGCGGCTAGCACAGAATTTCATCTCTGGTTAAATGTCTAACAGAATAATTTAGCTCTTGGAAAAACACAGACACACTGACACACACACATGAACTCACACACACACGCACACACACCTTATCATGATGTCCCTGAGTTTCAGACTTAACCTCTGAACCCTAAAGCATTTGTTCTCTCCAGGGACCACATATTACAGCCGTGAAGTAAAAACCAGCCAGCGTGGTGCATAAAATACACGTCCACGAGGAGCCAACTGGCTTGTTCCGATTAGAGGCTACTCAGTGAAAGGTGCTGATTGGGAAGACAGCAGAATCGGGCCCTCGATAGCACAGGGGCTTCTTTCTGCAGCCAGAAATGTCATAACACGAATCGTAACAATGCATGAGAGACCATAGTAGAACTGTTAACACACACAGGTTGGTCAGATACTCTAAATGTGATGATAGCTAGTTCCTAAGACTTTCGAGTGCCAGACAAAAAGGTCAAATTCAGGGAAAATGACCTAGAAAAAAGAAGTCCAGAGAGAGGGTCTCGGGGCCAAAAAACAACTCAGAATCACTTCAAATCATTACACTATGGAGAAAGGGCCAACTCCACCTATTTTAGAGAAAGCCTATACCGGACTATTCCAAGAGATGGGCAGAAACGTGCTGGCGAAAAGAAAAGCTTACTCTGAACTTCTGCAGAGTACTATCTTTTTCCAGTATTTCATCAAATCATACTACACAAAGATTAAAACCCCTTTTATGCTCCCCAGAGGAAAATACAAAGAGTGACACAAAACTTGCCCAGATTATTCCACATTTAATCAAGGCCGTCCCTCTCAGTACTTTGCTTCCTAATACAGTTCAGTTACAAAAGTACCTGACCTCGGTCTCACTCCTAGGTGGTTTTATTTTTTCCTTGATGAAGGTGGTCAGGAAAGAAAAGAACTGTGCATATGTTGGTCTACTAGTTTCCTACCGTGGCCATAAACAAGTTACCACAAATTTGGTGGCTTTAAACAAAAGAAACCTATTCTCTCGCATTCTAAAAGCTATTAGTCTGAAATCAAGGTGTCGGCAGGGCTGTGTTCACTGCGAAGGCTCTATGGGAGAATCCTCCCTGGGCTCTTCCAGCTTACGATGGCCGTTGGCAATCCTTGGTGCCCCTTGGCTTCTTCTCTCCAACCTCTGCCTCCATGGTCACAGTGCCTTCTCCTCTGTGCGTCTTCTCCTCTTTTGTCTCTTGAAAGGTCCTTGCCATGGAAGGCAGCTATGCTAACCACGATACCACCAACACCTGGGCAAGGACCTTGCCATGGGATTTAGGGTCCAAATGCTTAACTCTGGATATCTCGAGAGCTTTCATTTAATTACATCTCTAAAGACCCGTTTTTCCAATTTGTTCCACAACTGCGTTTTCACTCATCATTCGTTGCCTCTTGGTATAATGCAATTTTCCAAAGCGTTTTCCATTTTTGCCAACAAAGTCTTCCCGTTGACAGGTTCTAGGTGGTTGTATCTTGTGGTAAATTATGATTCTAACCACTACAGGTCGTCAATTGGAGTCTGAATTTGAACCATAATCTCTCACATAAAAACTCTTGAAAAGAATGAGATACGATGAGTGTTCTCTAGGTTGATACCTTCTCCCATTCAAAAACTGCTACCTTTTTCAACTAACTGGCGACACCTAACTGATGGTAGACCAAAACTTCAAACCTACAGCGCGGTGATGGTCAGACTTGATCCTCACTGTCTAAAAACTAAACTTGAAAAACAATCAAACAAAATTATTTTAATATTTAGTGACTGAATTATTCAAAACAATAAAACAAAAAGGGATAACATTTTAGTAACATTACTTAAAAAAAAAAGATACGAAGTGTTAATTGTTTTTAACTTGGTGATTTCTTTTAAAGCCCTGACTCATCAAGCCTGTATGAATACCTATCTGATCCTGGTTGCCAATTTTAATGTGTACTGTATTCTTAGAATGCTCCTGAATTTTAAAAAATTCTCTATACTTATTGATTTAGTCATGAACTGCTCTTTGTCAGACCCTAAACTGGACTGTGGCATGACTGAAGGAAATATACCTAATAAATGAATAGCTACAACTAACTAGCATCTGTACATTAACAGGTTTTGTGGAAGAGACAGAAAAAAAAATACAAGTGAGAATAATGCTGTGTACTTGTGAATTTCAATTCTTTGTACCACATCTCACAACCGCCCACATCACTAAGAACCAACAGCACACCTATGTACTAACTAGTTCTGCATTATGAAATTTTCAACAGACACCAATTGTCACCAGCATTCTTTTTAGTACCATGGTAAGTGGCAGACAATACCTACTAAAAACATTATTTCAGAAACTCAGCAAGTTTTGGTTTGAATTCTTCTAACTATTCAAATGAGAAAATTTTAATTCTTTTATGGAGGATCAAAGCCCTCCATTGATAAATGTTAGCAGCAATTCAAATACTTCTTAGTTGATCAAGTTTTAATTGATCTAAATATCCACAAATTATTTATCCAAACAGTCATCCATCAACATTTTATTGCTCAGAAACAGAAGTCTGCCTATTTAAGCAGCCTTCCTAATTAAAGATCAGTCAAGTCAGTCCTGAGTTTGGCCATCTATCAAACTCCCAGTTATTGCTCTGATTGCACATTTTATTCTTTGGCTATGAAAGATAAACTAACTAAACATTAAAAGCAATGCAATTTGAAATTTATTGTGAATAACTGCAATGATCAAGACTCAAAAACCAGGTTGCCAAAAGCCCCAGTTGGAGTACAGTAAAACATTCAAAATTTAATATATTAATCTTTATTACCATCATCACCACAATTGTCAGAGGGTACCTAAGTTAAGGAGAACTCAGACAAGGCTTACTTTAGTACCCATAAGAAACATCTTTTTCAACAATGTTATCTGATCAGCTACTGTTCATCAATGTGATATTTTCACCATAAAAACTGTTGACTGCACATAACTGATAAACCAAAATTAATCTCAAAATGGATTGGTTTAGTGAGTTCTTTATATATATATATAGAGAGAGAGAGAGAGAGAGAGAGAGAGAGGGAGAGAGAGAGGGAGAGAGAGAGGGAGAGAGAGAGAGGTCATAGAAGGCCAATATGGGGTGGTTTTTGCACCTAAGGCTCCCTTTCATTTACCATCTTCATCCTTCTTCTTTTTTCTTCCTTTTCCTCTTCTATTCCCTTCCTCTTAATACAAGCTCAGGAGGTAAATATGCAGGGTTTGAATAGAGTGTACCGATCTAGTTTCTTTTCCCACCTCATGCGAGGCACCAACAGAGATCAGCATATCCATCGCTTCCTTCAAAAGAACACCACCTTGCCCACAGCCAAGACCATGCCAGTTTCCCTCCAGCAGGCAGGAGACTTGATTTTGTTAAGCGATTTAATTTTACCGTAAGCAATTTGGAGGTACTTATGCATGAATTATAGTCATCCCCAGCAGGAGATGAGTAGTATTAAGTCTTCTGTTTTGAAGATCTGAACTGTTATAAAACAGCTGAACTTCTTCCAGGAAGAAGGCCCCAAACAATGTTTATGAAGCAATCAGTTTGACAGGCTAAAATCTGGAGTTATTGGATTAGTCTCTTGGAAGCTCTTCTTAACAATCTACATTTAAAGTACATCTTTTTCACATGTGGGGGAGGAATAATACAGGAGTAAAAAAACTTATAATAACATGTCATTTACTGCTTGGGGATATAAAGTTTGCCAACTCAAAGTTATTTATCATAAAATATCAATATTCAGAATGTTTTACAACCTACTAGCAATAAACTGGAAATCTGCATATTAACTTTTAGAGCAGAAATATTGTTATTAATTATTCTCATTATGGAACCTGAAACCAATTATATTAAAATTAGAGCCACAAATGTATGCATAATTGTGGTATACAACATTATGGTTTTAGATACTAATAGCAAATCAACATTATGACAGCATCAGGAAGCCTACAACTAAAAAATTAAAAACAAACTAATGATGGATGTACTGTAGGAAAGGTTGTAAACACATTGAAAAATCCAAGTAGGTGTCTACAAAAGAAACATTTTATTAATCCCCCAAATCTATAGTTCGAATATGAATTCCACGAGGAAAGCGTAGTTTTAGCTGTCATGAGGGAACTATGCATGTCAAATGCCATGTAATGAGCATGTGCTCAAAAGTCAGGTAGCCAGATTCCTATGCTGGGTCCTCTCCCTTCCACTGCACCCTTCGTGAAAATTATCTCATTTCTCTAATCTGCAGATTCTTTACCCATGAAGAAAAATAATGCCTATACTTCCCTGGGTTATGTTGAGAACTAAATGGGATAATGCTTCCAAAGTGCTTAGCCTAATCTCCGACCTAGAGCAATCAAAACATAATAAAAATTATAACAATAGCTAACATTTATTAACCCCTAATGTGTGCCAGACAATGATCTAGGAATTTTAGGCAATATTAATTTATGTGATCTTCACAATAAAGGAGGTAGAGTTATTAACCCTATTTTATGGATAAAGAAACTGAGGCAGAGAGAAGGACCTTGTCCCAGGTCACAGGGTTACAGGATAAATTGAATTTCAACCCAGGGAATCTAACTCCAGGGCTTGTGCTCTTACCCCCTATACCTAAGTGTTTAATAAAGGTTAGTTATTATTCTTATTTTAAAAAGACAGAAAAAGGAGGGGAAAAGAGGGGAAGAGAAGAAAAGACAGAAGGAAAATACAGAAGCAGCTTTTTCATCATTTTCTCATGCTAGGAATTATTCTGGGCTTTTGCATATGCTTTATAATTTAATCTTCATAACACCCTAAGGGAGAAGTATGGTTATCCCCAGGGCTCTGATGAGATATCTCAGTTCTAGCAACTTTATAAGACACATAAATTGGAATGGAGCAATGGACAACATTCTATTCTATCTAAACTTAGGCAATATAGTATCTCAGTTTCTCAAGCCCACATTCACAAATTTTTAAAATAGGGACTTGGGTATTTTATACACGTGTAAGTGTAGATTACAACTTACTTAAAAAAATCCACATCTATATGTCAGTGAACAAAATTGCCCTGTTCCCTAATTGTGTAAGGTGATTCTCAAGCAGATTTGAATTGGGATGCTTGGCTGGGAAGTGAGTAGGTAGTGTGACAGAGCTGTAGCACTTCATTCTGTGTAGACACAGCCTCTGGAAAAATCCCCACCATGAAGCAGTGAAAGTAATGAACTGAAATTCCTTCTACTCCTGGCCTTATCTTCTGATTCAGGTACCTACGTAAGAGTTAAAGAACATTCAACTTGCTTTACCCCTTGTGAGAAGGGGAGGTTAAAGGAAAGCTATTCCTAAACACTTCATTGAAGCTATATATACTCTCACGCCAGGTTTTCAGGATACAAGTAAACTTTGATGGCATATTTTAACATATGATGCCCCAACACATACCCTTATCTGGAAGTAGGATGTCAATCGTCTTCTACACAAACTCAAGGTGGAAATACTTGCATCTACCTCCAAAGCACTCGCAAAGGACTGCCAGAAAGTCCTTAAATGCAGTGGTCCAACTCATACCCCAAACATGGCCTGATGACTTTAACATCCAATCCTTATAACTTATTCATTTATTCAACAACTATTATTGCAAGTTTACTAAATGCCAGGCACTGGGTAGACCCTGGTAAATTAATCAATCAAGTCTGCTAGTCCAAGGTGAAACAGTAGGACTAGATGGTAGAAGGGGCATTGGTAGTCTACTCTTAGCAACAGGCTAAGTGACAGAAAGAGAAGTGATTGACCCTGGCTTAATATTGCAAGGGGACTGAAAACACAATGTGCTCCAAATTACATTACAATACTCTATGCTCATGAAAGTGTCCACACCTCATCAAGAGTGACTTCAGGGCTTCCCTGGTGGCACAGTGGTTGAGAGTCTGCCTGCTAATGCAGGGAACACGGGTTCGCGCCCTGGTCTGGGAGGATCCCACATGCCGCGGAGCAACTGGGCCCGTGAGCCACAACTACTGAGCCTGCGCGTCTGGAGCCTGTGCTCCGCAACAAGAGAGGCCACGATAGTGAGAGGCCCGCGCACCGCGATGAAGAGTGGCCCCCACTTGCCACAACTAGAGAAAGCCCTAGCACAGAAACGAAGACCCAACGTAGCAATCAATCAATCAATCAATCAATAAATCTTTAAAAAAAAAAAAAAAAAAGAGTGACTTCAGTTATGCTATGCCTGTTTAATCAAGGAAAGTTTTCTGTCCTAAGAAAAGCGGGGTTTCTTAGAGGCATCATCGCCATTAATTAGATTTTTTGCTTATGTGAATTAATTCATTTTTTAAATGCTAAATACAAGAGATTATCAAATTCTGTCTACAAAAGCAGTATGAAAATATTTTTTAAATAAATCATAAATGATGTCTACCTTATAAAATTGTCCAGTGGATAAAATTACAGAAGGTATGTAAATGAGATTTGAAGGTGTAACATGTTAGATAAAGATGAAGGGATTTTTTTTTCTTATAAATCAAAGTGACTCTAACGTAGACACAAATCAAGGTACCCTGGATTAGGAGCTGAAGCTGCCATTCCTTGGTTCTCACTTATTAATTATGTAAATAACAAGTAATTCAGTTACTTCAATCTTCAATTTAATTTTTTTTTTAAAGATACAGGCCAGGAAACCTTTAAGGTCCGTTTTAGCCATAAAATCATATGATTAAAAATGAAGAAATATTCTTACTTGCGTATTATAGTGCAGTAAGTACAGTGAAAAGGCAACATTTTTTTCCCTCAATGATTATGAAAATGCTTGGGAGAAAGCAATTACTCGGTAACATTTAAAAGATGTCATTTTCATGCTCCACCTTACATCACTGAAGAAAAATATTTTATTCTAACCAATTAAAAATGATTTTTGAATAGAGGCAATGTCTTTTATTTTTTTTTTTTAACTTAAAAAGGATAGAAAAGAAAGGTCTAGAAACTATATGTTAACGATCAAAATGCTAGACTCCGGAAAATGACTAGAATAGAAAGGGTGCGGGTTTACTAAAAAAAATACATCCTCCCCCAAAATAACTTTATACATATATTTTCTTTGTTGTGTCACTGAATAGGCAATTAATAAAGGAATTTGTTTATTCCTACATATAAATTATTCTAGACTCTGGAGATATAAGGATGGACGATAGTCTCACCTCTGTTAGAACTTAGATTCTATCATAGAAGTCAAATAATGAGAAAAAAGAAATACACAAAATCATTCCAGATCATAGTGAGTCCTAATGTTTGAAAACGATGTTGTTATGTAGAAAAGTAGAGGGCAACAGAAAGGTAGGCAGAAGACAGGAGAAGAAATGGAAGGAATTGCTTCTTAGGTTAGACATGGTGATATGGAAACTTTCTGTTAGGAGGTCACACCTAAATTGAGAACTAAGGATCATAGGAAGTGAGCATGTGAAAGATCAGGAGAAAAGCAAATAAGGCAGAGGGAGTGAAAGTATCAAGGACTGGCGCAAAAGATAGTTTGTAATTTTTGAGAAATGAAAACAAGACCATGGTAGTGAATCTGAGATTTAGTCTAAGTGCAGTAGAAGGCATAAAGCGGGGAAGTGGAATGATCTCATCTACATGTTTAAAAGATTACTCTGGATGTTTTATGATAAATGGTTAAGGAAGATCTAGACAAGATTCACAGAGACCAGGTACAAGCGGATGTTGTAGAAATTGTACATCTTGATTTCAGCAAGGCGTTTGGCAAAGAGTCTCATTATTCTAAGAACAAGTAGGAGAAACTGGGATTCAAGTATAGTATGTATGGGTAAATTTGTAGCTAATTGAACATGAGTAGGTGAAGAATATTGATTTATAAATTTAATCTCATTTTATTGGACATTCTCTACTGGCAGGCTGCCCTGTCCCGGTCAACATTTTGTATCAATTATTTGAATGGACACACGCTTATCACATTTTCTGCTGACACTGAAGTAAAAGGATAATCAATATGTCAGATTTAAAAAAAAGATTTAAAACAATTTCAACTGTGATGGAACAAAGGGTCACAACTCAGAAGGTGAATTTAATAGGAGTAAATATAAAATTCTGGATTTAGGTAATAAAATAACACAATTGGGTAGCTCTGGATTAATAGCCATTCATGAAAAATCAATCCTCTAATTTTATATGAAAAAAGTTGAAATATGAGACTTGGGGTTTAAAAAAAAGTGAATATCAATGTCAGCCCCATTCATCAAAAGAGAAGCTCACACCATGGGATACTACTGTTCCCACTGTCCTCTGCAAGGTCAAGGCACAGGCATAGAGTTGGGTACATTTCTATAGGGTCACAGTTTAATAGATAATTGAATAAAACTGTGTTGTGAAGAAGATGGTTGTGGATTGAGTACCTGGAGAAGAAAAGAATTACGGGACAAGGGACATGAACATATTTTCACGTGTCTGAACCTAACCAGATCACAGAGTAAGCACTGGGAGTGAAGGTGATAGAGATTTAGATACTTAGCTCAATTTTAAGGAAGAGATATTGTTCTTGTTTTTGTGTTTTTGAACAACTACAGCAATCACAGGTCAGGATGCTTTGTGATGAAAAGGTGAGCTCTCTACCTTCAGAATTTTTCAAGCTGAATGCTTATCAGCTGACAATTCTGAGGGTGGCAGGATGTTAGGCACAAGAAGTGGGATAAGCAGGGTGGATTCCAAACTCAGGCACCTCAACCACAAAACGAGTGGTAGAGCTTTTACTTTGGCTAAACTATTGTATTTAAATGGCTATCCCTGCATATGAGATTCTATCTTTCCAATATTTTTAGTAGTAGAAATGCCTGGACTTCTACAAAAGGAGAGCCTTAAGAGTTAGTAATTTGTTTTTTAAATGTCATAAATTAGAAAAGCAAAAGGTTGTTAATGCTATGTTAATCTCTTTTCTGTTGCTGTTATTGTTACTGTTTTTAAAAAAAATTCCTATGCTGTGAAATACAAAAATCAATGAAGTACAAGAGTAATTGAATACAGAGATTTCCCTACTCTGAGAGTCTATGATTATTTTCTAAAATGAATCCAACAAAATCTATTTGTTAAAAATATAGATACCACATTTGTCTTAAACCAAAAGAAATAAACACTTTGGTTCTGTAGCACTCAATCAGACATATCCTCCTATTTTTCTCTCACCTTAGATTATTTGGAAGACTACTGCAGAAGACATTCACAAAGAAAATAAGCCTGGTATCCCATATATACCTAATACTTAGAAAAGTCATTTCTCAACTAATAAAAATGCCACCAAACAGCAATAAGAAATTAAGTACTGAATATTAGGTATATTTGATATTGAGTTTCTGGAGAGGATTTTGTTAATGAGAATATCCTACAGTGTTACTGCCAACAGACTTTGTAATTAGGAAAGCTTTGACATTCATGCACTGCTATATGAGTTGGGATTTTACACAAGGAAATATATAATCATAGGCAAATACATAAACCCTTAAAAATACAGCTGAACATCAATCCTCCAAGGTGTCTATACTCAAATGTGTACTCACTGCTCTTGCCTGTCGATTTTATTTTCAACTTGCTATTTCTAAATTCCACTATCTTTCACATGCTCATGAACTTTCATTAGCTGGTAGTCTTAAGAGATAGCAATTTGTTTTTTAAATGTTCTAAACCAGAAATATAAAAGGTAAAGCTTTGATTGCCTCTACTTTTTGTTTTCTGTAGTTGCTTTTAAAATTTTCCTTTTCCTTCAAATAAGAAAAAGTATTAGAGAATTATAGGATTAAGAGACTACCAAGCTTTTTTCTTTTCCAACTGTGAGCTTTATGGCTAAATCGCTTGTCACATTGACTATTAACTTACTGGCAATTCAACTGCTTGCTTATACACACTCGCTTTAAAATGTGTGTGGGTGTATGTGCGTGTAATTTGTTGTACATGTAAACTTATATGTATATAAATTTGAGTGTATGTGAATTTATGTGTATAGAGCATCATATAACCAAATTATCATACAGTCAAACTATCTCAACCCTTATAAAAGCAGAAGAATACATCTTCCCATTCAGATTTACAGTTTACCCTACAATGAAAGATATTTTGCAAATATGAAAAAAGGGTAAAGAAGATCAACATGACAAATTAAAATCTGTTTGGTTTTTTAAGATAAACTGTTTTAAAGGCTGATTGGTACAAGGCACAAAAACTCAAAGTCACATTTGGAGCAGGATATAATTGCTACTTACAAGCAAACTGAAGCTTTGCTTCTCTGCTAACAATTGTTCCAAACGAGTTTGTTGCTCTGCACTGGTACGTTCCAGCATCTTGGGTTTTATTGGGGTTACTGATCAACAAGCTGCCTTCAACAACACTGTAGCGGAAATCCATACCAATGTCAACATCTGTTCCATTTAACTTCCACCTATAGTATAAAAATGCCAGTAGATAAAGCCTTGTAATATTAATCAATACTTCTGAGTTGTCTAAAATATATAAAAACTATGAATTGCATGAAATATCACCTGTGACTGTTTTTTAACCATGGTTAAAAAAAAAAAAAATTAGAAAAGCTCTACCCAGCAATGGTGTCAACATAGATGCATAGACATGCTTTAAAAGAGCACGTCCTTTTGAAGTAAACGAGATATTAAAATTTTAACACCTGTTTTGGTGACCACTTAACAAGGCTACAGACACTTCCCTTTTTTTTTTTTTTTTTGGAAAATTCCCATAGCATCTTGTACAACTTTCTTCAAATAGCACTCCTCAGTAAAAGTCCTTTTTCTGGTTTGCCGTCATTCTTTAAATGGGTCTATACAGATGACAGAATATACCATTTTCCGGTAGATTGCTGAGTATTTGATGAAATTGCAGAGTTGTTTTGATTTGGTCCTTAATATGACTGAAATGGTTGACTACAAAGCAGAGGAATTCTATTGATCTAGAGTTGTCTTAGGAACCAAACTAGCCTTCACCAGGGATCACTCTGAAGATCTCCTTAGCTACCGGCATTCATCAATCAACCAGCCCAATAAACTGTAGATCAGGCCATTAGGTAACAAACACAAAGAGGGTTTTCTTGCTTTTCTGTTTGTTTACTTGGATCATCTGTGTATCTGAGTACAGGGCCTGGCCCAATAAATTAGTTTTAGTGGGACTCACACATTTAAACAGCAAAGCTTTGGTAACAAGATCTCCTTTTTTTTTTTTGTAAACAGCCAATAACATTCCAGAGAGACCTTACCTTAACCAAACTGCCTTTCAGTAAGTTGTTTTAATACGTACAAACTTTTGAACTAATACAAAACAATCATTATCTTTTTTTCTCTTCCTTCCCCACAATCCTACATAAAACATCAGGTAATGAATATAGCATAGTCGGAGTATCTGAATTATCAACCGTCTCCTAGTAGCGTCACACTGGGAGGCCAAAAATAAGGCAACACTAGACCATAAAGGAAATTGATCGGAAGCAATAACGGGAGTAAAGAATGAGAAACAGTCACCTTATTTCCTTCAAACAGTAAAAAAACACTATTTAAATGTGTGTGTGTTCATACATACTCATTGTGTATCCTCTTATAACATTCTGGGGCACTAGGGCTGGTATGCATAATGTAAAAGGATTTAAATGAAAAAAATGAAGGCCAGTTAGTTTCAAGATTTTGGATACTGGGTATCATCAAAAACATGTTTAAAGAATGAGTGCTTTCTTTCCACCAAGACGTCTCTCACACTTCAAAGTCAACCTTAAACTACACCTCTCCTAATGAAGTCTTCCTCAATATTCCTAGTCAAGATAAATCAAAGCTTCCCCCAAGCTCCTACAGAATTCTCCTTACTTGTTTAGGTGGGAATTCTGCCTTCACCATAGATAATTTGCCTATATCACTTTCGTAGTCTCCCTTTAGTAACCTAGAACTTGACACTCAGTGTGCTCAATAAAGGCTTGTGGTATTTCACTAAATATTTTACTTCTTGGCTGGATATTTTAGCTTTGAGCATACACAATTTAAGAAGCATCCTAGCCCACCACAGCACAGCAGTGTACGTTTGTTCACGTCTATGTCTTTGAAAGGTGAAAATATGGAAATATGAGGGGTGGGAAAGGTGGGCCAGATCAGGAAATGGGACATAGTTCTTTATGTGTTTTTTTATAAGAAGATGGGTATTAGAAACTGACATTGTTCTTAAGCTTGACAGTAATTCTCTCTGTGTTCTGACACAGACAAGAAAGTAATAAGCAATAAAAAGAGAACGATTGGGTTACATCCTAGCAGGTCTATATGCTCATGAATCTCCAGGGCTGACTGCTTGCCCTAGACATTTTTTTGAGTCAGCTGGTCACATCTCTGTCATAACTCTCACTTCAAATGAGAGTCGAGCAATTTAATATGACAAGTGTAAGAACTCAAAGAGGAAATTGCAATCTAATGTGAGCTGCAAGCAGAGGCAGAATTTAGGAATGGGACCACGTGAGCCTTTCTAGAAAAGTCTTCGTAGGGATAATGAGAACACCTCTGTGGGTTTGTCTACACTCGTCATCTCAACCAGAATGCTCTGCAGAAAGTCCATTAATCTACTTTATTACCCGCTTTTACATACAAATAGCACAGGAAAACGGAATATTTAGAAAATAAGGCGCTTGTTGTGAAACGCAGTTGGGTCTCCATTACACAGCACTATACCAAGTTTTATTGCGATGCAGTCACTGTTCATTCCAACTGAATGTGGACTGCGTTGAATTCCTTATTCCACACTGAAACAGTCTTGAAAACATTCACAATTCATTTTCAATGTTTGAGGAGTCTTTTAAGAACTGGTAATATAGAGGCGATGCTCATTTGACACAAAGAGATTTTCCCAAGGGCCAGGACATGGGTGAGTCTTGTAAGCTGATTTCCGAATTATTCAGGGAATCACAACCCCATTCTCTCCAGAGAGTGAGGTTGTGCACAACCAAACACTGACACTGTGAAGCTCTGTAAGGTACCATTTTTCAGACTTTGCTGGGAAGCTGTCTATAGGATGTGTTGTAGCAAAACCCTCTCTCTTTGTTCACTGTTTCAGCTTGGCACCGAAGAAGGGGCAGGACCTTTCTGACCTGAAATTTGTTGTCTGCAAACCAAGCTGAATACAAACTTCACAGCAGAATTATTTCCACCAAATACTTGACCATTCTTTCCGTCGGGAAATGGAGGCTAAGAGCCATAAGTAATGTCACATGTCCTTCAGGAACTTTAACACAAGGAAAGTGGGCACAAGTCAAAACTTCTTAAGTTTTTCTGGGTCTGGGTCAATCCTTTCAAAATTGAGGGGCAGGAAACAATGAAAAGAGAAGGCTCCGTTCAGGGAACAAACACAAAGAAGAGAGGTCAGTCGGGGCATCTGAGGGAAAACCTAATGGCGAAGATCCCCATGAAGAACTCACCTTGAATTTCTCCTAGGGGTTCCTCCCCTCAAAGTCAGCCTGAAGACTGAAAAAGTTCAGCCAGAAAGATGTTTGAAAATACCTGATCTCTCCATTCTTTCTCTTGTTCTTTCCTTCTACAAAAGGGAGTTTTTAGCTCCCAGGTACCAATCAGCTATTTTGTCACAGAGAAACTACCAAAAGTATAAAGGAAAGTGAAGTACACTGCTACCAACTACTAGTGCATTTGATTAAAAGTTTTCTTCTCAGCTTTTCCTGGCAATCTTCAGAACCATAATAGGTTTCTGTTCCTCTGCTTGTTTTAAATAACAAAGCAAGCCCCTATATCTAGAAACACAATGTTACAAAAGCAATGTTAATTAAAGGTCAGAGTTTGGGGAAAAACAAAGCAGCAACCTGCCAAATTCTGCTGCAAAATTTGTTCTCATTTATGACTAACATCTGAACTTATACTTGGCGATGTACTAAAAACTGGGGCCATTTAACTCATCATTTATGTATGTAGGAACCTTTGCCTCTTGCGTTTATTTATTTTACTACATAAAGCATTTAAAAACGTTTGATTTAGCCTTGAAGTCAACATATTATAGGGAGAATAACTACATATTCTGATTTACCCAGGACATTGCTGGGTTTACACCTGTCCTCCTGGACTAATTATTAACAGTGGCCTTTTGCTCTCAGAAGTGTCCTGGTTTGGATGATAAATTACATGTTCACCCTAATTATATGGTCCATTAGAGAGTTGTTTTTTTTTTTCTTTCTGGAATGTACTTCCTTTTTTTATCCCTATGACAAAAGGTCACTAGCCCTCCAAATTCACTTAAATATCTCCTTTTCTGTGAAACTTTCTCTGATACCTTCCCTCTCTATCCTGAAGCAGACTTTCTTTCCTCCAGAATGCCCTAGAACTTGGACATCCTTTTTTCACACTTCCAGCATAGCCCTATACTTCCACCTCCAGGCACTGACCCCCAAAGCACACTATTTGAATATGTAGTTTATTAATCTTTGAATACCTCAAACCTAGCATGGAACATTGCAGCTGCTTTAATGTAGTGGTTTAAACATCTTTCCTAGAGGATGTATTTTTCAGAATCCTAATATATACCCTAGTTCAAAGCAGAGCTACCATGATGGAATCTTGGTTAGAAACTCTACAGTAACTCACCCCAGGTAATTCCTGAGTCAACTCCTTGGACCCTGGAATTCACAGTTTGAAAAACACTGGGGTGGTCTGATGAATAATGCTATGTTTGATGAATGAATGGGCACACAAACTAAATTCTAAAACAATTTCCACTACGTTAATACCACCATCCTGTATGGGATGTCCCTTGCCCTCTGCCAGTTTGAAAACTATCAATACCTACCTCAGTTCAAATTCCACTTCTGTGCCCCCCGGGTGACTCCAATTTCTTCCTCCCCTAATCTATGACACATGTGCCATATACTCTTTTGGTTTTTACATACTACTACATATTGGTTATTAGCTTAAGGTTTTCATCGTTAAATCTGAATAGAGGTAAAATAATATTTATGAGATGTATGTATATTATATAAAGAATCCTGAGACAATAAAGATCTGTGTTTAAGAAAAGGAATATTATTACTCTTGAAGTCTCCTATTTCCATTTTGATTCCAATCACTCCTATCTCAATGGTTAATTATAATCTTGAATTTTGGCTTTTTCATTCCTTTGATTTTATGATTTTATCATGTATGTTAGTACCCTTAAACAACTACTCCATCTTACCTGCCTTTGAACTTAGTAAATACGGGATTATAAACTTTGCATTCTTCTATGACTTGCTTTGTTTACTCAAAGTTACGTTCCTGTGATCCATCATGTTTTTGTAGCTATAATTCATTGATTTTCACTGTTGCATGGGGTTACCGTGTATGAATATGCCAGGTTATATTTATGTATATTATTTTTATTACGTTAAATTTGCTCTTCTAAATTTCTGTCAATTTGGTGGGTTTGAAAGAGTGTGTCGTTTTAGTTTTAATTTGTATATTTTAATATACACTGATAATCTCTTTATATGATTAATGGATATTTGATATTCTTTTCTAAGAAGTATCTGATAAAGTCTTTTGGTAATGTTTTTATTAGGTTACTTGTTTTTTACTTTTTGATTTGTGGAAATTCTTTAAATAGTTTACATATTAATCCTTTGCAAATAATATGTATTAAACATATCTTCTCCCAGTTGGAAGCTTATAATTTTACCCATCCCAGTATATTCTGCTAAACAGAAATTCTTTATTTTAGTGAAGTTAAATATTTTCTTCTATGATTTGTGCTTGTCATTATTGAAAAGTTTTTTCTTCCCTACAAAGTCATAAATATGTATGCCTATTTCCTTTTAAAAGTTGTGTAAATTTCCCATGTTGGTTTTCTATTCACTTGGATTTGATCTTTGTGTATCCTGTGAGGTAGGGATCCAACTTTATTTCATTTTTTTTAATCACATGGATAATCCACTGTGCAGTATATATCTTCTCAATTTATTTCTAATATTGTCATGACTTTTAACTTTTCTTTTTTAATCTTCACAATACAGTATTGTTTTTATTATTTTTATTGTTTAGTGCAATTGATTTTTACGTGGAAATACTAACCTTTACCATTTGTGTCACTTATCATTCCTTCTTATATCTAAGACAGTATACCTGGGATCATTTTTATTCTGCTTAAAGTATATCTTTCAGCATTTTCTTTCGTAAGGATCCGCTGGAGTCAAACTTCAGTTTCTGTCTGCCTGAAAACACATTTACTTTCTTCTCCTTTTTAAAAAGTACTTCTGCTATACAAAAATTTGACAGCTAATTTCTCTCAGCACATTGAAGATTCTGTCTTCTGTCTTGATATTTTTGTTGCTATTGAGAAGTCAGCTGTTGGTTTAATTGTCATCTCTTTGAAGGTTAGCTGTATTACAACTTTGGCCTATTTTTATGATCATTTCTTAGGGTTGGTGTTTTGCTGTTTCTCCATGGTAATTCTAGACAGGGCTTTATTTTTATTTGCACTGCTTGAAATTCACTGGCCTTACTTAATCTGTAGCTTTGAATGTTTAATTAGCTTTGGGAAATTCTTAGCCTTCTCTTTAAATATTGCCTCTGCCTCATTTTTTTTTTCCTTTCCTTATGCAACTCTGATTAGATATGTGTAAACGTTTTCTCTTAATCTCCTTTTTCTCTGCCTCTCTCTCTCATATTTGGATAAAGAGAAACACCTCTTTATCCATTTCTGCTGCTTTTAGAGGATTTCTTCAGATATATCTTGCACTTTACTAATTCTCCTTTCAGCTGTGTCTCATCTGTTATTAAAACTACTTAACACCAAGGTTTGAAACAGGCAATTATTTTTGCTTTTCAGTCCTTTGGGAGGTTACTTCTTATTACATTCACAGTAAGAATGTAGCCCTTGGGTCCCAGGTCTATTATGGAAGGTGTTCTCATGTTAGACTCTCCTTCTGGTTGAGTCAAGGCTTTGTCTTGTGACCCCAGTCCCCTGTGAAACTGCAAAATCCAAAGCTGCAGTTCACATAGTCCTTCAAGGTGAAAATTGCTTTCAGTGTTCAGTTTTCTTCTCTGGGTTCAAAACCCACTTACTAAATATTTCTTTCTTTCCTGCCAGTTTATTGATGCATTTTTAAAAAGGTGTTTTAAAAAAGTATGTTGTTAAGTAATGTTAAGGCTTTCAGTGAGATGGTCAATCAGGATATTTAATTCCTGGTACTGCCAGAAACAGAAGCTGGGTACTAAACTTTTCATGAACACGAGCATCTCTTTAGCATCTCAGGATATCCAATGATGCCAATCTAAAAGCTCTTTATGTAATCAGCACTCCATAAGTATTTGTCGATTTTAATAATAGAAAGTATATGCGTGAGAACACATGCTTTTAAGTTAACAAACCTGATATGAGGTTTTGGATTCCCTTTAACTTCACAACTGAGCTTCACTTTTTTCTCCTCAGAGTCCAAAGGGAACATTACATGACTTGGTTCTTGAATGAAAATTGGGCCATGCAGTGTGTAGTCATCTGAAATCAGAAGAGAAAATGTCCAAAAATGAACATCTTCCAAATAGGGACAATGACAGGAAATGACAACAAAATGAAAACAAAAGAGGTAAACTAACAAAAAAAATAGTAATACACAACAGATTCGTTCCAGCCTCTGCATGAAATTTCCCATTGAAGAATAATCTTTGGAATTATGAAGTGGAGATATGGACTCTCCTATTTCATACTGATGACTTATTTTTACCAACAACTTCCAGATACCGAATGGCTTGGCATTCCCTTTTCTCTCCTCCACTTCTTATTGTTCCACCTGTCTTTAGCCCAGCCTTTTACTTTGTTCACATTTTGTGCCTCCTACATGCCTTTTGTGCTGCTGTCATCCTGGAAGGCTGTCTAATGTCACAAAGTTAGAATGTCTCTGCTCTGTAATGGGATACTATAGTTGGAAGCAAGCAATGATGATTTCGTAAATACATTACTAAGGAGAAGCAGCAGTGTACTGCTAAAATATGTACAAAACTTTCTTAAATTGGATATGTAGGTAAATAAAGAATAACCTAGAGTTCAAGATTCTCAAATTATGTGTGGTAAATTAACAGTTTGTTTTTTTCAACCTGTTATGGGCCCATAGATGGATACTTGTGTAAGTATCACACAGCTGGGACTGACTAAGCACATGAGTTCAGTAATACCCAGACTGGTCTATACCAAGTTCAAAGAGGTATGAGTTTCTAAATTCTTTCTCTCAGTAACAGAAACTAAATGCATAAAACTTATTTTGTCATGGAGCAGCAACAAAGCTCAAAGAATGGAATAATCCACAAACTAGATTTGAAGTAGCAGTGTAGAGTACACATGCTTCTATAGTAAACACATAATAAATACTGGTCAAAAGGCACCTCACCACCCATACCATGAAGGTGGTTTTCATTCTTTACAATCTAGTCCCTTTTTTCCTAGAAGGCTTTTCTAGACCCTCAGGTCTTCCTTTAACCACGTGATTCATAAATTATATCCATATTTCTCTGAGGACACATCTTTTTCTATTAAATGCATTTGTGCCTTTCTTTCCCCTTCTTTGGACTGTAAGCTCGAAAGCATGACTGTATCTTACCCATTTTTTTTTTTTTCGTAAATTTATTCAACGTATATTTATTGAGAACCTATCAAGTGCTAGGTGTGTTCCAAGTGTTTACAAAATTTCAGGGATCTTAACAAGAAACAAAAAAGCCCTTTGCCTCCATTTTTGCATGTCTTGTAGTACTAACTACAGTAGCTTATACATCAAAGATGGTCAATAAGGATTTGTTCTATTTGAGGTGTTTTTTCACTTTTTAGTGTATTCAGTCAGCTGATTTAGGCACTGCCTAACAAATTTTGAGACAGAGGGCCAGAGTCTATAATGTAAAGTGATACTGAGTAGCGCCCTGTAGCTGACGATCCATTTTCCCCTTATATGTGATTATTTTGATGGCTGTGAATTTTGACTGCTATCCTGGAAAACCTTCATAACCGGCTTTTTGTTGATAGGTGATAGGATGAGACTGAACTCATTCAGGTGTATCAGGACTGAGGAAAAAGAAGAAAGCCGATTTGGGGATCTAGGTGAAACATGGTAAAGTAATTTCTTTTAAGGTTTTTAATCCGGGCTTTAAAAACTCCGCATGTTGAGGTTGGGAAAGAAGAAAAATTAAGGACACAAGAAAATCAAACAGAAGTTTAGAGGAATGGGGACAGCCAATGACCTTGTTGAGAGAATAAGCAGGATATGGGTTCAGAAAGACTAGGAACGGAGATTCAATGCCTTGTGTCAGCTACAAACTCCATGACCTATGGAGAATCACCTAGTCTCTCTATGCCCCAATTTTCTCATCTATAAAATAACAGCGTTGGACTCACTCAGTGGTTCTACATTGGTTAACGGTGAAAAAGAAGCCATGAAAACTTTCCCATAAATGCACATGCACATACACATGATATTTACATTCAAAAGTGTCATGAATTATATTACCACCACCACCCTCTCTCCTCAGTCCATGTATACAATCTCAGGCTAATGAGAGAGTTAAACAAAGAAAACAGGATTTACCAAAGAACACAGAATAAAAGCACGGAGTAAAAGTACACAAAAGTATTTTTTTAAACACTGGTCGTTTAAAGCTAGATATTTCAAAATCTGCGTATTTACAATTCAGATTTTCAATGACAGTTATTTTCAAAACAAATTTAGATACTGGTCAACAGTTAGCTCAATTCAGTCTTGAAGAATTAGGTGAATTTTTAGCATATTTAGTTAAGTAACAAACATTACTCATCAAGATCACTAACACAGCAGCAAGTTTGGTAGATTTTTCTTTAAGAGAGAAATATATTTCTATTGTTGTCTCAATTTCAAAATTATGTGTGTATATATATAATATCAATCATCTCAGTTCATTGGTGTTCCCTGATTTGAATTTCATACAGAAATACACAGTCTATTACTAGTAATTCCAAATAAGAATAAAACAAAATAATGATTATCCAGGATGCAGCTGAGAGACTTTGGATTAACATCTGTACTATTTCTCAATGTATCCATGCCATATTTAAATAACAAAAAGGATATTTTTTCTGTGTATTTTGTAACAAGAATTGATAAAATAATGATGCTTTTGCATTTGCTATAAATGACACATTTCATCTAAAGTTTTTATCTTCTCTTGGTTAACCAAGCTCACTGCCTAGAAATTAACATTAGCATAAAGGGACCAGCATTTCAGTTATCATCTAAGGAAATCCACAGCCTTTCAAGCATGAACTATTTGGTTTCACAAAGATGGAGGGAGAGATTTTAGAAAGTTGCTATCCAGGTGTAGAAAACAGATATCCGAACTTTAATACCTTTAAGACCAGGGTTACCAATATTTTAAGAAAAATGAGTTAAAGAGTTGCTTTATTTCCCCCAAACCTTGAGGTACCTGGGTTAAACAGCCCTGAGAGTGACATTCTCAAATGCAACATGGAGCAAGGCACCACCAAGTTTGTTCTATCCGTGTGTAGGAGCCACAAAGTGACTTTCAAGTGGCTTGAAGGTATACACAAAACACTTTGCATGTGCTATTTTCAAGGCTGAGAAGATTAACTTCACCCTTTCCTTTATCTCAGTAAGTTGTCCTATGTAACTAGTAGAGTGGCCGTGATTTTTCAGCCTGTGAGGTAAAGGAGCATCTCAGAAAGCAACAGAGGAAAGGATTAATAAGCCAATACACCTCAGTGTTGCTCTGTGGACCACCTGCATTGTAATTATGGCATGCTTATTTTTTTAAACCCCAGTCCAGACTGACTACACCAGACAAATCTGGGATCCATGAATCTGCCTTTCAACCTGGTTCTCTGAGGGATTCTTTTGTACACTGAAATTTGAGAAGTACTAACACAGACCCTTCTGATCCTAGCTCTCCATTTCCTAAGAGCAGAACATCAACCAACGCTGGCTTTAGACCCACCCTTAGACTTTCTCTCTTAAGCCAAGTTTAACCCACGAATTCTTGTTTGAAAACATTTAGAGAAGGAATTTTAGCACATGTTTGGACTAACAGTTGAGAGGTTAGGAAGCCAGGAAGAGGAAACTATAAAACTAACCCACACAAAGAAAATGGATGGACCTGTCAAAGTCTGGGACTAAAGCTGTATAAAATAGCCCTTAGAACACTCACAGTTCAACTCAAGAAGCTAATTGTGAGAACCCCCAGGGCTGCACCACGTTGACAAAGAACAGGCATCCTCAGGGAGACGCACTAGTCCACTTCCCTGTAGTAAAATCTTATCCTCACTTGATACACACAACATTCCTGCTATAACCACCCTTTATTTATATGTAATGAATCTCATCTTATTTAAATGACAGGCTGTTCAGATTGATGTTTTTACTTTGGGATTACCAATAGGGTGAAAAGTCTCGGTGGTGCTCCCCTGCCTTGGAGAAGTTAGGGGAATGGGCTCACATTGTTTTTAGGGATCTCTCAGGAAAGGAGAAGGCAAGGATCTTTCATGCTTCCGGGAAGTCTCAAAGATCATGGTTAAGAAGAAGGATGCGGGAAGCAGCCAGGTGGTCAGAAACCCAGATATAATCTCATAGATTCCAGACCACTGATCTCAGCCCCAGCTTGGGGGATTTAGTGCGAATGCCGATACTGGTACATCCTGATATTCTGGGTTCTCCCCTCCTTGACAACTAACTGCCAATCGGTCGCTAGGTTACCTCCAGCCCCACCACCCATGATCCCTAAACTCTATCCCACAGCAACTCTCCAATTTTTATTCAGGGATAGTTTTAAAGAGAAGAGAGAAGATCTATGTTAAAGAAACCCTGCTTTCATGCTTCAACGAAGAGTGGGGAATGTTTGGATCTTCAGAAAAGAGTAGAGATTTCATGACCAGAAACTTATTTAGGTTAAAGATCAGGCTACTCTAAACCTTTCTCCCCTTTTGCTCAAATATTAATTTAAATAAATTTAATTTAAATATTAAATTTAAAAGTTAATAAAAAGTTAAATAACTTTTAATTTAAATATTAAAAGTTACTGAAAAACATTGCTCTCAACCAGCAATTCTCAAACTCCTTTTCCCATTTGATTCTTTTCTTTTTAGAATCTATTCTGGGGAGAGATAAAACCAATGTTTGTCAGCCAACTTCTTCCTGTGTCCTCCTGCAAGCAGCCCAGAAATAAAATGTAGTGCCAGGGCTACTCTTCAAATTTTTAGATTATTGAAAGAGATGCAGAGAATCACAGAATTTTAGATTAGAAGAGATTATTTATTCCTAAATGTATTTTCCCAGGTCACAGACTAAAACTGTACTGCATCTGTAATAGAAAGAAAAATGATTTTCACCTAAGAATAAAATAACACTCTAAGAAAAACAGTAATAAAACAACATTCTACCACTAGATGTGAGTGAAATCACTGATGTCCCAAAGCTGCAGATAAAATAAGTGATAGCTAGATGTCACATTTTTTTTTTAACTTTTTTTTTGGGGGGGGGGTTATTTATTTATGGCTGTGTTGGGTCTTCGTTTCTGTGGGTGGGCTTTCTCTAGTTGCGGCGAGTGGGGGCCACTCTTCACCGCGGTGCGCGGGCCTCTCACTGTCGCGGCCTCTCTTGTTGCGGAGCACAGGCTCCAAACACGCAGGCTCAGTACTTGCGGCTCATGGGCCTAGTTGCTCCGCGGCATGTGGGATCTTCCCAGACCAGGGCTCGAACCCGTGTCCCCTGCATTGGCAGGCAGATTCTCAACCACTGCGCCACCAGGGAAGCCCTAGATGTCACATTTTATCTGCAGCTTTGGGACATCACTGATTTCACTCTCTATTTTATTCTTTGAATTAACTTGGCCCATTTCTGCATGTCCCCAAAGTTCTCTCCCAGGCAAGCAGGATGCTGCTCAGTTAGGCTACCAGAAGCCAGACTGGGCTAAGGAACTGGAATGGATCGGGCCAGCATGAAGTTTACTGAGACTGACCAGAGAAAAATAAGACTGAATCTCAGGTGATAGTAGACTCAGGGAAGCAAGACAGAGGCCTGAGTATCAGGTCCCGGGGAATAAGAGTAGAGCAAACTCTGGATTCCAAGTGAAAGGTCAGCAAAAGAAAACATGCATAAAGGAGCAAGTGAGAGGGGAGGTAGAGCTTAGAAAAATCCACTGATGCTAAATATAGATTTTTTTTTTAAATAGGGATCTCTGAACAGTCCTAAAAGGTAACTGACATGGGAAGGAAAGTCATTAAGGGGCTGAGCCATATTAGACAGCAGGGATGAAATCAGGGTAAATATTTCATAGAAGATAACTTAATAAAAAAAAAATAGTCAAGCTATCTCCAAAATAATTATTCCTCAAAGTGTGGTCTAGTAACCTCATGCACCAATACCCCCTTACCTGGGGGTGCTTGATAAAAGGCAGATTTCTGAGCTCCTGCCAGACCGACCCAGCACCTCTGTTCATTACTGTGCATTCTGCAGCTGGAAAACTAGTACTTTCAATTACGAATTGAGCACAGGTAACTTTCAGCCCTAGACCAATTAAGGACACCAATGAAGAAAAACAACCCTGCAGAGTTTTGTTCTGTGTGCTAGATTACTCCGTAGCTACCATGTGGGATGGGGTAAAAGGTCGTGTTTTGCAAGCATAGCCCTTTGGTCAACGCGCTTCTCTTCCGCTGGAAATATTTTTCATCTGTTGCAAACTCAGTGACACAACTCTGCTGGGAAAGGACAAAAATGTAGTACTGTGATTTCATCCTAGAAAACTAAAAATACCGGATTCAATTCTACTTGTAATTGCTGTAGAGTTCCCAGGCGTTATACCTGAGGGTGGTTTAGGCCCTTCATCCTCATGGCAGGTAGACAGTACTGCCAGAGCAGCCAAGAGTCTAGGACTATGATATACAGTCAATTTTCCTACAACATCAAATAGGTTGTTTGATTAAACACCTGGTCTTGGGCAGAAATGGCAACGATCTCAT
The DNA here is from genome assembly GCF_965194825.1 of Balaenoptera physalus. Lineage (NCBI taxonomy): Eukaryota > Metazoa > Chordata > Mammalia > Artiodactyla > Balaenopteridae > Balaenoptera > Balaenoptera physalus. The sequence continues at coordinate 97,570,139 of NC_138896.1, read as the reverse complement.
TTCGGGAAGCAAACTCTAGGAGACCTAATGCAGAACAACAAGGGCTTGAAATATAAGCTCAGAACATGAGCCCATGGGTTTAGATGAGAGTTTTATGTGGGTCACATCTGGAGGGCAGGTGGACTGTTGCATTCGGCACACACAGAAGCATCCTGATGCGAACCACAGTGGCTTTGCCGTGTTGTGTCTTTTACTCTGCATCCTGCAGAGCCCTTGACCAATCCAGAGAGTAAATGCTGTGTGTGTGTTCGCGGGTGTGTGCGTGTGTCTGTGTGTGTCATCAGGGAGAACAACGCTGCCTTACTGGATTGCAGAGCAAAGCCATGCCACGGGGGACAAGGAACAGGTAGTCCCGCTAAGCTGGTTTGTTGGGTGTGCTCCAGCGTCATGGTCATATTTCGCTTTTTCAAGGGGGAAGCCCAATGGGGAGAACCAAATGTTGCAAGAAGGGCACACACAGGGCCCAGTGTATCTGGCTGGCTGTGAGCCCTCTCCTCCAGCTTTTCTAATGATCATGGAAATTCGTTTTGGCTAAAAAACTGTAAGGTCAGCAGCATCTCCGTGGATCCAAATTACTCACAAAACGTATGGGCAATAACCTAAGGAAATTCAGAAACAAATGAAATACTGTAACAGTGATTTTCCCGAGTGTGAGAATTCCTTTAAAATTGAATAAAATTGAATCTACTGATCGTAGAAATGACTGGACAGCTGTCAAATGATCATTACAAATACAATTTACTGTTGTTCGTCTTTATAAAATAAATAGCAGGGGATGTTCGAAGGCCCCACACAAGGGTTTATGTGTGAAATTTGCCTACACACAGCATTTTTATTGAATAATTATTCCAATTGGTTCTATTTGGTTGTTCAGTTGAATGCAGCAGAGGCAAAACAGATACTAGAGGAGACAGACATTCCTACTTAAAGGATAACACATTTCTTTCATTCGTTCTTGCTTCCACCTTCCTTATTTATTTTTTTTTAAAGATATCTTTATTTTATTTTTTTTGGCTGTGTTGGGTCTTTACTGCTGCATGCGGGCTTTCTCTAGTTGTGGCGAGCGGGGGCTACCCTTCGTTGTGGTGCGCGGGCTTCCCATTGCGGTGGCTTCTCTTGTTGCAGAGCACGGGCTCTAGGCACACAGGCTTCAGTAGTTGTGGCGTGCGGGCTCCGTAGTTGTGGCTCATGGGCTCTAGAGCGCAGGGTCAATAGTTGTGGTGCACGGGCTTAGTTGCTCTGCGACATGTGGGATCTTCCCAGACCAGGGCTTGAACCCGTGTCCCCTGCATTGGCAGGAGGATTCTTAACCACTGCGCCACCAGGGAAGCCCTCACCTTCCTTATTTTAACTCCCTCAAATGAGCATTTTAAACAGCAAGCAACAGAGAAGTCTACTGACAGATGGTATATGTTTTGAAGGCAGAAAGTGAAAGAAAATCCAAAAGAGAGGTGAACTCTTCTACTCTTTCTTTGTCCTCTGGTTAACAAAATGATGCCACTGCTATCACACATCATGTCACACATAATGAGGACCTAGTCGTACGTAATGCCAGAGCTTAGAAATGATGGGAGGTGGGAAAGCATGAGGAGATAAAAGTGGTCTCTGCTTAGAGAAATTCTATGTTGCTAGAGGAATGGTCTGTAGGAGTGGAAAAGAACAGCAAGGGGAGCTGTGTCAACACATCCTACTCTGACCTTGACCTCAAACTCTGACCCATTTCAGGAGCAATGGATTCATTACTCCTTTAAAAAAAAAAAAAACTGGGAATTTGGGGTTGGTAGATACAAACTATTACGTTTAGAATGGATAAGCAACAAGGTCCTACAGTATAGCACAGGGCACTATATCCAATCTCCTGGGATAAACCGTAATGGAAAAGAATATTAAAAAAAGGAACATATATATGTGTAAAAGTGAGTCACTGCTGTACAGCAGAGATGGGCACAACACTGTAAATCAGCTACACTTCAATTAAAAAAAAAGTAATTGGGTGATTCTGATGTCAAGCCTCAGGTATGAAAAGAAAGATGACTTCAACAAATATTGTGCAGCTCAACTGGAGGCAAAAACTGACCTGAGCTGATGTGAGGCTATATATAGCTTAGCATGAATATTCACATTTTTTTGCTACAGAATTATAAATGTGTTTGATTACGGAGTGCTGACCCAGACTCAGCTGGGGATGTTACATAATACTGGGCATGTTTTGTGCACCATATTTCTTTTCTAAAATCAGAAGGATTCTTAATTATCAAACATTTTAACCCAGTTTCTGATCAGCATTCGCGGGCCTATATACTGTATGTCATTTCCAATGTTACATATAGAGGACATACAGTGTGCAAAGAAGACACCATCCTGCCCTCATGGCAACCACCCTGCCCTCATGGAGTGTTTATTCTAGAAGGACTGACAGACAATCAGATAAGTAGAGCTAACTTTATATTTTTAATTAATAGACTTTATTTTTAGAACAAATTGAGCAGAAAGTACATGTTCTCATATATCCTTTCTCCCCTGCTCACAGTTTCTCCTATTATTAACATCTGAGAGGGAGGCGCAAGAGGGAGGGGATATGGGGATATATGTATACATATAGCTGATTCACTTTGTTATACAGCAGAAACTAACACACCATTGTAAAGCAATTATACTCCAATAAAGATGTTAAAAAAAAATCTTGCTTTAGTGTGGCACATGTGTTGTAACAAATGAGCCAACTGATACATTATTATTAACTAAAGTTCATAGTGTACAATAGGGTCCACTCTTTGTGTTGTATAATTCTACGGATTTTGGCAAAGGTATTGAAATAAGATGTATGCACTATTACTCTATCACACAGTTTATTGTCCTAAAAACTTCTGTGCTCCACTATAGCTAACTCTTTAATTTATAGTCAAATATATTACTACTGACTCATGAGAACAAATAAGAATATAAAACACATATGTATATAACTGATGGGTTTTGGCTAAAGAAGTCTAAATATCTGGTATATCTGGGTCGCTAATTCACTTACTGTTGCCTCCCTAGTGACATGAGTATATAGTGAAAATCTATGGCTTTTGCCTGCTCAGAATCCATCTCTCCTCCCTAAGGTAAGAGCACTCCACCCTTTCTTTGGTGAACTACTTTCTCAAACTAGGTGGTCTGGATAGACTAAAATCCTCTGTCCAAGTCAGGAGGAGGTAACCCAGGCCTGGCCAGTTGATATTGCATTTCCCTGACTAAATTATGGTTCCCATGCGTAAGATGTAAGTTTGGCTAAAAATGCTATTCCAGAGCTTTTCAAGAAACTACTAGGGCAAAAATCCCTTTTAGAGCCTAGAACTGCTTGGTGGCAAGAAGCATGGAGCTTCCAAAGGTCCCCACATAGAGAGCCTAAAAAAAATGAATGACGCCAAAAAAACAAGAATGAAGCTAAAACAAAACCGAAGGATGGAGGCCGACTGAGCTTTGATGATATCGAGATTTGGAGCCAGTTCTGTCCAAAGCAAGATTTATTCCTAAGATGTCCAGATATGTGAGCAAACGACTGCCTTTATTTATGCCAATTTGAGTTGTTTTATCAGCTGTAGCTAAATGACCCCTAATTGAAACTGAATTCATAGAAAATACATATCAGTTTATTCATGGGTTTAATTCATGTTATTGGTCTTCTTTCTCTTCTATTTCCTTTTGACAATTGTCTACATGCACTTGTACGTAAAAATACACACAAATAGGCTGTTGGCAATGTGGCACGCGAAGATTTTTCTCTCTGTGGACCTGAAGTTCATGTTTATGCCTCCACCTTCACCTGGTCAGTCCTATGATCAACAGCACCCTGGAAGTTGCCTCCTTTGAACTGCGCCTCTTCTGATTTCTGGATATGTATGGTGAGCCTCAACAAAATATGCCTTTCCCATGCCCTTCCCCATCACAGGACACTATTTCTTATTGGAAAAAATACATATATAACTATATGTTAATCATTCCCCAAAGTCTTAGCTTCCAGCTGAAATTCATACACTTTAATGGGGGCCTTTTCAGAAGATCATTAACCTAAAACAGTGGTAATACTCCTAATGTGCTTTATATTCTTTGTGTGCAAAAAGATGCTCCTGGGACACTTAAAAATTAATACAGAACTACATTCTTCTCCCCAAATTCTGATTAGATAGATTTGGAGGTGGGGCACAGGTATATGCATCTGAATCCTGCATGTCAGGTTGTTCACATGCACGTGTTCTACAATCATGAGTCACCATTTAAGAAAGAAAATTTGGGGGCACACCAGCAACCCTAGCAGACTGTTTCAAGCACCAGGTGGCTGCTACAACTGGTAACCAACGAAAGAGAGCTCTTTCATTTGTGTAGCTCTCAAATCAAACGCTGGAAATGCCTCTCTCTTATGCCCTGGGTGAGTGGAGGATCTCCCAACCTACATGCTAACAGGAATAAATTCTTCGGTGCAATAGGAGGTGTCAGTGATCGTACCAGACCTGCTTTGGCTCCTGATGCTTTTCTTATCATGTATTAAGAATATTATCATCCAGATTTGTCCAAGCTTCTGCACTTTCCCCAGCTCTCTCTCCAAGCCTCCCACAGCCAAAGTACCCTCCTTCTCAATGAAAAAAACTACAGCCAAAGGGTTGAGGTTGTCTTTTCTGCCCTCAGTCATAATTTCACACTTTCTTGGAGACCATCTGCTTTAAGGCCTTCTGGGGTGAACTGCTGGTGTTATTATCTCCTCAATGACACCCTAAGTTCCCCACTGCCTTCCCTGACATTAAGATGCCTGAACACGGAACGCCTGCAGGCAGTACTTTCATGTTACATGCACCGTGGCTTTTCAAGGAATATTAATGAACCTTTGCACCTGTCTCTTCAGCAGCTGAGGTACCCCATGTCTGTCTTTCCTTAAATGTTTCAGGTTTTCAATTTGGCACATAGTGAATGTGTCAGTGTATATATACACACACACGTACATACACCGGGAAGCGTGAAAGGGAGCAATCTGAGAGCTGTTCAAGCAAAAGTCTAACAACATATTTCAAAAGGAAAGATCCCCTAAAGCTGAATTTCATATGCTTCTCTTTCTGGTGTGTAGGTACTTTAGTGATTTTGCATATTGTTGCTTAGGAAACAAGGCTGTCACAGTGTCCCTGATGAAGTTGGGGAGGAGAAAAAAATTAAGATTTAGTTCATGGCAGGCAGTGGGCTCCAGGCATGAGCCTTCCTGGTGGGACATGGGTATTTTAATTGAAAGTTGGTAAGGAAACCCAAATCAGACTTAGGTTTTACCTCCCTCACTGACTGAATCCAGAAGTCCTGCTAGAGGAGGATAAACACAACCACAACCACTCAATTTAGGCAGAGATGTGCTCTGCTTTGGCAAAAAGATGCTTAGGAAATCACAAGTCAACTTCTACCTTCCCTTCCTCAAAAGGTAACACGTGTGCCTCCTATTTAGAGACACGCAGAATAATGAAAATAACAACTCTCCATCATAATAAGGCCAGGCTCTGTGCTGAATAAAAATACTAAGTAGGCCTCGTCTCACGCTACAACAACCCTACTGACAGGTCCTATGCTCCTCCTCCTCACTTGCTGACGGAGAGAGAGAGGCCTAGAGATAACCCACCCTTACAATGGGTGTCAAAACAGGGATCTGAACCTGGTTTCTTCTTCTTAGAGCCCAGTACTCAGCGGCACTCTGATATACAGTGGCAACTGCCCTCTGTATGTTACCCCCAACAAATAACAAAGGAGATTCTGATATGTTGAGTAAGAATGGTATCATTAAGTGTGAGTGGTTTCATATTTTTAATCCAACTCCTTTTTCGAGGCAAGGAAACGAAGGTTTTCAGAGGTTAAGTGGGCACACAGATACTCAGTGATGGAGCTCGAACCAGAATCCTGATTCTCTGATTACTAGTGGAATTTTTTTGTAGTACCATAGGTTCCCTCCAGTTTACTGTTTGGATAACAGTAGAATTAGTCCACTTTTACCTAGAAATATAGTGGAGAAAAATGACAAAGTCATCCCTTAGGGAAGGAGATAATCTTTTTTGTCAATATTTATGTCTTGAAACTTCAGTTCAGGAGCAAATAAGTGAAAGCCAATTTCTTTTCAATAGAGAACAGAAAGAATAAATGTATTCATCATATGCTATACTTGTTACTAATTCTTTCAAATTACAAAGTTGTTCTTTTGGGGAATTACCAGCATATTGATGTACAGAAAAGATATTTTGTTCTAAAGTATCCTCTATAGAAAACTTTGTAAAAGAGGGGATTCATAACCTTTCAAAACGACAAGCATAAAATGTGCATCTAATTATTGGCCATTCTGCCTTTTCTATGTCATTCCGTCTTAAGGTAAAGTGGCATGCATGCTGATTTGGGCAAACACAAAGCAAAAACTCCTTCTGTAAAGGGATAAATGGCAGTAAAAAAATTCCATTGACTTGAATTCACAGGCTTATCAAAAGGGGGTGAAAAACGTTTCCTTCGCTTTCCAAAGACAACGTAAAAAGCATGTCCATTAAGTTGTTGCGCGCTTTGAATAAGTCATCCACCTGTCTGCTTTATTTCACTGACAACTGATGCTCAGATTCCTTCCCATAGACCTGCAACCAGAGAGGAGGTGGGTGACCATGACCTTCTCTATAACAAAAATACCTGTTAGCTTAAGCAATACAGCAACTAACCAGGAAGTAACTGACAGGGGATACTGGATTATCATCTTTCATTCATTCAACAAGTATTTAATGATTCCCCACTATGTGCTAGACCATATTCAACACACTGAGGATAGACAGGGATGTAAATCAACATACTGCCCTAAGAGAGCTCACGCTCTAGATTGGGGAGGCAGACCCTAAGTAACTTATACAGTGTGTTGAAAGCTGATTACTGCCAGGAAGTAAAAAGAAGGGGCACAGAGTCCAGGTAAGGTACTGCAATTTTAAGTAGGGTTGCCAGTGAAGTCCTTTATGAGAAGATGATATCTGATGTAAGGCTTGAAGGAAGTGAGGAAACAAACCAGGAGGGTACCTGGGAGATAAACACTGCAGGCAAAGAATGCAGTGACTGCAAAACTCCTGGGGCAGTAGGAAGGTACTTAGAGTAATAAACACCTTCCCACTTTCTCTCTCCACACCCCCCGGTTCCCTGCTCTCCACCCCTCCACACACATATATATACACACACGCCCAGTGTACGTGGAGCCCAGGAGCAGAGCAAGCAGGAACAGGAGACAAGGAGGAGAGGTAGCGGCTATACCACCTATCAGGGCTTCCCTTCGCCATATTTCTGGCAGTTCTCCAACCTACACTGTGTAAGTGAAAGCAGGTATTATTGCTATATCCTCAGTCTACACACAGACAAGGTAAGACACACAAAAAATCCACTTGAGGGACCCTGGTACTACCACGATGTTTCTTTTTCTCTCTCAAGGGATGCAAATGGAATTAGGAAACTGTAATTCTTGACCAATTTTCTTATGTAGAACATGCCAAGATCTGTACGTTACTTACAGTACAGGAATTAAAAGCATGAGCTTCAGACAATACTGCCAGGATTAAATCTCAGCTCTACCTGTGGGTAACCTTGAACAGTTGCTTAGATTCTGTGCCTCTGCTTCCTCATTTCTGAAACAGTAGCGCATATGTTATAGGGTTACCTGTGAGTGTTGAGTGTCTTAATATTTTTAAAGTGCTAAGAACAGTGTCTGGCACCTAATGAATCCTCCATAAGGAAGGAAACACAAAATGTCTACAAATTCCCTGTTTCAAGTCTCTGATTTGGGGAGGGGAGTATTGGAAATACAAGGGAGAGAATGAACCCTGTCCTCAGCAGTCCAGATGCAATAACAATTTTCTGAACGTAAATCGCCAAGGACATACATTTTTTTTTACCTCAAGAAAAGTAATAAAGTGGGTCAGCACATATTGCTCCTCTTATCTCCCTGCCCGACCAAATTAGTAGTCTGGATGTTTCGATAAACACTCAAGTCTGAGCTGCACACAACCCATCTTTAATCTTCCCCCAGGTTTCTGAATGAATGATCCAACATGCAGGCTTAGAATACTTGTCTAAATCAAAGAAGGTCGTCTTCAGAAAGGGCTGAAAAGAATACGGGCAATGTCCCTGTTTAAAAGGGACTAAAAGAAATATAATTCCCTTTGATTGGTTTCTATCTTTTGATGTCACGGCATTTCTATCCCAATGACATCAAAAAAAGCAAAGTATGATGTGGAACAAAATTAGGAAACATCTCTATTTTTGGCAGGCAATAAAACATCCCCACCAATGAAACCACCTTTCCTTCTGCTCCCCAAACATTCTGTACACTCCGATACTTAGCTACCCAGACTATGATGATACTTTATTTACTTGCCTATTGACTGTAAGTTCTTTCAAGATAGGAACTTCAGTCAATGTGGTCTTAGTTCCCCAGACTTTATCTTTCTTTCTGACACGCTGTTGATATCTAAACCATCTCTAATGAATGAGTTAGTGAATGAAGGAAACAACTTGCCAATGATTATAAGGTGGTATGTAACAGAACCAGGGTGGAAAACTAAATATCCTGATTGCTTGTCAAGTACTATTTACAACAGAACTTGGTGCTTCTGGAAGATCTTTTGAGAGACCTAGATAAGGCTTATTCAATAAAAAATGTCAATTTTTGAATTTTCTATGAAAATTGACTTTTCATTCGCTTTTAAAATAGAGTCTTATCTTTATAAAGTCTGTTTCTAATGACCTTCTATAGAGGTCACTCTATAGAAGAATTCCTTTGCATTCATTCATTCATCCACTCATTCGTATGATGAGTTTCTTCTGAGCATCTACTCTGTTCCACATGCTGAAGATACAATAATGAACAAAGACAGATAAGGTTTCTCCCTTTGTCCATTAAACATCTATTCACCACTGACAAGTTGATGCTTAGTAACTTAATTAAACAAACAAACAAAACACAAAACAAAAAACCTGCTGTGGACAGGCCTAAGGCATCATCTAGTCCAGTAACTGGTTCTTATCATTTTCTGAGTCACAGACACATTGATAAGAAGGTAGAGAGGAATTGATGTCTACACAAACTTTTACATAAAATTTCGGGGGTTACCAGACAGACTTCCCTGAAGCCCATCTATGGATTTCAGGTTTAAAATCCCTGATCCAATCTGGGTCTTTCATTTCATACATTGTGTGTGTACACGCATGTGTGTGCATGTGCTCGTGTGTGCATGTGTGTGCGTGTGTGTGTGTGTGTGTGTGTCTAAGCTTACTTTAAAGACACAAAGTAAAAATGTTTAGCTCATATTACAAACTTCATAGCAAAATATTAACTATAGCTAAGTCTCTAGGGTATTTCAGAGGATTGAGAAGTTGCAAAAGTGAAAATAAAATGTTTTAAGTGGTAGGGAAACAATAATTAGAATTTGTTCTCTTTTAGTAACAAAGTAACAAGAAAATATATTTCAAAAAGTACAACTCTCGTTTAAGTATTCTGTACCCACGGGAAATCAACAGTGAACTACTGGTTAAAGTGTAAGCTAATCTCATGAAAAAGACTGAGTGAAATACAGCTATTTTGTCTGGGTAATAACTGCCCTCAAATGAGGAGGAACCATTCATTACCAAACATTTGGGATCTTGACCCAAAATGCATCCTGAAGTAGGATTTGAGGAATTGTTAACATTTCCTCAAAGATAATTCAGGAGTTGGGAGTTGACAGTTGAAAGGCTTTTACTTTTGGCAAAATTTCCAGCATGTAACCGAGGTATTTATAAGCCTTCCACAGATAATTACTGAAATGTGTGAAATACTTGGCCAATACACATAGGGGATTCAGTGTGCTATCAATACAGCAAAAGCTACAGGGTCAGAAAAAATAATCATGAAAATACACGCTTTTGGCGAAAATATAAATGAGGCTATTTTGGTAAACTGAAGAAAGGCTAGTGATGATTTGAAGGCATCATTATTAAAACATAATAATTATAACCAACCTTTATGAAGCACTTAAAATATCATGGGCCATAGAACATCAGAAAATATTTGCAAATCATATCTTTGATAAGAGGCTGGTATTCAGAATATGTATAAAAACTCTTATAACTTAACAATGACAAGAGAACCCAATTTTAAAAAATAGGCAAAGGATTTGAATGGACACCTCTCAAAAAAAGATATACAAATGGCAGATAAGCACACAAAAAGATGTTCAACGTCACTGGACACTTGGGAAATACAAATCAAATGAGGTACCATTTCACACCCAGTAGGTGTTATACATATTAAAAAAAAAAACAGAAAAAATCAAACGTTGACAAAAATGTAGAGAAACTGGAAACTTCAAATATTGCTGGTGGGGATGTAAAATGGTGTAGCTGCTATGTAAAATAGTTTGCAGTTGCTCAAAAAATTAAGTGACCCAGAAATTCCACTCCTAGGTGTATACCTATGTCAGTGGTCTCCAAAGACACCCCAGGTTCAATGATTTGCTAGGAGGACTCACAGTACTCAGCACATAGTAGGACTCACAGACAGAATTCATTACATCACAGTGTAAAAGGTTACGGGGCAAAATCAGCCAAGGGAAAAGGCGCACGGAGCGAAGACCAGAGGAAACCCGGGGCAAGCTTCCAAATTCCTCTCCCAAGTTGACTCACACAAAAGCAATTCATTTTGAATACACCCGTGAAATGTTGTCTATCAGGGAGATTCGTGTGAGATTCAGTCCACAGAGAGTTTTCATGGGGCACTGGTCATGTAGGCAGCCTCTGCTCGGCACATACCAAATTTCCAGATTCCCAGAAGGAAAGTGGGTATCCAGCATAAAACATATTGCTTGTGTAAGCAGTTCAGGAGCAGTAAGGCATTCTTATCAGTTAGGGTAGGGCAAAACCTACAAAAATGTGGGTTCCCAGATGCTAGTCAAGGGCTAAACTTTTATGCCGTCCTTTCCAACAGAGCAGGCAGGCCTGCTAAGTTACCTCTTTTCTGTGCAATACCCAAGAGAATTGTGGTGACAGTTGCATACAGTGTGAATATATGAAAAAACATAAATTTTGTAGTTTAAAATCATTAAAATTGTGAGTTCTACCTCAAATGAAAAATTAAAACTTAGCAATGTTAAGAGAAGATATGTCTATTTGGTGTACTAGACGTAATTGATGTATTAAAAATGTAATGAGGACTGCTATGGACTAAACTGTGTTCCCCGCCCCCCCTCCCCCCACAATTCATATGAAGCCATAACCCCCAGTGTGGCTGTACTTGGAATAAGGAAGTAATCAAGGTTAAACAAGAGTAGAGCCCTGATCCGATTAAATCAGTGCCCTTATAAGGGGAGACACCACAGAGTTTGTGTTCTCTCTCTGCCATGAGAGGACACAGCAAGAAGGCAGCTGTCTGCAAGCTGGGAAGAGAGCCCTCACCAAAACTAAATCAGCTGGTACCTTCATCTTGAAATTCCCAGAATCCAGAATTGTGAGAAAATAAATTTGTGTTATTTAAGCCACTCACTTTGTTAAAGTAATCCTAGCTAAGACAGGGACTATGCAATATACTTTACATAAAGTATGTCACTTAATTCTTAAAACAATGCTGTGAGAGAAATTCTATTCATGTTTCCTTTTTACATAAAGCCTTAAGAAGATTAATTTGCTAAAGTAGTGAGGTAGAATTTAAAGAAAGGTTACCTGATATTAAAAGTCCATGTTCCATCATACTCTATACTGACTCAAATTATAATGATACTGTGAAGAAATTTCCAAATTATGAGAATATATAATATAAAATAGGCTCATGTTTTAAAATTTCCTTTGTATATGTAACTTACCCATTTATGCATGTATTTTCACAATTTCTTTTCCTTTATTATATTTCTTTTTGGTAACCACTTCTTTCAGAAACACCCAATTCCAAGTTGGGCACACAAAGGCAGTGCTTCATTCTTCTCTTGTTGGAAATCACCACACAAAGCAACAAGTAGCATGTAAAAAGTAAGTGAAAACTCTATCCCAGACAAAAACAGGAAATATCTATGGAAATCTATGGAACATGATACAGTTGATTCTTGAACAACATGGAGGTTAATCCATGTATAACTTATAGGTGGCCCTCTGTAACTGATTCCTCCACAACCGTGGGTTCAACTGATAACAGACCTTGTAGTACTATAATATTCACTATTGAAAAATATCGGAGTATAAGTGGACCTGTGTAGTTCAAACCCGAGTTGTTGAAGGCAGCAGAGGGCTGCCAAATCTGTTGGAGTCACCTAGGAATTCAGAAAGGTCCTGAAAGAACCTGATAATCTCAGACAAAGCAATAGAGTACAGCTCTCCAAAGCAAGTTGCCCAACCAACAGTAACTTGTTTGGAATAAAAAGATGTCTTTATGGACTGAGACCAAGGGTATTCTGGAACTGGTTTTGTAGAAAATCTCAAGAAATGAGGAAGGTGAGAATGAACATGAAATCACACAGAAAACATATATATGCCAAAAGTTATGTTTTGGCAGCAGAAATGACTGTATTTTGAGCAGCACTATAGGTGTTGATCTCTGTTGGCTAGAGAGAATTAAAACCTAAAAAAACATGACAAAGATAAAACCTTGAGTCAAAAGGAGAACCCTTGCTGTATGGAATACAGTACTGGCTTTTTACAGTACTAAGTGGTCAATAAAGAACTCACCCTATTCAAAGATGGGTAATGAAAAAAAGAAAACAGCACAGAACATATTGAATGAATTAAAAAAGGAGAAATGGAACAGCAAAAGTAAATGGCAGAAAAAAGAACATGAACCCAAAATACACTGTCACAGAACCGATGAAATGTGATCAACTATATTATCGTATATTAAATATCTTAATAAAGCAATAACCTTATAAAAGATAAACTGGTTGCAGAGATTCTAAAGCTCAGGGAAATAAGGTGTGACATCAGAAGAAGAGGAATATAAGCTCAAGCACAAAGATGTGGAGTATGTTAAAATCATCATGGACACAAAAATGAAATTAGAAATTCTACAAAGGAGAAAAGGCATTGTTAATATAATAATAGACTAAGAAGATGGAAAGGAAAACAGTGAGAAAGTGAAATAGAAGTGAGTTAAGAACTGAAAAGGAAAACCATGAAAATAATAAGATTTATGGTTACTGAAGTACAACAGTTTCAACATGTGCTTAGTTCATACCCTTATGGAAGAGAATTGTACCACTGAAACAAACCAAATGATTCAAAGATGTAAATAAATTAAAAAAAACTTCACAAGGAAAATTAAAGTAAATAAATATAAAGGTAAAAAGCATTACATGTCTCAGAAACAACTGGCCCAGAATAACGAACACAGATACATAACAAAGTACAGTATAGTCACTAGATAACCATAAAAAAAAAAAGATCCTTTAAGCACTGAAGCAAATCATTTAGAAAGAAAGTCTGCTTCAGACTTCTCTAAAGCAACATTTAATGTGAGACACTGAAGAAATTTATAAACACCTTAGAGAAAAAAAAAAGTGTGATCACAGAATTTTATACCCAAACTGTCATTTGAATAATAACACAAAGATATTTTAAAATGTGCATAATGTAGGAAATCTACTTTTCATAAGCCTTTCTTGAAGAAACCATACCAGTAGCCAAATGACAGAAAAATTGAGAAAATACCACAAAAGGACTAGAGGTGAATATTGAATCCTTATAATTGTAGGGTAAATACTAAAACAAATGAGAAATTATACACAACAGAATGAAATGTCACAAACCTGACAATGCAAATTCTATAACTACCAAAATTTGGCAAAGGGGGGAAAAAGTGGAAAAGTAGTGGAAGTACACAGATTTCCTCATCTTTTATGTTCAAAAGATATTATTTAAAGGTAGTAAGATGTGAACATTAAAAGATACAAGGAAGAAACTATATAAAATTATGTAACATTAAAATGAGACATTGGAGGGGACAGTGGGAAGGAATCAAGAGGCAAAAATTTAATAATTCTACTACTGTTCACAGTAGGGAGTCAAAAAACACTACCTTAAGAAATGAATGATTAATTACATCATATAGCATTATCATCATGAAGATAATTACCACACCCAAATACCAAAATAAATATACCTACAAAAAATAATCATCAACTACATGTGGAAATATTTTTTAAAATGATAAAAATGGGTACTGTATCAAAATATGACAATAAAAGCAAACAATTATTCTATGTGAAAGAAATATTGAAAGATACTCCCAGTATGAATCACAAAGCAAAGTCTAATGACTTCCTAAATAAAAGTGTCATGACTTGTTAAAAATTACAGGATGGACAAATGTATACTCAACAAATGCAAGTATAAAGAAATCAGAGGAGACCATATTAGTCGTAGACAAGGCAAAACAAATGAATCAAAGGAGAAATCCTTACAAGGATAAAAGTTCCAATCCACAAAGAAGACACTGTTGTTATTAATACGTATAAAAAGAACAGCAGCAGCATTTACATGGAAATAATGCAGGAGATATAGGGGAGAAATAGACTAAAACAAAATCATACTAGGAACCATTGATTTGTCTCTTTCACTCTGTGACAGTTTAAATGGGGAAAAAATTAGATAGGATTTCTAAATGAAATAATTCTAAGTCATATCTACTTGAGATAGATAGATCTATATTTATATTAAAAAATATGGCCAACAGAGCAATGAACTTCTTTTTATGTGCCATGTAACAGGTGTAATTGACCACAGTAGTCACACAAACTAAATAAATTTCCAAATAAAATAATAGACTAATTACAAACTAGAAAAAAAACACTTGGAAATTTAAAACAATCAGTGATTAAGGAGAAAATTAAACTGAAAACCAGGGAATATTTTCAGAATGACATAGTAAAATATCACACAAAACCTATGATTCAACAAAAGCAATGCTTAGAGGAACCATGTTCTTTAATATAATGAAATAAGTATGTAAGTAAAAAGCAAAGTAAAAGAACAACAACTAAAAATCAAGGGAAGAAAAAAGTAAAAATCAATCAGAGAATAGAATAATGGCTCAATTCATCTAATTTAAAGAAACTATAAAAGACTTAAATGGTTAAACAATCTTACATAAGAAAGGAATAAAAGTCCAAAAACACCAAATAAAAAATGAAAAGCCATGAACACAAAGCAGAGAAAATTAAAAGAATCCAAAGAGATTATTTGTCTCAATTTTATGCAAACAGATGATCAGTAGGAAAATATTAATGTTCAAAACTAACTCTAGGGACTTCCCCTGTGGTCCAGTGGTAAAGAATCCGCCTTCCAATGCAGGGGACGTGGGTTTGACCCCTGGTTGGGGAACTAAGATCCCACATGCCGTGGGTCAACTAAGCCTGCAGGCCACAACTACTGAGCTCACATGTCTCAACTAGAGAGTCTGCGTGCTGCAAACTACAGAGCCCAGGCACTCTGGAGCCCGTGTGCCACAACTAGAGAGAGAAAACCTGCACGCCACTAGAGAGAAGCCCAGGCACCGCAACGAAAAAAAAAAAGGTCCTGCATGCCTCAACGAAGATCCCTCGTGCAGCAACCAAGACCTGACGCAGCCAAAAAAAAACCCCAAAAAACCCAAAAAACTAACTCCAGAGGAAGTAGAAAATCTAATTAGGTGCGTTAGCTGAGTAGACAGAAAGCTGTCCAAGAACCATCAAAGAATCAGACACAGATGGATTCACAAATTCCACAAACATTTAAGGCGTCCAAAGCTATTTAGCAGTTCAGAAGCTAATAAAATGAAGAAAAGTTTCTAAATTATTCTTCTAAATCCTGAGAAACATATATACCATAATTCAACAAAAATAGCTCGCTCTCTCTTTCCTTCTTCCTTCCCTCTTCCCTCCCCTCCTTTCCTCCCCCCCCCCCCACATACACACACACCAATCTCACTTTTGATATTCTACTAAATTCCAGTTAGATAAATTTGCAGATGAAAAAAATATGTATTCTACTTGCCTGAATTTCAAGGTTACCTTTGAACTAGTTTAAAACTAATATTCCCTTGGGTAAAAAAGGGGACTTTGACTGACCTTCCTCGTTTGAAACTGTATTCAGAATGTTTAAGTTTTATACATGACATGTATAAAGTACTCCATAAAATCCAGAATATAGAGCAGATGAACGGCAGCATTTAGCAACAAACGGGTCTAAAACACTGATTATTTCAAATTGAATTCTGTATAAGTAAAATCATGGCTCACCAAGCCAAACCTCCATGAAATCTGATGCTTGGAAGAGGGCTAAGAAATATTTAGCTGAATTTGATTCTTACTGTAAATGTTCCTTTTTACTCTGAGGTCACAATTACGTAATTTAAGAGCCACATCTCCTCTGTAAGAGGCCTTATAATTATTTCGTTTAGGTTGTCTTATTATGTGGTACTAATTTCATCTAATTAACCAGTCACAAATTGAACAGATCAAAATTGCTCAGAACTACAGCAATTTTCTTCATGACTAAACAATTTACCATTGTCAAAGAATAGAAGATTAACAGGTACATTCACAATGTTATTTCTGCATTTTTATCTCTGCTTTCTTCTACATACAAACACAAAGCTAAATCTGCCACAGGGATATGGATGCAAGGAGCTGGTGGAACTCAAGAGAGGAATGAAGGAAATAATATGTATATACAGTATGATAAAGTTTAGGTGAATATTTTGATCTAGGGTCATTTGCTAATGATAATTTTGTTGATTTGAATATATAATCTTTGTCTATATGTAGGAGAAGCCTTTATGAAATCTATGAAGATTTCTCTGTAAAGTTTATGAGCACTTTTAATTACAACAGAATCTTTGTGCTACGGGATGAACATTTGAGATTTGGACTTTTGTAAGTGATCCCAAAGTTCCACCTCACATCTTGTGATTTTGCTGAGGCACCATTTTAAACTGGAACCCTTGAGAGATCAGTAAGCAGATTCAACACTCACTCAGCATTGCCATGTGGCTTTTCTAGCACCTCATCATGCACAGAATAAATACAAGGTTTAGACTAAACTTCATTTCTTTGTAGAAAAAAATGCCACCCCAAAGTCATGCTACTAGGTATTTGTGAATTTAGAGATTTCCATGTGTCAAAGGTCTCCTCAACCTTAATAATATATTCTATTAAGAAGTGTGTTTTATAAAAGGCCATGGTTTTCCCCAATAATCTGAGTACTGTCAATTGTTTTCCATGCATTTATACTATTTAACCTCATCCTCTATCAAACCTCCTACCTCAACACTGGGACTGAACATCAGGCTGCCCTCTCGGTAATTACTCTAGCCTGCTCTCTTGGTGAAGACTGATCCCTATAATAGCGTTTTCTTTGGGGCTGAATACTTGTTTGACTTGGCTTTGTCCTTGGACTACAGGTCCCATGCCTTTGGCAACCTGGCCTTATACCACAACTGCAGGTTAAAAGATGTTATCTTCTTCTCAAGCTCTTAGGTTCCTTTTTGGCATAGCATCTAATTCCCTGGCAGTCCAACTAGTGACGAAATGTCTCTAGTCTGAACCCTTCCTCACTTGGCTGTTCACTATATAGAGCCCGGCCATTTCCTAGGGCTACATGCGTTATTTGTCTGTAGAACAGTGGGAAGAACTCAGTTTTAGAATCATAAGTGATTTAAATCCCAGCTCCTCTATTTGCCTCATTTTCTATATAATAGTATTATTATAATACTACATTATATTCAATATAATAATACACAATTAAATATACCAATATACAATAATATTATTTCTTTATAATTACATTTCTTTATAATAGTACAGCCCTCCGTTGGTATCCACAGGGGATTGCTTCCAGGACCACCCCACTCCCCCTCACAGCCTGTCCGGCAAGTACCAAAATCTGGGGATGCTCTTACAGTCAACCCTCCATATTGTCAGAAGCGAAACCCACACATGACACGGGGGGGCCAACTGTATTATCAATTATACATATTTTTTAAAAGGATTGCTGTGAAATTTAGAAAACAATCAAGTAAGAGTCTGAGCACCCTGTGTGGTGTGCACTGGCATGACTGTCTAATAGAATTTTATCTCACTGTGGCAAACTAGCACATTGCTGGACTCTCAGTAGATGTCAAATAATAATTTATTCTGGTTGCTATACGTTTGTTTTGTATTAAAAAGTATATAGACATACATGGAAACAACCTAAATGTCCACCAACAGATGAATGAATAAAGAAGATGTGGTACATATATACAATGGAGTACTACTCAGCCATAAAAGAATGAAATAATGTCATTTGCAGCAACGTGGATGGACCTAGAGATTATCATACTAAGTAAGTCAGAAAGAGAAAGAAAAAACTTACCATATGATATCACTTATATGTGGAATCTATGTGGAATCTAAAATATGACACAAGTGAACTTATCTATGAAACAGAAACAGACTTGCAGACAGAGAGAACAGACTTGAAGTTGCCAAGGGAGAGAAGGGCTGGGGAGGGTTGGACTGGGAGTATGGGACTAGCAGATGCAAGCTAGTATATATAGGATGGATAAACAACAGGACCCTGTTGTATAGCACAGGGAACAATATTCAATATCCTGTGATAAACCGTATGAAAAAGAATATGAAAAAATATATATATATAACTGAATCACTTTATGGTATAGCAGAAATCAACGCAACATTGTAAACCAACTATACTTCAATAAAATAAAATTTTAAAGAAGTATACAGACATATAACAACAATTCAAAAAAAACAAATTTTTTTAAATGACATGTAGTTCCACCTCAAACAGCTACTTTTGGTATACTTCCTTCAATTGTTTTGTAATTCAACTATAATAATAGTTGGAATCACAATGTATGTAGAATTTTCTATCAAGCTTTTGTTCTGGTGATAAGTACTTTCCATCCTTCTTCAGAGCCTCCATAAACTGCATTCTAAATGGTTGTGTAATTCAGTAAATGCTGAGTGATTACTCATCTGTCATTAACAGCCAGAGCAGATCAACCATGAAGTCCTCTGATGAACTATGCTATGAATAACATATTTTAAAGTTCTTAATACAATGAAGGGAGAGGTGAAAAAAACTGGTTGATACCTGTATGCTTGAAAATATTTGTACCCAATGCACATAGGCTCTAACTGTCACTAACTAGTGAGAGGACTGGGCAAGTTCTTTATTATCCTTAGCAGTCTTTGGACCCTTATTATAGAATGGGCTGGAATTTATATTCTTTCAAAGGTTCTTACCAGTTTTATAATTTTATTATGATACATTTATTATGGTCCCAGTTCTAACACTCAGCAGTTGAGTGACTGGACCAATTCTCTAGCAGATGAAGAGGTTATACTAAATGAGTAGTTTTCTTTCTGTCATGCTAATCCTCTCTGCGGTTAGCAATTCTAATCTGGACAGTGGTGCTGATGGTGTCCCCTTCTTACATCTTCAGGGACCTTGCCATCATCCTAAACTCCCTCCACTTCTAGATATTCTTCCTCCTTCCTCTTACAGAAAAGTTGAGGACTCTTCAATATACGAAGTCTCAAGTCCCTTACTAAAAAGCTGGGCCAAAGATAGCTATTGCGGTGCTGGTACGGTATTTTACTCCCTTTTAAATTAGTTCCCAACATTTAAAATAAAAGTCCAGACTTAGAGCTCCTCCTAAAAAATTGGCATCTCTTATCACATTGGGCCAGCATTCCTACTAGGCAGAAACTGGCTGGAACACAACAGATCCTGACCACTTGGGATGAGCCATGCATTCCCCGAAGTCTGGACTACAGCCTCTATGACCACCTATTATCATCAACCTGGTGAGTCTCACTCATTTATTTCCTTACACAGGCATCTGGATTTGTGACCCTGTATTATATGTAATACTACTTTGGCTGAGGAAATCATCAAAAACTGACAATGACTTTGAAGGCCTGTGCTACAAACCGTTCATTTAGAAAATGTCAGAACACTTCAGGCTGATTGACCTTCACTTAAATCCAATCCCAATTCCACTGGTTTCACACTCTGCCATTCACTGATTAAATGCACATTGTACCTGCTTGGTAAAGCTGACTTCTCTGCTTTGAAGCTTAGGGTCAAGTACATTTTCATACTGTAAGTAAAAAGGGAAGAGATTGGTCTTCTTTGAGAGGGAGCACCTCTGAAGAGAATGTCTAGAAGGCCTTTGCCACAAGCAAAGGGTAAAAACAGAGCTGTTCTGGGTGTTTACTTTGCATAAATAGTCACTCATGAAGCATTTTCCTTTCTGACAAACTTTATGAAATTATTCATCGGAGGTAGAAATGGCCTCAATTAGATAAAAGAAATGGAGCATTTAATTAATTTGTGACAAAACCACGGGTGGCCAGAAAAATAAAATCATATCTAAAATTAATTGAAGACAGACCACAGGATTAGACGCTTTCTCCATATTAAAAAATGAATGCAATTGACACCTTTTAACATTTGTCCTTTATCCGTCTTGTAACAAAAAAATTAATTTCCTTAGTCAAAGCTGGAAAACAAAAGACCAGGTTACAACTACATAGAGCTTTCAGGAAAAGGAAATTGCACTAGTTAAGGAAACAAGAAATTCTGGGTGCACCTGTCACTATTAAAATACAAAAGCCAGAATAAAATTGCCACAATAATGCACAATTAAAATTATTCCTGACTGGTTTTTCTTTTCCCTTTCCAATTACTACTTGTGTCTAGCCAAGAGAAGCAATCTGGAGACTGCTTTATACATACCCCGTACAAGATGAATGCCATAAAAATACTGTATTATTTGGAGTTTTGTGAGGTCTGTACAATGAGCAATGAAAGTACCCAAACCAAAATTACTCTCACGGACTACACATGAACTAGAAACCCAAACCCCTCATATGTAAAATACATGATCGTGATGCAATGAAATACTCACAAGGCATTTTTACAATAGTGTATTTACTAACTGTGGTTCTAACTATAACATGGGCCAAATATTATAGCTGGGGCTAGCAATTTAGTTTGTATCAATGACTCCTCCAGAAGAAAGGTAACAATATCTACAGAGAGATGATTAAATGTTAACAAATGGGGTGGGGGATTAGCAATAAGTAATAATTGGGGAAACATGAATTGCAGAATTTAAAGAATTAATTATTAAAAATGTTATTAATATGTGAAGTTGTTCATCTTACAGAATTGGAAAGTAGGCTGGTCTGGAAATCTAGTAAGACTTTGGCCTTGGCCTAACTATTGATACATACACTTGCTGTAATTCCCTGGGTTGAGGCTCAGCAGTTCCCATCCTTGGCAGCATATTACAGTAACAGGAGAGCTTCACAAATCCCTGGTGGACGGGATGCACATAGCCAATCAAATCATAATCTGGGAATAGGACCCAAGCATCAGTATTTTTTTAAAGCCAATGTGCAGCCGAGGTTGAAAATCACACCATAATGCTTATAAATTCAGGTCCCTTTTAAGATTAAACAAATAAACAAAAACCCTATGAATACATTTTGTGTTCTAAAAGGATGGTTATCTCTATCAATAAAATTAGGCTTGCCTGTTATAAATGCAATATGCATTTTTTGCTGGATTGTCATCAAATGTTAAGGCTATATTTGTGATGATCTGGTGTAAAACACAGCTCCTGTGGTCTAAGCAAAACAAAATTCACTGGGCGGGAGGATGGGGTCTTCGGGACATCTGAAAGAGATCTGCCACCTTTTATTCTGAAGATGCCAGTAGGAGTAGCCATGAAAAGAATATGTACACACATTTCTGCAATGCAATATCAACCATGAAGCCACCCATACACAGCTGGATTTACACTTCACGTCTTATCAGAACATTTTACATGAGAAAATGGAGAGGTTATATATATAATATATATATTATATATATACCACCAACAAATATATATATATTTTTCCAAACTTGTTTGTTTGCCTATTATAAAATGGTAAGATTTTTACAACAGGAAAAAGTTCTATGATTTTTTCCTGGAGCGCATAGTTCTGTGCGTGTGGACTGCCTTTCCAGGAAGATCTCCAGACCTCAGGCTGTGAATGAATATTCACAGGGTGGGACGCAGGCCACCGTGCTAGCACCTGGGGCCCATGCCTGTATGTTCCTTTGTTAAAACTTCCCACTTTCGTCACTGATGGCGCTCGCTCATGTCGCAGAGCTTCAGCACAGCAGCGGAAGATAGAGTAATCCTCAAAAATCCGGAGAGTCTGCCCCCTCCAAGAATGGGCAGAGTCTCCTAAGGAATCCTTTACTGTCTCCCCTCCCAATAGTTACAACCATTCCTCGCAAATAATATGGGTTACTCTGCAAGTAGTATTTGGTTATAAATGATTACCTTTTGTTGGACACTCCTTTCCTTCTTGAAAGTCCCATCGTATTATTAGCAAATGAAGATATTTTGTCATCATTATTGTGCTTTTTTTTTTTTAAGGAGTGTTTCTATTTTTTTTTAATTAATTAATTAATTAATTAATTAATTTATTTATTTTTGGCTGTGTTGGGTCTTCGTTGCGGCGAGCGGGGGCCACTCTTCATCGCGGTGCGCGGGCCTCTCACTATCGCGGCCTCTCTTGTTGCGGAGCACAGGCTCCAGACGCGCAGGCTCAGTATTTGTGGCTCACGGGCCTACTTGCTCCGCGGCATGTGGGATCCTCCCAGACCAGGGCTCGAACCCGTGTCCCTTGCACTGGCAGGCAGACCCTCAACCACTGCGCCACCAGGGAAGCCCCATTATTGTGCTTTTTAAAGTATGTAATGAAGACCAGAATGACGGTATATTTCAACTTCATGTCACTAGCTTTCATTTTTAAGTAAATGGTAACTATGTGATTAACCCATTGCAATTTTGAAATATAAAATAAGACAAGACAATCTTAAGAATATTGTATTCAATATTTGATCAGCACTCTAGCCTCAAGCCAATTTGTTCTCACTTGGTTTCCTCAGTTTCCAGAAGAACCAAGAGGAGAATGGGCTGGCATTATATAAAACAAACTACCTTCTTTGTCCACCATATTTCAATATGGCTATGTAGTAAGTAAAATAAAAATATTAAATTTATTGAATTATTTCTGTACTTATTAGCTTTAACTATGGCTATGGTGGGACTTCCCTGGTGGCACAGCGGTTAAGAATCCGCCTGCCAATGCAGGGGACACAGGTTCGAGCCCTGGTCCGGGAAGATCCCACATGCCACGGAGCAACTAAGCCCGTGCGCCACAACTACTGAGCCTGTGCTCTAGAGCCTGAGAGCCACAATTACTGAGCCTATGTGCCACAACTACTGAAGCTCGCGCACCTAGAGCCCATGCTCCACAACAAGAGAAGCCACCGCATGAGAAGCCTGCACACCGCAACGAAGAGTATAGCCCCAGCTCGCCACAACTAGAGAAAGCGTGCACACAGCAACGAAGACCCAATGCAGCCAAAAATAAATAAGTAAGTAAATTAATTAAAAAAATTATGGCTATGGTAATTCGTTTTCATTTGAGCACATGAAATCCAGTCAGATTTATGAAAATTTAGACATATTTTAACTTACCTAAAAGTGTCAAACAATATTAAGTTAAAAAAGGATACAGTAACAAAAATCTATAAACTTTCTTCCCTGCCACTGCCAAAGAAGAAATTCTGGTGTGCTGGCAATAACAGGGGACTTTAAACTGGAAAACCTGATTTACAGATCTGGTTCTGCTATTAACTAGCTGAGAATTTTTACACGTCTATCTGTGTTGTCTCTTTGGAATTAAGAGGGTTGAACTAAATTATCCCTGAAGATTTTTTGAATTTAATTTTCTATGATTTTAAGGAAAAAGAAAACAATATT
The DNA here is from genome assembly GCF_965194825.1 of Balaenoptera physalus. NCBI lineage: Eukaryota > Metazoa > Chordata > Mammalia > Artiodactyla > Balaenopteridae > Balaenoptera > Balaenoptera physalus. The sequence goes on along the minus strand of NC_138896.1, from coordinate 97,546,288 downwards.
TATCAAATGGTAGATAAAGATTTATTTTATAACTAAATACACACACATATATACAATCTAGTCCTTCCCTATTTCAATGACTCTTCCAGGCACTTTGGAAATACTAACTCACTTTAATTTTATTCTAACCCGGTAAGTTATGTTTTACAGTTGAGGAAACTGAGGCACAGAGACGTTAAGGGATTTGCCCAAGATAATATCAGGAGAGGTGGGAGTTGAATCTAGGCAGTTTATTTCTGGAGACCATATGATCTTCTATTTCCTCCCCCAACACTGTATGAACAATTTTAAACATGCAGAAAAGTTGAAAAAATTGTACATGGACACCCACCTACCCGTGGGTAGACTATACAAGTATTCTTCTCCTATGGCAGGTAAAATTGAATAACCACAGGGTAGATCGCCTGAGTACAAACTGCTGCATTTTCACGTGCAATGAAATTGTCCAGCCCACTGCCCCGATACTACGGGAACTGGGTGAGGCACAGGGTCTGATGTGATGACACAAGGCCTGATCATCTTCTGTGAAAAGTGAATTGCAAATGTTGACTTCAGAGTCAAACAACAATAACACTAAAGACCAACACAACCACTTCTGCCTCACTGATTTATATTTCACAGTACTATATAATTAATGAAACGTCTACAGCTGTCATTTCTCTTAAGAAATTGCACTGTTATTTTTTCAGCAATGACAATGGAGTATTGTCTGAGTGACAGATATCAAGCAGATTTCACTGATCATAATGGTGGGCATAAAGCAGACAATGGATTAGCACAGAAATAACATCCATACATTCTGTATTATGTCACTGGGTTTCCCTATTATATAAAGCATACTTTTAAAATGGACTTCTATAGTCATTAGGCTCTTTTACTAGATTAAGAGATGTCTCACCTCCACCAAAGTAGATAAAAACTTTACACTTAATGCTTTATACAGCCTATATACTGCTGAAGTTGGAGCAGTTTGTTTACAACTCAGTTTTAATATACACCTAATCCAGTGCCCCAGTGATCTCTGATCCCATCGGCCCTCATACAGCCTTTGGGATACAACTTGAGATGGTTTAAGGAAAATGAAAAGGAACATAGTCTTCTTAAGACTTAAACTTCAGCTATCATTGTCTACAGCCAAGTTTAATAAAATATAGTACATATTAAAGTTTTTTATTCAACATCTCTCATTTCATTTTCTTTTTTTTTTTTAAACATCTTTATTGGAGTATAAGTGCTTTACAATGGTGTGTTAGTTTCTGCTTTATAACAAAGTGAATCAGTTATACATATACATATGTCCCCATATCTCTTCCCTCTTGCGTCTCCCTCCCTCCCACCCTCCCTATCCCACCAATCTAGGTGGTCACAGAGCAACGAGCTGATCTCCCTGTGCTATGCGGCTGCTTCCCACTAGCTATCTATTTTACGTTTGGGAGTGTATATATGTCCATGCCACTCTCTCACGTTGTCCCAGCTTACCCTTGCCCCTCCCCGTATCCTCAAGTCCATTCTCTAGTAGGTCTGTGTCTTTATTCCCATCTTGCCCCTAGGTTCTTCATGACCTTTTTTTTTTTTTTTTTTTTTAGATTCCATATATATGTTAACATACGGTATTTGTTTTTCTCTTTCTGACTTACTTCACTCTGTATGACAGACTCTAGGTCCATCCACCTCACTACAAATAACTCAATTTCGTTTCTTTTTATGGCTGAGTAATATTCCATTGTATATATGTGCCACATCTTCTTTATCCATTCATCTGCTGATGGACACTTAGGTTGCTTCCATGTCCTGGCTATTGTAAATAGAGCTGCAATGAACATTTTGGTACATGACTCTTTTTGAATTATGGTTTTCTCAGGGTATATGCCCAGTAGTGGGATTGCTGGGTCATATGGTAGTTCTATTTTTAGTTTTTTAAGGAACCTCCATACTGTTCTCCATAGTGGCTGCATCAATTTACATTCCCACCAACAGTGCAAGAGGGTTCCCTTTTCTCCACACCCTCTCCAGCATTTATTGTTTGTAGATTTTTTGATGATGGCCATTCTGACCGGTGTGAGATGATATCTCATTGTAGTTTTGATTTGCATTTCTCTAACGATTAATGACGTTGAGCATTCTTTCATGTGTTTGTTGACAATCTGTATATCTTCTTTGGAGAAATGTCTGTTTAGGTCTTCTGCCCATTTTTGGATTGGGTTGTTAGTTTTTTTGATATTGAGCTGCATGAGCTGCTTGTAAATTTTGGAGATTAATCCTTTGTCAGTTGCTTCATTTGCAAATATTTTCTCCCATTCTGAGGGTTGTCTTTTCGTCTTGTTCATGGTTTCCTTTGCTGTGCAAAAGCTTTCAAGTTTCATTAGGTCCCATTTGTTTATTTTTGGTTTTATTTCCATTCCTCTAGAAGGTGGGTCAAAAAGGATCTTGCTGTGATTTATGTCATAGAGTGTTCTGCCTATGTTCTCCTCTAAGAGTTTGACACTGTCTGGCCTTACATTTAGGTCTTTAATCCATTTTGAGTTTATTTTTGTGTATGGTGTTAGGGAGTGTTCTATACAAAGTTCCTGCCTTATAACAATGGGAAACCATCAGCGCATTTTTTAAAGTCAATCTGATTGTACATAAATCCATATTTTAGTAATTTGGAGACACACACACAGACACACAGACACAAAGACACACAATGCAAGGTCCAAAAAGGAGGCTAGCTATTTATGCTTTTTCTAGGTGTATATAATGCTCATCTCTAGAATAAAGAATAAATCCCAGACATCACCTGAATAGTGAGAGAGCTAGCCCTCTTCCCAGGGGTGGCTGGTAGGAGAGGGTCCCCAGTATTCTAGCACAGCAGTTTTGAATATGGTTTTCAGACCAGTAGCAGCATCACCTGGGAACTTAGAAATGCAAATTTTTAGTACTTCCCCCCAGCCCGGAAGTACTAAACAGAAGCTGTGGGAATGAGGATAGTAAGCTGTGTTTTAACAAATCTTCCAGGTGATCCTGATGCTTACTAAAGAGAACCATTATTCCAGCCTGTACGATATGAAGTTCTTCCAGCAAAGGACACCAGTCTTGCCACTGTGCTGATGAACCAATTCTATCCACTGCAGCCATACTCCTATTTTCTCTTCTTCTTTAAGCTGTCAGAGATCACTTTGGTTGTATTTTTTTATATACATTTATTTATTTTATTTATTTATTTTTGGCTGCGTTGGGTCTTCGTTGCTGTGCGCGGGCTTTCTCTAGTTGCAGTGAGCAGGGGCTACTCTTCGTTGCAGTGTGCGGGCTTCTCACTGTGGTGGCTTCTCTTGTTGCGGAGCACGGGGTCTAGATGCATGGGCTCAGTAGTTGTGGCACGCGGGTTTACCTGCTCCGCGGCATGGGGGATCTTCCCAGACCAGGGATCAAACCCATATCCCCTGCATCGGCAGGCGGATTCTTAACCACTGCGCCACCAGGGAAGCCCTTTGGTTGTATTTTTAAAATCGCTCTTACTTTCAGAGTGTTATCCTATTTTCTATCCCATTATTTTATCTTCCTTATTGTCATTAACTTTAAAGGGGGTTTTGAAGTAGTAGTATATATAAGAGAGAGTGTGTTACAGTTAACTTCAAGTTGGAGAAAAAGCCAGTTCATTCCTTCCCATCTCTTCTCCTCTTCCCCAATAACTGTATGGAGATTTTCCAAATTCAAGTTTCCTTTTTCCTGCTTTCTTTACATTTGTTACCATATTTCAAAAAAAAATTGTAGTAAAATACCTAACTCTTCCATTCTTATTTTTTGGGCTAATAAACACATGTAAACCATATTTTTTCCTCTTAGAATGGCCTTTGCATTTTCTGTTAATTTAGATATACTGTGTTGTCATTATCACTGGTTTATAACTAACTGTGATTTTGCAATTTTGCAAAAAAGGTCATGAAGAACCTAGAGGCAATTTACATCAAAACTGCAATTTTGTTTTCTCCTTTGATTCAATGTTGAAGTTTAATAATAACTTTGTGGTTTGTTTTTTATTTGCAATTTCTAATTTTGTGATTCTGTGCCAAGATAATATAGATTGTACAACTTTTAGATTTCTAGATAATAGAATTTATTAAAGATTTCTTTGTTGCATAGTATACCTTTTACAATTAAGAACTAGTTGTTACAATTTTCTCAATATGGGCAATTTACATCTTTGAGATTTTTCTTTCAAGTCAAACAATAATAAAACAATAATAATACCCTTTAATTAAATGTATTTCTTATAGAAATCAAATGAGCTAATGGATATGAAAACTGTAAATAAATTATGAAATGCTGGATTTTTATCCATTTCATGAAAGCTGTTATATTTTGATTTGCCTAACCATTGCAATATATACCCTTATATTGTACGATATAATTTTAATTAATTTATTCAATCATTTGTTCAATCTTAGCTAGGTACCAGGTACTATATCAGGCACAGATGATATAAATATGAATAAGAGATTACTCCTGCCCTCAAGGAGTCTTTAGTGAAAAAAATAGCCATGTGAAGAGTATAGAAAGTGTTATAAAAGATCATATATATACAGAAGATCTTAAGCAATTTATTAAACGTCATCTCTGCCTCAGTCTCTTCATCTGTAGAATTAGGATAACAACTTACAGCAGCTGTCACAGTGGAGTATAAATCAAGATGCGCAGCCCTCCCTCAACAAAGGGGTGAGCGCTGGCATACCTTTCAAACTAAGTCAATCAGATATTATTCTAAGATTTTGGATCCTGAGCAATAAGACAGAGATAGAAAAACGGTAGCAAATTTTAGAGCCCATTCATTCCATTGGCCACGCTGTCCTTCAGAAAACTCAATTATGATGTTACCGACACCTTTCACTCTACTCTGTCTCCAATCTTCTCTGAATCTGGCCAAGATCTCCATCATTTCTGGGAACTCCTCCTAACTTTTCAATGAATTCCTTTTCTCCTTAAATGATCTGGAATCAGCTTCTGTTACTTGTATCCTCAGAATCCTAACTCATCAAGAAATTTTGAAAAATGATGTTTTATTTCCACAAGTAAAACAACTGTGAAAGGGGAGTCACAAGATTAGGACTGAAATCCTAGAGTGTATAATTTACTGGGTAAGTTGTTAACCTTGCTAAGCCCCAGTTTTCTCATCTGTAATAAGTGGGGTAGTCCTTGGATGCTATCACTCATGTGTTGCCCTATGAACCATTTGTCAGGATGCTCTGGATGCTCCCTCTTCATCCCCCAACTCCCTACATGGCTCCAGGGGCAAACCATTCACAAAAGTCACTTCCAACAAAAGGTGGATAAAGCAGATTTCCAAAACATTTGAATTACAGCTCAAATGCCATCTTATCCATGATATTCCAGGCTGAAGGTGAACATCACTGTGTTTTCATCGACAATGCTCACGACTTTGTGCCATGTTTCTTAACTTATGTTTTCCCTCATTTCTGCCTGCATTGGACCATAAATTACACTGAGGTACCATCCCTAACTGATTTATCTCTCATTTCCAAGATCTAGATTAGTGCCAATCATCAGCCCTTACTCAATAAATATCACAGGAATTTTTTTAGAATGGGTTATTCCTACCGATGGCTACTCCATGGATGCTAAGTGAGTGTCTGTACCTAAAAGGAAGGCCCCAAGGAAAGGTCATGATGAGTTTTGTTATGCTCTAATGAGAATGGAAGAATGAGTATCAAACATTACTCTATTTAACAGATACGGTTCTATTTAACAGAGGAGGATGTGGGTACAATATATTACACAATTATATGAAAGGCCCACCAAATCAGTGGTGAAAACAATGCTGTAGAATACTCCTTTGCATTTGTGAACAATTGCATCTGATCCCACATTCCAGCCACTCTGGACATGCTGTACCAAAGAGGGACAAAAACCAAAACCAAAACCAAAACAACAATGAAATAAATCAGAACAATAACCAGACCAAACATCTTCATTCAGGTGCATAAGTGAAAATCATTCTTATTGCATCCCATTATTAGATTCTTTGACAGAAATTGTTTGCTAAATGGAACTTCTTTCATTTTCATCAAAATTTATGGCCAATTTGAGGGAGAATTTAATTGAATATCTCATACTGTAGGGAAAACTAATAACTAAACTGAAGTGAACTTTTGGAATTGAGCCACACAGATGATAAAATCCTTTCTCAATTTTTTTTTTTTTTTTGCCAAGGGAATTTATTTTAACTCTATCTCAGTGAATCAGAGGACAGGCCACTTTCAAACCAACTTACAAATGAGTATTTCTACAAGGCAGAAATCAATCAAGAGTCCCCCCTTCTGGGAATGTGAAAAGAGAAGTAGAATAAATCCAGGAAGAGGTCGAAGAGCGGCTAAGAGTCAACTTGCTTACACTGTCGGATTTCACATTTGCTAGCAATCCAAATCATGCATCCATTGGCCCCTCTTTATGACAACAATAACACTGTGACTCGAAAGCACAGCTGGAATTCTTGCCCCGTCTCTACCACCAACTGCCTATGTAACCTTAGGGAAGGGACTTAACCCTTCTGGATCTCAGTTTTATTAACTCTAGGAGAAAAGAACTGGGTATGATGATTTTAGAGTTCTTCAATCTCTAATTTTGTCTTTATAGTTTTTTAATTCCTAATTTTATCTTTGAAAATAATAATCTCATCAGGGGTTTGCCATGTGATGGATTTCACATGGGCACTAAATGTCCAGTTCAAGAGTTGCACTGGCCTATGGTACCATCCATGTCTTACTGTGTCACCTCCTTGTGGCTCAGCAGCACACTGGATGAAGAAGGGGTGGCTGTGCTAGGCAGAGGACAGGTTCCCAATCAGACACACTCAGAGGCATAGACAGCTTGCCACTCCATCTACCTGGTGCAGCATTATGAGAGGAGGAATCACCTGCTTCATCAGCTCACCCAGTGGTGGCAGCCTGTGCGGATGCTCTAGATTTGTGCGGAGATGCAGCTGTATAACCCTAACAATGTCTACAATGCCAATAACCAACATATTTCTGTTGAAGAATCAGGCCCATGAGGCCAAGCTGTACAACCATTAACATCTTTAGGCAACAAATGTGATTCATTCAGAGTCCAGCAATGACCCAAGAGGCCACATTGGTGAAATGACTGTATTCGCACATTGCTGACTTCCATTCCAAATGGGTGCAAACCCAGTAAATAAGAGTGTCTGAAATTCACCTGAAACACACTGGACTAGACATTTGGACACTTCCACCACCACCCTCAACTTTGGAGTGAAAAGGGGACTGATTCTAAGGGCAACTGAGTTATTCTCCAAATGTCATTTCCAAATACCAAAATCAACCAAAAAGGCTTAGGTGTAAATCCATTCTCAATTTACACCTGACTTTTACGAGTTCAAGTGAGCTGTACTTGAAAATGTCAGGCAGAATTCTTTTATGAAGTTGCACATGACTTTTGGGAGCACAGATCTAGTCTGAAGTGGTATTTGACAATCCAGGTGCAACATTCAGAGAGGAGCTGAGCAAGGAACAGTCAAGTGCAGAGGAGACAGAGCAGCAGGTGTGAAACCCTTGCAGAAACACACCAGACAAGTCTTCCTACAAATTTACAACGATAGAAATCGCCACTCCAAAGCCTTCCCCCAAAGTCATAGACCTTGGTAACCTCCAGTTATAAGCCAGAGGGTGTATTTTAGGGCTGACTGATTAGACTCAGATTTTAAAAGATTATCATCAGATTCTCCCAAGCATCAGACATTCCCCCAGTTGTAAGTTAAACACCTTGGGTGACTATGCTAACAATTCCAGGATACTAAAATTATGTATAAATGATTATCGTTACATATTTTACTTTTTTATATCTTAATGGAATCCTCAAATTCCATGGTCCATAGACATAAGACCATGAGTAAGTAACTTCAACTATGTCAGTAGGATTTGAAACATATGTTCCAGCTGTACTGACTTGGAAATGTATGCAGACATCTCACTGGCAAAGCACATGGCAGTCAAACTTCATTTTTTTAAAAAAGTCATCACCACAGAGAGCAACTTCGTATCTGTAAAATGGACAGAGGGTGAAATACTCTCTCTGTGGACACTTCTAGCTCTAGCCTCTTGGAATGCTGCCTGGTCAGTAAGAAACCAGTTAATCTCTAAAACAGAAACTCTCAAAGTACTTTGCAAATTTCCGATATTTAGGCAGAGCAAGAGGCTTACTCAGAGGCCCAAATATAGAAAGGGGAAGGGAAAAGGGGGAGAAAATTGAACATTTAGGCATCTCCTATGCACTGACCTTATATTTTAGCTTATTCAAGTCTCCCTAAGCCATGACATATATTCCCACTTTACAAATACAGAAGAGAAAAGTATGGATTTTCTAACTTACCATGAAGTAGTATACCCCCTTATAGCCTCTCTCCTGACTGTCTCTATCCCATGATGACTTCTGCCACATCCGAGCATCTCTACCAGTGGCTGTCTGAATAGGTCATGCCTTTTTCACTTACAAGTGTGATGGTTAATTTTATAAGTCAACTTGGCTAAACTGAGGTGCCCAGTTGTTTGCTCAAACATCAGTCTAGATGGATATTGCTGTGAGGTAGTTTTTAGGTGTCATTAACATTTTTTTAAAAAATTATTATTATCATTAGTTTCGTAAAATTATTTTTATTGAAGTATAGTTGCTGTACAATATTATATAAGTTACAGGTGTACAATATAGTGATTTATAATTTTTAAAGGTTATACTTCATTTATAGTTGTAATAAAATATTGGCTATATTCCCTCTGTTGTACAATATATCCTTGTAGCTTATTTTATACCTAATACTTTGTACCTCTTATTCCCCTACCCCTATCTTGCCCCTCCCTCTTCCCTCTCCCCACTGGTAACCACTAGTTTGTTCTCCATACCTGTGAGTCTCCTTCTCTTTTGTTATAGTCACTAGGTTGCTGTAGTTTTTAGATTCCACATATAAGTGATATCATACAGTATTTGTCTTCCTCTGTCTGACTTCTTGCACTTAGCACAATGCCCCCCAAGTTGATCCATGTTGCTGCAAATGGCAAATTTTTGTTCTTTTTTATAGCTGGGTAGTATTCCATTGTATATAGGTACCACATCTTCCTCATCCACTGATCTTTTAATGGACACTTAGGTTGCGTCCATATCCCGGCAACTGTAAATAATGCTGCATGAACACTGGGGTGAATGTATCTTTTAGAATCAGTGTTTTTGGTTTTTTCAGATATATACCCAGTAGCGCAACTGCTGAGTCACATGGTACATATATTTTCAGTTTTTTGAGAAACTTCCATACTGTTTTTCACAGTGGCTGTACCAATTTACATTCTCACCAACAGTGTATGAGAATTCCCTTTTCTCCATGTCCTCATCAACATTTGTTATTTGTGTTCTTTTTGATGACAGCCACTCTGACAGGTGTGAAGTGATATCTCATTGTGCTTTTGATTTGCATTCCCTGATGATTAGCTATGTTGAGCATCTTTTCATGTGCCTGTTGACCATCTGCATTTTCTTTTTGTATATGGTGTTAGAGAATGTTCCAATTTCATTCTTTTACATGCAGCTGTCCAGTTTTCCCAGCACCACTTATCGAAGAGACTGTCTTTTCTCCATTGTATGCTCTTGGCCCCTTTGTCATAGCTTAATTGACCATTAAGTGCATGGGTTTATTTCTGGGCTCTCTATTCTGTTCCATTGTTCTGTGTGTCCGTTTCTGTCCCATACAATATTGTTTTGATGACTGTAGCTTTGTAGTATAGGCTGAAGTCAGGAAGCATGATTCCTCCAGCTCTGTTCTTCTTTCTCAAGACTGTCTTCTCTATTTGGGATCTTTTGTATTTCCACACAAATTTTTAAAGTATTTGTTCTAGTTCTGTAAAAAATGTCATTGGTATTTTGATAGGGATTGTCATTTAAAACAGTAAACTCTGAGTAGCAGATTATTCTTCATAAGGTGGGTGGGTCTCATCCAATCATGAAAAGGCTTTAAGAGAAAAAAAGACTAAGAATTCTCTCTCCAGACTGCCTTCAGACTCAAGATGGCAATATCAACTCTTCCCTGAGTCTCCTGGCCTGCAGAATTCAGACTTGCTTGTCCCCATAATTACATAAGCTTATATCTTAAAATGTGGGTTTCCTGGCTATCAAAAACTAGAGCATTCCTGTAAAGACTTGTGTAAGCTGAAATGGTGTAAAGAGAAGAAGCAGTTACCTTAGGGCACATTGTGCTAATGGATGCACAGAATAAACTGAGATAAAGCACAGATGCTCACAGACACAGTTCAAAGCTATGGTGGCATAGTGCTAAGATGCCCAGTGTAGTTGCTGGGGAAGGAGATTGGTGGTGCCACTCTGGCTACCAATTCCGTCTATAGGCTCACTGCAAAAGAAATGCTGAACACTATTTTCACTTTTTTTTGAAAAAGAAAAAATCCTCTTTGGATTTCTTTCAGTTAGTGAAAACAGGTATTAAGTGGGTCTTTTGTACAAGCGAAGTGGTGTAAAGTGAACTTTCCAAAAGCAGGAGATACCTATAAATATCTTTCTCTCTGTATATACATGTATCCCATTGGTTCTGTTCCTCTGGAGAATCCTAACACAACAAGTGGCAAAGAACTCAACCAAAACTGGATTTAAAAAAATCTGTTGTCTGACATAACTGCAAAGTCTAAGCTCTATTGTCTATTGTCTATATTTGTAGGTGGGCTCCCCTTTGTGGCAAAAGAGATGGTCACTGGCCATCCGGGCTTACATTTTACCATGTCAAACATCATAATGAGTGGGCACTTCTCCTTCCACAAAGACTCAGCAAGAGTTTGAGGAATCAGGAAGACTGATCTTGTCAAACCTGGACTTCTTTTAAGTGTTTGCGGGGGATGGTCAGGGAAACCCCAATGAACTAAAAATAGGAGATGACTAATTGTCCAAAGGAAAATGAAAATGCTATCACAAAAGCAGAGGAAGTGGATAGTGGGCAGGCACACCACAGACACCCCCTACACAGTCCAGGGCACTTAACTAGTACTTAATACTGCAGGCTATCTTTACATGAGCACCTGCGTTATCTCCTTAAATAAACTAAAAAGTTATTAAAAAGACCACTTGTTAACAGCTTGTTATATTTCCTCTGGTCACTAGTACTGTGAGTTCTAAATTTTCCACCCTTGTTCTTGACACAAATCTACATGCAGGAACTCAAACGCCATTCATAGATTGTGCACAGTGAGCTTTGTGATGAGTGATATATAAAATTGAGTGAAGAGTAATTTTTTAAAATTCATAAACCTCCCTTTCTAAATACTGACAAAGACTGTACAATATGGCCTAGTCCACTCATAGCAATTACTTACCTAAATGGCTATCTTAAGTTGGAAAGCATCAAATAGAGTTTGGTTTCTGGGATGCAAATAATCCATGGGACACAAGTCTTCTGAAATAGATGCAAACCTTCCTCTCAAATATCAACAGTATAAGAATCATATCTGCTAGTTTATTTAGGCAAAAGAAGTAAAGAAGCATCCCCAAATGGCAAACCTCCTTACTAAGACACTTGAAGCAACTTACTGTTGATTTATAACTATACCTTTTTACAACACACACTACATAAAACTCTGCTTTGCAGAAACTATTTATTACATTTCTGGTCACTATGATCAGGTCATTATGATCATCGATGCTGATTCTTTATGACCCCTTGAAAAGCTAAGACATTAGTTATAGTCCTTGGCCATAGAGAAAAAATTCTAATTTCCAACAAGACAACTGTGGCAAAACTTAATAATTAAAAAATCAAAAAATATCTTCATACACACACAAACATATATACGTATACACACACACACACACACACACACACCTCATGAGCCCTCTTTTCTGTCATAATTCATTCTTAAAAATAACTATAGTGTCTCCAAAACCTCCACCCGCTGTACTCATTTCTTACCTCAATGCCTTAACTCCTGTTGGTTCACTTCCTACATTTCACCTCCCGGCTAATATTTGATCATCATTTCAGACTCAATTCTGGGGACATTCCTCTAAAACTACTTTCTTAAAACCAAGATTGGACTAAACTACCTTCCTGAGTACTCCCACAGCACCCCTTGCTTATTGCTAACATGATTTGCAATATCACATTGAAATAATCTGGCAAAATCATTGTCCCCCTGCTGCTGTGCATGTACCTTTGGGCAGCAGGGGTTATGCCCCGTTAATCTTCTCTACAATATCCCCTCAACCACTCAATATCCCCCATCAGATGTCTTTCACAAGCCCTGTTCAAAATAAACTGAGGAGGAGGGTTTGTGGAACTGACAACAAATGTACAAGGAAAAGTTATTCATTTAAAAAGAACCAGAGGGAGATGGGTTCAAGATTTCAGAGTAGAAAGACATGCACTCACTCCCTCTTGCAAGAACACCAGAATCACAACTAACTGCTGAACACTCATCAACAGGAAGACACAAGAACTGACCAAAAAACATACCCCACATCCAAAGACAAAGGAGAAGCCTCAATGAGATGGTAGGAGGGGAGCAATCACAATAAAATCAAATTCCATAACTGCTGGCTGGGGACTCAAAAACTGGAGAACACTTATACCACAGAACTCCACCCAATGGAGTGAAGGTTCTGAGCCCAATATCAGGCTTCCCAACCTGGGGGTCTGGCAACAGGAGGAGGAATTCTCAGAGAATCAGACTGTGAAGGCTAGTGGGACTTGATTGCAGGACTTCGATAGGACTGGGGGAAACAGAGACTAAACTCTTGGAGGGAACACACAAAGTAGTGCGTGCATCAGGACCCAGGGGGAAAGAGCAGTGACCCCATAGGAGACTGAACCAGACCTAACTGCTAGTGTGCGAGGGTCTCCTGCAGAGGTGGGGCATGCCTGTGGCTCACTGCGGGGACAAGGACACTGGTAGCAAAAGTTCTGGGAAGTACTCCTTGGCATGAGCCATCCCAAAGTCCACCATGAGACCCACCAAAAAGCCTGTAGCCTCCAGTGCTGGGTTGCCTCAGGCCAAACAACCAACAGGGAGGGAACTCAGCCCCACCCATCAGCAGACAAGTGGATTAAAGTTTTATTGAGCTCTGCCCACCAGAGCAACACCCAGCTCTACCTACCACCAGTCTGTCCCATCAGGAAACTTGCAAAAGCCTCTTAGATAGCCTCATCCACCAGAGGGCAGATAGCAGAAGCAAGAAGAACTACAATCCTGCAGCCTGTGGGATGAAAAACACATTCACAGAAAGACAGACAAAATGAAAAGGCAGAGGAGTATATATCAGATGAAGGAACAAGATAAAACCATGGAAAAACAACTAACTGAAGTGGAGATAGGCAACATTCCAGAAAAAGAATTCAGAATAATGATAGTGAAAATGATCCAGGACCCCGGAAAAAGAATGGAGGCAAAGATCGAGAAGATGCAAGAAATGTTTAACAAAGACCTAGAAGAATTAAACAACATACACCTAAAAGAATTAAAGAACAAACAAAGAGAGATGAACAATACAATAACTAAAATGAAAAATACACTAGAAGGAGTCAATAGCAGAATAACGGAGGCAGAAGAATGGATATATGACCTGGAAGACAGAATGGTGGAATTCAGTGACACAAAACAGAATAAAGAAAAAAGAATGAAAAGAAATGAACACAGCCTAAGAGACCTCTGGGACAACATTAAATGCACGAAAATTTGCATTATCAGTGTCCCAGAAGGAGAAGAGAGAAAGGACCTGAGAAAATATTTGAAGAGATTACAGTCAAAAGCTTCCCTAACATGGGAAAGGAAGTAGCCACCCAAGTCCAGGAAGCACAGAGAGTCCCAGGCAGGATAAACCCAAGGAGAAACACATCGAGACACATAGTAATCAAATTGACAAAAATTAAAGACAAAGAAAAATTATTAAAAGCAACAAGGGAAAAATGACAAATAACATACAAGAAAACTCCCATAAGGTTAACAGCTAATTTCCCAGCAGAAACTCAACAAGCCAGAAGGGAATGACACGATATATTTAAAGTGATGAAAGGGAAGAAACTGCAACCAAGATTACTCTACGTAGCAAGGATCTCATTCAGATTCGACAGAGAAATCAAAAGGTTTACAGACAAGCAAAAGCTAAGAGAATTCAGCACCACCAAACCAGCTCTACAATAAATGCTAAAGGAACTTCTCTAAGTGGGAAACACAAGAGAAGAAAAGGACCTACAAAAACAAACCCAAAACAATTAAGAAAATGGTAATAGGAACATACATATTGATAATTACCTTAAATGTGAATGGATTAAATGCTCCAACCAAAAGACATACACTGGCTGAATGGATACAAAAACAAGACCTGTATATATACTGTCTACAAGAGACCCATTTCAGACCTAGGGACACATATGGACTGAAAGTGAGGGGATGGAAAAAGTTATTCCATGCAAATGGAAATCAAAAGAAAGCTGGAGTAGCAATACTCAGATCAGATAAAAATAGACTTTAAAATAAAGAATGTTACAAGAGACAAGGAAGGACACTACATAATGATCAAGGGATCAATCCAAGAGGAAGATACAACAATTATAAATATATATGCACCCAACATAGGAGCACCTCAATACATAAGGCAAATGCTAACAGCTATAAAGGAGGAAATCGACAATAACACAATAATAGTGGGGGGACCTTAACACCTCACTTACACCAATGGTCAGATCATCCAGACAGAAAATTAATAAAGAAACACAAGCTTTAAATGACACAATAGACCAGATAGATTTAATTGATATTTATAGGACATTCCATCCAAAAACAGCAGATTACACGTTCTTCTCAAGTGCACATGGAACATTCTCCAGGATAGACCACATCTTGGGTCACAAATTAAGCCTCGGTAAATTTAAGAAAATTGAAATCATATCAAGCAACTTTTCCGATCACAACGCTATGAGATTAGAAATCAATTACAGGGAAAAAAAGGTAAAAAACACAAACACATGGAGGCTAAACAATATGTTACTAAATAACCAAGAGATCACTGAAGAAATCAAAGAGGAAATCAAAAAATACCTAGAGACAACTGACAACAAAAACACGATGATCCAAAACCTATGGGATGCAGCAAAAGCAGTTCTAAGAGGGAAGTTTATAGCTATACAAGCCTAACTCAAGAAACAAGAAAAATCTCAAATAAACAATCTAAACTTACACCAAAAGGAACTAGAAAAAGAAGAACAAACAAAACCCAAAGTTAGCAGAAAGAAAGAAATCATAAAGATCAGAGCAGAAATAAATGAAATAGAAACAAAGAAAACAATAGCAAAGATCAATAAAACTAAAAGCTGGTTCTTTGAGAAGATAAGCAAAATTGATAAACCTTTAGCCAGACTCATCAAGAAAAAGAGGGAGAGGACTCAAATCAATAAAATTAGAAATGAAAAAGGAGAAGTTACAAAAGACACCACAGAAATACAAAGCATCTTAAGAGACTACTACAAGCAACTCTATGCCAATAAAATGGAAAACCTGGAAGAAATGGACATATTCTTAGAAGGCATAACCTTCCAAGACTGAACCAGGAAGAAATAGAAAATACAAACAGACCAATCACAAGTAATGAAATTGAAACTGTGATTAAAAATCTTCCAACAAACAAAAGTCCAGGACCACATGGCTTCACAGGTGAATTCTATCAAACACTTAGAGAAGAGCTAACACCCATCCTTCTCAAACTATTCCAAAATATTGCAGAGGAAGGAACACTCCCAAACTCATTCTACGAGGCCACCATCACCCTGATACCAACCAGACAAGGACACTACAAAAAAAGAAAATTACAGACCAACATCACTGATGAATATAGATGCAAAAATCCTCATCAAAATACTAGCAAACAGAATCCAACAACACATTAAAAGGATCATACACCATGATCAAGTGGGATTTATCCTGGGGATGCAAGGATTCTTCAATATACGCATATCAATCAATGTGATACACCATAACAAATTGAAGGAGAAAAACCATATGATCATCTCAATAGATGCAGAAAAGCTTTCGACAAAATTCAACAGCCATTTATGATAAAAACTCTCCAGAATGTGGGCATAGAGGGAACCTACCTCAACATAATAAAGGTCATAGACGACAAACGCACAGTAAACATCATTCTCAATGGTAAAAAACTGAAAGCATTTCCTCTACGATCAGGAGCAAGACAAGGATGTCCACTCTTGCCACTATTATTCAACATAGTTTTGGAAGTCCTAGCCATGGGAATCAGAGAAGAAAAATAAAGGGAATCCAAATTGGAAAAGAAGAAGTAAAACTGTCACTGTTTGCAGATGACATGATACTATACATAGAGAATCCTAATGATGTCACCAGAAAATTACTAGAGCTAATCAATGAATTTGGTAAATTTGCAGGATACAAAATTAATGCACAGAAATCTCTTGCATTCCTGTACACTAAATAGGAAAGATCCGAAAGAGAAATTAAGGAAACAATCCCATTCACCATTGGAACAAAAAAAATAAAATAACTAGGAATAAACCTACCTAAGGAGGTAAAAGGCCTGTACTCAGAAAACTGTAAGACACTGATGAAAGAAATCAAAGATGACACAAACCGATGGAGAGATATATCATGTTCTTGGATGGGAAAAGTCAATATTGTGAAAATGACTATACTACCAAAAGCAATCTACAGATTCAATGAAATCCCTATAGAAGTTACCAATGGCATTTTTTACAGAACTAGAACAAAAAATCTTAAAATTTGTATGGAGACACGAAAGACCCCGAATAGCCAAAGCTATCTTGAGAAAGAAAAACGGAGCTGGAGGAATCAGACTCCCTGACTTCAGACTATACTACAAAGCTACAGTAATCAAGACAATATGGTGCTGGCACAAAAACAGAAATATAGATCAATGGAACAGGACAGAAAGCCCAGAGATAAACCCACGCACCTATGGTCAACTAATCTATGACAAAGGAGGCAAGGATATACAATGGAAAAAAGACAGTCTCTTCAATAAGTGGTGCTGGGAAAACTGGACAGCCACATGTAAAAGAATGAAATTAGAACACTCCCTAACACCATACACAAAAATAAACTCAAAATGGATTAAAGACCTAAATGTAAGATCAGACAGTATAAAAATCTTAGAGGAAAACATAGGAAGAACACTCTCTGACATAAATCACAGCAAAATCTTTTTTGATCCACTGCCTAGAGTAATGGAAATAAAAACAAAAATAAACAAATGGGACCTAATGAAACTTCAAAGCTTTTGCACAGCAAAGGAAACCATAAACAAGACTAAAAGACAACCCTAAGAAAGGGAGAAATTATTTGCAAACGAAACAATGGACAAAGGATTAACCTTCAAAATAATATAAACAGCTCATGCAGCTCAATATTTAAAAAAAAAAAAAACAATCAAAAAATGGGCAGAAGACCTAAACAGACATCTCTCCAAAGAAGACATACAGATGGCCAAGAGGCACATGATAAGCTGCTCAACATCACTAATTATTAGAGAAATGCAAATCAAAACTACAATGAGGTATCACCTTACACCGGTCAGAATGGCCATCATCAGAAATTTCACAAAAAACAAATGCTGGTGAGGGTGTGGAGAAAAGGGAACCCTCTTGCACTGTTGGTAGGAATGTAACCTGATACAGCCACGATGGAGAACAGTATGCAGGTTCCTTAAAAAACTAAAAATAGAACTACCGTATGACCCAGCAATCCCACGACTGGGCATATTCCCAGAGAAAACCATAATTCAAAAAGACACATGCACCCCTGTGTTCATTGCAGCACTATTTACAATAGCCAGGTCATGGAAGCAACCTAAATGTCCATCGACAGACGAATGGATAAAGAAGATGTGGTACACATATACAATGGGATATTACTCTGCCATAAAAAGGAACGAAATTGGGTTGTGTGTAGAGACGTGGATAGACCTAGAGACTGTTATACAGAGTGAAGTAAGTCAGAAAGAGAAAATCCCATATCGTATATTAATGCATATATGTGTAATCTAGATAAATTGTAAAAATGAACCGTTTTGCAAGGCAGAAATAGAGACACAGATGTAGAGAACAAGTGTATGGACACCAAGGGGGAAAAGTGGGGGAGCGGTGGTGGGATGAATTGGGAGATTGGGATTGACATGTATACACTAATATGTATAAAATAGATAACTAATAAGAACCTGCTGTATAAAAAAATTAAATTAAATTTAAAAATAAATAAATAAATAAATAAAAAGAACCAGACAGGTATATTCTCACAGTTTAGCTGTTATACTGCGGAGATATGCAATCTTGGGGAAGTCATGTGCATGTCTGGGATTTTTGGTTTTTCATATAGAAATCCAAAGGATAAGATCAGTGATCTCTTCCACAGAGTAACTGTAGTTGCAGACACATGTTATTAACTGCAGATGACCCACTACTTAGATTTAAGGATCAATTAGCATTAAAAGGCTCCTAGACAAGAGTCAGGAAACTGCAAAAATGTGACATGATTACGATATATCCATTTGATGACCATGAGAACAAAGATAATAATCTACTGGCATGACCCTAAGAACAAAGATAATAATTTTCATCACAGTTAAGCAGGGTCTGCCTAATGTCACTAAAATATTCAAAAGAGAAAACCAAGGCAAGGGCATTCATAAACTCAGGCTGTAGGCAAATCTACCTTGGATATAATTTGTGAATTTCACTGATGTTTTCTTCTGGTTCTAAAGACTTTTAAAGAAAATCTTACAAAATCAACCTTTTGATATTTTATTTAAAACTCAAGTCATACTTGGAAGGAGTTTTCTGGGATAATGTTCTGTACCTTGATTGGGGTTTGTTTTACACAGGTGTATGCCCTTTGTCAAATCCCAAGAAGTGGCCACTTAAGATTTGTATGTTTCATTGTATATAAATTTTGGCTAAGTATTTAGGAAGAAGTGTATGCATGTGTGTAGTTTACTTTGAAATGCATTGGAAAAAAGAACCAATGAATGAAAAGGGGGATGGATAGATAGAAGGATGGAGAGAGTAAAATGTTACAGATAGAATCCAGTTGATGGGTATACTGCTGTTCGCTGTGATATTATTTCAAACAATGTATGTTTCAGAATTTTCATTAGAAGATGATACAAAGATTTTCAATAAAAAAATTAAAATCAGGAACAGACATTTACAGAAGTACTACATATGTCTTTTGAGACTACCATATTTTTTAAAGAAGTATTCTAACCTATGGTGAAGAAATGCAAAAAGGTAAAAATGAAATGTTTCTTACTGATTTTTTTTTGACACATTTTAATTCAGAAATTTTGTATAAGGATATTTCCCTTTCTTGACAGAGTCATCACAGGATTAAATAAAATGGTGTTTGTATGTATCAGTGTGTATGTATGACAAAAAAATATTTACTAGAGAGTATTAAGAAAGATACCTTCTCAGGATATGCGGTTGCAGGATGTTTTAATCAAAGACATAAACAGCAACAGACCTCAGTGAGATAAATTTAATCTCAAATTTTCTGTCATATTAAGAAAGAGGCAAAGGGAAAAATAGAAGATATCTAAGTGCTCAAAACGTGGATAGTTCCCTTCCTCCTGCCCCAATCCTCAAGGCTCTGATATTTACATTTTTTTAAAAAATGAGCTACATCAAGCAGAAAGCAGGCTGGCAAGAAAAGGGAAATAACTGGAACTGTGTGCAGGGAGGGCAGAGGTAGTGGAGGGAAAGCACTGGGCATTGTGGGTTTTCTTAGCTTTTCCAAGAGGGGAACATCAAACTCTCTTCGAAGCAAAGCTGCTTCTTGCCAACTTTTCTTCCTGCTATTTGCAGAAATATTTAATCAAGGGATTGCATCTTCAAATATTTGTGAATAAGCAGACAGAATTGCCAGTTGCCTAGCGATAAACTTAATACTTCTCTTGGGTCCAAGTGTGCCACTTAACTTTAATCTAAGCATCTGAGAGGTAATTTATGCCACACATGATTTTCACTACATGAAAATCAACTGGATCGCATTCTGCTGTTCAACAATAACACGGGTGCAGAATGTTGGCACTCATCACCCCTGGATACTCTGCAAAGAAGTAAGAACAAACATCATCCTCTCTAGCTGGAAGGTATCCACTTGTCTAATATGCTGACACACATGGTGTGCCAAGGAAGGTCATAAATATGTTTGTGATGGCAAACAGCTCGGGTGTTAGCTCGCTTAGAAACAGGAAAAAAAAAAAGCTCTAATAATTGTTTATTTAAACTTGCAGTACCAAGAAAATACATTCTAACCCTCTTGTTAGTGAGACAATTTGTTAATCAAAATACCTATGTTTAAACTTATCCATATGTGCTACTGTCCTTGATAGTTATGCTAATTAGTGTATTCCCTGGAGGCAATGGCTTTAGGTAAACAGCCTGATGAAACACTATCTTGGAAGAGATATCTTGGAAGACCCTGCAGTTAATAGCTTCTATTACTTTCCAGTGAGTTCCTCATTCTCAGTACCCTAGAGCAAAGAACTCCTACCTTGATTTCACCCAGCTTGGAAATGAGATCATGTGATCCTCAAGCCAGTTGTTGACCTAACAGCCCTTGGGCTATTATCGCACAGTGGGAGGAAAACTGAATCATTTTCTTTTTCTTCTTCTCCTCTGCCCCCTCCTTTGTGTACTCCTCCTCCTCCTCTACCACTACCACCACTACCACTTCTTCCATCATAAGCACCACCACAATCATCATAGGTTATAAATAAAATTACGTTTCTGCCTCTTTGTTACTAGACCATTGTAAAAAGTGTTGGGTAGTTTTTCAACAAACTTTGAGGACACGCTATGGGTGATATGATTTAAAATAAAGCCACGGAGGCACAGAAGGAATCAGCTTTGAGACATTCTTGAGGAATACCTTAAAGAAATGGTCACACATTCTCCCAAAGAGCCGAAACTGAGATAATACTATAAGTCAGGATAACTGCCAATAGAGACAAGTTATGCATATGAATACCTGGCACACATAAAAAAATAAACAATGATTTTGAATGCAAGACCCACATCCAAGATAACAAGGGTAAAGGTGATTATTTGTGATACAGCTGATTCTCACGTGGTCTCCCCTATATGGTATTCTCTAGGGCAGAGGTTGACAAACATTTTCTGTAAAGGATCAGACTGTAAATATTTTAAGTTTTGAGAGCAAGGGTCTCTGCTACAACTTTGCAGCTAGAGTGTGAAAGCACTCAGAGGCAAAACATAAAGGAATGAATGTAACTGTATTCTAATAAAATTTTATTGAGGGACACTGAAATTTGAATTTTGTAAATGTTTCATATATAATGAGATATTAGTATTATTTTTCATTTTTTTCAGGCACTTACAAAATTGTAAAGCTATCCTCAGCCCGTGGTTTGTACAAAAATAGGCAACTGTTAAGATTTGCCCCTTTGGCCATAATCTGCTGACCCCTGCCCTTGGGTGAGGAGCACAGGTATTTATTACTTAATGATGGGTAATACCTTTTCCTTGGTGAATGAAGAGGATATTGTTAAGGATGCTTAAAAACAAAAGGGCCTCTCATGGACTGAACACTGACTATTCACCTAAATTGTGATGTTGGCAGTATTACCCCACTTGTGGATTAGAAAATAAAGCTTGGAGAGTTGAAAACCTACCCAAGACCACATAGTTAGCATAGGGGTTCCTGTCTGGACTATCCCAAAGATCATGTATTCCACTATGTTAATTGGCTTCTCTGAGAAATAATGAATTGAACATACTTGGGGCATTTCCCCAGACTACTTTGTCTCTTGGTGAGCACATTCACTTGAGGAGAACACATGTAACCAAAAGTAGAGCAATTTTGTTTCTTATTACCCATCCCAGAGAATGTAATTTAACTAAAACGGTAGTTGTAGCAAAATATTCACAAGCTGTAGGACACACACTACCTGCTGACAGAATAGCAACTTTATTTGGAAAACCTACTGCTCTGATAGCTCACCAAAGAAATTGGAGATTGTAAAGAAAAAAAAAGGGAAATTATTAGCTAGTATGAACGTCATAGGCTGTTATGACTACTTTTCTAAGTGTTCAGGTTTTCCATGAGCAACAGAAATAGAAAGTAGTGAGAAGACATATAATCTTAGTTCAGTGGCAACACACACACACACACACACACGTGCACACACAGACACACTTCACAGGGCATGCCTGACTTTTCATAAAGAATACACATGAAATAGTGAACTGATAAGAACTTTCCTGTATGTTCTGGAAGAAGGGAAGGAGGTGTGGGTTGCTCAGTGTCTCTATAGAAACCGATGAATTTTCATAGCAGTGTATACAAGAGAGTAGGAGAAGGGAACGGGGGCCAGGGCATTGCATTAAAAACGCAGACTTCTTATATCAGCCTCTCCACCGCTAATCCCAGAGTGGATTTCAGAGAGTTCACTTCATCCTGACCTGCTGAATCACCATCCTCCCACAGATTTAATTCTCTCTAGTATTGCCCCTCCCTCTGCCTCATTTTTCCCTCTCAGAAATGGTTCCAAATACCTCTAACCTGATCCCATTAAATAAGGGATAGAGCAGGGTTTCTCAACCTCGGTACTCCTGACATTTAGGGTTGGATAGTTCTTTGTTGTATGGGTATTGCTCTGTGCATTGGGGGGTGCTGAGGAGCAGCAGACATGGTCAAATATCTCCTGAAGAAGGGGGAGGAGACACCTCTTCCCCTATTCCCCACCCTTCTCTCTCTCTCTCCTAAAAGAAGTAGTAAAGAGCTTGTGAAAAGAGGGGGTCTCTAGCAAGATGCAGACAGATGCGCTTGGGCAACAGTCATAAACAAGATGAAAGATGAGATCCCTTTGCACTGGGGAGGGGACGCAGTTCTGTGGGAGTAGAGCGTCTGTGGCAAGTCAGCGCTCCCCCTACCAGGTTACTCCGTGATGTGCCTAGGGAGGTGCTATCCAAGGTACTGATGTTATAACTTTAGCTGAGATTCTTTTTCTAGAGGCCAAAGGGTTGAGAGCTGCCACATTGCAAGGAACCATTTGGGCTTTGACAGAGACTGTCAGTGGCAATTTTAGCAGACCAGCATTTAGATATCCTTCCCCATTTCCTGTGTTCAACTTCAGAGGCTGGATTGGCTCCAGTAAGAATGGAAATGTAATTTTCTCACCAAACTGGCAAAGATTGGATGGAGCTTCATAGCCAGAAATAAGTTGCTTTAAAGCAAATAAAGAAATGAAGTCTTACACACTGCTGTTACTTGTTTATGTTCGCAAGTTGCAGAACTCTCTGTTGTGTTAAACTTCCAGTCTCAATTGTGGATGATTTAGTATAGAGTCCTCAGGCGTGAAGAGGTTCAGATGAGCCTCTCCAAAAGGTTCCAATTTGGCATGTGAACTACTCTCAGTTTAAGGAAATAAAGACCTGGCAGACTCAAGGAAAAATTTTATCTCTCCCTTGACTATTTAAAGGAATTTAGATAGGGGGCCTGGCCCAGAAAGAGAACAAGTACCAGAGATAACTTTTTATGTGAATGACCTACCTGTATGGCAGGACAAACATCTGCTCTGCTTACTGTCCTGTGAATTACCCTTCTCCTCTTTTAAGGCCCCTATCCCCAGCCTTAGCTCAGAATGGCATATAAGCTTCAAATGCCCAACTTGCCCTCCTGTCCTATATTCTTACGGGACCCGTACATACATAATTAAATTTGTTTTTCTCCTGTTACCCTGTTTATCGTTAATTTGATTATTAGACCTAGCAAAAATGTTTCCTTCCCTATAGGTGCTATACTGAAACTCAATAAAGATTATATCTCCTCATCTTGGCTCTGCTCTTTGTTTAATGGTTCCCAGACTGCCAACTTTTACAATGTTCTCAACGCCTAACTCTCAATAGTGCCTGGGCCACAGAAATGCTTAGATCACTGGCCTGGACTCAAATAATGGCTCCAGGCATACCCAGTGAGGGTTACAAAGACCCACAGGGGGAATAAGGTTGGCTAAATACTTCACTAGGTAAATGTGTGTTTTCTGAAAGTCTTGCAGCTCATAACTGGATGGGACTATTCATGCCTCTAACCTTGCTGAAGAGTTAACTTTGCTAGATGGTTCCTCATTATCAGGTTGCCTGCACTCATCTGCTATTTTAATAAATGCAGGCTCAAGTTAAGCATCTTGCTCAAAAACAGAAATCGTATACCACTCCAGCAAATAACCCTGTCCTCCCACCAACAGCAGGGAGCTGTGTGCATATGATATATTTCTCTTTGTGTATATACCCACATTGGCAATTATTTTAATTCTATGTATTCAGGATGATAAAACCCAGCTTGGGTAATCAGTAATTGGCTGGTGTTGAGCCTGGCATGACTCATACCTTTCACACCAAATGATTCCTTTGATTCTTGGGTGGAGGGCGGTGCCTGTGGCCCTTTTAATTTGGCTGCACTGCAAACTGTGCTGGGAAAAAACCCAATGTGATCCAAAGGAAAATACTAAGGAAATAGCTATTTCTCTCTCAATAGGTAGAAATAAGCAGATTATTTTTTAAAAGGCACTGTTCAAAGCTCAACTGCAGTAAGTAAATTTACAATCCCTTCAAAAATCTGTATACCATATATTCATATTTCAATAAGATATCAAATTAGTTACAGGTTTTAACTTCATTTTTGGTGTCTCTATTCCCATCCAGATATAAATACAAACTTTTCTGTTCAATTAAGAGCAAACATGTCAGTATATGTAAATAACTAAAGATTCCAAGGTCTGGGAACCATGTGACCTGAATTCTATCCTTACCATGATGTGAACTTACTGCCAACTCTAAGCTAGCCTCTGTCCCGCCTCTCCATCTGCAGAATGAATGGTTGACTAAATAGCTGCTAAGGTTTCCTCCTACTCTAACATTGGATAGTTGCATCTCTCTAATGATGCAAACAATCCTACCAAAAAGCCACACTTTTAACTCCTATTCAATTGTAAAATAATTGCCCATTCAAGGACTAAGAATGAAATCAAAAGCAGAGATACATGTTTACAATTGTCCATCAGAAATTGCAAATTCAAATGTTTACAAGGTGACAGGTTTGCATATAAATGTGTGAAGCCAACCATAAGCGAGTAGTGGGAACTTTGGGGAACCAAGGAGCACATTCCCTGTCTATAAAAGGCAACTTGTCAGCTCCAGTCTACTGCGGCCATACAGGAATGCAAGTCACCATACCATCAAGAGAAGTCAGAAATCCAGACTTTTCTGTTAGATCTCCTGATATTTAAAAGACTGAAACTCCCTGTGGACAAACTGTAGTAGGCTAAAGGGAAATCACAGTTCCTTATTAAAAGCCCATTCTCTTCCCAGATAAGGTCACACCTACCTCGGCTTCAATTAACACCTCTAGGCTAAGGACTCCCAAATCTCTAAGATCTCTAGCTTGACTCTCGTTCTTAAACCTCAGGCTATATATTTAATAACCTCCCAGGCAACTCCACTTGGATGCCATGAAATCTAAATCGCACCAATTTGCATACGGTTAGTTTTTTCTCACAGCATTTAAGAACTCAGTTGTGGGCACAGTTAACCTGGGCCAAAAAGAGGAACTTCAAAGGCAGTAAATTTGGATTGATGTAAGGGTTAACCCTGCCAGAAAGTTGTCTCATTCTCAGGCTGCAGGCATCAGGCATATTGCTAGCTTCCCCTACAGCACTCACCTGCTGTTTCAATAAATGTTCAATAACAGGAATCACATACCTTTCCAGAGCAAGTATCTCTGTCCTCCTACCAATAGCTGGGGAACTAGTTTACTGTATAGGATGTACTTCTCTTTATAGGTACGCCTATTTGAAATTATTTTAATTCCATGCACTTTGGGATTAAAATACAGCTTCGGTAGTCAGGAACTGGCTGGTGTATTTTCTCCAAACAAAAATCAGGTTAGTCTGTGGTTTGGGTTTTCTCCTGGCCAGAATCACAGGGTGTAATACTGCTAACTGAGGTTGGAAATTGGAATAGAAACACAATTGTGAAGCGTTCACTGATGTAAACCAAAACCACCACCATCTACTCTTTAATTCTTTTACAATACAATTTAAATAACAAGGGGTTCAAACAGAGGGAAAACAAGGCTTTAATCTAGCAAAGAAAACATAGATAAGTCTCATATTTTAACAAAATAAACAAGCCAACAAAAAGCAGTTAGGTTTTCTCCTTTAAATCACTACAATGGGGACTTCCCTGGTGGTCCAGTGGTTAAGACTCTTTGGGCTCCCAATTCAGGGGCCCTGGGTTCAATCCCTGGTCAAGGAACTAGATTCCCGCACGCTGCAACTAAGAGCTCGCACGCCACAACTAAAAGATCCCACACGCGGCAACTAAGACCCAGCGCAGCCAAAAATATAAATTTTTTTTTAAAAAACCACTATGATGATCTATGAAGCTTACTTCTTGGATTCTAAACCTTAAAACTGTTTCTAAAATTATCAAAACAGTGACATTTTTGGAAGGACACTTCTATTTTTACATCTTGTCTTAGAGTAAGACCAAATGCTACTAAATTTATGGGGTAGTGCTACCTCTTGATATGAAATAAAACTAGATGAAAGGGCTTCTCTGGTGGCGCAGTGGTTGAGAGTCTGCCTGCCGGTGCGGGGGACGCGGGTTCGAGCCCTGGTCTGGGAAGATCCCACATGCCGTGGAGCGACTGGGCCCGTGAGCCGCAGCTGCTGAGCCTGCGCGTCTGGAGCCTGTGCTCCGCAGCAAGAGGGGCCGCGATGGTGAGAGGCCCGCGCACCGCGATGAGGAGTGGCCCCCACTTGCCGCGGCTGGAGAAGGCCCTCGCACAGAGGTTAAGACCCAACACAGCCATAAATAAAATAAATAAATAAATAAAAAAGAATCACATCCTCCCTCGGATAACTTTAAAAAAAAAACAAAAACAAAACTAGATGAAAACATGCAATGGGGGAAGAATTATACTATTTCCATTGGTTTCTTCAGAGGTTTATATGCATTCTTGTATTTTAAGATTATTTTTAACATTTTTTTTGGCATAAGTTAAAGGGAATGGAAAGGGGTTAGGTCACCTAAAGTATTCACTCTCTCACTGCTTCTCAAAATGTGATGCTGAAGTTACCTCTCTTTCAATGTCTTTTCTTCAGTTCTGCAGTAAGTTACTGAGCATTTTTATCCCCATTACTTGACCTGACAAAGACGATTCACAGTGTAGACATTTTTAGGTTAAGGACCAGATGGTAGATAATGTACATACACGGAAGAAATGGAAGATTAATATCACAGATGTTTATGTATATTAAAATAACCAAAGCTAATTGCTATGTAAAGAGCTAATCGCTAAATGAATGTAGCTTCCATCTCACAAGAATGTATGGCTAATCTTTCTTTTCCACAAGTTCTGACAAGTACAAATTATCATACTGATGGTTGAACAAGGCAATGGTCTGGCTAATAACAATCCTAAAGGTATTTCTCCTCTGCCCGTCCCAATTCATCTTGCCTGAGTATTTCTGATCCTTGTTTTCTCATTTTAATCTGTACAATGATACGTTCATACAGATAACAAGAAAATCATATGGACATGACTTTTTGTTAAATTATTTTATTTATGACCATTAAAAAGAAAAAAAATTGTAAGCAATTTAAAAAATAATTTAGGGGAAACAGTATTCAAAATTGAAGAGAAAACTTTTTTCCCAAAACAAAATTAGCTGATTACCATTGTTTGGATAAATCTAGGTTTAATTTTGTCTGACTTGTTCAGGGTCCATTCTTCATCCCATGATTTATACTGAGATGTCTGAACTCTGCATTACATGTTAAATACATGGGACAGACATCAGACTCTACTTCAGGTCACGCTGGGAAGGAAATAGGAAAAACGGGTACTTAGGGTCCAAAGCTTATTTTAAACCCACTTATACAACTTTCTACAATTTCTCCTTTTTTTGCCTTTGGCTACAAAATCCATTGTTTTCATATTCCCTAGCTGTCCAGCATTCTCAGTTGCAATGCTTTGGTTAGGCTGATCTATTCTGCTCCCTGCCTTCTCTCTCCTTTGTCCTCAATGGGATTCATTCATCTTCCTCTCCCCTTGAAGCCTTGCTAAATGATTGACTTTCAAATCCCTAAATCACAGAGTGTTAATGGATGTTAATGGCTTCCCCAAGTATTTAAATTTTAAATGGAAACTCTTATAGGTACACTAGAAACCAAAAGAATAAATATTTAATAGTGTGAATTGTAGGAAAAATAAAGACATTTTAGAGCCAGCATTCTCCATTAGTCCTCATCAAATGAAAGTCTACCTTTAAGGTAGATCCTATAAATGATATGTAAACGTGAGTTTTTTCAGAGTTTGGATAGAGCAATGGTTGCAGAGTTTAAGGCAGCCTCAGGGATCCATGCCCAGAGACTGTTTTAGTAGGTTTACGGGAGAGCCCAGAAATCTGTGTTTAAGGGAACAACACAAGAGATTCTACAGCAAGTGGTCCTGAGAGTACACTATAAAATACCTGCCACCTGAAAGGCTACTGGAACATTCGTAGTCAAGGATGAGAAGGGCAACACCTATAGCTGCCACTTAGTTGCATCTTTCAGTTACCTTTGCTCAAATATCAAAAGGGTTCAAAAAAATCATTATTTTACTGGGTTCCTCTAAGGAATAAACAAGTTAATAATATATCATTGTTGGCCATCATCACCATCAACGTCATCATTAACATCAATAATAATGGAAAAACACTTGAAGTGTGTTCATATGCGCTATGCTCTGGTCTAAGTGTTTGCATGTATTGACTCATTTAATCTTCAACATGTGGACATATATTCAGAGGGACTAACTGAACTATGTTCAAGCATCAGCATAAAACTATATTCCTATGATTAAAAATTAATATCAGGAAAATCACATCATCAACAAAACTCTTAAAAGTTGCTGGCTGGGACTGTGTGTGTGTGTGTGTGTGTGTGTGTGTGTGTACACAAGAGAGATATGTGCATTTGTTCAGGGTCTATCAATCTTGTCTTGACTGTTTTTTCAAGTCAGCAGCCTTATCTTTACTTTTATTCCACTCAATCTCTTCTTGTCATTTTCCCTTTCTGTTTGAAAATAACTACACCCAAGTCTGCAAAGCATCATCTTTCTTTTCCACTTCTTGTTGTAAAGAGTTTGTGACATTCTGAGAGACAGACATGCTATCACAATAATGGTGGATTGTTTTGACTTATAGGGAATCTAAAGAGAAAAAATGTCTCCACACAGGAAAGTGACAAGACAGACCTCAATCGCTCTGAAAGGTGGGGTCAATGACTGGTACAGTCTGTCCAATCTCTCCTTTGGTTTCACAGAATGCCGTACACATACCTGGATGCTGGCAGCAGAAGGAAAACCACCTTATGAAGGATAAGAGCAAACTTTGTTGTTGCTAAAGCCCTAGAATGAAACTAGGAAGACTGGGTACTTTTGCTTGATTAAGATTAACAATGGGGCTTCCCTGGTGGCGCAGTGGTTGGGAGTCTGCCTGCTAATGCAGGGGACACGGGTTCGAGCCCTGGTCTGGGAGGATCCCACGTGCCGCGGAGCAACTGGGCCCGTGGGCCACAATTGCTGAGCCTGCGCGTCTGGAGCCTGTTCTCCGCAGCGGGAGGGGCCGCGATAGTGAGAGGCCCGCGCATCGCGATGAGGAGTGGCCCCCGCTCGCCGCAACTAGAGAAAGCCCTCTCACAGAAAACGAAGACCCAACACAGCCAAAAATGAAAATAAATAAATAAATGTTAGCTTAAACTTATAAAAAAAAAAAAAAAAAAGATTAACAATGGCTGAAAGGCAGGTCCTTGGAAATGGACCCATGATATAATATGGCACAGGGTGCAACTTTAGAGATTTGATACCCCTCCCTCACCTTTCAATCTAGATCTTCTATTACCCAATTCCAGGTATTCAAACAGAGCTACTCCCCATTTTCTATACACACTTCATGCATTTCACCTTGGTGTTTTTACTCACCCACATACAATTAATTCCCTTTGCCTGCTTCCAGCCTAGTGCATGTCTAGATTCTAACTACTCATTAAAGTAGGCGTTGTAAGCTAAATGCACACAGACTGGCTTGGAGAGAATCCATCAGTTTGTTAAATTGAATTACAATGTACTTGTGAATTTTGGAGCTGAGAAACAATCATTTTCCTCAGATGATGAAAGAGATCTCTGACCTCCTCACCAAAAAAGTTAAGAAACACTGCAACCTGGAACCGAGATCATGGGTCACTTTTTCCATAAAGATGTCCTTGATTTCTTCAGCCTGCAGGTCAAGGTCAATGGTTAGAATTTCCTTGAGGGCGAAATCAGTACCTTTATCGGCCTGAGTCCTCTAAGAGATCATAAATGTTTCATGGTCAAGGAGTGCATTTTATTTATTCTAGAATCTCAGTATCTGTAGACAGTAGGGACTCATGTTGCTTAACTTGTACTTTATATTTCTGTATCATTTATCAGTAGCTTTACACCTAGTGGAGGAAGAGCTTTACACCTATGTGTGAATGGATGAAAATTCATATCGAAAGAACAAACACAAAAACATTAAATAAACATCTAAGAAATATCCCATTTGCCTAATATTTTAAGTTTGCTGTGATACTTTCAAAGGCGAATTTACTGGTTCTCTTGGTATCCAGAATATATTTTTCTTGTCCTTTTCCAAAATATAAGGTATTTTTCAATAACAACATTGTACATATTTTTGACCATTCTAGTAATTCAACAATAATTTAGGATGAAGCAAATTGGTGGCAACAGGAATGAAAATGGTAAATCCATTTAAATGAGTTTATACGATCACCTGCCATAGATTCTGAGTGATTCACGCAAAGAAAAAACTTACACACACACATGCGCACACACACATATATACAGAATACATACATATGTACACATACATAGGTGTGTGTGTGTAATTAATGTTCATCACACATCAGAGAAGGTACAACCACATATTAAGATATTAAGGATGCGGTTTTTTGGAAAGACACAGCTTGAGAAAGGAAGGCTGCTGAGGAACATCTACTTGTTTCTGGACCCCTAGTCATAGGAAGTCTGAGATCTCTCTACTCTCCTCCTCCCCACCTTCTCAGGCAGCCCACACGTTTACCCATCACTCCCAGACTCTGCTGCCATGGCAGGTAATTGCAGAGCCCACATGTTCTTGCACAGCTGGTGGGACCACATGTACCCCAAAGGGACATGGTTGGGGCATAACAAAAAGCATTTAGTAATTCTACATAATTACTCAGTAGGCTAATCTCTGTCTGAACTTCTAGGTTATAACTTATATACCACACTTTTGGCAATTTCTAGCATCCTGACCCATGGTATGACTAGAACTGTTATCTGACATTGTTATTAAGCTATACATTTATGTCTTGCTTCCCTAAGCCAGATTATAAAATCTGAGTGAAGGGCCATATCATGTACTTTTCCCTATTACCTTGAATACTTAATACAAGGCTCTAGAAAGATTAGGGTCTAAAAAACCTTTAAAACTGTAGTTTTATTTTCTAAAACTGTTCTCTGTACATTTTATAGTTTAGCCATATGATATCATATTTCCTTCATAACATATAATTTCAAATATCTCTGTTTTCCTTGTTACAAAAGCAATATTACCACTGTAGAAACTGTGGAAAACAAAAACATATGCAAAAGAAGATGGAAGGTCTTTGTAAACCTACCACCCAAAAGTAATTAATGATAGCAAATTAGCATATTGCTATTATTTCCTTTTTCCCCCAGGGTATATTTTCACTCTTATAAAACTGGGGTCCAACCTTCCATTCAGATTTTCATTATATTATATACATATTGCATTCCAAGCACCTTTCCATGTCATTAAATATTATTTAAAAACATTTTTTAGCGGATGCATAGCTCTTCACTATAGAAATTCTGTAATTTAATATGAACCTTCATTTGTTTGTTTAGGCTGTTAATTTGTTAATTGTGCTGTGATAAAGAATTCTGAACATAAAGAATTGCTCACACCTCTCATCATTAAATAGATTCCTAGAAGAGGAAACACTGAGGCTTCTGATGTGTACTGCCAAATGGCTTTCCAGAAAGTGTCTACACCTTTGCAGTCCTGCTAGGAGCAGAGAGAATGCCTGTCTTACTGGATCCTTGTCAGGACTGAGGACCATCATGTTTTCCAATCTTTGACAATGTGATAACATCATGTTTATCAATATTAATGCACCTGATCTTTGCTCATCTTCTGACCTCTTCCCAATATGCCCTTTCCCTAGTTCTCCACTTACCCAAAACTACCTTCAAGGCAGATTTCAAATAATCTCTGCATTTTTAAAGCCTTGTCCATGTTGGCAGATTTGCTTTCCCTGTGTTCTCATAGAGGTGTGTTTCTATCTCTTTTACAGCATGTATTACCGTCTGGCTTATGTGATATTTAATTGTATGACTTTCTCCTCTACCGTATTATAAATCTTTGAAGGCAAGGATTAGATTTTACTTATCTATTCCTTGCTCCCAGAACCTAATACCACAGTATCACTGGGAGTTCTCTGGCCGTCCAATGGTTACAACTCGGCACTTTCACTGCCAGGGCCCCGGCTTCAATCCCTGGTCAGGGAACTAAGATCCAGCAAGCCACATGGCTTGGCCCCCCACAAAAATACAGCATCACCGAGAATAATGGACACTTAATACTTTCAAAAAATGTCAAATATCTTGCAGTTTCTTGAAAAAATATTTAATAGATTATGCATTAAAAATTACTTAGTGTCTACTCTGTCAACTACTATTAAACAAATGACAAATAAATGATAAGCAAAATTAGAAATGACCTCTGCCCTTGAAGAGACTTCATTTTTTTGGGTGAGGCAGACAATCAAATAATCAACCAAATAAACTGAAATTTTAATAAGGTTGACTGGTGCCAAGGAAAGGTATATAATTTAGCTGTGGAAGGTTTCTCTCAGAAAATGATACTAGAAATAAAATCGGAGAGTGTGGGAGGGGAAAGAATGGAAAGAGGGAACCAAAATCTAACGCACCCCTCTCCTAATCTGCTCACTGGATCCTTCCTTCCTCTAACCAGGTGACCTGTTCAGAGTGACCTCAGTATCATCCCCCCGCCACACACAAAAATTGGCAAATCCATTCTAACAAGTATCCAAGGACCCTTACAGAATAGCTTCACTATGCCTATTGCTTTTAGGATCGAATTTTACCTATAATCATCACACTTCCTTGCCCCTCAGAGACTACATATAATGCACCAAATGACCAAAGTGCATTTGTTCACCGTCCTTCATCAACTGAGAAAAAAATGCTTCTTACTTCTTTGTCTGTTCAACAGGCTGAGTCTCTGTCCTATTCAGTATGAGCTGCCACACGGACACAAAACAAATCAATATGCTCTACTCTCAGCCAGGGATTCAAGGTATTCCAATAATTAAGCAACAACGTGTGTGCAGAAAAGGCAATATCCTCAACGATTAGTGCTAAATTTAATTAATTACCTCTAAAATAAAATGACACATAAACTTTGTAATTAAGAATAATTCTTAATTAAGGAACATTTGACAGATAGGCAGGAAGGAGGAAAGGGATGGAAAACGGCTGATTAAGATGGGGAATTAAGCACCTCATTG
Organism: Balaenoptera physalus; assembly: GCF_965194825.1. Taxonomy (NCBI): domain Eukaryota; kingdom Metazoa; phylum Chordata; class Mammalia; order Artiodactyla; family Balaenopteridae; genus Balaenoptera; species Balaenoptera physalus. Next base: position 97,512,546 of record NC_138896.1, on the reverse strand, counting down.
AAGATATTAGCAAGCCCTGTTGTGTGTTTATTTAATTTTCAGGGCATTCAAGGAACTGAAATTTAAAACAGATATGGAGGGCATTTCAATAAAACACATGTGCCCTTTTTCTGTTTAATGTAAAACTGTACCTTTGCAGCTAAAATGACAGCTGCACTTTTACTCCCTTGATCACCCAACTAAGGAAAGGGAACCAGCTGGTTGGGGAGCTACCATATCTGTTGACTTTCTAAGGCATGAGAAAAGCCATATAGCCCTAAAGACTTGATGTGGGCCTGCCTTATTAGATATGTACCTCTTTTCCTATTATTGGCATTGGATGAAGTTTCTTAGCCACCTCATGTATCTGACATTTGGAGGAGTTGAGTTGTATATTGAGCTACTCCATTACATGCTGATAAACCAACTACGCAAAAATGGCCTGGGGAATCTTGGATAACAGAAGATACAGCATAGCAAGATACAGTATAGCAAAAAACCATAAAGGTTATCTGCAAATATGGCCTCTCTGTGCTAGGACTCTTTCTTGTGGTTACTTCAAATATAACCCCCAATCCCCACCCCCGTTACAGCCACCATTTCCACTACCATAGAGCAGGGATCAAACGGACATATAAAAAAGACAACTAAGGGGGAAAAAAAGTGACATAAATCATCTTGGTTTGGTTTTTTGAGCATCTATTGAGATAAAGTTGCACAATCTGTAAAATTTCCATTGTAGAGAGAAGTTATAATCAATATTCTTAAGGTCAAGGTAAGCATAAATGTGACCAAGGATAGATAAGAATACATACATATATATGTATAATATAAATATATATACATATATATATACATATACATATATATCCAGGGTTGAATAATAATTTCTTCACAAATTCATGGAATTCTAGACTTTGAAGTGCTAAAAAATCTATAGAGTAATTTAAAAGATTAATTAAAAATAATCATTTCTTTTCTCCAAGTTATACTAAAATATAGTTATTATAGTAAGAATAATAGTAAGTAGAATAAGATCATCATCATCATGCTATAGAACGGGCTACTAAGAGAACAAGTACCCTTATTTTTTTCCACTTTAAATCATTAATAGAAAAACCATAATCTTTTAGAAAATACCTCTGGTAAGCTTTTTTGGAGAAAAACACATTGCTCTGCAGTTCCTAGGTTATTACATACTAAAGAGACTTGGTGACAGCTAACATTCAGGTTCTCTGCTGACAGACTCACCAACTGCTTTACATTCCCATAATGTAAAACACACATTGGTGTGCTTATTGAAAATTCTACAGTTTCTCAATTTTTTGATTTGCACATAATAAGATGCATTGTAGAAAATCTGTTATTTTTTTTCTAACATTCACTCCTTTTTGTTCCAAGTTTACGAATCAGCTATTTTAAAAGTTCACTTTGATTTCTCATTGACTAGAGTGTTTGCCTGCTGCCACCACCATCTGCTGGGAATTTGAAGTCAACTGTTTAAAATGCTTAAGACAAAAAACTCACAACGAACCATGCTGTTTGATGATGTTCAACCTATCTTCATAAAGATTGTATTACTTCCCAGTCATCCAAAAGAGCTCTTGTTAAGATTAAACCAGTCGTAAGTTTATATATATATATATATATATATATATATATATATATATGCTTATATATATAAGTTTACATGTATATAATTATACATAATTATATATATGATTATTTTCATGAAATTGATGGTAAACGTGTGGGATATTATGACTTACTTTTCATGCACAATTTCTTCTCAGTCGAGAAGGTATTTGAACCTCTCAATTGAACCTGGTGTGTTAATTTCTGAAAAGTTATCACTTGTTACTGGATTTAAGTTGTTTGATGTGAAGGGTATGCCTCAGATAGACACTTAGTCTAAAAACCCAGAATTCTGCAGACTGAAAAGTTTATGTGCAAATGACTGAAAAGTCTATTTTGATCCCCCTGATCCACACAAACATCTTCCAATTAAGGACAAACACCATATACCATTTAAGAATGTTGTCTAATTAGGGTCTTCTCTGAAAGATCAGTTATCTCATCATTTTCTCTCCACTATTTTTTTTGTTTTTTGTCTGCATTGGGTCTTTGTTGCTGCGTGCTGGCTTTCTCCGGTTGCGGCGAGCAGGGGTTGCTCTTCGTTGCGGTGCGCGGGCTTCTCATTGCGGTGGCTTCTCTTGTTGTGGAGCACGGACTCTAGGTGCACGGGCTTCAGTAGTTACAGCACATGGGCTCAGTAGTTGCGGCACGTGGGCTCAGTAGTTGTAGCTTGTGTGCTCTAGAGTACAGGCTCAGTAGTTGTGGCTCATGGGCTTAGTTGCTCCGCGGCATGTGGGATCTTCCCGGACCAGGGATCAAACCAGTGTCCCCTGAATTGGCAGGCGGATTCTTAACCACTGCGTCACCAGGGAAGTCTCTCTCCACTGTTTTTCTAATGTGTCTGTTTAAATATGTTTCTCAAGACTCCAGAGAGGTTGAAAATTGTGTAAAGATCATCAGGAAGGTTTCCGTACCAAAACGTTTTCTTCTAAACACTGTAACCTTTGAAAACACATTATCAAAACCCCTTTGTACATTCAGTTTCCTTTCCCTGGAATTCCTAATTTCTGCCTGGCCAAATCTTGCTCATCCATTCCTCAAAGTCCATCTCAAATGAGATTGCTCCACGAAGCCATCCCTATGCCCCCAAACGGTATGAGTTAACCTTCGGTTTTATTGCCTGGGTGTCTGTTGCTCAGGTTCCAAACATAAGTAAGATACTACCATCACTTTGGAGGGAAGCATAAAGATGGGCTAATAACATAGCAACAATTTATTCAGGAAATCATAGTCCAGTGTATTATATAAGAAGGAGTCTCTAGGGTTAAACCTTGTGACTTTAAATCTTGGGTATTTTATGTGAGTAACATGCAGCTAGTTACCAAGTTGTGTAACCTCTCTAAGACTCAAGTTTTTTATCAGTAAAAAGAAGATAATAAAAGACTGAGATAATGGATATGCTTAGGAGAAAGTGCCTGGTTCAAAGAAAGCATTCAAGACATGTTAACAAGTAGGAAGAGCAGTGGGAGTTAGTACTGTAGTTATCAGTACTGTTCTCATGACCCAGGTCCTCTGCTAGGTGCTTTCATGCCTGTGACTCTGAGTAATTCCTCAGAATGACCACTTTACCTATTCGTTCAATGTGCATTTACTCATCAGGGACCATGCACCACACATTGTTCTAGGATCTGGACACCTCAGAGTCCACAGTCTTTCCTGACCTCATGGAAAGGTGGGAAAACAGACCATAAGGTAAACATAAATAAACGAGGTAATGAAAGATAGTGCTAAGCACTATGATAGAAGGAAAATAGGGGAATTGAGTACTTTTGGGCCAGCTGTTGGGAAGGGGTTATTTTAGGAAGTCAGAGAAGGCCTTTCCGAGAAAGTGACATTTAGGTCAGACCTGATTTGTGAGAAGGAGTCAGGCATGTGAAAGCCTGGAAAAAGAATTCGAGGAAGAGAAAAGAGCAAGGACAAAGGTCTTGAAGTCTGAAAAGGCCTGGCACATTTTGGGAAGGTGGCTAGGAGACTGAGTTAGAGAGAGTATAAGGAGATAAGGTAAAGAGAGGTGGGCAGGGCCAGAGCAGGCAGGACCCTTTTTAAAACATGGCATGAGGAATTTGGACTTGTGACACTAGTTTTTGTTTAAAAGGCCACTTTTTTCTATTATGAGGTATATGCAACAAATGGGATAAGTACTTAAACTGAGTGGTGAAAGCAGTAACGATTTATTATTTCTCACCATTCTTTCATCTGAGCTCACTTATGTGGCTATATTCAGCTGGAGTATAGCTGGGCTGGAAGGTCTGAGATGGCTTCACTCAATGTTGGGCAGCTGGTGTTGGCAGTTGGCTGGGTCACCTCAGTTCTCTTCCACATGGCCTCTCATCATCCAGCAGGCTAAAGTGGCCTTCTTTTCGGTGGTCACAAAAGAATGTTTCAAGAGGATGAAAGTAGAAGCTGCAAGGCCTCTTAGAGCCCAACCTCGGAAGAGTCACTTCAGCTTCATTCTACTGGCCAAAGTAGGTCAGAGAGTAACCAAAGTCCAGCCCAGATTAATATCCACCTCTTGATAAGATGAGCAGCAAAGTCACATTGCAAAGGAATGAGTACACTTGGATGACAAGAATTCATGATCATAGGTTGCAATTTATCTCAACAATAGTGGTCTAGTGGGTCCAGGTAAGGAATAATGGTGGCTTAGACCTGGGTGTGATGTTGCAGCAAACATAGAAATAGTGTACACAGCTACCTGATAGGGCTCTTTTGTATGCCTATTTTACTGTCTCTGGAATGAAGCTTGTACAGGTTAAACAACTTCCCAATGTTACTAGTTATTGAAGCCAGGTATTTAAACCCAGGTACTCTGACCACGGAGTGTGCATTCTCAATTAAAATATTCAACCATTTCCCACTATACTGACAGGAGAGAAAAACAAACAAAATCTATGAAAAGAAGACCTACACATGGCCAAAAGGTACCTGAAACAATGCTCAATATCACTAATTATTAGAAAAATGCAAATCAAAACTACCGTGAGGTAACACCTCACAACAGTCATAGTGGCCGTCATTAAAAGTCTACAAATAATAAATGCTGGAGAGGGCATGAAGAAAAAGGAACCCTCTGAACTGTTGGTGGGAATGTAAATTGGTGCAGCCACTGTGGAGAACAGTATGGATCCTTAAGAAACTAAAAATAGGGTTACCATGTAATCCTGCAATCCCACTCCTGGGCATATAACCAGAGAAAACTCTAATTTGAAAAGATACATGCAACCCAATGTTTACAGCAGCACTATTTACAATAGTCAAGACATGGAAGCAACCTAAGTGTCCACTGACAGATAAATGGATAAAGAAGATGTGGTGTATATATATATATATATATATATATATATATATATATATATATATATATATACAGTGGAATATTACTCAGCCACAAAAATGAATGAAATAATGCTATTTGCAGCAACATAGATAGACCAAGAGATTATCATATAAGTGAAGTAAGTCAGACAGAGAAAGACAAATATCATATGATATCACTTATATGTGGAATCTAAAAAAAATGATGCAAATGAACTTATTTACAAAACAGAAATAGACTCACAGGAATAGAAAACAAACTTATGGTTACCAAAGGGGAAGGGCAAGGGGGACAAGAGATAAATTAGGAATTTGGGATTAACAGATACACACTACTATATATAAAATGGATAAACAACAAGGACCTACTGTATAGCACAGGGAACTATACTCAATATCCTGTAATAATCTGTAATAGAAAAGAATCTGAAAAAGAATATGTATATATACACATGCATATATACATATACATATACAAGGACTTACTATACAGCACAGGGAACTACATTAAATATCTTGTAATAATCTATAATGGAAAAGAATTTGAAAAAGAATATATATATACACACACACATACATACATATATACAGTATATATATACTGAATATTCAGTATATGAATATACTATATATATACTGAATATACATATATATATACACACACAGTCACTTTGTAGTACACCTGAAACACAACATTGTAAATTAACTATACTTCAAAAAAAAATGGTTAAAAAAAATCTCTGAAAGATAATATGGTATTTACCATAATAGAGGTATAAAGGTACTATGGAAAGTAGTTAAGTCTGTATTCCCATTGTACTTTGCATATCTATTATTGCAGTTATAAAACTGCATTGTAGTTACCTATTTGCATGTTCTTTAGGCCACGAGAATTAAAGCTCCTCTAGGGCAAGGACCAGATCTTAACCATTTGTGTAACCCCAGGGCCTAAAACAGTGGCTGGATGGTTCATAGCAGACTTCTTAGAACTAGTACTAAATTTGTTAATTAATTAATTTTTAAACATATCTTTTAAGTTCTCAATTTTTTAAAAAAAATTTATTTATGGCTGCGTTGAGTCTTCGTTGCTGTGTGTGGGCTTTCTCTAGTTGCGGGGAGCAGTGGCTACTCTTTGTTGCGGTGTGTGGGCTTCTCATTGTGGTGGCTCCTCTTGTTGCGGAGCATGGGCTCTAAGCACGCGGGCTTAAGTAGTTGTGGCACATGGGCTCAGTAGTTGTGGCGCACGGGCTTAGTTGCTCCGCAGCATGTGGGATCTTCCTGGACCAGGGCTCAAACCCATGTCCCCTGCATTGGCAGGCGGATTCTTAACCACTGTGCCACCAGGGAAATCCTTGTTAATTAATTTAAATGTTAACAAAGCTAAGTAAGGGTGTTTTCTCCCTTGAGCAGTGGAAAGTTACATATTTAAAAATTTTCATTCCTAGCGGAAAAAATTGCCTCAAGGAATATTTTTAGAGAAGAAATGGTAACACAGATAAAAATAAATCAGCAATGACTTTGGGAAAAATCAGTAATGATCATAAAAGGGTCACTTACTGTACTATGATCTAGAAAGAAAAATGGTTGCTCCCTGAAACTTAGTTTTTTTTTTTTTTTTTTTAAATATACATTGTCTTAATACCAGTTCAAAAATCAGGTCTTACTTATAATGACCTATTTGTAGAATAATAAACAATGGCTCTGAAGACTTAAGCAATTCTACAAAAACAAGACTCTGAACGTAAATTAAAACCCCAAGGACACGAAACCAGTTATTCTAATACCAAAAATAACTAGGAGAAATCTAAAAAGGAAGAGTATTAATTGGCCTGGATAACAAGATGAATCATCATTCCTCTTCTAGGAAAAGTCATGAGATAAAGCCCCGTGAATTTATTCTGTAGTTAGCTATGATGTGTTACCAGTGCAGGGTAGAGCGGTCTGACCTTTAGGAGGGCCAGTTATCTTCACCTGCTCATAATTACAGGTTACACTATAACTTCAAAGTATATGTATATAAATGGATAATATCCTTTATGAGGGAGATAAAATCTTTGAAGAATCAAAGCAGTGCCACTATTGACCTTCCTGAAAAGGCCAATGACAGCATCCATCCTACTGATGCCACATGCCATCTGTGTAAGAACAGGACAACATTACAATGTTAGGATGTGGACAGAAATACGTCCTCCATACCCCATTTTATTCCTCACATGCCAAGTATCCAGCTAGAGAAGAATGTGGTAAATGTGGTAAATTATTCAGTTCTGCCCCACTGGGATTGATTGAGAGGGTAGCTTAAGTCTCTACCACCATACCTACTCTCCCATTCCTGGGCTCTGATCACCAGGATTTCTCCCACCAAAAACAAAAACTGAGACTTTCAAATTTTTTCACCCAGGTTCTCACAGGTGACCAGGAAACAAAAATTACAAACTTGCATAAAAGAGGTTCAAGCTTGCTGCAGACATGCCAAGCTCCATTTCTCAATGTCAATCTCCAGAGATACTGATTCTGAGTTTCTCTTTGTAGCTTTATTGCTAGATATGATCATGTTGAAAATTCAAAGAGGGTTGTGTACAATTCTATTCCCTGTTCTGATTTAGTCTATTATGAGTCTGAAAATGAATTTAAGGTTTTAAAACACATCAACAGAAAAGATACTCTGTTCCTTAAACTACTAAAGCTCATGAAAACATCTTGAAAAAATCGACTCACACAGCTTCAAAGACCTGAGTACCATGCTAATAAAAAAAGTAGAACTTGCACAAAGCTGGGTTAAGAACAGGCAATTCACAAGAATGATGAAAGACCATCTGAGTTAATATTTGCACTAACAAATGAGATTCTCTTTTGAAATCTAAAGGCCTGCAAGAAGGGTGTCCTACATCACCAGCCTCTTGAGGAATTGTGGATAAACACAAAATAATTATATCCCAAGAGATGAAATACAGCTAGTTGTCCCCCTGAGAGAGCCCTTGTTTTGATGTTAGAGCGAAGAATGGGTGTTATTGGTATTTCAAAGGAAAACCTCCCCAGAAGCAGGCCACAATAAAAACTGACATACAGATTAAAAAGACAATTAAATCTTAATGAAGCCAAACCCGCTTGCAAATCAAATGCTGACGAAAAGAGACATCTTTCTTCCAGAGAAACTTGGTTTCACTCATCACATCCTATTACTTTAAAACAACAAATCTGTTTGTGTCATTGCATACTATAAGCATCACATTTTGGATAACATGGACTTGACCTCTGCAAAGCAAGCTGGTTACTAAATAATGTGTAACAGTGTTATTTGTGCCATTCCAGGAAAACCCGGAGAATATCTTGGAGGAGAATTTAAACGTAAAACGACAAATGTTTTTCTCTGATAAGTTTAGCTGGGTTCACTTTGGGTCCCAGACACTACTGAGGGTATGGTCCTGATTATCTAACCCTGGATAATAGGAGGCTACATGTTTATAGGTAACTGCAATATTTTCTAAGATAAATTTGACATTAATCTTGATATTAAAAGTCTTTTATTATAAACAAAACTTCCCCAACGTACTTATCATAAATCTCAATGCTAATTTACAGATGACGTAGACTTAAGAAGGAAAAAACATGGGTGGTGATCTCAGCGCCTTAAGTATATGCCCAATTACAAATAAAAGTCTTTTCTACACAGAAATTTAAATATACTTCTGGATAAAAACAAACACACAAACAAAAACATGATTGGTTTAGAAATCACAGAATTTTACCTCCAGAAGTTTGCTTAGAACACGTATGGATATTTATTGTACCCAAGACTTTGTTGTTCCCTTTTTTTTTAAATGAAAGTTTTATTGAGATATAGTCCACATACCATACACTTCACCTGTTTAAAGTCTAAAATTCAATGTTTTTTGTATAGTCACAGAATTGTGCAACTATCACCACAATCAATTTTAGAATATTTTCATCGTTCCCCCAAAAAGCCCATTAGCAGTCATTCCCCTTTCTCCTCTACAACCCATCCTCTCCACCCTGCATCCTGCCCTAGGGAAAAACTGATCTATTTTCTATCTCTGTAGAGTTGCCTATCTGGACATTTCATACAAATGAAATCATACAATCTGTCGTCTTTGTGACAGGATTCTTTTACTTAGCATGATGCTTTCAAGGTTCATCCACGTCATACCAGGTTTCAGTACTTTATTCCTTTTTACGCCTGAATGATATTGTACAGATTTACCACATTTTACTCGTCCACTCATCAGCTGATGGACATTTGGGGTGTTTCCTACCTTTCTTTCTATAGTTCTTTCTTCTCTTATTTCTCTTTGTAACCATTTTAGTCTCTTCATGGACAAACTCTTCTTCTTCCAGTCTTTTAAATTCTGCCTTGCAGGCTTGTTGTATACCCTCTGCAAGCCTTTGGTGTTTTCTTTCTCTTTGCGATGGCATTTACTCTGCATGCTTCAAGGAAACCTACATGTTGATAAGCCTCAAATCACAACCTATAAAGGCTTCCCTTCTGTACTTCAGACCCATATAGATTCCTACCCACTTACTATCTTTCCCTCCTACTTATTATCTTTTCCAATATCTAATTAATTTAGCCAGATATCACCCAGGAGATATTCTAGACTCTACCTTCTTTTTTCCTCACTTTTCACATTCAGTGGGTCCACAAGTCATGTATATTTTACTACTGCTATTTCTTGAATCCATCCCTATTCCATGTCATTAATTACTTGTTAGTTCATCATTTATCCCTAATTCTACAGCCCTAACCTCTTAAACTCCAGTTTTTCGGACTTTAACACTTTTTAGATTCTTTAATAACTCACCATCACTGAAGAAAATAAGCTGCAAGCTCCTCAGCAAGGTACAAAGTCCTCCCTGGTCTCATCTCTGTTTATTCCTCTAACTTACCTCACATGCCTCTTCACAGGTGGCCTCTCATCCGGTCACATCAGACTGCTTTCCCTTTATGCCACTGGACAGTTTATTCCCTCTGCCTGGAATGTCCTTTCCTCTTCTTCTGTTGCCTAATTTCATATTGTTCGGTGAGGCAGAGACTAGTTAGCTGCTTAACAAACCTTCTTCTCTTTCTTCCTGGACCCAGAGCTAGACCACACCTGTCGTGCAGTCAGGCATGGCCACGTGGCTGAACTTCACCGTTGGCCCATGGGTCCTTTCAGACCTGGATTATAAAAGCCTCCTGTACAATGTTCCTCTCTCTCTTTTTCTCTCCTCTTGTCAAGTGACTGGATGTTGATGTCCGATGACACCTTGAAAGTCCCATTTGAAGACGAGCCTGGGTCCCTGAATGACTACATGAGCCACAGCTGTTCCAGCCACTCTCTTCCACCGAATCTTTACGTGAGTAAGAACTAAATTTCTCATCTACAAAGCCTCAGATTTCAGGGATAATCCAACTCTTCAACAAGCTCAAAAAGGCTTTTTCATTTCTATCTCCACATGCCTCCTTTTGTGCATCACACTACCTGCCAAACTGTAACGTACCTGCAGTCTACAAGTTTACCTCCTTCCCCACCTGGCCTGTGCGCTCCACCAAGTCATGGGCTGCGGCTTTGACCCAACGTCATCCATAGTATCCGGGGTGTATATATACCCCTTATATTTGATAAGAATTTGCGGAATGAGTTAAAGTTCCCCTCACACATCTTTCCCCATGTCTGTTCTGCAGGAATGTTAGCAGGAATTTTTAACAAAAAGTGGGGGGGGGAAGGAGAATTTCTGAGTTTCTCCAAATTTGGGAAATGCTATGTTAAACAAAACGAAATGTTTCTCACAGGCCTTCTTAAAACTTCTGTATACTAATGAGCATCATCAAAATGATGTAGTTTGTTCCCAAAATTATTTGATCACAGGCTTTTTTTCTCACGGAACATCTTGAGAGGCGCGCGATCCACAGAGCACATTTTGGAAAACAGCTGACCTTGACTAATAATATAAATACTGCAAAATCTTGCATAGAAACTCTGAAATGTTTTATTTCAGTCCTAGATGCATAAATCACATAGTCAATTTGAATATTCAGGGGCTGAAGAGTTTCTGGAGTATTCACGCCAGAGTCTCTCTTCATTTGGGGTTGCCTAGCTTTCGGAGATGTTTCTGCCCTGAGTACACGTTACGAACAAGAACTAGGATGTGAGGCTAAGTTAAATCTTGCCTCTTTACTTCCTTTGTTTTCTGAGTCTGGCTAAGAATGGGCTGGAAGGACTGTAGCTATTGGCTCAGTCACAGAGAAACAGTTTGGGAGTCAGTATGACGAACTGGAAACTTATTTTGCTGGCCCTGTACCTCAGTGCTCTCAACTGTAACAATCAAAACATGTAAAGAGTCTGGAAGAGTGCTTGGTCAACAAATGTCCTTTACTGTAGTTATTAACGGGAAGAACGCTGGTGGGAGTCTCCTTGTGGTGACCTTAGACAAGTCCACTTACCACTCTGGGCTTCAGAGTGTCTTTCAAAAGCCAAGAGTGGGATTAAATTTGCCCCGGACTCCTAGTCTCGCTTTGACTTACTGGGCTTCAGTCCTGTTTAACTTCAGTATCTTATCTGTCATTCTGCCCTTGAGCAAATCATGTTCTTGTGTCTTTCCCTTTTGAAGATGTTAAGAGGAAGCAATCAAGTCTAGATTATTATCACTGGTGTAGACAGAGTCAAGGATAATCCCCCAAAGAAGAAAATTCAATGTCATTTTAATTTGACCTTGCAATTTCCAGTGACTTTGGGGACTTAAATTCACCTTCCTAATTTGCTAGATACTATAATTTTAATTGCCTGGTGTACACCTATTGATGACAGGGTTAAAACAGGCCTGAAGCAGACCAAATACAGAACCTCTCTCATAGACAATATAGCCTTGGATTCTTAAAAGCAGCGTGCTAGTTTGCCAGAAGCAAACGTATTCAAAGTAAAATGTCCTGGCTATCTCAGTTGAACACATGCTGTTTATTTTACATAGTTTGCTGCTTTATCTCCACGCACATGAAATACTTGTTTGATGTAATAGTGTAGCTGAATCCAACACCCCCAACATTAGTACATCTTTCTTAAATAAGCCCTGGTAGACTGAGAGTTTTCTTTCTTTTAAAAAATGTTTCGAGTATACTCCTGTAGTTTTGTTATCATTTTTAAACCATCTCTTAGCACTTAGAAAACCAGTAAGTGCTGTGGCTTTACAGTTTTCAGGATGTTGGATGCTTTCAGCTGAACTGAGGTCACTCCTCAGATTGATTGTTCACTAACAGAGTAGCTTGGGAAGAAATGTAAATTTCTCTGGCCAGGAGGAAATAGAGATTGGACAAAGCCCAGTGACATTGCATCAAATTGTCATGCTATTTTAAAAGCCAATAAAAGACAAACACAAACAGGATTTTATGTACAAAGTATAGGTGAGAAAATGAAGCTGTTCAAACAATCCTTGAGGAGGTTTCTAGCTCTATATATCTGAGCAAAAGCAACATTTTGAGAAATTCACATGTTGCTAGGTTTAATATGTCTCTCAAAAAGATTATGTACATTGAGGATGACCTCAAAGCATTATTCTATCAAAATAAAATAATCAAATAAATACTTGGGCATGTCAAATGTATACCAGATATTATGAAAAGTCTTAAAGTATGAAAAAGAAAGAATAAGATGTGTCCTTGGTCTCAGACTGACCATCTTATACTTAGGAAGCCAAGACAAACGAGTGCAAAGGTAAATAATAACAACTAAGGAACAGCTTGAACATTAAATTAAAAGATATTACAATTCACTAATGATTGTGGGCGTTAAGAGAAACTTCATGGCAGACGAGGGTGATGCCTGCAAGATACTATAAAGATACTACAAATTTACTCTCTGTTCCTTTTTCTAAGAAGGTTCTTACGGAATTTTACTGTGCAATAAAGAGTACGAACTATGTGTCGTTCTACTAAAGACATTCTCTCTAGAACCACTGTACTTAAAACCAAATACAATTCATGAGACCTGAAATATTTGCTCTGTGTATGTATATGTGTGTGTGTGTGTCCACAGAAGTTAAAAAAAAATTACCAAGCAGCTATTTAAAATCATGGATATGGAATTTTCAGCTGATCCTCTTTTGGGTTCAAATCTTAGAAACCTGAACATCCTCTACTGGAGAAAGTATGGGTTTTGTTATATAAAAGGCTTGACATTAAGAGTAAGTTACCTAGCCTGGGCAAGTCATTCCACCTTTCTTATTGTCAGTTCCCTTAGATAAATAAGTATAACAACATCAACTTCTCAGATTAAATGAAATAATGAAAATGTCTGTAAGAAGAAAAGGATGGTACAAATGCTTATGATTCTGAGGACTTAAGGAAATGGGAAGGATGATAACTGTCAAATATGAACTGAGATAACAAAATAACAATACAAGACAGCTAGATGGAACGGACTTTATTCTTGTGAACTTCAGTAAGTTGTTTCACTTCTCTGAGCTTACTTTTCCTCCTCCGTAAAATGGGAGTATCAGTGGTACCTCCCTTCATAATCACCTGATTTAACCACAGTATTAAATGAGATAATGTAGATCACGTACCACAGTATCTGGCCCCTAGTATATGATTACTATGTCATAGCTATTTACTATTATTACTCCTCCAATCATTTCTGTGGCGAGTCATTCTCATGGATTCAGTTATATCTGATGAACTCGATTCAATTGCCAAGAAAATTTGGAACAATTTGCTAATGCTATTTGTTAATTTTATGGAAACTACATTGCGGCTCAATGACCTTTTAGAGTTTTATTTATATTTATTCACTCTTTCCCCTGAAATTAAAAAAGGCTTTAGTTCAAAAGAGGTTAAGAAATTTCCCTTCTAAAAACACCTTTTTTTTTTTTTTTTTTGGCCCTCAAACTCTTTGCATTGGAAAACCATGCCATTTTGAATCTCTCTATCCAGATCACAGAGCCATAAACATACACATCCGACTCATGACTCACCCATCTGAGAAACCACACATATACACCCTCTGCTAACTAAATATGCAGGTTTACAGAATGCATATTTAGAAAAAACGAATTTACTTCCTGTGTTCCCTGTAGCCCCATCATGTTTTCATGCAGCTGGTCCAACTTTCAATTCACAAAAGCAAAACCTCCTTAGAACCAAAATAAATACTAATCTTAAATTCAATGTACCCTGACAGCAAATAAGTTTGCTGTGCTTACTTCAGCATGAATAAAAAGCCCGCAAGGGGACTCCTACATAAGAGTATATTTACAAGTTCCATTACCCACTGCAGAGATTGATGTAATAAACCTATAATAAAAAGCCTCATGTTATAGATTTCTCTAGTGTTTCTTATCAAACAACCTATATTATCTTGGCTGTGTATTCAATTTAAAATGGGTTTTCAATAAGTGTCTCAAAGCTAGAGGTCATTTTCACTTTGTTTTCTGACATACAGGAATGTTTACAGATACTTTCTGCCCCCAGAATTGGAAAAATATGCTTGTCTGGTCAAGTGCTTCATGGCATTAACCTATATATTTATTTTCAGCCTTTAACAGTTTTCCAAGCTGTAACAGTTGGCTGTCCCATTATCTAATTTACTTTCATTGTCAAGGAGGAGTAGATGAACTGTTCCAGATCACATCAGTTATAAAAACTGATGGAAATTATTGCAAGATTAGGCTAAAGTAGTATATTCAAGCTATGTCTGAAATGAGACATTAAGGTTCCATAATTCTAAATAGAAGTAATGTGCCCAGTTCCCTATGCACCACAGACGTTTTAACCCGTGATAAATTATTGTAAATACAGTATGACACTAGCTAGAGCCTATTTACACCTTCCAATTAGCTGCCCTTCAGCACTAAAAACAAAAGTGAAATGGTAGCATGAGAACTGTGCCCCTGGTGTACACCCCTTTCTATTTCCACAAACAGAACCTTTTGCTTTATGTTTTTCATCAACAAATTCAACTTTGGGATTTAAAATATATTGATGGAAAAAGACATTTTCATGACATGACAACAGCCAATAATTGTGAAAATGGTCATCTCCTTGCAACACATGTCCACTTAAAACAATGTAAGTACTGTAAGTGTTTCACGACACTTTCAATTGAGAAGTAATACATGTGCTGTAAAGTCAACACATACACCTCAGATTTTAGGCTATTTTAACATTATGGTCACAAACAATGTAACTCTGAAAGTAGCACAATAATTTAAATTATTAAGAATCCTTTTAAGGCCTTACAATCTGTATACTTTTAAGAGGCTTCCAACATTAAGGGGGTTTTCTTAGACAATATTCTCAACAAACAACAAAGTGGTTGGCAAAGGCAACAAAACTGAGGGTCAAGATGAATTCTTTTTTTCAATGGTCTTTCCAGATCCCTCTTGAATTCTCGTAGCTCAGCTTTGGGGCAGAAGGAGTAGATAAAGCTCATCCCCTGAACAGAAACTCAGCAATTAATTGCTTACAGGAAGGAAAGCAAGGCCTTGGGGAAATTAGCAAACATACATCTGCTTATCAGGTTAGTTTTAGCTACCAAGGACAATAAAACAAAAGAAAACAAAGCAAAAACAAAATAAGCAACCGAAAAACAATAGCAAAACAAAAGAAAACAAAACATGCTCCGCTTTTCTATAAGTACTTGTATTCTTAAACTTTCTGTTTACCTGCTGCTAGCTGTCCCTATGTAGCCACTCATAACTCAGTCAAAACCACATCCTGGATTTGGCACAGATGAACTGGTCCCTTGGTCTTTAAGGAAGAATTAACTGCAAAGAATTAAAAGTTCATTTATCTAGTGCCCATTACATGCATGTGCATCAATTTACACTAGTAACTGATGGGAAAGAAAGGAAATGCATAGTCAAGAAGACTGTTATTCAACCTTACGGTTACCAGGGAGGAAAGGGAGGAAGGGATAAACTGGGAGATCGGGACAGACACATACAGACTACTATATATAAAATAGATGACTAATAAGGACCTACTGTATAGCACAGGGAACTCTGCTCAATACTCTGTAATGACCTATATGGAAAAATAATCTCAAAAAGAGTGAATTTATGTATATGTAAAACTGATTCACTTTGCTGTACACCTGAAACTAACACAACATTGTAAATCAACTCTACTCCAATACAAATTAAAAAAAAAAAAAGAAAAAAAGAAGAAGAAGACTTTGCTTGTTACTCAAACCCTAAAACAGCTGGAAGTTATACAAGGAGTTTGGTATAGACTATGGAGGTTGAAGGCAGAGGTTTCAGAGAGAAAACAGGAGAAAGAAGAATACTTCAGGCTGAATCACTTGACCTACACAAATGCAAGGAGCAAAGTTTAGTGGACTTAAAGGCAGGAAATTTGAATTATATTCTCTGGCTCATCAGTTACTAACTTTCTGATCATATAGATAAGTCACTTATTTCTCTTTCCTGAGCCTCAGGTTCCTCATTTGACTATTCTCTTAAGATATTTCCTATGAACTGAAGATAAAATATGGAAAAGTGCTCTATCGACAGGTTAGCTGGTAGATACCACCAAAGGAGCAATTTTTAAAGGAGTGAATTTAGCAGTTAAAAAGGTAGTTTAAAACATGTGTATTGAGTATTAAAGGAATGTGTTGAAATATCAATATAATTTAATAACTGACACGAATAAAAAAATAAGCCCTTTTGTAGAGTGAATCACAATTTTTTAAAAAAGCTTTCACATACATTTTCTCATGTGAATTTTAAAACTTTTTTGAAACTGTACACAGAACTGATTTATGAGCCACAGAAGAAAATGAGCTTCATTAATTTATAGTCACAATTCATTTTTCGACCAAAAATGGTGTTTCCCAGCATGAACACTGACTTTTATC
Source organism: Balaenoptera physalus (assembly GCF_965194825.1). NCBI lineage: Eukaryota > Metazoa > Chordata > Mammalia > Artiodactyla > Balaenopteridae > Balaenoptera > Balaenoptera physalus. The sequence goes on along the minus strand of NC_138896.1, from coordinate 97,495,771 downwards.
GTCACTTGGCTCTGAATACGTTTCTAAAAATAGAAAGGTAGCTGTTGTCAAAAGTGAAATCCGACTTCAAAGGACAAGGATTTACCAGCAGTTTTCAATAATCAGAGGAATAAAACACAAGCCATAAAGAAAATTCAAAAAGAGAAGATCCATAATAAATGTTTTAAACGACAGCAGAAGTGCGATAATAAGTATGTAGTTTGGGAAGCATACTTCTTGGATGGAGAATGCATTCACATGTGAGAAATCCAGTCAACCGTATAAACAATGACTTAACTTACTAAGGCATGGTTTCTATTGGGACCTGTATTACTACTTCCTTCCTTCACATCCTTGGGCAAGTCTTTCTAATCTTTGGGCCCCTGCTCAGGTTTCTTTCCTAAATCCCTTGGGTCTAGAAATAATAGAACACCATCTGGGAAGTCTTCTATCTCTTCACTCCCTCTCACATCCCACTAGTAACCCCAGGCTGGGTTAGATTCGGGTTGGATGCTATGCTTCATTGTAGCTGCACTGTAGTCAGTGCTCAGTTTCTGTCCAACACTTACTGTATTTCAGGGGGAGTGTGTGTGTTTAGATTAGCAGATCCACGCGGGAAATGTGTGGCTTTTTAGAACACATTCCCAGTAACTAGTGTGGACCAAGAATGTTGCCGGCCATATCAGTAAACAAAGGATGTTGCAGCCACCAAGCCATCAGCCACTGCAGCTTCCTGCTCTGACTATGTACCCTCAGGGGATTCAGAGTGGAGAAAAACAGGATACTGGCCCTAGATAGTTAAGGTGCATAACAAAGGAATGATCTCACTGAGCCCAGACTCTTGAGTCTTCCCATACATAGAAAAGCGCTAAATTCATTAACTTGAGATATCTGGTTTTCCTTCAGTTTACAGTAATCTCTTGATGTTCCAGCAGCGGGGTTTTTGTTGCAAAAAGTTTGCCTGTCTACCCTGGTTTCTCCCTTATCTCTTTGGAGCCATCCCTCACAGCGATCTGAGAGCCTGTCTCCTGGACCTATGTCCTCAGTATATCTGCCGAATAAAACACATTTCTCAACTGTTAGGTTGTGCATTTTTTTCAGTTGACATTAGCATAGGCGCTTATTAAATATGTGTTTTGTGAATGAATGTATGATGAGATGAAGTTTTTTTCTCTCTTTTGCTCTCAACTTTCTTTGGTGGTTTTGATAACACTATCCAATCAGAGGAAGAGATGGATTTTATTTCAACCTGACATCCAGGGTATATGCTAAGAGGAGGTCATTCTTGGAAAAGGGTGGTTCCACACAAATCTGATAGAACTGAATGGCTGACAACCTACATAGGTGGTCCTGGAGAAGAAATTGTATTTTAGAGAGAAGGAGGGAGTGAAGGCATTAAAGAGACCCATGGATCAAAGCTACAAAGGGATCACAGGAAGAACAAAGGAGTGAGAGAGAGTCCTAAGAACAAATTCTACCCCCCTCTCTAGACCCTCATTGTAAGAGAGGAGGCTCTAAAGATGGGATAAAAAGGAGGGGAGGGTGGTAGAAGGATGGAGCACTTAAATAGACTGCAGTGGCCACTTGGACTTGAATCCTTATCCTGCTAGGTTAGAAGACATGACAAAGGAAAAGACTGGAAAGGGTCTCATAATAGGATTATAAACAAGTTAGTTGTTCTTTAAGATTCCTCCAGCCTATAAAATGCCAAGCCTTTATAGTCTAACCTGTAAAAGATTGCTCATCTTCCAAACTGAAATGATGAAGAAGAAGCTGGTAAAGTTTCCCAAATATCTGCAGGCTATTTCAAAGTACACAAAGGATACAGGCATTCAAATAAAATAAATGACATTAAAATTACATAGACATGGTGGTTCCAAAGGCAAAGTGGTACTTTACAGGGAAAAAAAAATCTTTAGAGCATTTGCTTTGAATTTGTTATACATACTCTCAATGATGACTGGGAAGGGTTTGTATTTTGAAATGGGTATACAGCAGAACACAGTAATTTGCTTAAATGTCAACTGAAAATTACAGTTTTCTTAAAATCTAGAAAGAAACATGCATCTAATTGTAAACGTATTGCTTCAGCAACGAGGAAAGTGTCTTTCCTAAAGTGACCATTAAAGCCATTTAATATTAATAACTGTCAAGCAACAAAGATTGGAAAATGGAAAATGGAATTAATATCGCCTTTTCAGTAAGCAGAAGTCTGGTACCTGTATAGCAATTTAGAAGTTACAAACTTCTTTTCCCTATCCTGGCTTACTTTATATCTTTTTGTGAGGATATGTGTTCCCTTTTACAGATAAGTAAAAGCAAGTCTTTAGAGGTGAAATGACTTGCCTGAGTTTACATAATTCCTATATTTGTGTAAAATCAGTAAGTCTGTTTGTATAATATGCAGCAAATCTGAAGTGTGAACCTAAGTCTCTGGACTGTAAATGTTATCATCTTTCTATGGCATGAGTCTGACACACATGCTAATTATCAGAGGGAAAAAAAAATAAATATGTGGTGTTGAAAGACTAACTGTAGCCACAGAAACTGGACAGAGATTTTGAGATAAGGCATAGATTATATATGCTTTTAAATACATTCATCCTGGTATGAGTCCTGAAGGCAGAGCATCAGGATAACTGCCACATGTAGGTCAAGTTCTATCTTGGGGTTATGTGCTGAATTATGTTCCCCCCAAATTCATAAGATTGAAGCTATAACCCCCATAACCTCAGACTGTGACAGACTAGGTGACAGTGCCTTTGAAGAGGTGATTAAATTAAAATGAAGCCCTTAGAGTAAACCCTAATCCAACTGACTGATGTCCTTAAAAGGAGAGAAAATTTGGAAACACACAGAGGAAAGACCTTTAAATATACAATGAGAAGGCAGCTCTTTGCAAGCCAAGGAGAGAAGCTTCAGGAGAAACCAAACCCGCTTACATCTTGATCTTGAACTTTCAGCCTCCAAAACTGCGAGACAATAAATTTCTGTTGTTTAAATCACCCAGTAGGTAGTACTTTGGTATGGCAGCCCCAGTAAACTAATACACTAGATAACAGAAAATGATAAGGAAACTCTGATATGTGTGCATATTCTTTCAAGAGGGTAACAATGATAGTAATGGTTAACTCTTACCGAGTTCTTACTATGTGCTAGAAAATATTCCAAGGGTTTAACATGTACTAACCCCTGTAATTCTGACCACGATTTAATGAGGTAGGTACTCTTTATTATTCCTAATTGAAAAATGAAGAAACTGAAGCACAGACAGACTAAGTAACTTACACAAAATGCTTAGCCAATATTTGAACCCAGCATCTAGCTGGATTTATAAAAATGATCATTAATAAATGTTCACTGAGTTTCATAAAAATATTATTGAGTCCTAGAAATTGAGACTTCATTTTAATACCATTCATATATCTTTAGTACAGACCAGATACAACTGTTTACAAAGCATCTTCTATTGCCAGCTCCATCATAGCAGATACCTTCACATGCTATGCCATATGAAATCACAATAATTCTAGAAGGTATTGATACATTACATCTTATACTTTCTTATTTTTACAGATAAGGACACTGACTCTCAGATAAAGTCAGCTGCCCAATATCAAAGTCAGCAAAAGTAGAAAACAAATATTAGGCCCTGGTGTGTTTGAATCCCAGTGTCATACATTTTCTACTGCAGTGATACACCACAGTAGTTGAAATGATACAATTGAAGAATTAGTATACATCATTTTTGGAAGAGATGTCATTTTTGCATGTATATGTCTCTGTGTTTAAACATACTCTGAAATGTGAAAAGATGTTAGAGGATGAAAATCTGGGACCTGACTTTTCCTTGTTTTGAATAATGTGTAGTAAGGCAGGAACTAGCTTTATACCATCCACTTCCCTGTTCACCATGAACAACAGGCAAACCTCAACTTTGTGATTTTTTGGCTAAGGACATTTTTAACTAAACTCTTTCACATATTCCCAGTAGACAATGAAAAGAATGTTGGGGCCTAATTTTTAAATGGAACATCTTGAACAAGTCACAGCAAAGGAAAATTTGAGTCCTTGATAATTTAAGTGTTATTTTTATTACTAATGTGAATTCAACCCTGGCAAATTAAAACAGGAAGAATTAATTGGATATGCAAATGAGATTATTCAGTATATAAATCTAATTACATACCAATTTGCTTTAACAGCATGAAAAAAGAATAAATTGTTCTATGTAAATTGATTGTCTTAAATAACCACCTGTAGCCCAACAAAAATTGTCTTGGAAAAGCTATATTGTAAGTGCAGACATGTAAGTAACAAATGTTCTTCATAGATCTTGTCACAAGTATCTCTTTACAATGAAGCCTGCTTATACTCCTGATGTACAATAAGGTATTATCAGGTTTCTAGAATGTAAGGAAATAATGTCACAAGTGGGCTTTTTTCCCAGAGAACGATAGATTGATAAGACACGTTGATTTCTGAAACACTTATTGCTTTCACACAGACTAGACTTGAAATCTGAGCAATTTACACATCAAAAAATAAGAAGGAAAAATGGGTGAAGTGTGCCAGTTTTTGTTAATTTAGCAGTGGCTCTCAAATCTATTTAATCAAATGCTTCCAATACGATAGAGCAACCCCCCTCTACCACCCATCTTTAAAATTATTTTCTTTGTCACTCAGTTTAGGCAAATGAGTTTTGAATACTTAACTGGGAAAGGAGGCATTAATTCATGAGGCCTGTGTCTTGGGAATAAGCAGAGTAATACTAGACATTTGCAAAATAACCAGAGGGGTTAGCTGCTTTTCTCCCCATTGGGAAGTGCCATTGTGTCTACCGCCTTAGGCAAAACTGACATACAGCCCAAAGAGAAGTATCAGGCCAGTTTTCTCAGGGGTTAGCCACACTAAGACTGGGTCCATTTTCAATGACTCAGATCAAAGAGCTCAAAGGTCCTAGTTTCTGTGACTCTCCTACAGACAGATCACAGAGGCCATGGTGAGTTAAATTCATGGATTCATCCTGGGGAATCCAATTTCACCTTAGTCTTGTCTTCTCAGGTTTAGACACAGGTATTTTGCAGAACAGTGGACAAATAAAGCATGTATTGGAATTGAGTGGTAGACAGATAGATAAATAGAGGAATGGAAGGACGGATGGATAAGAGACAGATGGACAGACAGAATGAGCATAGCAAGACTGGTGTAATTTCCCTTTGCCATCAGCATTCATCCTTGGCTCTAAGAATCAAGAGAGGTTCTAAAAAGAACTCATAAGATAGTAAGCATATTAGAAACCAAAATCTCGGTAGCTGGTGTAAAGAAGGCTGCGGAGCAATTTGTCCAAAGGAGACTTTTTTTCTACTGCAGTGTGAGTACAAGTGTTGCTGAACCCCTCTTCAATATCTAAAATAAAAATCAGCAATGACAGCTGGTACTGTTGTTGAGAGTCTCTCTGCCCAAGTTCTTTGCTTTGGGGAGATAATTAGAAATTACCCTTAGGGGATTCCTTATCTACTCTTCCCTCCCTGGCAAGGAGGAACACCAAGTGGGAAGCAGGGCACAGGAACAGATGTCCTGGCTCCGTGCTCCTGCTCCCTGGCTACAGTAAATGGAATCATAAAGAGGGATCTAGGGACTTCCCTGGTGGCACAGTGGTTAAGAATCTGCCTGCCAATGCAGGGGACATGGGTTTGATCCCTGGTCCAGGAAGATCCCACATGCCGCAGAGCAACTAAGCCGTGCGCCACGACTACTGAGCCTGCACTCTAGAGCCCGCAAGCCACAACTACTGAGCCCACGTGCCACAACTACTGAAGCCCACATGCCTAGAGCCCGTGCTCTGCAACAAGAGAAGCCACCGCAATGAGAAGCCTGTGCACCCCAATGAAGAGTAGCCCCCACTCTCCACAACTAGAGAAAGCCTGCATGCAGCAATAAAGACCCAACACAGCCAAAAATGAATAAATAAATAAATTTATTAAAAAAAAAAAAAAGAGGGATCTAAGTTAATGATAGTGTCGAGGGATGAACCTGAAATCAGGGTCAGGCTGACTGTGCCCTTAAGCTGAGAGGAATGGAAGACACAACGGAGTGATCAGGTACCAGGGGAAGATGGGTTCAAATCTGATAAGAACAAATGAATCTGAACAAAAAGAAGGAAGCAGCTCCCAGAGAAGTTCCCTAAGCTAGCATGTAGAAGTGCAGCAGATTTTATAAGATGCTTATGACCTCAGACGACGGCAGTCAGGGATACTTTGAAAGAGACTCAAAAGCAGTGGCCTGGTCTCACTCTACTCTTACTAACATAGCTCCAAACATGTAAACCAAAATGGTGACAATTACATCACCTCTTTTATTTCCTTCCTGGCTCTTACCACTATCTCAGGCCATTTATATTAACTTCTTTATTATCTGTCTTCTCCAGGTGGAAGGTGAGCAGGTATTCCTGGCCTGTGTTTTTACTCCCACATTCTCAGCATCTAACCCAGCGTTTGCATTGTAGGAGCCCTACAAATGCTCAGTGCGCAGAAGACAGGCATGCACGCAAGTCGCTGGATGAGAGAACACAGTTTGATAAGATTCCAGTAGCCAAGCACTATGAGGTCACTTGAGGGGAAGAGATTAATACACGGGGATAAAAAGGGCTCCATGGTGATGATACAGCTCAGCTTGCTTTGTTTAAGCACTTCCTATGTGACAGGTATTGTGCACAGTACTTTAAAAGGATTATTTCAATACAATCACATCTGCCCTAGGAGGTATGTACTAATACCATCAACCTTTTCTAGAAGTGGACACAGGTTTAGAGCAGTTAGGTCACTTGCCCCAAATCATACAGCCCATCTGTTGGTGGATTTTGAATTGGTATCCAAGCAATCAGAATGTATTATGTCTCTTGGGTCTTGAAGTACAGGCAGGGTTTTAAAAAAATAGAGATGACGGAGCTAAGGAATATCAGGGACAAAGACAGAAGGACAAAAGTAGGTGAAGTTTTTAATCTTCTAACTGCAGAAATAAACATATGTGCACTCATGGAACGGGAAGAAAGAAGTTGGGGGGAGGATTAGCGAGAGACGGAAAGGCTAAACATATTACATTTGGCCATAATATAAATATACACAGAAGATGCATATACATACTTGCTTCTAAGTATGCACACCTGTATACTGGAAGGTATTGGTACTGAAGAGAACCAATACACTCTATATAGTTTATGTGGCTTATATGAGGAAAGAGAGTATCTTCTTTCCCCACATTTTCACGAAACATTTAGGGATCCACCAATGTTAAGGTGTGAAAAAGCATGATATAATTAAATATATTATTCAACATAATACAAATATGGCTTGCAATCTGACTGGCTTTTAAAGTTCCATCTGTCAATACAGGCTATAACGTAATCCTAGCTTCTAAGCAATTTTCCTTGCTGGCATCAAATAAACTCCGGCAAACCAGCAAAGAACAAAATTTTAAAAATTCACCACCAGGATATCAAATTGTAATTCATCGTGCTACAAACTTTGCCACAATCTGCGGGGCTATTTAGAGTAATGAGAACTGTAAACAAGCGCCATCCTGAGGACAAAGTAGAAAAATATCAATAGAAAAGAAAATATGGACCAGTCTTAATAGTAAGTCTGCAAACTGTTGGGGGAAGGGGGACTAAAGTTGATGAATTTAACATTCTCCATGACAGAATTTATCTGCATTTATTTATTTGGCCTATGGCAAGATGGTTTTAATCAGATATCTCCTGCAGTCATGAGGATTAAAATAACCTAGATATTTTAATGCCAAGACTGATTTCTGGACAATCTAAGTGTTTCTTCTTTTCACATCTCTGTGAAATATGTGAATAATGTGTACTCCCTGGGAAAAACCAACAGAATATACACAAATCATTTCAAATGCATTTACAGACAAATTCAACAGGTTTTTTAACACTTGCATGCCACAGTGGAACTACCTATCATAATTAACGGAATAATTTGGGAACAATCAAGCATATGACAACATTTAATTTCATCCATCATTAAAATGTGACGGAGAGGACCTTCAAGATAGCAGAGGAGTAAGACGTGGAGATCAACTTCCTCCGCACAAATATATCAAAAATACATCTACATGTGGAACAACTCCTACAGAACACCTACTGAATGCTGGCAGAAAACCTCAGACTTCCCAAAAAGCAAGAAAATCCCCATGGACCTAGGGAGTAGGGCAAAAGAAAAAGGAAAAACAGAGACAAAAGAATAGGGATGAGACCTGCACCTTGGGGAGGCAGCTGTGAAGGAGGAAAAGTTTCCACACACTAGGAAGCCCCTTCACTGGTGGAGACTGTGGGGTAGCGGGGGAGAAGCTTCGGAGACACGGAGGAGAGTGCAGCAACAGGGGTGCAGAGAGCAAAGCGGAGAGATTCCCACACAGAGGATCGGTGCCGACCAGCACTCACCAGCCCGAGAGGCTTGTCTGCTCACCCGCCGGGATGGGTGGGGGCTGGGAGCTGAGACTCAAGCCTCAGAGTTTAGATCCCAGGGAGAGGACTGGGGTTGGCTGTGTGAACGCAGCCTGAAGGGAGCTAGTGCGCCACAGCTAGCCGGGAGGGAGTCCAGGAAAAAGTCTGGAACTGCTTAAGAGTCAAGATACGATTCTTGCAGGGTGCACGAGGACAGGGATTCAGAACACTGCCTAAACAAGTTCCAGAGATGGGCGTGAGCCGCGGCTATCAGTGCAGACACCAGAGACGGGCATGAAACGCTAAGGTTGCTGCTGTAGCCACCAAGAAGCCTGTGTGCAAGCACAGGTCGCTATCCACACCTCCCCTCCCGGGAGCATGTGCAGCCCGCCACTGCCAGGGTCCTGTGATCCAGGGACAACTTCCCCGGGACAACACATGGCATGCCTCAGGCTGGTGCAACGTCATGCTGGCCTCTGCCGCAGCAGGCTCACCCCACATTCCATACCTGTCCCTGCCCCCGGGCTGAGTAAGCCAGAGCCCCCACATCAGCCGCTCCTTTAACCCCCTCCTCTCTGGGCGAAGAACAGACGCCAGAGGGCAACCTACATGCAAAGGCGGGGCCAAACCCAAAGCTGAACCCCAGGAGCTGTGCGAATGAAGAAGAGAATGAGAAATCTCTCCGTGCATCCTCAGCAGCAGTGGCTTAAATCTCCACATCAACTTGACGAACTCTGCAACTGTGGAATACCTAAACAGACAATGAATCATCCCAAAATTGAGGTGGTGCACTTTGGGAACAACTGTAGACTTGGAGTTTGCTTTCTGTGTCTAATTTGTTTCTAGTTTTATGTTTATCTTAGTTTAGTATGTAGACCTTATTATCATTGGTAGATTTGTTTATTGATTTGGTTGCTCTCTTCCTTTTTTTATATGTTTTTTTTCCTTCTTTTCTTTTTGTAACCATGTATGTGTACGCTTCTTTGTGTGACTGTGTCTCTATAGGTTTGCTTTTACCACTTGTCTTAGGGTTTTGTCTGGTTTTTTTTTTTAGTATAGTTTTTAATGCTATTAACATTGGTGGATTTCTTTATTGGTTTGGTTGCTCTCTTCTTTTTTCTTAATTACCTTTTTATTATTTTATTTTAATAATTCTTTTTACTTTTTATTTTAATAAGTTTATTTTATTTATTTATTTATTTTTCTTTCTTTCTGTATTTTTTCTTTTCTCCGTTTTCTTCTGAGCCATGTGGCTGACAGGGTCTTGGTGCTCCGGCCGGGTATCAGGCCAGTGCCTCTGAGGTGGGAGAGCCGGGTTCAGGACATTAGTCTACCAGAGACCTCCCAGCCCCTCATAATATCAATCAGCGAGAGCTCTCCCAGAGATCTCCATCTCAATGCTAAGACCCAGCTACACTCAATGCCCAGCAAGCTCCAGTGCTGGACACCCCCTGCCAAATAATTAGCAAGACAGGAACACAACCCCACCCATTAGCAGAGAGGCTGCTTAAAATCATAACAAGTTCACAGACACCCTAAAACACACCACCGGACAAGGTCCTGCTCACAGGAAAGACAAGATCCAGCCTCACTCACCAGGACACAGGCACCAGTCCCCTCCACCAGGAAGCCGACACAACACACTGAACCAACCTTACCCACTGGGGGCAGACACCAAAAACAACGGGAACTATGAAACTGTAGCCTGCGAAAAGGAGACCCCCAAACACAGTGAGTTAAGCAAAATGAGACAACAGAGAAATATACAGCAGATGAAGGAGGAAGGTAAAAACCCACCAGACCAAAACAAATGAAGAGGAAATAGGCAGTCGACCTGAAAAAGAATTCAGAGTAATGACAGTAAAGATGATCCAAAATCTTGGAAATAGAATGGAGAAAATACAAGAAATGTTTAACAAGGACCCAGAAGAACTCAAGAGCAAACAAACAATGATGACAACACAATAGATGAAATCAAAACTTCTCTAGAAGGACTCAATAGCAGAATAACTGAGGCAGAAGAACGGATAAGTGACCTGGAAGATAAAATAGTGGAAATAACTTCCGCAGAGCAGAATAAAGAAAAAAGAATTGAGGACAGCCTCAGAGACCTCTGGGACAACATTAAACACACCAACATTCGAATTATAGGGGTCCCAGAAGAAGAAGAGAAAAGAAAGGGACTGAGAAAATATTTGAAGAGATTACAGTTGAAAACTTCATTAATATGAGAAAAGGAATAGTCAATCAAGTCCAGGATGGGCAGAGAGTCCCATATGAGATAAATACAAGGAGAAACAAGCCAAGACACATATTAATCAAACAATCACAAATTAAATACAAAGAAAAAATATTAAAAGCAGTAAGGGAAAAGCAACAAATAACATACAAGGGAATCCCCATAAGGTTAACAGCTGATCTTTCAGCAGAAACTCTGCAAGCCAGAAGGGAGTGGCAGGACATATTTAAAGTGATAAAAGGGAAAAACCTAGAGCCAAGATTACTCTACCCATCAAGGATCTCATTCAGATTCGACGGAGAAATTAAAAACTTTACAGACAAGCAAAAGCTAAGAGAATTCAGCACCACCAAACCAGCTCTACAACAAATGCTAAAAGAACTTCTCTAGGCAGGAAACACAAGAGAAGGAAAAGACCTAAAATAACAAACCCAAAACAACTGAGAAAATGGTAATAGGAACATACATATCAATAATTACCTTAAATTTAAGTGTGTTAAGTGCTCCAACCAAAAGACATAGACTAGCTGAATGGATGCAAAAACAAGACCCATCTATATGCTGTCTACAGGAGACCTACTTCAGACTTAGGGACACATACAGACTGAAAGTGAGGGGATAGAAAAAGATATTCCATGCAAATTGAAATCAAAAGAATGCTGGAGTAGCAACTCTCATCACAGTCAAAATGGACTTTAAAATAAAGACTATTACAAGAGACAAAGAAGGACACTACATCATTAACAAGGGGTCAATCCAAGAGGAAGATACAATAATTATAAATATTTATGCACCCAACATAGGAGCACCTCAATACATAAGGTAAATGTTAACAGCCATAAAAGGGGAAATCGACAGTAACACAATCATAGTAGGGGACTTTAACACCCCACTTTCACCAATGGACAGATCATCCAAAATGAAAATAAATAAGGAAACACAAAGTTTATATGACACAGTAAACCAGATGGACTTAATTGATATTTATAGGACATTCCATCTAAAAACAACAGAATACAATTTCTTCTCAAGTGCTCATGTAACATTCTGCAGTATAGATCATATCTTGGGTCACCAATCAAGCCTTGGTAAATTTAAGAAAACTTAAATAGTATCAAGTATCTTTTCCAACCACAATGCTATAAGACTAGATATCAATTACAGGAACAAAAGTGTAAAAAATACAAACACATGGAGGCTAAACAATACACTACTAAATAACTAAGAGATCACTGAAGAAATCAAAGAGGAAATCAACAAATACCTAGAAACAAATGACAATGAAAACACGATGACCCTAAATCTATGGGATGCAGCAAGAGCAGTTCTAAGAGGGAAGTTGATAGCAAAACAATCCTACCTAAAGAAACAAGAAACATCTCAAATAAGCATCCTAACCTTCACCTAAAGCAATTAGAGAAAGAAGAACAAAAATCCCCCAAAGTGGGACTTCCTTGGTGGTGCAGTGGTTAAGAATCTGCCTGCCAATGCAGGGGACGTGGGTTTGAGCCTTAGTCCAGGAAGATCCCACATGCCTCGGAGCAACTAAGCCCGTGCGCCACAACTACTGAGGCTGTGCTCTAGAGCCTGTGCTCCGCAACAAGAGAAGCCACCACAATGAGAAGCCCATGCACCCCAACGAAGAGTAGCCCCCACTCGCTGCAACTAGAGAAAGCCTGCGTGCAGCAGCAAAGACCCAATGCAGCCAAATATAAATAAATAAATAAATAAATTTTTTAAAAAACCAAAAAACAAACAAACCAAAAAACCCCCGAAAGTTAGCAGAAGGAAAGAAATCCTAAAGATCAGATCAGAAATAAATGAAAAAGCAATGAAGGAAACAATAGCAAAAATCAATAAAACTAAAAGCTGGTTCTTTGAGAAAATAAACAAAATTGATAAACCATTAGCCAGAGTCATCAAGAAAAAAAGGGAAAAGACTCAAATCAATATAATTAGAAATGAAAAAGGAGAAGTAACAACTGACACTGCAGAAATACAAAGGATCAAGAGAGATTACTATAAGTAACTATATACCAATAAAATGGAAAACCTGGAAGAAATGGACAAATTCTTAGAAAAGCACAACCTTCCAAGACTGGACCAGGAAGAAATAGAAAATATGAACAGACCAATCACCAGCACTGAAATTGAAACTCTGATTAAAAATCTTCGAACAAACAAAAGCCCAGGACCAGATGGCTTCACAGGCGAATTCTATCAAACATTTAGAAAAGAGCTAACACTTATCCTTCTCAAACTCTTCCAAAATATAGCAGAGGGAGGAACACTCCCAAACTCATTCTATGAGGCCACCATCACCGTGATACCAAAACCAGACAAATATGTCACAAAGAAAGAAAATTACAGGCCAATATCACTGATGCCATAGATGCCAAAATCCTCAACAAAGTACTAGCAAACAGAATCCAACAGCACATTAAAAGGATCTTACACCATGAGCAAGTGGGGTATATCCCAGGAATGCAAGGATTCTTCAATATATGCAACTCAATCAATCTGATACATGATATTAACAAACTGAAGGGGAAAAACCATATGATCATCTCAATAGATGCAAAGCTTTCGACAAAATTCAACAGCCATTTATGATAAAAACCCTCCAGAAAGTAGGCATAGAGGGAACTTACCTCAACATAATAAAGGCCACATATGACAAACCCACAGCCAACATCATTCTCAATGGTGAAAAAGTGAAACCATTTCCACTAAGATCAGGAATAAGACAAGCTTGCCTACTCTCACCACTATTATTCAACATAGTTTGGGAAGTTTTAGCCAAAGCAATCAGAGAAGAAAAAGAAATAAGAAGAATCCAAATCAGAAAAGAAGGAGTAAAACTGTCACTATTTGCAGATGGCATAATACTATACATAGAGAATCCTAAAGATGCTACCAGAAAAGTACTACAGCTAATCAACGAATTTAGTAAAGTAGCAGGATACAAAATTAATGCACAGAAATCTCTTGCATTCCTATACACTAATGATGAAAAATGTGAAAGAGAAATTAAGGAAACACTCCCATTTACCACTGCAACAAAAAGAAAAAAATACCTAGGAATAAACCTTCCTACGGAGACAAAAGACCTGTATGCAGAAAACTATAAGACACTGATGAAAGTAATTAAAGGTGATACACATAGATGGAGAGAAATACCATGTTCTTGGATTGGAAGAATCAACATTATGAAAACGACTATACTACCCAAAGCAGTCTACAGATTCAATGCAATCCCTATCAAACTACCAGTGGCATTTTTCACAGAACTAGAGCAAAAAATTTCACAATTTGTATGGAAACACAAAAGACCCCGAATAGCCAAAGCAATCTTGAGAAAGGAAAATGGAGCTGGAGGAATCAGGCTCCCTGACTTCAGACTATACTACAAAGCTACAGTAATCAAGACAGTATGGTACTGGCACAAACACAGAAATATAGATCAATGGAACAGGATAGAAAGCCCAGAGATAAACCCACACACATATGGTCACCTTATTTTTCATAAAGGAGGCAAGACTATACAATGGAGAAAAGACAGCCTCTTTAATAAATGGTGCTGGGAAAACTGGACAGCTACATGTAAAAATGAAATTAGAACATTTCCTAACACCATACACAAAAATAAACTCAAAATGGATTAAAGACCTAAATGTAAGGCCAGACACTATAAAACTCTTACAGGAAAACATAGGCAGAACACTCTATGACATAAATCACAGCAAGATCCTTTTTGACCCACCTCCTAGAGAAAGGGACATAAAAACAAAAATAAACAAATGGGACCTAATGAAACTTAAAACCTTTTGCACAACAAAGGAAATCATAAACAAGACGAAAAGACAACCCTCAGAATGGGAGAAAATATTTGCAAATGAAGCAACTGACAGAGGATTAATCTCCAAAATATACAAGCAACTCATGCAGATTAATATCAAAAAAGCAAACAACCCAATCCAAAAATGGGCAGAAGACCTAAATAGACATTTCTCCAAAGAAGACATACAGATGGACAAGAAGCACATGAAAAGCTGCTCAACATCACTTATTAGTAGAGAAATGCAAATCAAAACTACAATGAGGTATCACCTCACACCAGTTAGAATGGTCATCATCAAGAAATCTACAAACAATAAATACTGGAGAGGGTGTGTAGAAAAGGGAACCCTCTTGCACTGTTGTTGGGAATGTAAATTGATACAGCCACTATGGAGACCAGTATGGAGGTTCCTTAAAAAACTAAAAAATAGAACTACCATATGACCCAGCAATCCCACTACTGGGCATATACCCTGAGAAAACCATAATTCAAAAAGAGTCATGTACCATAATCTTCACTGCAGCACTATTTACAATAGCCAGGACATGGAAGCAATCTAATAGTCCATCGAAAGATGAATGGATACATACACCTCTTACTACGTCTAAATCTACATTACTCTATTTGTTGAAAATGATGTTCCAATGATTACCTCCGAAGCTTCAGTATCCTTAATTCTGAGAAAGATTTAGGTATGTTCAGTACTATACACTTAAAATTTGGGGAGACAGTGTACTAATACACAGTAAAAAATTTTTTTAGTATTTGTTCTTTATCTCATTCTGTTAACTAGGAATGTCAATTGAAATATGCCCTGCCCCTTGCAGGCCTTGTTACTTAAAGCTATATTTTGTTTTTTAAAAGGCTATATTTACTTAATTTTTGTTTACTTAATACTTTTTCAATATATTTGGGTGTAAAACAATAGTATCATAATTTGAAAACAAGGCTCAGAGATCATGTTCTTCCCCAATAGGTAAAGGAATAAAACTATGTTTTATCTTAAAAAAAACAAAAAGAAGATGTGGCACATATATGCAACGGAATATTACTCAGCCATAAAAAGAAACGAGATTGAGTTATTTGTAGTGAGGTGGATGGACCTAGAGTCTGTCATACAAAAAGACAAATACCGTAGGCTAACACATATATATGGAATCTAAAAAAAAAAAAAGGTTCTGAAGAACCTAGGGGCAGGACAGGAGTAAAGATGCAGACGTAGAGAATGGACTTGAGGACACAGTGGGGGGAAGGGTAAGCTGGGACGAAGTGAGAGAGTGGCATGGACATATATACACTACCAAATGTAAAACAGATAGCTAGTGGGGAGCAGGGCATAGCACAGGGAGATCAACTCAGTGCTTTGTGAACACCTAGAGGGGCTGGATAGGGAGGGTGGGTGGGAGGGAGATGGAAGAGGGAGGGGATATGGGGATATATGCATATGTATAGCTGATTCACCTTGTGATACAGCAGAAACTATCACACCATTGTAAAGCAATTATACTCCAATAAAGACGTTAAAAAAAAAAAACAGGCCTCCCATCAAGCCTCTTAGATAGCCTCAACCACGAGACGGCAGGCAACAGAAGCAAGAAAAACTACAATCCTGCAGCCTGTGGACCAAAAACCACAGTTACAGAAAGATAGAGAAGATGAAAAGGCAGAGGGCTATGTACCAGATGAAGGAACAAGAAAAAACCCCAGAAAAACAACTAAATGAAGTGGAGATAGGCAACCTTCCAGAGAAAGAATTCAGAATAATGATAGTGAAGATGATCCAGGACCTCGGAATAAGAATGGAGGCAAAGATTGAGAAGATGCAAGAAATGATTAACAAAGACCTAGAAGAATTAAAGAACAAACAAACAGAGATGACCAATACAATAACTGAAATGAAAACTACACTAGAAGGAATCAATAGCAGAATAACTGAGGCAGAAGAACGGATAAGTGACCTGGAAGACAGAATGGTGGAATTCACTGCTGCAGAACAGACTAAAGAAAAAAGAATGAAAAGAAATGAAGACAGCCTAAGAGACCTCTGGGACAACATTAAACGCAACAACATTCGCATTATAGGGGTCCCAGAAGGAGAAGAGAGAGAGAAAGGACCAGAGAAAATATTTGAAGAGATTATAGTCGAAAACTTCCCTAACATGGGAAAGGAAATAGCCACCCAAGTCCAGGAAGCGCAGAGAGTCCCATACAGAATAAACCCAAGGAGAAACACGCCGAGACACATAGTAATCAAAGTGGCAAAAAGTAAAGACAAAGAAAAATTATTGAAAGCAGCAAGGGAAAAACGACAAATAACATACAAGGGAACTCCCGTAAGGTTAACAGCTGATTTCTCAGCAGAAACTCTACAAGCCAGAAGGGAGTGGCATGATATACTTAAAGTGATGAAAGGGAAGAACCTACAACCAAGATTACTCTACCCGGCAAGGATCTCATTTAGATTTGATGGAGAAATCAAAAGCTTTACAGACAAGCAAAAGCTAAGAGAATTCAGCACCACCAAACCAGCTCTACAACAAATGCTAAAGGAACTTCTCTAAGTGGGAAACACAAGAGAAGAAAAGGACCTACAAAAACAAACCCAAAACAATTAAGAAAATGGTCATAGGAACATACATATCGATAATTACCTTAAACGTGAATGGATTAAACGCCCCAACCAAAAGACATAGACTGGCTGAATGGATACAAAAACAAGACCCATATATATGCTGTCTACAAGAGACCCACTTTAGACCTAGGGACACATACAGACTGAAAGTTAGGGGATGGAAAAAGATATTCCATGCAAATGGAAATCAAAAGAAAGCTGGAGTAGCTATACTCATATCAGATAAAATAGACTTTAAAATAAAGAATGTTACAAGAGACAAGGAAGGACACTACATAATGATTCAGGGATCAATCCAAGAAGAAGATATAACAATTATAAATATATATGCACCCAACATAGGAGCACCTCAATACATAAGGCAACTGCTAACAGCTATAAAAGAGGAAATCGACAGTAACACAATAATAGTGGGGGACTTTAACACTTCACTTACACCAATGGACAGATCATCCAAAATGAAAATAAATAAGGAAACAGAAGCTTTAAATGACACAATAGACCAGATAGATTTAATTGATATATATAGGACATTCCATCCAAAAACAGCAGATTACACGTTCTTCTCAAGTGCGCACGGAACATTCTCCAGGATAGATCACATCTTGGGTCACAAATCAAGCCTCAGTAAATTTAAGAAAATTGAAATCATACCAAGCATCTTTTCTGACCACAACGCTATGAGGTTAGAAATGAATTACAGGGAAAAAAACGTAAAAAAGACAAACACATGGAGGCTAAACAATACGTTACTAAATAACCAAGAGATCACTGAAGAAATCAAAGAGGAAATAAAAAAATACCTAGAGACAAATGACAATGAAAACACGACGACCCAAAACCTATGGGATGCAGCAAAAGCGGTTCTAAGAGGGAAGTTTATAGCTATACAAGCCTACCTAAAGAAACAAGAAAAATCTCAAGTAAACAATCTAACCTTACACCTAAAGAAACTAGAGAAAGAAGAACAAACAAAACCCAAAGTTAGCAGAAGGAAAGAAATCATAAAGATCAGAGCAGAAATAAATGAAATAGAAACAAAGAAAACAAGAGCAAAGATCAATAAAACTAAATGTTGGTTCTTTGAGAAGATAAACAAAATTGATAAGCCATTAGCCAGACTCATCAAGAAAAAGAGGGAGAGGACTCAAATCAATAAAATCAGAAATGAAAAAGGAGAAGTTACAACAGACACTGCAGAAATACAAAACATCCTAAGAGACTACTATAAGCAACTTTATGCCAATAAAATGGACAACCTGGAAGAAATGGACAAATTCTTAGAAAGGTATAACCTTCCAAGACTGAATCAGGAAGAAACAGAAAATATGAACAGACCAATCACAAGTAATGAAATTGAAACTGTGATTAAAAATCTTCCAACAAACAAAAGTCCAGGACCAGATGGCTTCACAGGTGAATTCTATCAAACATTTAGAGAAGAGCTAACACCCATCCTTCTCAAACTCTTCCAAAAAATTGCAGAGCAAGGAACACTCCCAAACTCATTCTATGAGGCCACCATCACCCTGATACCAAAACCAGACAAAGACACTACAAAAAAAGAAAATTACAGACCAATATCACTGATGAATATAGACGCAAAAATCCTCAACAAAATACTAGCAAACAGAATCCAACAACACATTAAAAGGATCATACACCACGATCAAGTGGGATTTATCCCAGGGATGCAAGGATTTTTCAATATACGCAAATCAATCAATGTAATACACCATATTAACAAATTGAAGAATAAAAACCATATGATCATCTCAATAGATGCAGAAAAAGCTTTTGACAAAATTCAACACCCATTTCTGATAAAAACCCTCCAGAAAGTGGGCATAGAAGGAACCTACCTCAACATAATAAAGGCTATATATGACAAACCCACAGCAAACATCATTCTCAATGGTGAAAAACTGAAAGCATTTCCTCTAAGATCAGGAACGAGACAAGGATGTCCACTCTCACCACTATTATTCAACATAGTTCTGGAAGTCCTAGCCACGGCAATCAGAGAAGAAAAAGAAATAAAAGGAATACAAATTGGAAAAGAGGAAGTAAAACTGTCACTGTTTGCGGATGACATGATACTATACATAGAGAATCCTAAAACTGCCACCAGAAAACTGCTAGAGCTAATTAATGAATATGGTAAAGTTGCAGGATACAAAATTAATGCACAGAAATCTCTTGCATTCCTATACACTAATGATGAAAAATCTGAAAGAGAAATTATGGAAACACTCCCATTTACCATTGCAACAAAAAGAATAAAATACCTAGGAATAAACCTACCTAGGGAGACAAAAGACCTGTATGCAGAAAACTATAAGACACTGATGAAAGAAATTAAAGATGATACCAACAGATGGAGAGATATACCATGTTCTTGGATTGGAAGAATCAACATTGTGAAAATGAGTATACTACCCAAAGCAATCTACAGATTCAATGCAATCCCTATCAAATTACCAATGGCATTTTTTACGGAGCTAGAACAAATCATCTTAAAATTTGTATGGAGACACAAAAGACCCCGAATAGCCAAAGCAGTCTTGAGGCAAAAAAATGGAGCTGGAGGAATCAGACTCCCTGACTTCAGACTATACTACAAAGCTACAGTAATCAAGACAATATGGTACTGGCACAAAAACAGAAACATAGATCAATGGAACAAGATAGAAAGCCCAGAGATTAACCCACGCACCTATGGTCAACTAATCTATGACAAAGGAGGCAAAGATATACAATGGAGAAAAGACAGTCTCTTCAATAAGTGGTGCTGGGAAAACTGGACAGCTACATGTAAAAGAATGAAATTAGAATACTCCCTAACACCATACACAAAAATAAACTCAAAATGGATTAGAGACCTAAATGTAAGACTGGACACTATAAAACTCTTAGAGGAAAACATAGGAAGAACACTCTTTGACATAAATCACAGCAAGATCTTTTTTGATCCACCTCCTAGAGTAATGGAAATCAAAACAAAAATAAACAAGTGGGACCTAATGAAACTTCAAAGCTTTTGCACAGCAAAGGAAACCATAAACAAGACGAAAAGACAACCCTCAGAATGGGAGAAAATATTTGCAAATGAATCAACGGACAAAGGATTAATCTTCAAAATATATAAACAGCTCATTCAGCTCAATATCAAAGAAACAAACACCCCAATCCAAAAATGGGCAGAAGACCTAAATAGACATTTCTCCAAAGAAGACATACAGACGGCCACGAAGCACATGAAAAGCTGCTCAACATCACTAATTATTAGAGAAATGCAAATCAAAACTACAATGAGGTATCACCTCACTCCTGTTAGAATGGGAATCATCAGAAAATCTACAAACAACAAATGCTGGAGAGGGTGTGGAGAAAAGGGAACCCTCTTGCACTGTTGGTGGGAATGTAAATTGATACAGCCACTATGGAGAACAATATGGAGGTTCCTTAAAAAACTAAAAATAGAATTACCATATGACTCAGCAATCCCACTACTGGGCATATACCCAGAGAAAACCGTAATTCAAAAAGACACATGCACCCGAATGTTCATTGCAGCACTATTTACAATAGCCAGGTCATGGAAGCAACCTAAATGCCCATCAACAGACGAATGGATAAAGAAGATGTGGTACATATATACAATGGAATATTACTCAGCCATAAAAAGGAACGAAATTGAGTCATTTGTTGAGACGTGGATGGATCTAGAGACTGTCATACAGAGCGAAGTAAGTCAGAAAGAGAAAAACAAATATCATATATTAATGCATGTATGTGGAACCTAGAAAAATGGTACAGATGAGCCAGTTTGCAGGGCAGAAGTTGAGACACAAATGTAGAGAATGGACATATGGACACCAAGGGGGGAAAACTGCGGTGAGGTGGGGATGGTGGTGTGCTGAATTGGGCGATTGGGATTGACATGTATACACTGATGTGTATAAAATTGACGCCTAATAAGAACCTGCAGTATAAAAAAACAAACAAAACAACTAATACTAAACTTTCATTGGGTTATTTGTATGGAAATATGTTAATATAAATGTTTCAGACATTACATGAAATTTCTAAAAATCTTATATTTCTATTTGTATGGAAATATGTATGGAAATATGTTAATATAAATGTTTCAGACATTACATGAAATTTCTAAAAATCTTATATTTGTACTTGTATGGAAATATGTATGGAAATATGTTAATATAAATGTTTCAGACATTACATGAAATTTCTAAAAATCTTATATGTTCTGGTATAATGCTATAAGTAATAATCCTAGTTATTACTTTAAAATGTATATCTCAGAAATAACTAATTTTCTTGTCAACTGCATTATTATGAACTTTCATCAAATCTTTTACCGTGGTCATTTTTAAGTCTTTTGTCATTTACAGACAGTTCTGGGTGTACTCTGATGATTTTGCAAATATGTTCCTATAAAAGGGTTTCATCTTCAAGAAATTCATGGAAAAGACTCTGACAAGTACAGGTTTCTGGTAACTGACTGTACTGCTGAACTGAATGAATAAGCATTTTCAGAATTCTGATGAAAAACTGATGAACTCATAAAAGTGCTAACAAAAGATCAAGATGAAAAAAAACAATTAATTACATGGGACTGAGTGAACTGATGAGGATGAGTATAATTTTTGTGACTTTCTGTCTGAATTAAAAAAAAAAAAAAATCCCACAAGGACTCAGAGGCAAAGAATAAAAAAAAAAAAAAAAAAAAAACAAACAAACAGTAATACCCAATTTGTAAAACTAAAAAAAAAAGCGATGCAGTTGTTGCATTTGTTTTGAAACATGTACTTGGAGTTGTGTATCAGATTTATTTAATGAATACGCTAAATTGTAATGAACAATCTGGCAGAATTCTTCTTAGGTCTGCGACAGTACAGAATTGAAAAATCAAGAAAAGTCTGCATGACCACCTCCAATTTTTCTTTTTTCCCTTTAATCACCCTATCCTCTTCCCTCTTAGCCCCTGCCCAGCACTCTAATGCTGCCTGCGGTCAGAGAGGAAAGTGGCCTGACAAATATGGCACATTTAAAAAGAGGTCTTACAATCCTTACGAGGACGTACAATCTTAGGACTTGTTATTAGAATTATTAATAATTCATATAATTAGAATTATTACAAAGGACCCTCTGCTTCCAAAGTCATTCAACAATAAAAGAATTAGCCATCAGTAATGGAAAATTTGATGCCGAGAGCTGAATAGTGATGTTCGTATTTTTGACTAAGAATCTTCCTAGTGTTGGTCGTATACACATACACTGTGTGTGCTTGTTATAAGTATATGTGTGTATATGTGTTTTATATATACACATGCACACGCACTCAGATATTAGCTGCCCCTGGATATCAAAGAGCTGCTCTTGATTCTATTTATACGTCAGTCATTGTTCAGCTTTATATTTGTTCCCAAGTAATATTTACCATCACCCAATCTTCCCTAAGTACTTTACCAGGTAACCACCGGTTCTTAACTACATTTTTTTTCTTCTTTCACATCCTAGTGTTTCCACAAACCTACCGTTTCCTGATTACATAATCCCGGCCAGACATATTTCTGTCCAAAAACTGCATATCACCTTTTGGTGAAAAACCTATTCTTTCCATGCTAATCAATCTATAAACGGCCTTCCAAATCTCTGAAGACAGAGAATGTTGTTTCCTAAGGAGTAGAGCATTGTTATAGAATTCAGCTTTTGCTCTGCTGTCTCCACAGTAGTTCTCACGCACGACAGATATGTTAAGGTTTGCTTCTGTTACTCAATTTAAACTCTTCATCTTGTCACACTTTACCATCATGTAATGAATTTTCCAAACACTGTCATTTCAGAGTTCAGAAAGCTTGCATGGAAAGAAAAGCAATGTCAGATCATTCTCTTACTTGCTTGTAATCCTTTAGTCCCCAGCTACACCCCCTTTAAGTCAGACAAAAAACAGATTTTGTTTTACATGTAAATGTTGATGATTTTCATTGTATTTTTGGTTCATTGAATTCAATTAACTAAGTTCTTTTAAAAAAAACAAGTGTGTATTATGTGCCTTTTTGACAATTTCAGCTCTAGCAAGGGGAGAGGAGGTGGAAGTCAAATAGCTTAGTTTTTCCTTAAGCTATTATTTTAAAAAATGTCCAAACAAGCAGTCCATTTGGTCTACCATTCAGTCATTTGGCTTTATCTGCACAAAGGGAGATAACTTGTAAGATTCTCTTTTCCCTTCTGTATTCCAACCTTGCATCGAAACAGCAGTAGTAACAAACCTCCCTCCTCCCCCAACAAAACACTCATGTGTTAAATTTTCCAGAGGCATTTACTTCAGATAGTCTCACCCATTTATTCATGTATTCATTCAAGAAGAATTTACTGAGTGCCTGCTTTGTGCTAGGCACTGTTCTTGGTACTTGGGATACATGAGTGGATAAAACAAAGATGTCCGCCTTTGAAGAGCTTATATTCTAGCAGGAGGGAAATACAATAAGCAAACATAATACATAAAATATATGGTAGGTGAAAAGTCTTATAAATATCATAGAAAAAAGAAAACATGGAAGAGGATAAACAGACCCATGATTGTGGAGGGAGGTAGATAGGACCACAGGTGTGGTTCAAAGGGGTATGTTATAAATGTTAAGACAACTTTATCACTCTCATCACGTAGGGTTTTTGTGCCAGAAATGAGGATGAAAGCCATATACATAGATTTCTTATTATAAGTCACAATATTACACTGAGAGATTTTAAGCATGCCAGCTGAAGCATGTCACTAGCCATCAGGCTCTAAAAGGATTGAGTCACTAGCTACTGCTCACCTTTAACACACTCTGAAAGGAGTTCAGGGTGGAGATCAGGAATGAGGCACCCTGTACTCTGGGAAAACTGGCAGAATAGGCCTTCAAATAGTTGGATATTTCCAGGAGAAATTTTTTATGAACCTGGATTCTTGCATCTTCCCATACTTAGAAAACACTAAAACCATTAACTAAGATACCTGTTCCCCGTGACTAGCAGCAACCTTCTACTGAGATGCGTGCTTGGTTGCACGGACTCCCTTTGACAAAATGAAGTTTATACTGACCTCCCGACCTACCCCTTTGGAGAAGTTCCTTAGAGCTATCTGAGAGGCTGTCTCATGGGCTATAGTCCTCAGTAAGTCCCCATGAAACTGAAACTCACAACTCTCCCTTTGTGTGTTTTTTTTGTTTGTTTGTTTTTTGTTTTTTTTTATTGTGTTTTTATTTCAGTCGGCAGCATACATGGAGTCATGATGAATCTGAAGCCAAATGAGAGTGAGCAGTAAGGCAGAGGCCAATGGAGGAATTTACCTAAAGAGCTAGAAGTTAAAGTCGAGCTTGAGGAAAACAAGAGCTACCATTTGCTTAGTTCCCACAGTATGTGTTGCACTCTGCTTGACAGTTTATACATATAACTCATTATAGACTATCATTTATCTACCTCGACTGTAGAGCTAGAATTTATAGATTAACAATTTTGTTCAAGGTCATACAGTTGAAAAGTGCAAAGACTTTTGGTTCCAGGTATGACTTTCAAATTCAATAGTAACCAAAATGTGTGTATTCTCCCTGTCTTAGAAGTAGGGCAAAGGAAGACACTAGCTTAACTTTTTAAAAACCCTGTGTATGTTAAAAAATGGAAATTACGCACTGCATTTACAAATAATTAAAAATGGACAGAGAGATGTATATGTGGGAGTATTGTTAATTCTAAAGCAACTGCTCTTGAGACAGTTAATACTGTATTGTCCTTCAGCAGAAAATGCATTTGAATGAAGTAGAAAATAGTCTTCAAAACATCTGATGCTTGTAAAAACCTCATGCTTGTGATTCTGTTAGGATTTTATCAACTTGTTTGGATTTCACTGTTGATATGAGGAGTAGGGGGGCAGCTGTAAAATAATGAACAGGTATGAGTTTAGGCTGGGGATTTTGGAAACTGCCCAATAACAAAATACATTAAGAAAAACTTATGTTATAAACCACTTCATTTCCAGGTTAACTCAGAGAATTTAAGGAGCAGAGATAATCAATTCCTGGTTTTTCTTCTCTTTGAGGTGAATGGATCCCCATCAGGTTGTAAACTGTAAGACTCTGGGAAAATGATTACACAATCCCTAAAGACTATCAACATTCTATCTTCTGTAAGTTAAATAGGCATATTTAACGTGGTTCAGCAGGAAGAGAGGGGACAGAGAGGAGAGGGGATGGAGTACGTCCTGATGACAGGAAGTACTGAGAGCATCTGGGATTAGCTCTCTTTTCCTCTTTCTGTGAGGGGTGGAGGCAGTTCCCATGAAGATTACAGATTATTACAACCTCTGAACATGGCCAGAGGAAGCTGGAGTAGGAAAAGAACAAGGCAGTGCTGGGTGGCCTCCAGCTTGCATGTCCTTCTGTGGGCACTTTCAAGGGACCCCTGGCGGGAGTTTCCAAAACAACTGGAGAACGGAAGGGCAGAGAATTGAGATCCAGTTATTCCATGGCAAAGAAGTCAGGGGGATAGAGGTTAGGTACATACAGATACATCAATGTGCCTGTAGATATACAGAGACAGAACACCTTTTTTTGACTCTTAAATTGTTTACAAACTACAGTTTAATGGAAGATGAGGCATGACTAAAATGTTAATAAAGAAAAAAGTGTATGGGAACTAGAAAAATTAAGAGAAAATACCTTGATTGCAAATTACATTTTGATATCTCACACGTTCCTTTTTTCTAACTTGATTTATCTTCCTTTGGAGATTGTCAGATTGACCCATCAAACATAACAGGCTATTTTTTCAAGGAGATACAGAGGGGAAGGGATTTAAACAGTTATCCAGAGTGGTGGTGTTAAATAGGGAAGTAAGGAATGAATAGGTTTCAGTTTAAACTTAGTGCAACAATAATGTTCAACAGAAAAAATGTTCCATGAAAATTAAAAAATACCCCTGGATGGTGCAGAGGAGTATGTCTTACTGATACAAATTTAGTTACTACATAAAGTGAAACTTTTCAATAATGGAGTGGCTTATGCCATGTCTTTCCACTTAAAAGAATATCTTTATCTCCCAATTCTAGATTTTTTTTGAAATTCCAAATGATTAATGTATGTAGTTATTTACAGAGTTTTAAAAATCATACTATCTTCTCTACAAAAACCCAGCAGCGAATATTTTCTGAAACAACATTTTCTTAGGAAGGAATGCTTATTTTCTATAATAAACAAACACCACTGGACACACACATACTTCTTGCTACTTAAGAGAATCTTTTTTTAAAGTGTAATTCTTCAGCATTGAGACTTTAAGAAGTGTTTGCATTACAGACTAGTTCAAGTGGAGTAACGTCTAAGAGAAAATGCTACAGAGTGAATGTTAATGTATTTATACATAGAGGCTAATACATTTTTCATTTGACTACAGAGTGGAAGCGAATACATTTTTGTAGTGAAACTAATACATTTTTCATTACTTAAATGCATAGTAGCTGGTTCCAGAATTACTAATGAATTTACATGAGATCCTCCAAAGAACTCAGAAACAATTTAAATCATTTTTCAACCACTATGTTCCCCTGCTCAAGAAAAGCAATGATTGTAAGGGGTAGGTATGATTTGTAGAGAGTAGGTAAGCATTTCTTTATCTACCATATCAACAACGTCTGAAGGTAATGGCACTGAACAGTAGAAAATTCGTGTTTCCACTATATTACTTGACTCTGAGTGTCGCATTTCTTCTTTTCATTTCCTGACAAGTGACAGAGCAGATACTTTCATCCCCCTTCTTTCCTTCCTTATAGGGACACAGATTTTGAGGTCAAGAGCTAAAGACAGAGCAACTTTCTGAATTAACCCCATGCCAGCAAGGTTATAAACACAGTGCTTCTGCTTTCGAAAAGACTTTTACAGGCTGCAGACTACTGTGATTGCTTGCAAGACACCTCCTATTTAGCTGTTTTTATGATTACATTATCATCACCAAAAAAAGAGAGATAAAAGATGTCTTCAGAAAAATCCCCACTTAATTAAAAAAGACTGAATTTTCACAAAGGATTGAAGCCTAAAATCAATTTTGGATTTCTCCACAAACATGAGAAACCAACGTGTTTATGGCACCAAGTCCACTAGGCTGAAACCTTCACTCTTAAAGTTAGGCACAATAAATATGTCATCACATTTGTTGAAATCTCTGTGTATTAAATACGTGCAGGAACAGAACTGGAGACACAGCAATGAATGTGACTCATGAAGTGGGAGAAAGACACAACTGTTTGTGTGATAAAGGCAAACCGTTTTGATGATGAATCCAATGACTAAAGAGCGGGCCTGGACCCTGATTGCTCTGCACAACTTTGCAGTGAAGTGGGGGTGAGGTTCACGTGAAGCACCATGCGCAATACGGTAGGTGGGGTACAGCTAAGGTTTACATGACCAGATTCCTATGTCCAGATGACTGAGGATTTTACTACCTTAAATCACTTTTTGGACTATGGAAATAATAAATATACAGAAGAATAATTTTAAAAAGGAACCTGAAGCAAAAGGTAGCTACTGTACAGTGTTAAATTCAATATACTTTTTATTACTTGCAGTTTTTCCGTCAACATCAACATATACTAATTGAAACTTCAGGCAGTGCAGCTTGGTCGGTTAAGAGCATTTGTGGTGTTTAAATGCTGATTTTGGCACTCATTGGCAGACTGAACTCTGGCAATTGACTCAACTTTTCTACCCCTCAGTTTCATCACCCCTAAAACAAAGATAGTAACATAGGTCTTGTTCAGTGTCGTGAGAACTACTGCTGCAAAGTGCATACAATGTGGATGGTCCATAGAAAAGTGCTAAAGAAACTTGAGATGCACCACCTGGTACAATGGTTTAGGAACACAGGTGAATTTATTTTACATGAATTAAATCACACCTAAGGAGCTCACGTGGGAATCCTGCTCAGAACGTTCTTCATGACTCTGTGCCCTACAGTGAGCGTGCGAAGAGAGGCATAAACCTGAAACTCTTTGAGTAAGCCTTGATCTCTACATGCCTCTCACGGCCATGTTGAGCGTGATTCTGGTGTATGAAGGAGCATATTTTACATACAACATGGCCACTGAGGATAAGAAAAGTACTTTGTCTAATGCTCAACAGGAATTTGTTCCAGTGTTAAGGGGAAATTCAGAAGTGTTGGATTTACTGAGAAGTAATATATCAATCTCCAACAAGTCCCTTTCCCAAAAGGTTCTGAAAAGTAATTTTGTCTCTGCACTGTTTTTAAAAATAAAGCTCTGAATAAGATATGATTGTACCGTGTGGGAAATGCACCTGACAAGCACTAGGGGAATTAAACAATTAATAAAACACAGTCTCTGCCTTTCATGGGAGTATAGATTAGGAGAGAAGGTAAACACAACGCAGCTCAACAAGAAAGAAATAATTTTTAAAAACAGCACAGATTTCAGATTCTTGTACATTGGGTTTGAATCATATTTTACCTAAGGCATCTTAGTTAACCTGATTTCAATATTCTCAGATAAAAAAATATAAAAATCCAATTATTTATAAGTTAATCTCTTAGTATAGGGCCTGGTACATTGTCAAAACTATGATTAAGACACAAGAACCAGCACAGAGCCAGATGGTGGAGATGAGTGACCAACATCAGGCTCTGGACGACCAATGGGTTTTCTATAGGACGTGGTAACTCTTAGGGGTATTTTATTTTCACTGAATTATGTATAGTTTTTAGTGTCAAACTTGTTTCCTTCGTACAGTGTATATGAACATCCAGCTAATCTCTGGGGTTTACTAAAACATTCTGTAACGTTCACTGACAGAAGCATTCCGCTAACTGCATTCTGCTACTACATAATAAATGAAGTCTCTCAAAACTAAGTATTCACTGCAATAACCTGTCACACTGTATGGATTTTAAGCTTCGAGTGACTGTTTGCCATTTTTTCATTCCCCTAAGCTAGATTCCTGACCTAGTAACCTAGGCTTCCTAGCAGTCAGTAATGACAAATGTGGAAATAAACCATTAAACGCTGCCTGAGAGCCATCACGCTTAGGAAACACCTTCAAGACTTAATTAGCTTCTGGAGAAGGCATGAGAAACTTTGCCTGATAATACTACTACTCCCACATCAGCCAATACAGATGAGATCTGATGCGAATACAAAGAAAATCTTTTGTAACTTGGTCAACTGGTAATAAATGAGTAGAGGGCTGATAAGATGAAAGTAACATATACCATCTCTTAATGAAGTTGAGAACTTGCTTGATCAAGTGCAGAGAATAACTGTGTCTTTACCCAGGTACATCTTTGTGCTAACAAGACTCCTGTACTGAGAATATTTATTTGATTTTAAGTTTTATACTTGTTTTAAAAAGGGAAGTTACTCAATAAATCCTGGTGTTCCTAAGATTTTATTAAACACATGGCATATATAAATATTTACATATAAAGACATGCTCCTAGAGACATGTCATATTACTCTCAAATTTTTCTATAATTTGAAAAAAAAGATTTAACAATACTAAGTTATAGTTTCTCAGCATTATTTATGCTTTACATATTAATAAGGGATTGGAGTATATTGGGGCTATCAAGCAAAGATGTCAGTATACAGCCAGGGATTTGAAGTTTTTTCCTTAATTTTTTTTTTAATATAGACAGTGAATGTGTTAGTAATATATGGATGCAGAGGTAGCAAATATTTTAGGCTCCTACGGTCTCTTTTGCTCTTTTTGCAACATCTCAATTGTGCCATTGTAGCATGATAGCAGCCCTAGATAACATATAAGCCAATGAGTGCGGATTTGTTCCAATAAAACTTCATTGACAAAAAACAGGTGTAGGGCCAGATTCGGCCCAAAGCTCTAGTTTGCCCAGCCCCAATAAAGAAAAAAGATTACTTAGTAGAGGATAGAAGTTATCTTAAAGAGAAACATATAAAAAATTTCCAGTTGAGTTTTGGGGAGAGTAGAGGATGACCACGGATAAACAGGAGTTTGTAGCATAATTTAATCCCAGACTATCATGGCCTCTGTAACAATCCACAAGTTCCCCCTTTAGGAAAACCAAAAAACAAACCACAGCATCAGGTATCATTTGAATTGAAGTAATTCAATTATTATAGAGTCAAGCAATTTCAGGGATGACAAAAACCTGGAAGCATGTGTCAGGAATCTTAGAGGCCTAGAGGAGGGCCTATGCAACCTGTCAGATCACCAAGGAGGGCAATGTTATAACCTGGGCCTTCTGCTTTGTATTAAACTTACAAAGTCTTGTCAATAGACCAAATGGCTGGAGTACCCACAGGGAGGACAAGAAGTCAGTCTATGAACCTGGGATGGAGAGGACTAAGGTCAAAGGCCATTAATAGAAGACAGAGAATCTAATTCATAAGCCAAGCAGTGATAATCTGCCCTGGGAAAACGAGGTGTTTTCAAAATGTTTATTTTAAAGTTAGGTGCTGTATTAGTTTGCTACGGCTGCCATAACAAAATGCCACAGACTGCATGGCTTAAACAATAGAAATTTATTTTCTTGCAGTTCAGGAGGCTGGAAGTTCAAGATCAAGGTGTGGACAGGGTTGGTTTCTGGTGAGGACTTTCTCCTAGGCTTGTAGATGACCATCTTCTCTCTGTGTCCACTCACGGCTATTTCTCTGTGCATGCATCCCTGGCACCTCTTCCTCTCCTTATGAGGACACCAGTCCTATTGCATTAGGGCTCTACCTTTATGACCTCATTTAACTTTAATCACCTCTAGAAAGATCCTGTCTCCAAACATACTTACATTAGGGTTTAGGGCTTCATTATGGAGAGGACACAATTCAATCTATGAGACGCCCATTTGGATATATTACCTTAAGATATAATTTCACTATAGCCAACGATAACTGACAAAATTAAATTATTCTAAGGTCCATAGTAGCAGTAGTTGGACTATTATTCTAACAGTTACCCTAATCTATTTGCCACATAATTGGGGAATATTTTCTCAGAAAAAAAATTATACCGTGAGTTAAAAACTTTTTGGTTTTGTCCAGTTTTAAATGGGCATGATAAAGAAAAATTATTTTGTGAGTTTTTTATAGCACTTTTTGATATGTCCAGCTCTGAATTATCACAGGGAACATGATTAGGTGGCTTTTAATAAGGCAGTTACCACTTCGTACAAATCAGACATGGAACTACAGGTTGAAGGACATTCAACTGCTTTTTAAAGATTCAGATCTGATTTCTTTCCAATTTGAAAGAATAGAGAGACTTGCTCTCATTTCACTGACACTGATAAAGGCAACTAGGGAAAAAAAAATCCCACTTCATCATTGCCTACTGATGGCAATCAGAGAAATTTGGAAATCTTCTCTCAATAGTCACTTAGATTAGAACAAAACTACATCAGATATCCACTGCATTCTATCTGGAGTGGAAAATAATCTCATGAATCAAACCTTTTAAAGTTTTTACTTTTTGTCCCAAGATCAGAGCATTGTGGAATAGCAAAGTTGGTCTCTGGAGCTAATATCCTTAAGGTGCCCTACTCTATCTCCCAAGCATGCAGCCACAGCCTTCTGGGCCTGCTATTCTGTGTTCCCGATGACTGCTTCCTACCTGCTGCCTTACAATTCCTTTCTTGTCCAAATTTTCTCTCTTCTACGCTGTTACTTTGGAAAGCAGCTGATAAACTAATTTCTGCTAAAAGGGGTACTAATCCAACTGTATTAATATGCTGAGCTTCCTCAAGACATTGGTGTTTAGGGAACCAGGGTTAACCAACGTATGGGTGAAAATTGGTGAGTTTAAGGCACACACTAGGCCAGTGTTAGACATACTGCCAGCTACAGAAGCCATTTCAGTCACCTCTAAAATTACACCATGAAGCAAATCCCTCATCAATCTGTACACAAAAATGTCACCTCCAGGATAATTCAACAGTGTCAAAAACTTGACAACTAAAACTTCTATGATTCTAAAGAGAGACATTTGATATAGAACAAAAACTAAATCAGTATCTTCAATTAAAGTTTGCAAGATGTTAATGAAACTGTTAATTAGTATTGCAATTCATAGTAAATTTATTTTAATTAGTAACCTGTGATGTATTTGTGAAAATGAAAAAAAAAAAACATGCTGGCTAATGGATACATCACTCATACGGAGGTAGACCCTGCTAGTAAAGGAAGTCCACTGTCACCCTAAAGTCACCAGATTAAAAAGATTAAACGTACTTAAGAAAAATGCCACCTTAATGAAATTATATGCTAGGAAATAAACATAACTTGTAAAAAGACTTAGTAGAATCCAAATCAGAACTAAGTATCTCCCAATTTAAAGTAAAACACATTTTTTTAAAAACGGCTGACTATGTGGAAACACTGTGAAAAGAGTTGTACAACATAAAAAAAGATGCAATATATACAGTTCTTGTCCTCAGAGGAGGGTGACCAACTTGTCCCAGCTGCCTGGAGCTTGAGTTTAGTAATGAGAGTTCTGCATCCCAGGAAACTCCTCAAACTCAGCTAAAGCAGGATGGTTAGAACCTGCCTTGACAGTATGTTTAGACCAGCAGGAAGAGGAGGCATAAACCAAATTATACTAAGTAGATGAGCAGAGTGGGGATTGAGGACCAAGTATAAACTGGATATGGACACAGCAAATACTGAGATTATAAAGGAAATGCAGATGTAATTCTGTGCATCAGCCTTGAATCACGCCCCAGTCACATGGTAACTGTGAGACGTGCTATCCAGATGTAGAAGCCCAGGCACATGCCTCCCCTCCTTATGACAGCCTTTATATCTCTAGCACCTAGTGTATTTGAGTAAAAAAGGGTAACCTAAACTCTGTAAGTTAAATGAGAGGTGGACACCACAGAAACATTACAGTTTTATTAACTAAAGATTCTCTTTAAATAATCTGGGTAATCACAAGCAAGTTTCTGGCTTTTACCCGCAGTGCAGCCACAGATGAAAACTGTAAAAAGCTGTAAATCAACGATAGTTCAATAAAAAAAAATTTACAGAAAAAAATGTAAAACGAACCAACTCCAAGACAAGACAACTCTTTCCTCTTCCCTTGCGTTATTATTCCTCTTTTAATGATAGAAAGAGTTTTATTTGATCCATTTCACTATTAGGAAAAGTAGACTGTGGAATTTTTATTTGATCCATTTTACCATTAGGAAAAGTAGAATGTGGAATTTTTTACACAGGGCAGGAGGCGCAATCATACGGAAAAAGCTTAACAGGCTCAACTATAGTAAAATTAAGTACTTCTGCTCTTCAAAAGACTCCTAATAAATAGGAAAAGGCCAGCAACAAACTACAAACTGGAAGACATATTATTTATATACACATATACATATATCTGGCAAAGAATAGTGTCCAGAACTTCTTCAAATTATGAAGAATACAAATAATCTTGAAGAAAAGTATCTAATGACTTGAATTGGCAATTCACAGAAAAAACATAAATGGCCTATAAAGAAATAAAAATAAAAATTGCAAATTAAAATCATACTGTGATACTATTTCAAACTTAGATTGTTAAATGTGCAGAAGTCTGACAATATCAAGTGTTGGCAAGAATGTGAAGGAACTGATACAATTAGACACTGCTGGTAGAAATTAAATTAGAAGAATCCTTTGAAAAACAATTTTGAATTATCTGAATTTCAAATTATCTTTACTGTGAAGGTAAAGATACTCTAGATGCAGTAATTCTTAGAGTCAGGGACAACAGGGGACATATATGGCAGGATTCATAGTGGCACTTACTGTTACTAGCAAATAAAAAGGCTATCAGTAGTAAATGGATAATAAATTGTGATACATCCATTCAGAGAAAAATGATAGAAAAGAGAAAATAAAGTAAAATGAATTACAGCTAATTGTAACGGTATGGATGAATCTTAGGAACTTAAACTGAGTGAAAAAAGGAAATCACAAATTTCGGTATGACTCCATTCACATCAAGTTTATATTTATTTGTATATATGCGTGATAAAACTGTAAAAGCAAGCAATGGACTATTAAACATAATTCAGGCTAGTGGTTACAACTGTGGGGAGGAAAGAACCCTGGGATCACAGAGAAGCATTCTGGGAATTTCAAAGACAATGGTAATGATGTTTTCCTTAAACTGTCATTAGTATCCGTTACATTGTTATTGTTTATAACTTACATATACTTTATAAGTATTCCTGTATAATGACCCAATATTTATTGAAGCTAATTTTAAAAGTAGAATATAGGTTGATTATATGATAAGCTATCATATGAGGTAGGTACCAGGATGCTCCAAATGACCAAGTCTACTCTTGTGGCATCCTGGGGTGAGGGGGCATGGGTTTTTAGGGACCTACTAAATTTTTAGAGGATGAAGATGGTGGTAGGCAGCAATTCTTATTACACACATAATTACAGTATTAAAAACAATACTGGTGATTTTGTATTAAGCACTATGTATTTATAACTGTTTTAAGTGCTCTAAGTACATTGTTTCTTTTATCCTTCACCACAACCCTATAATTTAGGTAATGTTATTATTCCCAGTTTTATAGATGAGAAAACTGAGGCTTATAAAGGTAAAATAAGATATACCCAACACCACACATCTAATAAAGTAGTAGCTAAAATTGACATCTAGGAGTTCCACTTCTAGAACCAGGACTATTAATCACAATTCAAACTGTACCTGCATAATGAAAGTAAAGGCTAATACGGGGGTAGGTTACTATTGATTAGTCTGAAAATCATGCCAAGCTCCTGGGTTAGCATCCAGGTTGCAAGGTTTGATAAGTCAAAGGTAAGGCATTACTCCCCAAATTAATTTTTATTCACGGTAGATGCTGACGTGGCAACACATATCACATTGAATATATCCAAGTACAACTTCTGCTTCCTCAGACATTAAAAAAAATTAAGCCCTTTAGAAGTCAGACCTCATCTAACATTAAAAACAATACCTACTGTAAGAGTTCATTGCTTTTTTATGTGCTATGGACCCTTTTGATACTTAAGTGAAAACTATGGGTTCTTAAAATAGTATTTTTTGGACATCAAAAGAACATATATATAGAATTACAGAGGCAGCCATTTATAATGAAATGATTATAAAATATTTTAAGCTTGTGTGATAAAATATACATTTCTAAGGTGACTATAATAACTACTAAACTTTCAAAGTAGTGAATATCATAAAAGTATTTTGAGATATTTGCAATAACTATTAACATGATATAAATAAATCAGTGACTTCTACTGGTGGTGAAGGCAGAGTAACTGATCGTAATTCCATGATCATTATCTATGTTCATAACTGAAGGGAATGCTAAATTTCAGTGAAAGGTGAATGAATACAGAATTGGGATTTTTGTTTGTTTGGCTTTGTTTTGTTTTTTTCCATCTGTGGCCGCTGGTTAAGAACCCCGGGCGTACTGTATCTTACTCTGCTTCTCCAGGCTCACCTCCCTCTGACTGACTTGGTTTTCCCAGTCAGGGAAAGTGTGCTCCTCCTTGTACTTTCATTCAGGCTGATACAGATACCATTGTTTTTCACTCTGTATCCCCAAGCCCTATGATGTATCCAAGCTACTGTGCTACTGCGGTAGTTCCCATGCTTGCTCTTTCACCAGGGAGCAGTTCTATGATTCATCATTCACGCCACACAGCCCTCTCTCCTAAATAGGAGTTTGACAAAAGGCAGAGCACTTTGGGAGCCAGCATTCATCATGCTTGTTTGTTCAAACCTGATTTATGTTTACCTCTCCCCTGACCTCCCCTGCCCCCCTTCTGTCTAGATTCCGGTAGGAAGCTCCACAGTAACAGCTAAATATCATCCCAAAGCCTTGGTACAATGGCCACGTGGTGGAGGAGGATTAATAGCACACACCACCAGAATATCTGTGCACTGATCCATAAAACTCAGAAATGATTGTGGAGCTTCAAGATGAGGAGTTAAAATGACAAAAATATATGGACCATGAATGGGTAAAACAAGGAGGTAGGAAATCAGGAAAGAAAACATGAGAATAAAAATGGAAATAAAAGAGGATTAATCTCAAAAAAGGATTTTTCAAGAAGCTAATGTTCAAAAAAAAAAAAGCAGCTAATATTCAGTATTTACAGACACACCAGATTATCATCCTTGAATGAGGTGAATATGAAGGGATTTCATCATATTTGGGTTAGCAGAGAAATATCTTTCTACAACCTTTGCATCATTTCTTAAGGTGAAAGAAAATTTGCCTTCCAAAACACAGCATGGATCTTTAATTTCATCCACTCCTTTACAGGTAATTCTTTGATAGCTATAGAAAAATTACTAGGTATAAATACAGAATTGATATTGGGTAAGAAAAAGAACACAGATATGTGTCCCCATTGTCCTCTTCGGACCTACTTTTCACACTAGGAGATTCAATCCTTAAGAGCACTTGTTTTGGAGTCAGAGTGCACTGGGCTCAAATCCTAGCTTTTCCATTCCGGCTGTGTGATCTAGGGTGAGATATCGACCTTTCTGAGCTTCTGTTACTGAATCTATAAATGGATATAGTAATACTCTCTCTTTTATGGTTATTGTGGAATAGGCGCTCTTAAGATAACATATGTAAGGGATTTCTCAGAAGGTGTGTTACATATTAACACATTCAATAAACAATAATAATTATATTAAGTACTACTATTCCTCCATAATTGCTCACATGTTCCAGGTTTTTCAGCAGTCTTCCTCTATTGCAAAACATACTTGTCCTACATCTACACTACTCTATACCTCAGAATCAGAATTGATGACTTTCCCAATATAATAAACTATACTAACTGAATGCCCTTCAAAAGAAAGATAAATTTTTGAAATCATTACCCCTCTGTGATGCCCATGACAGGTCATTCAACATCTGCGTAAAGACTCTTAGTTATCAGAACTCATCTCAACGAATCTTTATTGAGCAACAATTACTTTAGCCACTGCCAGTCCTGTAACTTGTGTGATTTTGTTAAAAGGGTTACATCACATTTACTGCGGCTAAGTGTCTCCTGGTACCACCCCGGCAAAGTGATGTCCTTATCTTCTGTCTAATGAGGACTACATTTACAGCTCAGATTCCCATCTACAAGTTACTCTTTTCTACCAAAAGGTAACAAATATAAAAATCCCCTCCTCTAGCCACAGTGAGTATAGAACACACCATAAAAAGCAGAACCTTGAAACAGCAAAGCAAAAGGCCGACGTGCAGATCAAGAGTGGACTTAGAGAAAGGGGGTATTTTCTAACAGTTAGGACAGAAATGAAACAAAGTGCCTCAGCACTCTCTCTGACAAAGGATCCCTTAATGAGAACTTCATGTGCTTGAATACGCAGCGAGCCTGCGATTTTACAGAGCAGGACACGAGCCTCGATATCCAGATGTGACATGACAGCATGTAATGGGCTGGAGCAAGTCCCGTGCAGGGCATGGAAAGGGAGCCAGAGAGGACATCACCCTTCTGGAGAAGTCTAAAATGAAGCTGACTAGGATTCATTCTCGTGGCCAGAGCCACTTAAGGTTTTCACTGGTACTTTTGTAAAAGCAGAATGTATCATAATGCAGTGAAAAAATTCCTTATAACTATACAAGTTAAATGCATGTAAACTGTATTTGGCTTTCATTCCATGAGGTTCATTAAGTCCTTCTCCACTTATACTTTTTTGCGTTTTTAATAAAATACAAGTTAAGAACAATCCAGGTATTTTCACAGATCGTTACTGAAATAGGGTGACACACATCTGAGAATTATAACCAAAATTCCGGCAGCACAGACTATTCCTTTCCAGAATTTTCTTAGGCAGACTCAGTCCAGTCCCGATTCCTCATGTTGGACTTTTTTTTTTTTTTTAACTTTTTGGCCACACCGCGTGGCACGTGGGATCTTAGTTCCCCAACCGGGGATCGAACCCGTGCCCCCTGCAGTGGAAGCCTGGAGTCTTCACCGCTGGACGGCCAGAGAAGTCCCCCTCATGTTGTACTTTTATATACATTGAAGATGATGAGCAGGAGGAGAATGGGCACTGCTGACATTTACTGAGAACGTTCTATGTGTCTGACAAGATGTCAATATTTTTGCAGGAGTTTTCCCATGTAATCTAATCTTCCCAACAACCTTATATGGCAGACACAGTTTTTATTATTTCATTTTATAAAGATTGAACTTATGTTTCAGTGAGGTCCAGTACTGACCCAAGTTCAAATATATACTTTCTAGAACCAGATATCAAGTCTTTCTTTTTATGTTTAGGTTCGTTTCTCTTAAAACACAGAGTCTTCTTTTGTTAAACATCCAGGAAAGGGGTCTAAAAGATAAAATCACACCTAACCAAACAATTTTTAACAGAGGTGCTCTGGAGTTTGAATGTCTTGTTTCAAAGGAGGGATAATGATATGGGGTTATTACAGAGGCTAGTGATGTGTCTATTTTGTCTGCAAGTGAGGGTTTCAGATTTCCTAAAATCCTATTAATCCCATACAAGGACTTTCTTGTGTAAACAGATTTTTCACTTAAATCCAAGCAATTATAAAGGATTAAATCCAACTTGTAGCAACATTTACTGAATCTTTTATCAGCATATTAAAGGTATAGGGTTATTATTTCACCCCACAAGTCCTATAACTTAGATTTCCATGTACTCTTGATAAATTAATAAAAATTGTAAATTCAAAACCACTTTCTGCATCACTAGAGTAGCTCAGCTAGAGTTGTATTAAGCGAAAAGTCAAATATGATTTTATATAGTACGGTGTTGCCCTGCTTTCAATTACTCAATCTTAGTACAACCAAATGAGTGACGGGCTTACAATTTTCAAAGCTCCCCAGGGACTGGGAAAGATTACAAGTCACTGCTTGAGTACACATTTGGAGCAGAGCGATACTCTTATACTAGAAAAAAGAAAACATTATACTCTTATTTATATTAGAAAAAAAAACAACAAAAAACACCAGGTACAGAAACAAGAGCATAGTTTCTATCAAAGAACAAGAGATTCCAAAATTGAAAGGGTTAAAGCTATCAGCTCTGAGTACTTCTGGGAAAATGAAGGCATAACAAATGCTCTGCACTGTCTTGTGGCCAGAAAAGCTATAAGCAGTCACAGCCCTGGTAGACTATGTTATGTTATTAACATGTCTGATCAATACAAAAAACATTTCAAGGAAAAAGTGTTTGTTCCCTCATATTCTTCATCAGCACATAAAAAGCCTTCTCTGTAAGGATATAAAAAGAGTCATGAAATAAAGTGTGTGATCCCTAGAACTAGATTCAATATGACTTGCCCTTTTTCATTACTAAACCAAATAGTTCTTCTGATGTCAACCATTTTACAACTGTGACCCAATGACCACACTTGGTCTCTAATAAGCAATTGTGAATGACTTTAAGAAATAATAGAAGCAGAAAATCAAGGTAGACACAGATGCTGCACATGTTTTCCCCGTAGGTGAAGAGTGGAATGTTCTTTATCTATTCCTCAAGCTATTTGTTTGAAAATACTTACTCCCCATGTAGTTCCTATGTTGCATCTGTGCCTATGAATCAATACATATTGCTACTAGGGGAAGCCCCATATTGGTATTTTTAGTCAACTACAGCTGGTAGCAAGAGCCCAAGAATAGCATGTCACCTGTATTATCCTATTTGATCTTGATGACAACTCTTTGGGGGATATATAATATTATCTCTTCCTTTATACTTTATTTCTGCACATATTGAACATGTACTTCTGAGGTGACAGAGAGTATCCTCAACGACACTGGAGATACAAAGATAAGAAGATGTGGTCCCTACTGTTAAGGTCTCTATTGTTATGGAAAGATAGTGAACAGAAACTCCCAGGCAATGTGATGTGGTCACCATGTTGCTATTATGAAGACATAAAAGAGAGGCACCAGGACAGCCAAGGAATTCCTTCTCTATTTTATTGATAACAAGTTCAAAGCTAAGTTCAAGTTGAAGTTCAAACCTAAATAATTTCCCAAGTTCATGCAATTATGTTAGAAGAATTATCATTTCTAACCCAAATCTCCAAATTCCAAATTTACTATTCTTCATACTACACTAGGTGGCCAATGTGTCTGAGAATATCTTACAATTTTAAAAGAACTATTTCAGAGCAAACTCATATTTATTATTAGATTGGGACTATCACATGAAACTTTTTTAGGTCTTCCTGATGTTAAACAATTGAAGCCATATGATATGAGCAATGGTGATAATTTGCATTGCCACTTACTATTTGGGGCACCATGAGCAAACTAATTTCTCTGTGACTTACTTTCCTAGTTTGTGGAATGGGGCCAATAGAAATGCCTATTCCACAAGTTGTTGTAAAAATTAGATGAAGAAAAATATATTTCTAGCTTAAAATGTACCTGAAACATAGAAAGTGTTATGATTTTTATTATGATTATGATTTTTATTTGATACTTCTATTTGGCATACCACAATCTAGCTCTTGAAAATTTCAAATAATTTCATGTGAATGTGTTCAATGTGACACATATTTTTGATATGCACACTTATCTAAATTTCAAGTAAAAATGTTTGTCCATTTCCTAAGCAACTCTTTGAAAATGACACCATCTCTGCAAAGAGATTATAACTGAGAAGAAATAAGAACATTATCGTTAGGGAAAGAACATTTGTATTCCTCAGATTAACCATGAGAGAATGATCCCTAAAAAGAAATAAGGGCATTGTGAAGAACTAGGATTTTTAATTTTTGCCAAATAATGTAATTACAGAAGAATCTGTATTACTTAAATACTATTTAAGGAATAATTAATCCCAATCCTTGATTCCTCCTGTCTAGAATCCTGTTTTCGATGTTAGTTTTAGCCAACTCATGGAAATACTTTAGAAGAAAGGCATACCAATCCTTTTATAGGTCATTTCTAAAGGCTAGGTACATCCCAGCTTCCCCTGCAAGCTAAATTCAACACCACCATGGATAAATTTGTCCAAACTTTAAAATTTCATCTTTCCTAAATATACTTTGGTGATGATTGTACAACCCTATACATTTACTAAAAAAAATTAAATTTTACACTTAAAAAAGTGAATTTAATGGTATGTAAATTATGCTTCAATACGGATGCTTTAAAAACTCACTTATTCTTTCAGCGGGTTTTTTAAAATTATTTTTTGCATGTGGAATTTAGTCAGCACTCTAAGTATATTATTTTTTGAATGAAATAGTTCAGGAACTTCATTCTGTTGTCTTAATCCAAGAGAAATATCAACAATTTAGTTTTTAAAAGGGCTGTTAAAAATGTAGTGTTTAAAGACACAAACCCCTTTACCTCCCTCAAAATAGATAGAGGACTTAAAGATGTACAGATGTGAAAATGATCTGGGGCAATTTAGACACAAACATTAAAGATTCTTTCATATCATCACTGACACCTGCAAGGTTTAATTAAGCTGAAAGTCACCGACTTCTGCTCAAAATGCTGACTACTGACTTGTTAATTGGTTGCTTTTCTCATTGATTAACAACTTATGCAATACCCTGTTATAAACGGCTGTAATGCCTGCCTTGTTTCAGAGCTTAATTAATATGATATAGACTATTTAACAATTGTGTCCTTGTTTGATTTATGAAGCAAAAGCGGAGTATTTTATTGCTAACTCCAAACAGTCACGTACAAAAACACATTTTCAAAGCAAGCCAAAGCTGATACTATAAAACTTTCTTTACCTTTTAGGGAAACTTTGATGAAATGAGCCGTCACTGCTTGTTATGAACCATCCATTAATTTCTCAGAAATCATGTTGTCAACAAATTTTCAAGACAAATGTTTCAATAAATAAGTACCCATCAGTTTTCAGTCATCCAAATTATACTTTGCAATGCACTGTGGAATTAATTAAAATAACTGTGTGGGCACTTCTCTGCTTTTTTATATGCAGATGACTCCCAAATCTCTATCGCCAGACCTAGTTTCTTCCTGGAACTCTAGGCTGTTGTACCCAACTGCTTACTTGGTATCTCTACCAGGATGTCCGACAGGCACATCTGAATTAATAGGGCCAAAAGAGAACTCCCGAGGCTTCCCATCACCTTTCCTCAACAATCTCGCTTCCTACCCACCTCAATAGAAAACAATTCCTCCCTCTACTCTGTAGCTTAAGCCAAACATCTAGAGAGTAATCCTTTCTCTCATTTCCCTACTTCCCACGACATCCCAAATCTGTACATATTTTGTACATTTCACTGCTACCACCTTGGTCTTATCCACCGACATCTGTCACCTGGGCAACAACCTCCCAACTGTACATTTAAAAAAACATTGAAGTGTAGTTGATGTACAGTATTATATAAGTTACAGGTGTATAATATAGTGATTCACAATTTTAAAAGGTATACTCCATTTATAGTTATTATAAAATATTGGCTATATTCTCTGCATTGTACAATATATCCTGTAGCTTATTTTATACACAATAGTCTGTACCTCTTAATCCCCTAGCTGTACTTTGATTGCTTCCCTAT
Source organism: Balaenoptera physalus (assembly GCF_965194825.1). NCBI lineage: Eukaryota > Metazoa > Chordata > Mammalia > Artiodactyla > Balaenopteridae > Balaenoptera > Balaenoptera physalus. Next base: position 97,453,053 of record NC_138896.1, on the reverse strand, counting down.
GATACTGTCCCCACGCCATCCAGTATGTGCTCGTCACTTCTCAACATGGAACTTTCCAATGGCTTCCCAACGTGCTTGGAATAAATACCTTTTTATATTTGATTACACAATTCCCCATGATCTGGCCCCTGTGGTCCTCTCTGACCTCATCTCCCTCTCTCCCTCTGCTCCCTGCATTTTAAGTGCATTCTCACCTACAGGTCTTGGCACTAGCTATTCCCAGTGTTTAGCCAGCATCTCCTTGGACTTTCACACGCAGGCTCCTTCTTTTCATTTTCTTTTCATTTAGATTTCAGCTTAAGTGCCACTTCCTCAGAGAGAACTTACTTGACACACCAAAACAGCCACCCATTTGACTGTTATCAGAGCACTTTTCACCATGTAACTTTTTACTGTTTTTTTTTTTTCCAGTTCACATATTTGCTTATTTTTTTCTTTCCACAATAGAATGTAAACTCTGTAAGAACGGGAACCTAAACTGTCTCATTCTGTCCTCTATCCACAATGGTTAGAACAGTGGCCAGCATACAGAAGGTACAGTATTTTTTCTTTTTTTTGGTTGAATAGCTAGGTGTCTAGATAGATTTGGTGAGGTTTATTCAATGTAGAGTTACTCTACACTGGCTTTCTTTCCAAAAAGAAAAACATGTAAGTTGCTGATCAAACTTTTTTTAACAGCAAACTTGGTTCTCTATTCATCCTTAAGGAGAATGCTTATCATACACCCAGGAAGGATAAAGGGTAAACTTAGGCAGATCTTGATACTACATTTGAGTTCTCACCTTATGTGTGCATTATATTCTAACACCACTCTTAAGGCAAAAGTCTTGAGTCACAATTATCCCCACAAAACGCCTTTTTATTGCCCATGAAGTACAGTGGGCAATAAAGTCTTGAGTATACCACTTTGTAAAGTAGTATGAATGTAAAAATGTGAAATAAAATCAGTGCTTTACAACACATTAGTGAATAAATATGTGGTAGAACTCATTTGCCTACTTGACCACTGTTTACTCCCGTTCCTCCTTCTGACAGAATCTAATGGTTGGCCTTATGCATTAGGGAATAAGGGCCCGCTCCCAAGCCAGTGACTGAATTATGGATGATCTAAGCAAATCATCATGGTATCATTTTCCTTGCCAGGGACTCGTTTGGGTGTGTGATGCAATTTTGGCCAAGAAGAAGTGAGGAGAAACAGGCTGGAGGAGTGTCTGGGGGAAGGTATCATCACTAATAAAATATAAGAGAAGAAACAGAATGTTTTCCACTGGACCTGGAGTCTCCGTCTGAGCTTAGAACTACGGCAGCAATCTGAAAGGAAACTAAGTGGTCATTCTCAGAATGGCACAGCAAAATAACAGAGGGAAAAACCCCAAATCCTTATGCCACTGCACTATTAATCTGCAGCTACCGGCTTCTGTTATAATATGCAAAATATATTTTAACTATATTTTATTTTTAAACATATGCTCATGGGCAGCACCCTAACATGCTTCCTTTAGTCATGCATGAAATGAAATGGGATCTACTGAGTCACCAGCTGATTCGTTTCTCCCATCTCAAGGTCACTCAGGTTAGCACTCTTTGTGTCAAAAAGTGTAAGAAATTGCTCACGTTATTTAAATTGCTATTTCTCTCATCCTTCCCTTTCATTTTAAGTTTGTATAGCTGAATTTGACTAAATTAAATGTCTCCATCTTGGGTTACTACTCTATTTCCATCTGTAATAAAGGTATCATAAAGTACATGTTGATTTCTTTGAAGAGTAAGAAATAAGAAATGTAGCTTATCACATGAAATCCCTAATTCAAATAACCCAGAAGATATCTTTTATCTGCATCACTCTACCAGACTGAAAGCCACATCTTCCTCACTAAATTCCCTTAGCAATAATAACATTCTCCAGATTGGTTCAAGATGGTGGAGTAGAAGGACGTGCTCTTACTCCCTCTTACAAGAACATCAGAATCACAACTTACTGCTGAACAATCATTGACAGGAAGACACTGGAACTCACCAAAAAAGATACCCCACATCTGAAGACAAAGGAGAAGCCACAAAGAGATGGTAGGAGGGGCGCAATCACAATAAAATCAAATCCCCTAACTGCTGGGTGGGTACTCGCAAACTGGAGAACATTTATACCACAAAAGTCCACCCACTGGAGGGAAGGTTCTGAGCCCCACGTCAGGCTTCCCAATCTGGGGGTCCAGCAACAGGAGGAGGAATTCCTAGAGAATCAGACTTTAAAGGCTAGCGGGATTTGATGGCAGGACTTCGACAGGACTGGGGGAAACAGAGACTCCACTCTTGGAGGGCACACACAAAGTAGTGTGCTCATCGGGACGCAGGGGAAGGAGCAGTGACACCATAGGAGACTGAACCAGACCTACCTGCTACTGTTGGAGGGTCTCATTGAGAGGTGGGGGGTGGCTGTGTGTCACCGTGGGGACAAGGACACTGGCAGCAGAAGTTCTGGGAAGTACTCCTTAGCGTGAGCCCTCCCAGAGTCTGCCATTAGCCCCACCAAAGAGCCTGGGTTGGCTCGAGTGTTGGGTTGCCTCAGGCCAAACAACCAACAGGGAGGGAACCCAGCCCCACTAATCAGCAGACAAGTGGATTAAAGTTTTACTGAGCTCTGCCCACCAAAGCAACAGCCAGCTCTACCCACCATCAGTCCCTCCCATCAGGAAACCTGCACAAGCCTCTTAGATAGCCTCATCCACTAGAGGGCAGACAGCAGAAGTAAGAAGAACTACAATCCTGCAGCCTGTGGAACAAAAACCACATTCAGAGAAAGAGAGATAAGATGAAAAGGCAGAGGGCTATGTACCAGATAAAGGAACAAGACAAAACCCCAGAAAAAAAACTAAATGAAGTGGAGATAGGCAACCTTCCAGAAAAAGAATTCAGAATAATGATAGTGAAGATGATCCAGGACCTCGGAAAAAGAATAGAGGCAAAGATCGAGAAGATGCAAGAAATGTTTAACAAAGATCTAGAAGAATTAAAGAAAAAACAAACAGAGATGAACAACACACTAACTGAAATGAAAAATACACTAGAAGGAATCAATAGCAGAACAACTGAGGCAGAACAGATAAGTGACCTGGAAGACAGAATGGTGGCATTCACTGCTGCGGAACAGAATAAAGAAAAAAGAATGAAAAGAAATGAAGACAGTCTAAGAGACCTCTGGGACAACATTAAACGAAACAACATTCGCATTACAGGGGTCCCAGAAGGAAAAGAGAGAAAGGACCCGAGAAAATATTTGAAGAGATTATTGTTGAAAACTTCCCTAACATGGGAAAGGAAATAGCCACCCAAGTCCAAGAAGTGCAGAGACTCCCATACAGGATAAACCCAAGGAGAAATACGCCAAGACACATAGTAATCAAATTGGCAAAAATTAAAGACAAAGAAAAATTATTGAAAGCAGCAAGGGAAAAACGACAAATAACATACAAGGGAACTCCCAAAAGGTTAACAGCTGATTTCTCAGCAGAAACTCTACAAGCCAGAAGGGAGTGGCATGATAAAGTGATGAAAGGGAAGAACCTACAACCAAGATTACTCTACCCGGCAAGGATCTCATTCAGATTCCATGGAGAAATCAAAAGCTTTACAGACAAGCAAAAGCTAAGAGAATTCAGCACCACCAAACCAGCTCTACAACAAATGCTAAAGGAACTTCTCTAAGTGGGAAACACCAGGGAAGAAAAGGACATACAAAAACAAACCCACAACAATTAAGAAAATGGTAATAAAAACATCATATCAATAATTACCTCAAACGTGAATAGATTAAATGCTCCAACCAAAAGACACAGGCTTGCTGAATGGATACAAAAACAAGACCCATATATATGATGTCTACAAGAGACCCACTTCAGACCTAGGGACACATTCAGACTGAAAATGAGGGGATGCAAAAAGATATTCCATGCAAATGGAAATCAAAAGAAGCTGGAGTAGCAATTCTCATATCAGATAAAATAGACTGTAAAATAAAAAATGTTACAAGAGACAAGGAAGGACACTACATAATGATCAAGGGATCAGTCCAACAGGAAGACATAACAATTATAAATATATAGGCACCCAACATAGGAGCACCTCAATACATAAAGCAAATGCTAACAGCTAGAAAAGAGGACATCTACAGTAACACAATAATAGTGGGGGACCTTAACACCTCACTTACACCAATGGACAGATCATCCAGACAGAAAATCAATAAGGAAACACAAGCTTTAAATGACACAATAGACCAGATAGATTTAATTGATATTTATAGGACATTCCATCCAAAAACAGCAGATTACACTTTCTTCTCAAGTGCACATGGAACATTCTCTGGGATAGATCACATCTTGGGTCACAAATCAAGCCTCAGTAAATTTAAGAAAATTGAAATCATATCAAGCAACTTTTCTGACCACAACGTTATGAGATTAGAAATGAATTACAGGGAAAAAAATGTAAAAACCACAAACACATGGAGGCTAAACAATACTTTACTAAATAACCAAGAGATCACTGAAGATATCAAAGAGGAAATCTTTGAAACATCGAAAACACGATGATCCAAAACCTATGGGATGCAGGAAAAGCAGTTCTAAGAGGGAAGTTTATAGCTATACAAGCCTACCTCAAGAAACAAGAAAAATCTCAAATAAACAATCTAAACTTACACCTAAAGGAACTAGAAAAAGAAGAACAAACAAAACCCAAAGTTAGCAAAAGAGATGAAAAATAAACATCAGATCAGAAATAAATGAATTAAGAAACAAAGAAAACAACAGCAAAGATCAATAAAACTAAAAGCTGGTTCTTTGAGAAGATAAACAAAATTAATAAACCTTTAGCTAGACTCATCACGAAAAAGAGGGACAGGATTCAAATCAATAAAATTAGAAATGAAAAGGAGAAATCACAACTGACACTGCAGAAATACAAAGGATGATAAGAGATTACTACAAGCAACTCTATGCCAGTAAATGGACAACCTGGAAGAAATGGACAAATTCTTAAAAAGGTAAAACCTTCCAAGACTGAACCAGGAAGAAACAGAAAATATGGACAGACCAATCACAAGTAATGAAATTGAAACTGTGATTAAAAAGCTTCCAACAAACAAAACCCCAGACTAGATGGCTTCACAGGTGAATTCTATCAAACATTTAGAGGAGAGCTAACACCCGTCCTTCTCAAATTCTTGCAAAATATTGCAGAGGAAGGAATACTCCCAAACTCATTCTATGAGGCCACCACACCCTGATATCAAAACCAGACAAAGTTGTCACAAAAAAAGAAAACTACAGGCCGGTATCACTGATGAACATAGATGCAAAAATCCTCAACAAAATAGTAGCAAACAGAATCCAACAACACGTTAAAAGGATCATACACCATGACCAAGAGGGATTTATCCCAGGGATGCAAGGATTCTTAATATATGCCAATCAATCAATGTGATACACCATATTAACAAACTGAAGAGGAAAAACCATATGATCATCTCAATAGATGCAGAAATAGCTTTTGACAAAATTCAATACCCATTTATGATAAAAACTCTCCAGAAAGTGGGCATAGAGGGAATCTACCTCAACATAATAAAGGCCATATACGACAAACCCACAGCAAACATCATTCTCAATGGTGAAAAACTGAAAGCATTTCCTCTAAGATCAGGAACAACACAAGGATGTCCACTCTCGCCACTATTATTCAACATAGTTTTGGAAGTCGTAGCCATGGCAATCAGAGAAGAAAAAGAAACAAAAGGAATACAAATTGGAAAAGAAGAAGTAAAACTGTCACTGTTTGCAGATGGCATGATACTATACATAGAGAATCCTAAAGATGCCACCAGAAAACTACTAGAGCTAATCAATGAATGTGGTAAAGTTGCAGGATACAAAATTAATGCACAGAAATCTGTTGCATTCCTATACACTAATGATGAAAAATCTGAAAGAGAAATTAAGGAAACACTCCCATTTACCACTGCAACAAAAAGAATAAAATACCTAGGAATAAATCTACCTAAGGCGACAAAAGACCTGTATGCAGAAAACTATAAGACAATGTTGAAAGAAATTAAAGATGAAACCAACAGATGGAGAGATATTTCATGTTCTTGGATTGGAAGAATCAATATTGTGAAAATGACTATACTACCAAAAGCAATCTACAGATTCAACGCAATCCCTATCAAATTACCAATGGCATTTCTTACAGAACTAGAACAAAAAATCTTAAAATTTGCAAGGAGACACAAAAGATCCCGAATCGCCAAAGCAGTCTTGAGGGAAAAAAACATAGCTGGAGGAAGCAGACTCCCTGACTTTAGACTATATTACAAAGCTACAGTAATCAAGACAATATGGTACTGGCAAAAAAAGAGAAATATAGATCAATGGAACAGGACAGAAAGCCCAGAGATAAACCCACGCACCTATGGTCAACTAATCTATGACAAAGGAGGCAAGGATATACAATGGAGAAAAGACAGTCTCTTCAATAAGTGGTGCTGGGAAAACTGGACAGCAACATGTAAAAGAATGAAATTAGAACCCTCCCTAACACCATACACAAAAATAAATTCCAAATGGATTAGAGACCTAAATGTAAGACCGGACACTATAAAACTCTTAGAGGAAAACATAGGAAGGACACTCTTTGACATAATTCACAGCAAGATCTATTTTGATCCACCTCCTAGAGTAATGGAAAAAAACCCAAAAATAAACAAATGGGACCTAATGAAACTTCAAAGCTTTTGCAAAGCACAGGAAACTACAAATAAGACGAAAAGACAACCCTCAGAATGGGAGAAAATATTTGCAAACGAAACAACGAACAAAGGATTAATCTCCAAAACATATAAACAGCTCATGCAGCTCAATATTAAAAAAACAAACAACCCCATCAAAAAATGGGCAGAAGACCTAAGTAGACATTTCTCCAAAGAGGACATACAGATGGCCAAGAGGCACATGAAAAGCTGCTCAACATCACTAATTATTAGAGAAATGCAAATCAAACCTACAATGAGGTATCACCTCACACCAGTGAGAATGGGCATCATCAGAAAATCTACAAACAACAAATGCTGGAGAGGGTGTGGAGAAAAGGGAACCCACTTGCACTGTTGGTGGGAATGTAAATTGATACAGCCACTATGGAGAACAGTAGGGAGGTTCCTTAAAAAACTAAAAATAGAATTACCATATGACCCAGCAATCCCACTACTGGGCATATACCCAGAGAAAACCATAATTCAAAAAGACACATGCACCCCAATGTTCATTGCTGCTCTATTTACAATAGCCAGGTCATGGGAGCAACCTAAATACCTATCGACAGACAAATGGATAAAGAAGATATGGTGCATATATGCAATGGAATATTACTCAGCCATAAAAAGGAACGAAATTGGGTCATTTGTAGAGATGTGGATGGACTTAGAGACTGTCATAGAGAGTGAAGTAAGTCAGAAAGAGAAAAACAAATATCGTATATTAACACATATATGTGGAACCTAGAAAAATGGTACAGATGAACCGGTTTGCAGGGCAGAAGTTGAGACACAGATGCAGAGAACAAACGTATGGACACCAAGGGGGAAAAACGTGGTGGGGTGGGGGTGGTGGTGTGATGAATTGGGAGATTGGATTGACATGTATACACTGATGTGTACAAAATGGATGACTAATAATAACCTGCTATATAAAAAATTAATTAAAATAAAATTCAAAAAAAAATAACGTTCTCTACTTTGTGCAACTAGTATTAATATGTCATATCTCGACTTCAAAATTGCTGCCAAAGGACCTGCGTGTGCTTCCAATTCCAAAAGTATATATACGTTTTGGTTATGTTAAGTTGAACAGTAGACTTCAAATGAAACACATTACAGTGTTTCTAGCCATTAAACTGTTATCAGCTGGGCATATGGAATAGAATCTTTGTGGATGCAGCTTTACAATATTCCAGCCCCTATGCAGTCCGAATAAAACTAGGCCACCTAGTAGTTCATCTCACTATAGGTTTGGTGCACTTAAAAGCAAACCTCACCTGACGTTAAAAAATGTAATTAAAATTTTTAGAGTCATCTGTATAAGAGATGCCACAGGGGCAGTCTGTTACAGTGCAGAGAGCCAAGGCACCGTGGTCGGTCTCCTCCAACCTGTATTTCCTAAATGTCCAGGACAGCCTCATCAAAATGTATTGTTCTCCCCCCGCTCCATTCTCTGCCCCTGTCCCTGTTCGCGGTTCCTTTCCGCCTCTAAATTCCTTCTTGCCATTTAAAAATACAAATCAATTTAACCTTTCCGGATCCTTCTCCTTCTGTATTCCACCTATTAATTGGGGGTCAACAATGAAGTCCAAGCCAGGTGGGCACCAGGTGGCCCAGGGAAGAAGCAACAGAGATGGTGAGAAATTATTCAAGTCATTTTTCTATTTAGAGTTCACAAAGTACATTCATGAAGAGCTCTCTCACGTAGATAGTATCACCCATCTAGGAGATGTGGAAATCCAGACTCAGAACAGTGACTTTCCCAAGGCCACGCAAATAGTTTTACCTTCGTAGCTACGTTTGCGATCATTACATTACATTCACATCAATAGATACTGAAAATCTATTCTGAAACAAGGATAGTGACGGCTGAAGGGGCACAGAAAATAATAGAATATAACTTTCTTCTCTCCAAACTTGGGTCTCCTATTGTGCTTGTGGGATCGTCTCACTACTGGAGCTGGGCAGGGTCAGGTCCATCCTTGCCTCTCAAAGGAGCAAAGGCCAACAACCAAGATACAGAGGTCACTTGGCTCTTCCCTACGGTTCTGGCGATGAAGCTGGGGAGGTGCTGCCACGCTCACTGGCTGCTCGCTTTTACCCGTCTTTACCTCTGTCTCATGGCTCTCAGCATTCTTGAAAGGGTCTTATCTATAATAGAGAAATTTTTAACAGGTCCCACTCTTTGTCTCAGGTGCTGTGAGGACTTTTGCTTCTAAACCTCTCCTGCATGAGTTGGGAAGCGGCACACAGAACAGGTGGTATATGATTGTTTAATGAGTGCTGCACTGTAATAGAGGGTAAGCATATGAACTGTCACATTCCATCAATGACCCATCTACACATTTCTAAGCTTTGCTGACAAGATCTGTAAAATGGGGTTAACAACAATATCTAACAGGATTATCATGTGGAGTAAATGAGATAATACATATGAGGTGTATTAGAAGTATATGATTTAGATGAGAACAGCTCTATTTGGAGAAAAAAGCATAAAAATATTTATTCAGTTATGTTTATACAATCAACACAACTTTAAGCACCCCTTCCAGGTCAAATAACTTCCTGCATCACATACTTGAAAACGTATTTCCCCCAAGTTATTAGCGGAATACAATGTCAATTTCTTTTTGGCAGTGGAAAACACCAACACATTCTCAGATAAAACACTCTACAATGTTCCTAATAGCTGTTCTCCAACTTGGCTGCATGTTTATAATTTTTAAATGCTCTGATATCAGTCTTATAAGGTATACTTAAATTTCTCAGAAAAGCAAACTAACACAATTTTTTTTAGTGTTTTCTTCTCCACCTACGGCTTGCTGTTACATCAAGGTTTTGTACACTCACAGCACATTGATCCACCCCTACAACTGCAAAATGCACAAAGTATGAGGTTTTACTAGATGACAAGTTGTTATGAGTTTCTACAAGTGCTGAAATATGATTCAGTGGAAACAACTGCAAAAAAGTTGAGGAGAGCAAACACACACACATAAAAAGCAGTGCCGCCAGAAAGAAATGTTAGAACTGATTAACTGAATCATCTCTGAAGGCCACAGACTTAAACTTTATCATGTACAGCAAGAGTAATTTAAAAATAGTCACAGGTTTCTAAAGACTTAGAAAAAGTGCCTTCAGGATGGTAACCCAAGAAATAAAATTATCTCATTATGCAAATAAGGACTAAGGTATCAGAGATGCTCTTTAACATTTTGGGTGTTTTCCTTCAGTAACAGAAGATTACAATCACTAGAGTAGAAGTAAGAAAACTCTCCGAGACCCTAGGTCACTATGCAAAAGGCAGTCAATTTCCTAAAGGTCCAGGAGAAGCAAAATGATCACTTCTACATTTGGAAACAGCACCCTTGGTAAGAAGAGATGAACTGAATCCAGAATATTCTTATAGGAAATGCTCAAAAAGCTTAATTCCGTGTTAAAATCCTGGGAGAAGAAAATTAAAGGAGGATTCCTATTCCTTGCCTTTTCTTTAACAATCTGCTTTAGAGCTATTGCAAACCAATATTTGTTCCTTGATGAAAAATTTGTAATACACTTGTTATGTGACACACTTTTCCAGGTGGGTAAAGCAGTAGGGACAATAAAATCCCTATCTTCTCGGAGTGTACATTCTATGGAAGGAGACAGACAAAAATCAAACAAGTAAAGGCACAGACATAGTAAAACGGACTACGGAGAAAAAGTGGGATGGGGGTGGCACACCACATGGCAAGTGCTTTTGTAAAACTTGGTATTTTATATTCACTTATAATACGGACGCTGCTTTACCCAGTCAATAAAGTACCTAACAAGTGCCACGCACAGGGCAGGTCTAGGGAGAGAGAAATCAGTAAGACATTATACATAAATCAAAAGGACAAAGATAAACATATATTTTTGTTTGGGTGAACATGTTCCAAATTAAGGTGAAGACAATAAATTTTTGTGAGTATGAAATCAGTGATGACATTTGTATAATGAAACAAAATGATGCCATATGTAAGGGTATGCAAATCTAAAATTACCGTTTTATTTATAGTAAAGGAGATAATTATTTAAAAATTGAAAAATAGAAGAGTTTTAAAAAGAGAAAATATATGATTTTAATATAAATATACTATATATTATAGAAATACACATGTATATAATATAGAAACATGCCTATAGGAAATGTATTTAGCATTTAATTTTTCAAGCCCCAAAGATTTATTTTCTTTAGAAAGTACAATGAGAAGAAACTCATTTATAGTCCTTAATTTATTTCACATCTTTTCTTTTTACTTGAAGTACAGTTGATTTACAGTGTTGTGCCAGTCTCTGCTGTACAGCAAAGTGACTCAGTTATACACATATATATATTCTTTTTTTATATTCTTTTCCATTATGGTTTATCCCAGGAGATCGGATATAGTTCGCTGTGCTGTACAGTAGGACCATGTTGTTTACCCATTCTAAATGTAATAGTTTCCATCTAGCAACACAAAATTCCCAGTCCATCCTTCTCCTCCCCTCCCCCTTGGCAACCACAAGTCTGATAATCCTTATTTTTAAATTAACTTATTTAGAGATAAGTTAGAGAGTTACCCTACTGAACTTACTGCTCTTGAGAACTATCTCTATTGTATAAATACAAATAGCTGTTTCATTGTTTTGAATTATGTATTGAACGTGTCAGCACACGAAGCATACATATTTATTTTCAAGAAAGCCTAGTAGAAAGATGAACGTTTCCATAGAATGGTTCAATATGACTTGGCTGAAGTATTAGAGGGTTTCTTAAACCTCTCTTGTTGATTATTTTACCTCAGAAGATGATGAAAGGAGAGGAAGACCAGACCTTATCGGCTGTCAGCATCCCCAGGCACTCCCATGTCTAGAGAGATTATTTGCGTGGTGAAATCTCCCAAAGGTGGAGCAATAGGGAATCAGACAGTTCGAGCTACTACTTCCTTTTCCATCCATTCTACTCAAACAAGTGGGTCGTTTTGAGAGTATTAATCATGCTCAAATCAAATGGTTTATGTGCTGGGCTAGGGAAAAGGCTTTAAGTATTTTTCTCTGCCTGAATTTCTCCGGCTCACTCGGAGCACAAACGTTCACCTGATGTTGACTTCAAAACTACGTCATCATCTCATGTGATTATTAAGTACATAGTTGAAACGACACCTCACATTTCGCTACTGTCAAGTTATTTCAGACTCTTGGTTAGATCTTACAACAAACCCTGTGATTGTACTGAAGAGTCAACCTAAACATTAAAAGTAGAGCATCACATCTAAAAATGATTCAGTCACTCACTAGGAAAAAAAAAAAAGATTTTATTATGTGCTTGAATGGTATAAAAGCACAGAAAAAAACCCCATCAAAGTGATCAAGATATGGCTTGTGGGAAAAGTAACTATAAAAAGACAAGTTTTTTTTATTATTTAATATTTTCAATTATTAAATACTTCTATCCCACAGAAATGTTCATAAATTACTATGGCACCCATGTACTCAAAAGCCAGATTTAAGAGATGATAACATTTACAGATTAGTTTAAAATATATCTATCTCTTTTTTAACATAGGATTTTATTTATTTATTTTTTTAACATCTTTATTGGAGTATAATTGCTTTACAATGTTTACAATGGTGTTTAACATAGCATTTTAAAATGACAGGTTTGGCTAAGGCCTTCTTTATCTCTCCTACCTGCTTTTATTCCCAGAAGTTTTCTGAAACTTGTATATATCATTACCATGCATATTTTTACACTTTTATTAACCATATATTGATATGTATGCCTGTGTATTTATGTATATACAGAGAAATAAAATTATATATATCATAAATAATTTTGTATTTCTAAATGTATATAAACAGCACTGCATTTCTATGTTATTTTGCAATTTACTATTTTCCCTCAATATTATATTTTTGCAGGTATTCCCATTGATACATGTAGCTCTAATTTAGTTATTTATGATGCAGTATTTGACTCTATGAATAAATAAATTATGTATTCATTCCCCTTCTGATGGACCGTTAGGTTGCTTCTGTCTCTTTGCTATTAAAACAGTGCTATGGTGAACATCGGGCACCTGTGTTCTTGTGTACATGCTCATGTTGTTCTTGGGCAGAAACCTAGAATCACCATTGCTGGATTCTAAGTATGTACATAATCAACTTCAGTGGACTGTTTACATTCCTCTACAATATGAATGTAACCATTTATACTCTATTCCTCACCCACATGACAGTTTTTTAGCAAAAAGCAATAGGTTGAACCAGATACCAAAAGAAAAAGTCCTTAGAAGAATATATAATTTACTTAACAAAGCCCATACAATTGACTCACCAAGAGAGGCAGCAGTGCAATAGGAGAGGAGCTTAAAATTATTCAGAAAAGCTTGCCGTGGGAGCTTGAGGAGGGCTGACAGTAGTGAGTACAAGAAGTTACAGGCAGGAGCCAAGGGACAAAGTAGAGGCAGTATCTATAAAACTCACTGGTCTGGAGACCTGAAGAGTCTGAGGTCATCACTTTTCATCAATCTAATAACAAGGGTGAGGCAAAGGAAAAGATTTGAAGTAGGCTCCCCTCCATTTAAATGATGCGTGAGTGTTAAATATTCAGGAAAACTTTCATTTAAATGGGACACACACTTGTTAAAGATGCAGAGCTTAAAAGGGCAACCCATAGCCATTTGGGAAGTCTTTTTCCAAGGATCATTTAATTCACTAAGAATGCTGAATGGTGCGCGCTTAGAGGGGCAAATATTTATTTCACTTTAAAAACAAAAGGAATAGCAACTGGTTGTGCAAAGATAAGAAAAGGATGTGGAATTAGCCATAAAACAATAGCAGACCTACTAGAGAATGGACTTGAGGATATGGGGAGGGGGAAGGGTAAGCTGTGACAAAGTGAGAGAGTGGCATGGACATATATACACTACCAAACGTAAAATAGATAGCTAGTGGGAAGCAGCCGCATAGCACCAGGGAGATCAGCTGGGTGGTTTGTGACCACCTAGAGGGGTGGGATAGGGAGGGTGGGAGGGAGGGAGACGCAAGAGGAAAGAGATATGGGAACATATGTATATGTATAGCTGATTCACTTTGTTATAAAGCAGAAACTAACACACCACTGTAAAGCAATTATACTCCAATAAAGATATTAAAAAAAAAAAAATAGCCTCCAAAGTGGTCTCAAGGCTAAAATCCCTTTAAAGTCCATTCTGCAGTAGTCAGGGCGAATTCTTATTAAAAGGGTAAATCAGGTAATAAACTCAGTTTGAAACCTTACAATGACTTCTTATGGCCACAGAATCACAACCATCTAAATTTCTTACCCTGGCTTAAAAGCCCTCTGTGACCTGGCCTTTGTGGGCTTCCCTATCAATACCGAACCATCTTCTACCTTCACATTATGTTTAAACTACAGAGACTATAACCTTTCCACCTCTGGCTAAGCCTAAGGATCCTTGCACTACAGTGTGTCTGCTTGAGGGCTCCCCTTCCATTCCTCCAATCTCTTGATGTCTGCTTCTCTTTGCTTAGGCCTCAGCTCTCCCAGGCTTACCTGATTACCTGGCCGACGTAGCCACTTAAGTCACTCACATCCCCATGTTTAAATTTTCCTTCTAGTACTGACTACTGTCTACTTTCTCATTTAACAGTTTTTCCAAATTATTTACCGTTTGCCTCCCTCAATTAGAATTAAACCCCATGAAAATTCAATCCCTGCAACCCCGATTCTTGGAACTGCACTAGCCCGTGACAGGTTATCAGTTAGTTCCATAGCATAGATCTGTGGCATCTATAGAGTAATAATTACCAGGGTAATCTCACATCTCCCAGACAATCCATTAAGAAACCTGAAGCCTCCACGTTCAAAATGCATCCAGAATCCATCCCTTCCCCTCACTGCTACCACCCCCATTCCAGTCCAAGCCAACATCACCTGACATGGATGACTACAGCAGCTGCCCAGCTGGGCTCCTTGCTTCCATGATTGCTGTGCTACAGGTTATTCTCCCCAGAGAAGCCAGAGAAATTCAAATCATGTCATGACACCCCTTTGCTCAAAGCCCTGTAACCCCTCCCTTCTCTCTCAGAATAACACTCAGATTCTTTACTGTGCCTCCAGGGTCCTTCGAGACCCGACACCCTGCTGTGTTCTCTGATCAAGTCTCCCACTTCCTTCCACTGTCTGACTCACTGCACTCCGGAGACTCTAGGATTTGTCTGGTCCTCAAATGTCCCCAGCAGCATCCTGCCTTAGGGCTCTGAATTCACTCTTCCACTTTTCAGAAGGCTCCTCCTACCGATAATCCTGGATTTTGATCTCCCTTTCTTTCTGAAGTCTCCACGTTTATTCTTATCAGAGAAGTTTTCATTGAAAAACCTACCCTGCTTTATTCTTCTTCTTACAACTTTTTACCACGTGAAATGTCACGAAGTTATTTGTGTATTGTTAACACTGTTGGAATATAAGATCCACGAGATCAGGAATTTTGCCTGTTTTTGCTTTCTGCAGTTTCTCTAAAGTTTAGCCAGTTGTCTGACTCATAGGAACTCAAAAAATATTTGCTAAATGAATGGGGGGAAAGGCTTTATCCTGGTTTCCAGGATATGCAAGATCAGAGGAGGGTTTTGAAAAGAGAGGTCAAATCAGGGAAATCCTCTACATTCTTTTTTAACAGACTAATGAAGCTCAGATGTACTAGAGGTTTATACAAAGTCACACAGCGAGGTAGTCAAGAGTAACATCTTGCTAGGCACATGGTAGGATTCTACTTTCTTTGCCTTTGACCACGTGATTTGCGCTGGCAGATGAAATGTGACAGAAGTTATGTGTCACTTCCAGGTAGAAATGTAAATAGCCTCAATGATGTACATTTCCCTTCCTACTGTCGATGGTGTTTAAAGCAGGTGTTAAGAGGAAGCCTCCACCAGCCCAGGTCCCTGAATGAATCAACAGTAGAGGCCCCTCGGCGACAGATCCCCTTGGAAGATGTAGTGTGAGTGAAATACACACATTCCCAGGGTCGTGTCATTGAAACTTTTATTGTAGCACAAGCTAGACTATGTTGCTTATCCCAAATAATACACACAGCTACCAAGTGGAAGAGATAGGACACAAATCCACATCTCCTTCCTATCATTCTAAGCTGCCCTGTGACAAGAGACAGAGCTTTGTTAAAGAAGGAATAGATGAGCCCATAATGCGCTGTTTGTATTCGACTGGAGCTCTCATATACACCTCATTTCATTTTCAAGCACAGGAAATAAAGAAAAAAATCTTTAAGCCGTAAGACATGAAATATAAGTCATTATCCAAAAGTTTCTGAATTCGATATTTAGAAACTACTGTCTCTAATGCTTACATGTTCATTTTTTCTATTTACCTAATCCATTTTATTCAGACACTTAAATCAGCAGAGCGCCAGAATTATTTTCCATAGGGTTGTTTCTGTAGAGATTTGATTATCTGCTTCTCACACCACAGAAAAATCTCTATAAACCTGCATTTGCATAACATTACAAGAGGCAGACTATTTCTAACGATTTTTCCACCCTAGGAGATCCTAAAGTACCTTCTCAATCAAAGACAGAATTTCATGTTGTATACTTTCAACATAATGAATACACTGTATTTCTAATTTTATTAGTCTTCGATGTTTGACATATAGGGAAAGGTCAGTTACTCTTTAATTAACCCTAAATATTATTCCCTAGTCATACAGAGTAACAAGTTTGCTCCATCCGAAATGAAAAAAAAATTCTTGACAATTATAATTTGGTAGAGAAGTGAGAGGCACAGAAACATGGGAAGGGACTCAAGAATTCCAGAAGGCATTTTAAACAACAAATTATAATCAAGTAAGTGAAGAAACAATTTCGCCCCATACTCATATTCACTCATGTTCATTCAGCCACCTCAACCACCCTGGGATTTAAACTTTCGAACAGTTTATGAGGTTGCCTTAATATGATCGGACATACTCCTGTATGTGCTCACTGAAACCTCATTTACTTAAGCCTTCTTTTCCCCCTAAGCCAAAATGTAGGACAGCATACTCAGCAGGTAAATTTGTGCTTCATCAAGAAAGTAACTAGTACATTAGTCTTCTCTCTTGCTTTTGTTATATTACTACCACATAGCACTTGTAATCTGTGGATGACATGCTCTCTATTAATAAGAATCCCATAACTAAAATAGGGATGGGGTAGAATCCCAAAATTGAGGTTCTGAATATTTTATCGCTTGAGAAACAAGTGCTCCACATCTCAATAAAGAAGAGATTTTAGACTCTTGCTGACAACTAACTCAGACCTCAGGCAATGGAGAACCTCATCCAACTTATACCCAATGCTTGTTTCTCCATTTAATTCCCTCAGGAATTTGATGTGTGCTAGAGAATTGACCCAAGTACACTCTCTAATGCAGTAATGAATAATGCTGATGTAACTTCCTCCAAGGAATTATTTTTGACTGATGAGTCGAGGGTTCTCTGGCGTTACTAACTTTTAACCAAAGGAAGTTTGATGAATGCTACAAACCATGCTATAAAAGGTGGCCATAATATAGAAAGTGTTGCAAGCAAAGCTGTTAAGTAGTTAGACAGGCTTTCTGGGTGTCTTCTGACCCTATGCAATAATACCACACATTGGTCTAGCTGCTCACCATCTTTAAAGCTGCAAACAGGGTTTATTTTAAACTACCCAAAAGGATGGAGAAAATGACATCAGAATAAAGAGGCCATAAACTTGGGATTTATGGAAAACAGATTACCAGAGGACTAACGATGGTGATGCTGTATGGTGGTTAACAGCTCACAGATTCTGGGTTCAGAAAGACTAGTTTTGAGTTAGTCCTCCACCATTTACCAGCTGTATGATCTTGAGAAAGCATTTAAACTCTATAAGCCTTAGTTTCATCTTCTGTAAAATGGATAAAATGGAACCCACAATTAGCATCAGTGCCCAGGGGTGGTATAGAAGGGCTTTAGCCAAAACTCCAACCATAACCCCTATATGTGGATACCTCCTAATCTCTGAAATGGACAACTGGTATTTTCCTAGTCTTATGTACAGCGTGATTGAATGCATTTTTTCTTTCCTTTGTGCAAAAGCTATTTATTACTTCCAGCACGTTATTTCAGCTATGGCTGAATGTATTTTTTAAGGAAATTTATATTGATCCAAAACATATACACCATGTAAAAATAATGTGCTTAAAACAGATATTCAGCTTCAAAACAAGTCTACTATAGTCTACTCTAAACCCAGATTGCCATCACTGATTCCTTAGTATATAGAATATCTATAACTGCCACTGACTAACCCATTCTGAAAATTAAAATGGGATACTGCACGTAAAACATTTAACACAATGCTGGATACATGGCAAATATTCAGCAAATACCAGATGTTATTATTAATAATGTATTTTGTTGTATACATTTAAGTGTATTTTTCTTAGATTAAAAATTACTTTGAAGGCCAAGGAAAGAAAAAACAACCTTGTTGTCCCATTTGAAAATGCCTTTTAAATGGGAAAAGTTGTTACCATTAGTAACAGCTTGAGGAAATTTGTTCAGCTACAAAACCAAGGAAGTGGATCTTTATCTCCCCATTTATGTATATATGTTGGGACAACATTTGTACAAATGTCATGGCTGTACATGCACAAATAAATACATCAACTAATTGAACTGATTTTTTGGGCCTTAGCTGCCAGGAGCTATTTATATTTATGTGCCTTTAGTGTTTAACTTCACTGAATTTCTCTTAAAGATACATAGATTTCTTGATATTTTTGAATTATAGAATAAAAGTGATACACACACAAAATCAAGGAAAGAGTGCTGGCTTCATTGCACTTCAAATACCATATTAAAAAAATATATGTATGTGTACATATGTACATATACATACATACAATAAATTCAATTTTAGCTAGAACCATAAAATTGAAATTGGTTCCTAAAAATTCCAATCATTGGTGATTAGAATGTTGACAGGCAAACAGAGTTTGCTTTGATTTTTTTCTCTTTTCTCTCTAAAGCATTTTCTCCCTCGAAATCAGCCAGAAGACTTCCTGTATAATAAGATTTAGGTGATTCCGAATGTGCAATTGTGTTTGCTACTACCACTGCAGTTTTAGGAGTGTGGAACCACTCAGACCTCCTAACACTGCCAACTGGGCTCAGGGATGGGACTAACAAGGTTGTCTGGTGACACAGCAAGTAAAAATTAAAATCAGAGGAGCAATTGCGTTTGCTACTGGGAGTCACTAAAGGGAGGCGGAAGAGAGGCAGTAAGACGCTGCCAGGCTTCAAGCACCTGCTGAATTCAGAGTGTGTTGCAGCCTCAATATAGCCTGATAAGGGAAGGTCGTAAAAGAGAATTACAAAAATCAATTCTTGAGGTGACCAAAGCATGAATAAAAATTTCAGCAGCTGCCTGGTTAGAACGGATGAATGCAAAAAAAGTTCATTAGGGAGGAGGAGGGGAGAAGAAAAACTGACAAAGTGTAACACTTTCAACACAATATTTTTCTTGTACTTTCAAGTCATAGGATTAGATGGGGGTAAACAATGGCTGTTTTAAGGGACTGCTGAACACTATCATGTCATTCTCTGACAACTGAGACTTGATAAAGTCCGATTTTCCCATCTGTGGCCTCTTGATGCACAAGCATCTTTACACTGGGGGACAGTTCGGATTGAGTCTGAGCTCCTCTCCGTTGGTACTTTGATAGACACACAGCAGTGCTTCTCAGATGCTGGTCTTCATGGCTTCAGGCTGCTGGTTCTTTCTTTTGCACCCTTCTGTGGGAACATCTGGGGTGCCATCAGTCACCAGATGTACCATGTTGCTAAAGCTCTATGCTGAAGTTGATCAAAATTATGACTCAGGGGCCCTAAGTCAGGACAAAAATGCCTTACCATTTTTATGAACTTTTGTTCAGGCTCTCTCATTCAAGCGTAAGGTGCTCCTTGCCAAAGACCTTTGAAAGCTCCTGAAACTTCATTTAAAGTGTTAATGCTGAACTTAGAAGAGACATGACAAATTCAGAAGAGGCACTGTTCTTTCCTTTGCATCCCAATGTTTTGGTTCCTATTAAATTTATAACAAAGGACTGACCTTGCTATAATTTTCATGACAGTCTCTGAAATCTTGGTAAGAAAAAGGATTAGGAGAGTAGTAGTAGGTGCAAAAGAATGGAGGTTGCCTTGCAAATGCCTTGGAAATCACAGGGACTGCCAAGCGTAGCTGCCAAAGAATTTGCAAACTATGCCTGGTGGTGACCTGGTCTTTTATCCCTTTCCCACTACAAAGCTCAAGACATTTTGTTCAATGATCTCCCTAAATAATCAATTTCTGAGTTCATATTTACTATGTGTGGAAGTCAGATAACCTCAAAGAAGAAGATATTATCAAGGATGTTTCCCTTAACATTTAACTATGTCCTGTATGCTATACCAAAAAAGACATGATGGGTAATCAGATGTGGAGCCAATTCACTGTAAATTCAACATCCAATCGTAAAAAAAACCTCAGCACATGACATTTATGAATTAAAATTATATCTGCAAGATGGTCTTACAACTTGCGGACAGGAGGCAGTATCGAATAGTGGTAACAAGCACGGGGACTTAGAGTCATACCGCCTAGATTCAAATCCTGCTCCCGCATGCAGAGTGATGAACGGCAAACGATTGAACTTCTCTAATTATAAGTTTCCTTATCTGAAAAATAGACGTAATAAAAGAATCTACCTCCCAGGGATGGTGTACAGATTAAATGAATATATACACACACATATACAAGTATGTAAATACTGTGCTGGCCAAAAAGTTCGTTCAGGTTTTCCCGTAAAATGTTATGGGGACACCCAAATGAACTTTTTCGCCAACCCAAAACATACCTGGTTTGGTTCTTTACTACCACCAGAGTAAACACCCCATAATTATTGCTGTTACTATTGTTCATATTAGGATTATCATCGTGAGCATCATCATTTTTACCTAAACGAAAAAACAGAAAGAATTTGGAAGACAAGAAACGTCCATTTTATTAGTCTCTTAAAATAAAATAAATGTGCTCAATGGATAAGCTATAATTTGTTTAGTAAATTAATTTGCATGTAAATTAATGTGGGGGTTATTCGTAATTCAATATGCTTCTCACCTGCTTCTCTCCAAAGAAATATTTACATCAGGGTGGTTAAAAGGTCTATTTTAAACATTTAATCCTATCTACGTTCAAACCGCAGGACCCTTAAAATATTATCAATAAGTTTAACATATCTACATAGGTGTTCAATTATTGCTTTTAATTAAAGCTTCACAAGAAGGCACAGACTTTAGTCCTATTTTTTATTCAAAAAATTTAGACTCTGAGAATGATGTCATCTCATAAACTCCTAGAAGGGAAAAAACATGACAGCGCTTCATTTGTTTTATCCAGTA
Organism: Balaenoptera physalus; assembly: GCF_965194825.1. Classification (NCBI taxonomy): domain Eukaryota; kingdom Metazoa; phylum Chordata; class Mammalia; order Artiodactyla; family Balaenopteridae; genus Balaenoptera; species Balaenoptera physalus. Next base: position 97,431,780 of record NC_138896.1, on the reverse strand, counting down.
TTAATGCAATGCCACCCACCTAGGACAGAGAATGATAAGTAATTCTCATGGTTATTATAGTGAACCTTCCGCTAAGTAATGAGACTCTGTCTAAGAGGTGACCAGCTTTGACAAAATGTTATACCTGCCTGCTTAAGGATCATGTAAATCTACTGTTGTAGTTTGAAAGAGCAGTACTGTCTGAAGATAAACAAAGACGCTCAGTTGGTGTCCATGGACAACATGCCAACTAGGATGGGGGCTGCCCTACTCTCTCCCAGTAGGAGAGGCTGCACCCGAGCTCATGCTCCATGCAGGGGAAACTACACCATCGCACAGGGCCTTAAGGTCTCTGGGAGCTCAGACCCAGGATTCTAGAACTCCTACAAATAGCTTGCCTGGGGCCAAGCAGCCTGCTTATCCTTTACTGACAAAGGTAGATCATTGGAGAGAAGGGGGCCTTGACGGGAACACAAACCCGCATTGCAGGCTCAAGCCAGTCAGGTTCTAACTTATCTTTTGGTTGGGTATGGAGGATCAGGGGACCTTTGGCTTTTCTCTGTGCTAACTCTTGACCTATGTGACTTTCCCAATAAATCCTGTTCTCTAGTCCATGATGTGTGACATTGTGGAATATGTCCTGAAATCTATGGGAGAGATGTATGTAGATTCAGATGGGACCTGCCATAGCAACTATGAACAGTATCATCTTTAAAATGCCCAAAACAAATCACTTTACTATAAAATTTATAGGCATTTGATATTAATAGAAAGAATGCATCACAGAAATACTTAGGAAATTGTGTAATACTGGCCAATGTTTCAAAGGAGTTAATAAAAATATGCCATGAAATCCTAAGACAAGCAAAGAAAGTATAGTATCACCATCAAAGGATGTACTATTCCCTCTAAAGTATAACTCAAATCATATCTCAAATTCTGTATTTTACCTCGTTAAACACTGGTCACATACTCAATGTGATATGAAACTGTGTCTAATATGATAAATACTACTTCTTTAAAAAGTTTATAATTTTTCCAAATATAGTCAGTTCTTGAGTGTTTCCACTAATAGGCTGAGATCAGAGACAAGAAATCTACAAAATTCATCACATTTATCTTTGAAAAAGAGTAAGGAAAAAACTACTCTAAATACCCAAGTAATACACACACACGGTTACACAGAAAGACACATAGACACATACACACACACTTTTCTTCTGATCTAATACTAAATAACTCTCCAAGCTCCACACTATTATATCCTGATCAACCAGACACTCCAGGGAAATCATCCTTTACCAGATTATTTATTTAGGAAGAGCAAAGAATTTGCATATTTTCATGGAATCAATGGATATGTAAATATTACCTCGACCACAGAATCGGTCTAAGGGATCTTGATCAGTAATGTTTCAAATTTTCAAAAGAAAACAGCTTCTCAGGAACACTATTCAACATTATTCCAAGAATGTAGCTCTCCAATGAAATACAGACTGACAGTCATTAACTAGGTAAGCAAAGTGATGCATTATGTTCCCAAAATCATCTCCCACTTTTGAAAATTTATCTTGAATATGTGCCAATAGATTTTCAGGAAGCCCAATCTGCATGCCATTCCCAAATAAGTCAAGGTCTTCAAGGTACAGTATTCTTAAAATACAAAAATAATGAGACTGCCTGAAAACACCGATTTATGTAAAAATAATGTGATTCTTGCCAGACTGCAAGGTTTATTGAAATACACGATTTTATTTAAATACAAGTATAACTGTTTGGAACTGACTGGGACATCACAGGTAATCAATATATGTGACTACCTCAGATGGTGATGATGATAACATAGTCTCTACTCTTCTTTCTAGTACCAAATGGTTAAATTTTTACCAGATACCATTAGCTATAAGGCAAAACTGGCTTTAATCATTCAGTTTAGAAGAAGATGAAAGAAATCCATCGACCCACATGTTCCACTTGCTAAAATATCTTCAACACATCTAGACCTTAGCCAACGCAGGACATTCTTATGGAACCTTAATCTGGCCACCTAAAATATGACCTATTCTTTCTATCAAAAATACCCAATCCAGATTCTAAGATGAAATAAAAATGTGTCATCACACAGACTTGAAAATCAATTAACTATTGCCTGATCATTTCAGGGGCCACAAACTCAACTTTCAATTCAGTTCAACAATTTACAAGTGATGTTACTATGGGAAAGTGTTACTATGGGAAAGTTCTATCTAAGCCACAGTTTTCTTATTTATTAAGCAGGGTTGATTTCAGTGTATCTACCTACCAGGATAATTGAGAAGATCAATGGAGGCAGATACATTCAGTTGAGTTTTTGTAATATTGTAGGTGCTGAATGAACACATGGTAGAGACTACTGAAAGTTTCATAGTCAAGAACTATTTGAATGCACATGGCATTCCACTGTCATGTTATTTACTTATTGGCCATAATTCTCCATGCTGTTAGTCAGTCAATAACCGCCAAAACATAAAATTAAATCAAAGAGAGTTATAGATTCTATTGTACTTGGTATATCAAATGGATGTTTTAACATATTTAGAAAGTGTATAGTCCATATATTTGTTATTCTTCTTATTGTGTATATTACAATTGTTCAGGCATACACAATATGTGAGTTCAGAAAATGGTGAATGAGTGCCATGTATGCTCAAATTAGGGATCGTAGAGGAAAGAAATCTCCTTAAAGATATCCAAATTCAAATTCAGACTCCCCATTCTGACACTGCTTCTCTCCCCAATATAGTGACCTAATTACAACCACTCAGTATAATACAATAAATACCAAAATAAATGCGGACAAAGCATCTATTTTGTTATGTACAAAATGTATTTCCTAACATCTGTGTAAACATTTCTAAGGCTACGAAAACCTTAAAAATAAACACTTTATTTGCTACCAACACAGAATGGACCACTCCAGAAAATGGTTAAACCGATCTTCTCTTTAAGAGAAGTTCAAACACATATTTTGAATGATATTTGTACTTTCCTAACTTTTCTTCTTTAAGAATGATGGAAATCATGTAAAGACAAGTAAAGAAAAGGTTTTAAAGACAATCACATGTGTTTTCTCATCTACTGGTGTGATATTAATTGCACTGAGGTAAGGACAAGATGACTAAAAGTTGGGGTCAGGCTAAAAAACTTCAATGATTGCTTCTCTTTCTCTACTGAAATAAAGACCAGGTTACTATACATGGCATTCAATGCTCACCTTTCTTCTTCTTCTTCTCACCCTACATGACAGCCCAATGGGGATCTTGTTTTTCTTTGTTTATTCTTTAAACATATGTACCTCATTCTCTTTTGCAGATTCAGAAGGCTTTCACCTGCTTTGTTAAAATTCACAAACCTACTCATATTGAAAGGGCAGCTACAATAGCACCAAACCCTACATTCTTAAGTGAATCCTAATCTCCTTGACACTGCCAACTTCCTGACTTAGCACCAGAGCACTTGACCTGTGTCTCTTTAAGGGCCCTTGTCAGTTGATAGTATGCTTAATTGATCATTTATTCAAAAAAATTATCAAACATCTACAAAGTTCCAGGCAACGTGATCACGGAGATACAGCACTGAATTCTACAGACACATTTTCTCTTTACGTGAAACGTACAATTTAATTGTAGAGACACACAAGTAAGTTAGTACAGACTGAAATAAGAGCAATTAGTGCATGTAAACTGTCATAAGCACTGTAATGATTAAGTAGCAGGTTAATTCAGGAAACAATGAAGGATGCTCTTTATGAAGGGCCATGAGGAAACTTTTGGCGTGATGGATTATTTTACTTGCGGTGATGGTTTCGTAGTTGTACACATAAGTCAAAATGTATAAATTTGTACATTTTTTAAATGGTGAGTTTGTTACATGTCAATTATACTCCAATAAAGTTTTTTTTTTTTTTTTTTTAAAGAAAAGAGAGACCAGTGGAAAGGTGCTGCTTTAGTTTCATCAGGTAAGTTTCTCTGATGGAGAGGGATTAAAGTCAAAGAATCAGCCAGTCACAGAAGTCAAAGAATAAAGCCAGTCACAGAAAAACAAGGGGAAAGACCAAGACAGAGTGAACAGCAGGTGTAAATGTCCTGCGCCAGGAAGAGACTGACTTATTTCAGTTATGGAGTGGTTAGAATTCTTAATGAGCCTGGCAGAGAGTTGCATGGGAAGAGGTGAGAGAAGAAGGCAGGGACATCATACATAGGACACAGGCCTCTACATTTTATTCCACGTGCAGTAATAAGCCACTCAAAGTTAAGAAGCGTGATAAGGTAGATTTACGTTTTTAAATGATCACTTTGGCTGCTATGTGGAGAATGGAACAGAAATGGAGAAGAGTGGAAGAAGAGTGAGCATGAGAAGACCAGTTAGAACTGTTCTGCGTCATCTCCCTAAGAAGTGCTGAGAGTCTGCCCCACTGCGGGAACACAGGAGATGAAGAGAAGTGGATTGGGGTGGTTTTAAATTCTTTGATGCTCCTCCTTCTGAAGGATGGAGCCTAATGCCCTTCCCTATAGTGTAAACAGAACACAGGGACTCACTTTGACAAACAGAATAGGGAAGAAATGGCCTTCCACCACCATGGCTTGCACCTAGGCACTGCGGCTTCCTTTTGCTTTCTCTCTGGGCCATTTGCTCTCGGAGGAAGCCGAGGGCTCTGCCATGAGGACACACAGCAGACACAGAGGAGCTCTGTGTGGAAAAGCAGAGGCCCCCCCTCCAACTGCCAGGATGAGCTTGCCAGCCATGAATGTGACGGAGCCAACCTGAAAGTAAATCCTCTGGCCCCAGTCAAGCCTTCAGAAATTGCAGCCCCAGATGACATCTGACTGCCACTTCCTGAGGTCAGAACCCCCCAGCTAAGTTGTTCCCAAATTCCTGAGAAAAAAAAACTTGCATGAGACAATAAACGTTCATTACTACTTTATAAAGAGAAAAAAAAGTTGAGAATGACCCTAGCATTCTTCTAATGCTTCCATTATCCAGATATTATCTTTGTGGGTGGGGAATGAATGGCTTAGACATTCCTGCCTAAGGAGAAATTATACTAGAAGACACACGTTTAAAACATTGGGCTTATTATGATAACAGCAGTGGGTGGCTAAAAACAGAAACAAGATTGCACTTTCACAGATCACTGAACTGAAAGGCACTTCAAAGAATGTTAAAAATAAGGCACTGAAACCAAAGAAACTGGTAAGTCCCATTTGTAAGAGGCAACTGGACTCCCTCAGACTTTAAGAATGGTTTCTGTGTTAAATCTCACACAACTAATACCACAACTACTCAGCACTCTGTCAAAATATCATGTGCTTAAAGGGCCTCTAATCACAATAATATTATGTGCCAGGTGGTCCCTGTTCCAGCACCCCATTCAGAGGTTAGTCCTGCCCCTCTATGTCACTCACTGTGTGATATTCTGGATAGGCAGAGGTAAGTAAGAAGATGTGTCATATTCTTTCTATTTACAAAAGCTTTGAACATCATTAAATAGAATAATAAAAGCAATATAACAGTATCGTTACATGTCATAGCCCACAATTGATTTATACTAATTTTTGCATAGTACATGGGGTCAAAAATACAATTATTTCCACATATAAAAAATAAGGCATGAAGAGAACATAATCTCACATAAAAATATGAAATACCTGAGTCAATACCGCCAGGGTGCATCTGATACATCACACTGGGGTATTACATCTATTTTGAGAGTGAGAAAATGTCAACCTTCTATATTAGCATTTCCCAAAATGTGGGATGCACAGCACTGGTATGAGACATAATTTTTAGACTGTACAGAGACAAGGCACTAAATAATACTGACTCACTCCAGAATAAATTCATTCCTTCTTGAATTCTCTTTGATTTCTTCTGATTAAAATAAAGAAGAAAGTCTGAGTTGATGTCAGCATGTCTTAAAAACCTGTCTAACATTTGACAGTCTTATTTTTGTGGAGAAAAATCAGGACTCGGAATCAGAGTCATCTGAGAACAAGCCAGGCTTTCACGCATTTGTTTCTATAATATTTACTTTTATGGTTATTTTTTACTTGTAACAAATGATACTGCTATGATGAAGTTCTTTTGGTAAAAAACAGAGTTAATAAAAATGGAAGTAAATATCTTGTAATAAAGTATAAAATAATAGAAAAGAACCTGAAAAGCATATATATATATATATATATATATATACATATACATATATAAATCATTTTGCTGTACATCTGAAACTAACACAACACTGCAAATGAACCACACTTCAATTTAAATAAATAAATAAATAAAATGCTGGCTAAAAAAAATTGGACTAAATAATAATACTCTGTATACAAGGAGTATACAGATTGAACAGAAATAGATGATCACTGAAGTGTAAGTGAGGGTAACACTAGCCCAGAAAACTCATTTTGCTTCCATTGCATTATTTACTTATGCAGAATCTCAGGTTTTAAGTGGTAGAGTTATTTACTTAAAGTTATAAAACTACAAAGTGGCAAATATTGTTCTAGATTCCTCGGATTTCTATTCATTAACATAATAAAAAGGTAAGAACAAACTTCAAGAGTGATTTCTTCTCTGTGTGTGTATTTTTTTAAATTTTTTGATGTTAGTAATAGTGTTTGTTTTTCCCTCAGTCTACTGCAATATAACTGACCTACAACACTGTATTAATTTACGGTATCCAACGTAATGATTTAATACATGTATATATAAAGAAATAATTATCACTATAAGTGGTAATTACTTTCATTCATTAGTACGCATAGTTACATTTTCTTCAAAAGTGATTCCAAATCACTGAACAAAACATTTATTCATTTACTTCTTTATTGAATTGGGGATTTAGATATTATGAAATCATAAACAATTATGAAGTACAATTGACTGATAATCTCCTTTTCCCTTTCCTCAACTTTTTATTTTTTTATTTTTTAAATTAATTTTATTTATTTTTTTATACAGCAGGTTCTTATTAGTCATCAATTTTATACACATCAATGTATATACGTCAATCCCAATCGCCCAACTCATTACACCCCTCCCCACCCCCCTGCCGCTTTCACCCCTTGGTGTCCATACGTTTGTTCTCTACATCTGTGTCTCAATTTCTGCCCTGCAAACCGGTTCATCTGTACCATTTTTCTAGGTTCCACATATATGTGTTAATATACGATATTTGTTTTTCTCTTTCGACTTACTTCACTCGGTATGACAGTCTCTAGATCCATCCACGTCTCAACAAATGACCCAATTTCATTCCTTTTTATGGCTGAGTAATATTCCATTGTACATATGTACCACATCTTCTTTATCCATCCGTCTATCAATGGGCATTTGGGTTGCTTCCATGAACTGGCTATTGTAAATAGTGCTGCAATGAACACAGGGGTGCATGTGTCTTTTTGAATTATGGTTTTCTCTGGGTATATGCCCAGTAGTGGGATTGCTGGGTCATCTGGTAATTCTATTTTTAGTTTCTTAAGGAACCTCCATACTGTTCTTCATAGTGGCTCTATCAATTTACATTCCCACCAACAGTGCAAGAGGGTTCCCTTTTCTCCACACCCTCTCCAGCATTTGTTGTTTGCAGATTTTCTGATGATGCCTATTTTAACTGGTGTGAGGTGATACCTCATTGTAGTTTCAATTGCATTTCTCTAATAATTAGTGATGTTGAGCAGCTTTTCATATGCTTCTTGGCCATCTGTATGTCTTCTTCGGAGAAATGTCTATTTAGGTCTTCTGCCCATTTTTGGATTGGGTTGTTTGTTTCTTTAATATTGAGCTGCATGAGCTGTTTATATATTTTGGAGATTAATCCTTTGTCCGTTGATTCGTTTGCAAATATTTTCTCCCATTCTGAGGGTTGTCTTTTCGTCTTGTTTATGGTTTCCTTTGCTGTGCAAAAGCTTTTAAGTTTAATTAGGTCCCATTTGTTTATTTTTGTTTTTATTTCCATTACTGTAGGAGGTGGATCAAAAAAGACCTTGCTGTGATTTATGTCAAAGAGTGTTCTTCCTATGTTTGCCTCTAAGAGTTTTAGAGTGTCCAGTCTTACATTTAGGTCTTTAATCCATTTTGAGTTTATTTTTGTGTATGGTGTTAGGCAGTGTTCTAATTTCATTCTTTTAAATGTTGCTATCCAGTTTTCCCAGCACCACTTATTGAAGAGACTGTCTTTTCTCCATTGTATACCCTTGCCTCCACTGTCATAGATTAGTTGACCATAGATGTGTGAGTTTGTCTCTGGGCTTTCTATCTTGTTCCATTGATCTGTGTTTCTGTTTTTGTGCCAGTACCATATTGTCTTGATTACTGTAGCTTTGTAATATAGTCTGAAGTCAAGGAGACTGATTCCTCAAGCTCCGTTTTTTTCCCTCAAGACTGCTTTGGCTATTTGGGGTCTTTTGTGTCTCCATACAAATTTTAAGATTTTTTTTCTAGTTCTGTAAAAAATGCCTTGGTAATTTGATAGGGATTGCATTGAATCTGTAGATTGCTTTGGGTAGTAGAGTCATTTTCACAATATTGATTCTTCCAATCCAAGAACATGGTATATCTCTCCATCTGTTGGTATCATCTTTAATTTCTTTCATCAGTGTCTTATAGTTTTCTGCATAAAGGTCTTTTGTCTCCTTAGGTAGGTTTATTCCTAGATATTTTATTCTTTTTGTTGTGATGGTAAATGGGAGTTTTTCCTTAATTTCTCTTTCAGATTCTTCATAATTAGTGTATAGGAATGCAAGAGATTTCTGGGCATTAATTTTGTATCCTGAAACTTTACCAAATTCATTGATTACCTCTAGCAGTTTTCTGGTGGCATCTTTAGGATTCTCTATGTATAATATCATGTCATCCGCAAACAGTGACAGTTTTACTTCTTCTTTTCCAATATGTATTCCTTTTGTTTCTTTTTCTTCTCTGATTGCTGTGCCTAGGACTTCCAGAACTATGTTGAATAACAGTGGTGAGAATGGACATCCTTGTGTTGTTCCTGATCTTAGAGGAAATGCTTTCAGTTTTTCACCATTGAGAATGATGTTTGCTGTGGGTTTGTCGTATATGGTCTTTATTATGTTGAGGTAGGTTCCCTCTATGCTAACTTTCTGGAGAGTTTTTATCATAAATGAGTGTTGAATTTTGTCAAAAGCTTTTTCTGCATCTATTGAGATGATCATATGGTTTTTCTTCTTCAGTTTGTTAATATGGTGTATCACATTGATTGGCATATATTGAAGAATCCTTGCATCCCTGGGATAAATCCTACTTGATCATGGTGTATGATCCTTTTAATGTGTTGTTGTGTTCTGTTTGCTGGTATTTTTTTGAGGATTTTTGCATCTATATTCATGAGTGATATTGGTCTGTAATTTTCTTTTTTTGTAGTATCTTTGTCTGGTTTTGGTATCAGGGTGATGGTGGCCTCATAGAATGAGTTTGGGAGGGCTCCTTCCTCTGCAATTTTTTGAAAGAGTTTGAGAAGGATGGGTGTTAGCTCTTCTCTAAATGTTTGATAGAATTCACCTGTGAAGCCATCTGGTCCTGGACTTTTGTTTGTTGGAAGATTTTTAATCACAGTTTCAATTCCATTACTTGTGACTGGTCTGTTCATATTTTCCATTTCTTCCTGGTTCAGTCCTGGAAGGTTATACCTTTCTAAGAATTTGTCCATTTCTTCCAGGTTGTCCATTTTATTGGCATAGAGTTGCCTGTAGTAGTCTCTTAGGATGCTTTGTATTTCTGCGGTGTCTGTTGTAACTTCTCCTTTTTCATTTCTAATTGTATTGATTTGAGTCCTATTCCTCTTTTTCTTGATGAGTCTGGTTAATGGTTTATCAGTTTTGCTTATCTTCTCAAAGAACCAGCTTTTAGTTTTATTGATCTTTGCTATTGTTTTCTTGGTTTCTATTTCATTTATTTCTGCTCTGATCTTTATGATTTCTTTCCTTCTGCTAACTTTGGGGTATTTTTGTTCTTCTTTCTCTAGTTCCTTTAGATGTAAGGTTAGATTGTTTATTTGAGATTTTTCTTGTTTCTTGAGTTAGGCTTGTATAGCTATAAACTTCCCTCTTAGAACTGCTTTCGCTGCATCCCATAGGTTTTGGATCGTCGTGTTTGCATTGTCATTTGTCTCTAGGTATTTTCTGATTACCTGTTTGATTTCTTCAGTGATCTCTTGGTTATTTAGTAACGTATTGTTTAGCCTCCATGTGTTTGTGTTTTTTACATTTGTTTCCCTGTAATTCATTTCTATTCTCATAGTGTTGTGGTCAGAAAAGATGCTTGATATGATTTCAATTTTCTTAAATTTACCGAGGCTTGATTTGTGACTCAAGATGTGATCTATCCTGGAGAATGTTCTGTGCGCACTTGAGAAAAAAATGTAATCTGCTGTTTTTGGATGGAATGTCCTATAAATATCAATTAAATCTACCTGGTCTATTGTGTCTTTTAAAGCTTGTGTTTCCTTATTTATTTTTATTTTGGATGATCTGTCCATTCACGTTAAGTGAGGTGTTAAAGTCTCCCACTATTATTGTGTTACTGTCGATTTCCTCTTTTATAGCTGTCAGCAGTTGCCTTATGTATTGTGGTGCTCCTATGTTGGGTGCATATATATTCATAATTGTTATATCTTCTTCTTGGATTGATCCCTTGATCATTATGCAGTGTCCTTCCTTGTCTCTTGTAACATTCTTTATTTTAAAGTCTATTTTTTCTGATATGAGTACTGCTACTGCAGCTTTCTTTTGATTTCCATTTGCATGGAATATCTTTTTCCATCCCCTTACTTTCAGTCTGAATGTGTCCCTAGGTCTGAAGTGGGTCTCTTGTAAACAGCATATATATGGGTCTTGTTTTTGTATCCATTCAGCAAGCCTGTGACTTTTGGTTGGAGCATTTAATCCATTCACGTTTAAGGTAATTATCGATATGTATTTCCTATGGCCATTTTCTTAATTGTTTTGGGTTTGTTTTTGTAGGTCCTTTTCTTCCCTGGTGTTTTCCACTTAGAGAAGTTCCTTTAGCTTTTGTTGTAGAGCTGGTTTGGTGGTGCTGAATTCTCTTAGCTTTTGCTTGTCTGTAAAGCTTTTGATTTCTCCATCAAATCTTAATGAGATCCTTGCCTGGTAGAGTAATCTTGTTTGTAGGTTCTTCCCTTTCATCACTTTAAGTATGTCATGCCACTCCCTTCTGGCTTGTAGAGTTTCTGTTGAGAAATCAGCTGTTAACCTTATGGGAGTTCCCTTTTATGTTATTTGTCATTTTTCCCTTGTTGCTTTCAATAATTTTTCTTTGTCTTCAATTTTTGCCAATTTGATTACTATGTGTCTCGGTGTGTTTCTCCTTGGCTTTATCCTGTATGGGACTCTCTGCGCTTCCTGGACTTGGGTGGCTATTTCCTTTCCCATGTTAGGGAAGTTTTCGACTATAATCTCTTCAAATATTTTCTCTGGTCCTTTCTCTCTCTCTTCTCCTTCTGGGATCCCTATAAAGCGAATGTTATTGCATTTAATGTTGTCCCAGAGGTCTCTTAGGCTGTCTTCATTTCTTTTCATTCTTTTTTCTTTATTCTGTTCCGCAGCAGTGAATTCCACCATTTTGTATTCCAGGTCACTTATCTGTTCCTCTGCTTCAGTTATTCTGCTATTGATTCCTTCTAGTATAGTTTCCATTTCAGTTATTGTATTGTTCATCTCTGTTTGTTTGTTCTTCAATTCTTCTAGGTCTTGGTTAAACATTTCTTCCTTCTTCTCGATCTTTGTCTCCATTTTTTTTCCGAGGTCCTGTGTCATCTGCACTATCATTATTCTGAATTCTTTTTCTGGAAGGTTGCCTATGTCCACTTCATTTAGTTGTTTTTCTGGGGTTTTATTTTGTTCCTTCATCTGGTACATAGCCCTCTGCCTTTTCATCTTGTCTATCTTTCTGTGAATGTGGTTTTTGTTCCACAGGCTGCAGGACTGTAGTTCTTCTTGCTTCTGCTGTCTGCCCTCTGGTGGATGAGGCTATCTAAGAGGCTTGTGCAAGTTTCCTGATGGGAGGGACTGGTGGTGGGTAGAGCTGGCTGTTGCTTTGGTGTGCAGAGCTCAGTAAAACTTTCATCGCTTCACTGCTGATGGGTGGGGCTGGGTTCCCTCCCTGCTGGTTGTTTGGCCTGAGGCGACCCAACACTGGAGCCTACCCGGGGGCTCTTTGGTGGGGCTAACTCTGGGAGGGCTCACACCAAGGAGTACTTCTCAGAACTTCTGCTGCCAGTGTCTGTGTCCCCAAGGTGAGCCACAGACACACTCCGCATCTGCAGGAGACCCTCCAACACTAGCAGGTAGGTCTGGTTCAATCTCTCCTGGGGTCACTGCTCCTTCCCCTGCGTCCCAATGAGCACACTACTTTGTGTGTGCCCTCCAAGAGTGGAGTCTCTGTTTCACCCAGTCCTGTCGAAGTCCTGCCATCAAATCCCACTAGCCTTCAAAGTCTGATTCTGTAGATATTCCTCCTCCCGTTGCTGGACCCTCAGGTTGGGAAGCCTGACATGGGGCTCAGAACCTTCACTCCAGTGGGTGGACTTCTGTGGTATAAGTGTTCTCCAGTCTGTGAGACGCCCACCCTGCAGTTATGGGATTTGATTTTACTGTGGTTGTGCCCCTCCTACCATCTCATTGTGGCTTCTCCTTTGTCTTTGGATGCGGGTTATGTTTTTTGGTGAGTTCCAGTGTCTTCCTGTCGATGACTGACCAGCAGCTAGTTGTGATTCTGGTGTTTTCACAAGAGGGAGTGAGAGCACGTCCTTCTACTCCACCATCTTGGTTCAGGGCCCCCCTTCCTCATCTTGAATGCTACTGAATAAAGCAAGTCTTTGAAATCATAAGGGAAACACAAGGAATACAGAGCACCAACTTCAAACTTGACTCTATTTCCAGTTAGATAAATATTATTTTAAAACCAAGTTTTTGTGCAAATATCACACCACTGGGGAGACAAGCAGTCCCAAAGAGGGTGTCTAAGAACTCTGCCTAAGAGAAACAAGAGGAGAGGGGAGAATTCACTTTTACTTGACAATTTTTATTTTACAAAGATCACTTGTGTGCAACTCCTATTTGCCAGTCTTAGCAGAAGTTCATAACTTTTCAGTGAAATTCTACAGAGAATATCACATCAAGTTCTGGCAAAAACTGTTGACCCAGACAAATACTGCTGCATTTTTATTATTTACTCTTTTGCTCAGAGATGGGAATTTATTTTGGTTTTGCTTTGTTCTTTGAATTATTGTAATTCCCATGGGGGGGGGTGGTATTTTTTTCTGTCGATAAGACTTTGTTAGAGAATTTCACCCTTTCCTTTAAAGGAAGCACAGAAGATAGCATATACAAAGTGCATACTGCATCTGCATATATGAATATATTAGCCTAGTGAGTTTTAAACAAATAAATTAAAACTTTACTCATTTCAACACAGAGGGAGGTGAACAGCTGGGAGTTTGACGGAGTGTTTAAAGACAATTTCATTAGCTTTACATCTGTATCCTAAGCTAAGATATAATTAGACTGAGAAAGTAAAGGAAGGCAGGAGGGAGGAAGATAGAACAGAGCAGGAGTAGGTCAGAGGGAGAGATAATGACTATTACCCCAGGGGGTGGAGAAAAAACAAAGAGACCATTTGAAGGGATATAAAATGTGGGGAGCTGGGGGAAACATACCTCCTGGGAGAGAAAGCAGGATCACTACACTGTGGCTGCATGCAAAATATAAAGCAATTTTGGTAGGTAACATCTACACATTTTAATATAGTTTTCTCCAGAGTAACGGGTCAACCAATAACTAGGGAGGAAGATGATGAAGGGCTAAACTGCACAGACACTGGGGGAGGGACAGAAAGGTTGAGTTCCTGCTCAGGAGACGACCTACAAAAAGAAGAGTGTTGCTCCAGAAGGTCTGCTAAGGTCTGAGGCTGGTGTTGACCAGGTGAGAGTAGGAGTGAGATACCCGGTATTGGTGAAGCCATTCCTGCATGATCTTCAGCCACTATGATTTAGCTGCGCCTCTATAATGCAGAAATGATTATATTAGCCATCTTAGGCCCAATATAATTTATATAATGTATTTAGAGGATTTAGAGGAGACCAGTGGACAGTAATTATTGCTGTTATTATTATTATCATCATCATCATCAGTAATGAATAAGTTGCCCAGGACTCTAAGTAATGTTTCAATGGTAAGAAATGTGAACCATCAGGTAAAATAATAATTATTAATAGTTAATAAAATATTAGATGGGTGATATAGTATTCTCTATTTCAAAAATTCTCTAATTCAAATATTAGCATACAGCCCGAGAGAGTGGGTATATATACAGTAATAAAATGCTTATAAGCATTTGTATCTATATGGCTATAGAGAGAACAAGATACAGATTTATTCTTAGAATAATATAATTACGTAAGAGAAATGGTCATCAATCCTGCCTTCTTTTCCTTCCCTATCTACAAAGGAGGTTGTGACCTGCCCCCTTCTTAGTCAACTTCACAACAAAATTAAACAGTATCACTTTTGACCTTTCCTCCACAGTTTTATTCATGATAGGCCAGATTTTGGCATTCTCTCCTTCTCTCTCACTCCCACTGTTCTCTTCCCTCTTTATTTATACTATGTAATTCAGGATCCACTGGAATCTACGAAGTAGACATAAGTACATCGCTTGTATTGGGACTCAGTGGTAAAGGGGGAAGAAGGTTATGGCCATTTTATTGTTATTACACCCTGATTACAGGCCAGCCACTGTGCTAAGTATTTTACATCTAATTTCTCAGAGAATTAAGCAATTTTTTCTATTTCATACATTTAGTAACTACACTTAGAGAAAGGTTTTGAACCCAGATTTATCTCAGCCCCAGGATCACGGTGCTTTCCACTACAGGTTGTACCAAGGAAATAGCTTCTGATATTTTAACATTATGGTTCATTGAGAAGAATAGTGTATTTTGCCTAGATTTCTCACTTAAATCTGGATTTAAGTTCAAGATTTAAAATCAAGATTATAAGCTCCTTAAACCATGGACTAAACCACAAATAACTTTGTATGCCCAACATCTATCACCACATAGCATGTAATAGATGCTTAGTAAATAACAAAATAAGTGAATAAATTAGTAAAGAATGTGTAAGTATTTTCAAAGAAATAAAAAGTTCTAACTTTAATAATCTCTTCTCAAAATTTATTTGCTGCTGTATCAAAAGTCTATAGGGGATTATTAGGCAACCTACCAAAAATCACCATCTCCAGTGGGGAAACAGTTGACAAAGGCAATCAAAAGCTTTTGTCCTAAACACCTCTAATAATAAAATTCCATGTCCATTTACATAAATAGACTTTAGACATGTTGTGACATAATAACAAGAAAACAATTATCAAGTCGAAATCAGAAAAAGTTATTATTATTGTGAGAAAAGTAAATCAAACCTTCTCAATTTAACCCTTGCTCTGAAAGTCATTAGCCATGTGAACTTGGGAAAAGGAATTAATCTTTTTGTTCACTGGTTTTCAAATCTGCCCAAGTAGAGACAGATTGGATGAGAGCACAACTTTGACAGCCTGTGAATCTCTGACTGTGGAAGTAACGTATTTGCTGCAAGGGATTGCTATGTTAACCACTGGCCTAGCCTTCAAAGTTCCTTAGAAAAGAGTAATGCTTTCTTCTGTAGTATCTCAGGTTGATCGTAAGTTGTTTGTTTTGACATTTGTTTCCACATCAACAAGCAGAATACGTTTCTAGCTGTGTTAATTCCTTTCTGGTGTAGATGTCATCTAAGTGGAAGCACTATAGCTGAAACGAGGGAGTTTATATTGATTTTTGTTTCCTTTTACTTAACTAGTTCAAGCAACGTATGCATTACAACCTTCATACCTTTCAAATAATAGATATGATATCATGTTTCCCTCAGGCACTCTTAATCCAGGCAACTGCCTTCCCTTTTTGTATCAAAAGTATTTTCAAGACTTTGGTCTGGGACATAACCCTCTGATGGGGTGTGTGGTAATCACATAGTCAATACTATGGGTTTTTAATTTTGGCCCCCAGGGTGTTTGGTACAGACAGGCAGGAAATGAAAAGATGTTCTGCTCCCTACAGATGCTGATATGGGACAAAATTGAAAATCGGTGAAGTGGTGAAGTCAGTGCACATCCTGACTCCTCAAGATCCCTCTCACAGAACAGAAGCTCTCCTTCCTTCTCGCTTCCAGAGGGATCCAATATGACACCTCAGGTGAGTTGAAGTCAGAGGGTTCACGCTGCCAGGGAGGTTTGTCCCTCATTCTTTTTCACTTATTGCGGTAGCTGCCCTTTGGAAGTGGAAGAGACACGAGGGGCTGGACTTTGAGAAACGTGGACTCGGATTATGCCACTAATTATCTGTGTGTCCTTGGTCAATGCAGTCAATTTGTCTTTAAGATAAGGTATAGGTTTATAATCCCGTGAATCATGTCTGAGGGAAGTTGGCTCCAGTAACCCTGACTTCCTGACAGCAAGACAGGCTCTCTCAGGAGGTAGTAACACTTGTGTTAGTTTTGTTTCTCAGAAGACTTACTTTTTGTTGAGATATAGTTCACACAGTATATAACTCACCCTCTTAAAATGTACAATTAAGTGGTGCCCTGGTTTGAATGTTTGCGTCCCTCCAAATTCTGTCTTGAAAACTCATGCCTTATGTGATATGATATGATGGTATTAGGAGGTGGGGTCTTTGACAGGTGATTTGGTCCTGAAGACAGAGCCCACGCGAATGGGATCAGTGCCTTTATAAAATAGACTCCAGAGATCCCTTGCCTCTTCCACCAAATGAGGACACAAAGAGAAGTGGGCAATCTGCGCGAAGTCTTTGATCAGAAACTGATCAAGCTGACATCTTGATCTTGGACTTCCAGCCTCCAGAACTATGAACTGCTGTTTACAAGCCACCCAGTCTGTGGTATTTTGTTATAGCAGCCTGAACAGACTAAGACAAGTAGTTTTTAGTATATCCATAAGGTTGTTAAGCCATCATCATTAGATAATTCCAGAATATTGTACCACCCTAAAAGAAAACCCATATCCACTAAAAATCACACCCTAAACCCTCCTAAGTTCTGCTCTGGTTCACTCTGTCTTTATGGATTTACCTATTCTGGACATTTCATATAAATAGGTTCATAGAATATGTGGCTTTACTCACTTGGTATAATATTTTCAAGGTTTATCCATGTTGTAATATCAGTACTCCATTCCTTTTTATGGCTGAATAATATTCCACTGCATGGGCATATGGCATTTTGTTTTTCCATTCATCAACTGATGGAAATTTGGGTTGTTCCCACTTTCTGGCTATTGTGAATAATCATGCTATGAATATTTGTGTATAAATTACTTCTGTTTTTGTTGATGCAATTTGCAAGCTCTCTGGAAATACTTTTTAAAAAATCCTCTGGTCTTCACTGTTTCACTGTTTTTGCTAGATATAAGATGGTGATTCTTTCCGCTATGAAGGCATCTTTGAGGCCCTGTGGTAGAAAAGGGCACAGTACTTGGAGTATGAAGACATAGATTTGAATACTGGCTCTGTTGATTTCTAGATGTTTGACCTTGAACAAGTTCCATAGCCTCTCACAGTCTAATTTCCAAGACTATAATTTTAGAGAGGATTAGTGATGCCTGACCTCCAGGGTTGTTAAGAAGGTTAAACAAGAAGGGAATGGAAAAGCACATAGTAGATCCACAAAAGATGTTAGTTAAATTTATTCTTTCATTTATATACTATTTATTGACTGCCTGCTCTGTGCCATGTACTATCCCATATGCCTCTTAAAACCAATGAATAAAACAAATATTCCTACATTTATAAAGTTTAAAGTCTGCAAGGGGAAGCATTTACCCTATTCTTCGAATCAGCAACTTAGTGAATTTACATTTTATACCTCTCCCATCTACACTTATCCCCAGTCAACTTCCCTTTGGGGCTACTAGCCAGGGTTTCTACTTCTACAAAGACAAGAAAAGGAGGGAATTATTCTCAGGTACAGTTATAGGTTAAGAATTAGTAGGTTAGTTCCTCTATCTTCAATGGCACTGCTATCCAACAGAAATATAATGTGAGGCACATATGTAGTTTTAAATTTTCTAGTACCTACATTAAAAGGAAGTAAAAACAAACTGGCAAAATAAATATGTTTTATTTAACCCAACATATTCATTTCAACATAATTGATATAAAAATTACCAATGAGCTATTTTATATTCCTTCTTTGTAGTAGGTTTCCCACATCCAAGGGCAGAAGTGCAGACACAGAAAAGAAAGCAATGTGAGCATGGACACAGACAAGAGAGTGATGTATCTAATACGAGCCAAAGAAGGCCAAAGACTGCTGCCACAGCCAGAAGGTAGAAAGGAGAAAGGAAGGATTCTTCCCTAGAGTCTTCAGAGGGAGCGTGACCCTGCCAACATCTTGCTTTCAGACTTCTAGCCTAAGAATACTGAGAGGATACATTTCTGTTGTTTTAACCCACTCACGTTAGCGGTAATCTGTCACAACAGCCCTAGGAAACTACTACAGATTCTGATAACTCAGTTTGGACTGGCCATACTTCAAGGGCGCAATAGCCACATATGGCTAATTTGAGCACAATATTAAAGTCTTTAGAGGAGAAGTCCTCTGTGCTCATTTTCCAAAACCTTGCTTTAGAAATGAGAACCTTTGAGATAAGTCTTAATTGAGATCTGAAGGGGTGAGCCCTCTGCCTTAGAATCATTTCTTTCTGAAACAAAATAATCTGTTACCTTTCTTAAGGCAAAGGATTCTTGATTACTCTAAAAAGACAAAACATCCCAGCAATCCACTAGGGGTTTTGCAAAATAAGAAAACTATTTTTCTTTTATCTCTCTGAGCACAGAACTCACACTTTATTGTTCACCAAAATGATGAGTAATTGTACTCTAGCTGTAGGCTCAGGAGACATTCCTCCTTTATTTTCTGCTCTCCAAAGATGCTGCAACGTAATTCTATTTCCCTTTAAAATTAAGGAATAACATCTTTTTTTTGCGTTCATTACATCACAAAACAGAGAAAGAGCACAGGCCAATATCATACCTGTTAGTGGTTCACAGGCAAGGAAATAATAAGGCTCAGCAGAAAAATTAAATCATTTCAAAACTCAGGACACCTCTTCAACATAAAAAGCCCTTCCTGGGGCTTCCCTGGTGGCGCAGTGGTTGGGAGTCTGCCTGCCAATGCAGGGGACACGGGTTTGAGCCCTGGTCTGGGAGGATCCCGCGTGCCGCGGAGCGGCTGGGCCCGTGAGCCACAGTTGCTGAGCCTGCGCGTCTGGAGCCTGTGCTCCGCAACAAAGAGAGACCTTGAGGGTGAGAGGCCCGCGCACCGCGATGAGGAGCGGCCCCCGCTTGCCACGGCTGGAGAGAGCCCTCGCACAGAAACGAAGACCCAACACAGCCATAAATAAATAAATAAATAAAATTAAAAAAAAAAAAAAAAAAAAAAAAAAAAAGCCCTTCCTTTGTATCGTCAGGTATTCAATAAATTGCCCTGAAAGCCAGACTGACTTGAGTAAAAAGGCAGCATATGTACCGGGGGAAGAGTAAACCACTGGGTTATGAATCAGAAAGCCTAGGTTCCAGCTGATGCCATTGATGTCAGGAATATAACCTTGGGCAGATCCCTGACCACTCAGATTCTCATATGTAAAATTGGAATAATGACAATTTCTGCCTGACTTGCCTCTCAAGACCGTTTACTATGACTCTCAAGCTTTTTGGAAGTATCAGTCTCCTGGAGGGGGAACGTGAACTCAGCTCCAGAGATTATGATTCTGTAGGTCTGGCCTGGGGCCCCGGAACCTGCATTTCTGATAAGTTACCAGCTGATGCTGCTCATCCACGGACTACATTCTGAGAACCACTGGTTTGTAGTATTTTACAAGATGCTAAGCCCCATGAGGACAGGTACTGTGTGTCAATAGATGTCATAGCATAACTGTTAGAGGCCCTGGCTTTTGAGCTGGATAGGCCTGTATGAGCAGGGCCTGTATGAGCTCTAATTCCTTGGGCAGGTCATATAACCCCTTATTATCTAGGAAATGGGTTGTTCTGAGGTTAAATGGGATATTGCACTCAAGAATGTGATACTACATCTGGCACAGAAATGTTCAATAGACGTTTACTCTTAATGTTATTATTGTGCCTGTCTCTAGCCCTAACAGATTTGTTAAACAGACTGTTCAGCAAATATTTTATAGACTAACAAGTGCTAAACACATTAAGGGCATTATTAGGGTGGTGTGGGGCTACATCCTCATCAAACTCTGTTCTTGCTACAGATGAAATACATGGTTAACATCACCAATGGGAGTCTGGGAGGAGAGAAGAATGGAAAGGAGTCTGCTCGAGCCCACTCCAACACATGCATTAGGGTCTTCTATGTGCTCCTTTCTTTATCTTAGTTGTTTTGTGTTTTTTTAGCAAAATGCATTTTAAAAATCTTCCGTCATTTTGAACCACAGGATCCTTCTCGTTTTAGAACCCTTAACTCTGCAACTTGATAAATTTCTAGGAGGCCCATCATAGATACCTCCCCAGCTTTTTCCCAGTGCCAGGCCCCCAGATAGTTGGCTCCACTGGCACCTGCCCCAGGGACCTTGTTGCCAGGAGGCAGACCCTAAAAGTTGTGGCTGCTAAACATGCATATGGATGCCTCCTGGCTTGTTGCTGCTGGTGGTGATGATGGTGATGATGATGGTGACGATGATGATGGTGATGATGACGATGATGGTGGTGGTGGTGGTGGTGATATTAACAGCAACTAACACTTATTTCATGTTACTAAGCCAGACATCTTCCTAAGTGCTCTACACATATAAATAAGTTTAATCAATTTAGGTATTTATTTTTCAGAGAAGCTTATCATTATTATTATATCCCTATTTTATAGATGAGGTCACATCTATAAAGGTGGGGGAAGGGAAACAAAGGTGCAATGAACTCTGCTTCAACCACTGAAGAAGAGCGAGACACCCGTGTGCTAAGAAGCTGATAGTGGTGGCATCAGCACCAGCAGCAGTGCAAAGAGGACAGAGATGATCTTTCACTTAGAGCTAAACTACATTGTTAGAGAGAAGCACAATCCTAGCACTGGCAGGTCCTCTAATACGGGCTAAATGACTCAATGAATGACAGTTCACACTCAGTGTTGCTTGCAAGGATCAGACACTGCACTAAGTCCAAAGAACATATACATGATCTCAATCCTCATAAACACCCCAATAAACACTTATTTTGTCCATTTTATACGTGGGGAAAAAAAAGCAACCCAAGACTTAGGGAGATAAAATAGCTTCATCACACAGCTGATAAGTGGCAGATCTGTCTATTTCATTTCAAAACCCATGCTCTTAACTTCCAGGTCCACTTCATCTCCAGGTGGTGTTTCTGGTTTGGTAGGAGATGCCACGGCTATTCCTTCACCTGCCCTCCACCTCTGAGGCAGTATCATTGATCCCACATTTCAACCAAGCATTATCACATTAGCTGATATTAAATGCATACAATGTTTGGATTTTTCACTTGTCTGTTTTTCTCCCCTCTTCCTAATTTATTCCATTCAACAGAGTTCAATCTTTTTTTTTTTTAAATACATGTCCCAGACTCTATCAGCAAGGGAGTTTTAGTTAGAGTTAAGACAACCAGCCTGGCTGAGCATGTCTAATGAAGCCATTAATGATTTTGCTTCAGGAGAGGTCTTAAATTGACTATTTCTAATAACTTTTGGTTTGTATCACTGCTACTATATGTCCATGCCGGTGGGGATATAAAATTGCTGCAGTTTCTTTATTTACCTCAACATCTTTATTACTGATTAATATTTTCCCATCATGAAATGTATTTAAGTACTTAAATTGATATTCAAAAGGAGTTTTCCATTTGCTGTTTATTATTTTTTGGGTATATTTCTCCCTATTCTTTTCCTGAATTTTCTTCACTGGAGTCACTGCTTTTTAATCTAGTTATTAGCTTTCTTCTTGCTAAATCTTTCTACTACCTTGGCTTCATTTCATGGCCATGGTTTTGAGACAGCACAGAGAAACAGGAAATCCATTCTTTGGCTGCAGTCAGCATGACTGTAAATGCACTGGCCAGCCAGTTTCTTAGAAAGAGAGACAATAAAATAAAAGTTCAGTACAGAACTAGGCTTTGCAGTAACTGTGTGAAAACTGACATTTACTCAACTCTCTTTTGATCTTAATTGAACACTTGTTACTTTTGCAAAAACAGGCAGTACTAGGTTTAATATCTGTCTGGAATTGTGAATTATGTGAGAGCTGTCTGTTCTTCTATTTATTCTGGGGAAACATATGAGAGTCTTGAGAAGTGAAATACTGTTCCTGGCTGCTGCGCTGTGAGGCCAAGCTTTGAAACTCGCTTCTGTGTTCTCTGCATACTGGTGGGGCTATATGGGCCTGATGGTGGGGAGCGGGGGGATGTTTCAGGGCAGGTCCTGAGCTTTGCAGGAATGTTTGATTAAGGGGTAACTCGATAAGATTGTGCTTATCGAGTTCTACTATCAACATCAACAAATACTGGAGGTTCCTACTGTACATGCGCGTTCTCTGACCCTAGAATAAGACAAAACCATCTACGGCCTACATTAGTCTTAGTGATAAGACACTTCCTGAGCCTAAAATGCCTTCTGAGGACCACTGGGCAGTGTCTCCACATGCTCTGATTGCAGGTGATGGCCCCTGGTTTGCATTTCTTACTGCCATAGATTCAAGCTACACCCCTGTGATTAACTATTCAACCCAGGCCTCCTCCTTGCTCCAGTTTTGAGAACACTCACTAATCCCAGAATACGCCTCACGTGAATGACACAGGACCCTTTCTGCCCTGCCCACCCCAGATGCAGCTGTAACAGCAGCAGAAATTTTGTGAACAGATCAACAAAATGCTTACATTTGGAGAGGATGCACTTTCTCAAAAAGAAATAACTGCTGAAGTTGGTAAACCGCACCACAGAGACGGGAATAAATTTAGCCTCTCTGAAACCAACATCAACTGAGACTACATCAAACATATATTTTTTTCACCCATTCACAGAGGGTTTTTAAATGTCTTCACACCTCTTGTTCCATATGAACATATGGACCAGCCATTTTATTCTTTTTCTCAAATCTGTCAATGTGAACAGAATCAGTAACACAAGTAAGGCGGAGGATCTGTGGGAAATTTCATATTAGATAAATGCAGTTTCAGGCTTAGCTGTAACCCTTCAGCATATATATCTGCCTTTCAAATCATGTGTTTAGCTAGAACTATACTTTCTTAGAGTTAGAAAGGACTTTAAGGGACCATCTGTTCAACACCCTCATTGTACAGAGGTGTAAACTGAATCCCAGAGAGGCAAAAACAACTTTCCCAGCAGCTGGCTAATAATAAAACTAGTAAATAGTAAAGCAAGTAAAAGACTAAAACTACCTGGCTGCAGGACCTGGATAATACCTCCAGGCGTATCCATGTAGAGGCAGGCGTGCGTGTACTCACATAAGTACTGACACGCATGTACACATATGGATCCACAGCCCAGTCAACACCTCAATAATCTCCGTCAAAACCATGTTTTCTGTCTGGTTTCATCCTAATTACTGATATGACCAATACTGGGCTGCTTTTCTGCTACTAATTGGCGTGTGCATGTTTTTGGTTTGGATTCCCCCAAAAGCAGAGCCTGAGAGAAGGACCTGGAAACAGTTTATTTGGAAGATAATTGCAGGAAGTAGGAGTGAGAAGGAGAAGGTAGAAGAGGGTACTGTGGGCAACGGGGCTCCAGTCTTGCTGGGGACCTCAAAGGAACCGTGTAGAATGTGCCTAGGTGTTCTCCTTCTAAATGACAGGCCCTGAGACCTTTATCTACTGATTCTCATGCCCCATTGTGTGAGGACTGCACTGAAGAAGAGAGTTAGGTTCTCATAGTTCCCCTTGCTTGTGACTTTAGAGAAAGGCTTGAGAAACAAAAATACAAAACAGGGACAGTTAACCCAGCCGTGGTTGAAAGCAGAAATGGGTGAGGGGATTGGGAGATTGGGATTGACATATATAAACTAATATGTATAAAATAGATAACTAATAAGAACCTGCTGTATAAAAAAATAAAAACAAAACAAACAAACAAAAAAATGGGCGAGGGGGTGCTGCACCAAGAACAACTGATACACAGTTCAAGGCACAATAACCACTTTTAATACTTCATATATTTCAATCTAATTTAAACAACACAGTTGTATGTATTAGCCTCAGAGGTGGCTGGTTCACTGCCTTAACATGAAAGGGACTACAGCATGCCTTGTGTCCAGAGTACAGCTTGAAATTGGAGACTGGGTCTCTCTCTCCTTTCTGGTCAGTAGGCGGCATTTGTTCATTTGACATATGTTTATTTATTTAGTGAATGGCACTATGCACTAGGCATTTTGAAGATGCTGGGCATATAGCAGTGAACTAACAAGATAGAAATGCCTGCCTTAACAAAGCTTCAGTCTGGTCAGGAAAGACATTTAGCATAAAGACAAAACTTATAGTTATTCATATATTGATAAGAACTCTGAAGAAAAACAAGAAGAGGGGTATAAAATGTTGGTGAAAAGAATTATTGCTATTTTATTTTATTTTATTTATTTACTGTGGTCAATAAAAGCCTTACCAATTAGGTGGCATTTGAGCACAGATCCAAAGAAGGTTAGAGAGCAACTGATGGGAACATACAGGGCAACAGCATTATTGGAAAAAGTCAGTAGAAAGATCCTAAGGTCTACTTACTTGGCACTGTGTCTAATAACAAATAAAAACTGAGTGCTTGAAACAGACTTCGCAACCTTGTGGGCTAGGAACAGCCTCTCCCCGGAAGACCACTTTGATTTGTTTCATACAGCCTTTTAATTTTTATTTTAAAATTAATTTGAGTTAGTTGGCAATGTTAAATAATTAGGAGATTTATTCATAAAAACTCAAAAAACTGGGAGACCTGGCATATAGGACCAGAGCGGTGCACTGGTTGGTACTTTAATGGGACATGTTTGGTCCAGTTTTCTGGAGTCACCAGCCTTCCCTCTTGTCAGCAGGAGTCACTATTCCTTTAAGAATGTTTCATTGATTTGTTAGCTTCCTTGCTCTTCTAGGTAGTTGGGTTATGTGTTCCCTGTTACTGTGTTCATCAGTAGTCTTTTCTGTTTTTTAATTACTGTCAGAGACTGAGTCTAGCTTTGGTAAGACAGAACATTTCCATTGTACCATAAATTACCAATCAATTCCTTAAATAATTAGCAGACCTTTCAAGGTGCATCCCTTGCAGGAGGAACCTGTTTATATATTTGGATCTTCTATCTTATTTAGGGAATAAGATCAGGAAAAAGCATATTTGAGATTCACTAATTATGAAAAACATAATAGACATAAATTATTTTCCTTGCCAAAAACTCACCAAGAAATACATGACTAAGGAAGTATAGAAAAGGAAAAGAATGAACAGTTAAAGAAATCTGTTCAAAATTCAGAGTGTCGAATGCTATGTAAATTAATAAAATCAAGACAAATAGCAAGAAAACAAAAACATTAATTAAAGCTTGACTTTATTTACACTGAAGGAGGCATATGGTAAGGGGATATTAATGCCATGTAAACCAGTTCACAAAAAAGACTCACCAAAAAATCAATATACTGATTTCCTTCAAAAAACTAAGTGAATAAAAAAGACACAGATACACATCTTGGGTGAAAATTCCGAGTTTTTCAAAACACCACTGAGGAGATTAATGGCTTCCTTGATTTTCAACCCTTTAATTTCTGATATCTACTCAGCACAGTGAGTTACATAAACACATTGCTTTGGTCAAACACTGAGAAATCGATTCATTATGTTATGCTTTAGAGAATATGTTTCTCCCAGAGTCAGGAGAAGTTAGAGCCAGACTATCTCAGTTGAGGACTTTGGGGAGGGTCAAGGGTCATGAAAAGACTGGAGAAAAGGAAATGAGGCACAGAGCCTGAGGCACTGGCTTGGGGAGGGGGCGGAGATAAAGCTCCTGACCAGATGAGGGAGAAAAGTAATAGTTCTAAAAGAGACAGCTAGATGCCAACAGGTCCATGATCAGGGAATGGCGAGGATGCTGTGAACCTAACTAAGGCAAGAAGTTTAGGATTTGAAGGTAGGGCATTCTAAAGTTTGTAAGTGGATGGGGGTTTACATTTAGAAAAACGCAGGAAGAATGAAAACCAAAATTTAAAGAGTACGTTTGCAACCGTTTACTGGACAAATTGACAAGATAGCCACAAGGCTGTAGAGTGTGCTGGTCAAAACGATGGAATCTGGAGTTAGTCAGCTTCGGGTTGGAACCTTATTTTCTCTACCACCTCCTGGCTTGGTGACCTTGGGTGAGTTTCTTAACTTCTTAATGCTTCAGTAATAATATTAATAATAATAGCGACACAAGTAAAAATAAAGAGTAAATACTTCCTAGTGATCATGAGACAATGAAATAAAAGTACACGGAGGGCTTAGCACAGTGCTGGCATGAGTCAGGGATCCATACATGTAAGCACTACCGTTACCACCTTTAATTACTCAACAATTGCACATAATCTGCCGTATCAAGCTGTCGGTCAATATAGCTATAGAACGCAGCTAATAGACTTCTGTGTCTGTCTTGCTTAGGAGTATATTCACAGATATTAACACAGAGCTGCCTCTTTGTAAAATACTCAATAACATTATTTGAATGAATGCATGAATCAATGTCATGATGATCCAAAAGTCATTTTTTGTTCTATGTTGTAAAAACACAGATATATTCCAGGTGTCCCTCTTGGACTTGACACTCTGAATAAGAAAGCAGGTGAACTAGACTCATTTCAAAAAGACCTGGAAAGACACCCACCATCCCAACCTGGAAACCAACTCTCAGTGCATGCTGGACTTAGGCAGCGTCAACACTGTGTTATGTATGTCAGCTGGCAGGCTCCTATCTTCCAGAAAACCAAGGAAGTAATAAATAGCATGTTTGAACTTTTTAAAGCCCTTGTCTAGCGGGTGACCATGAAAGTATGGTAAAAGCCTTGTGTCTATGCTTTCCGGCTCCTGCTAAGCTATAGGTGTATTGACATGAAAAAGAAAGTATCAAAAGACGGAGTGATAGCAACAAAGATATTGAAAGAGTCACCCAGATAAACTTCCATCCAATGACATCAAAGTAGGCAATACTCTAGACTATATTATCAGTTTTATTGCCCAATATCTCTGTGCAATTGAGCACTGGAATGAGCACAAATAACAACTTTCAAACTAAATAATGGCTCAAAAAACTCTAAAAGGACCAGAGAGACAGGTGAAACATCAATGTCTAGCTTTGGATACACCACCATGAAAAGAGGCACTAAAAGACTATCAGGAGAGAGTATTCAGAAGTGTCAGCAAACGCTAGTCATAGTAGCGTGCACTCTTACGATTTTATCACTGCCATCTAAAGTGAAGGCCCACTTTTGAATTAGTGTAAAATACAGTGGCATTTTTAAATCAAAAAGTTTTAAAATGACACTCTACCTGCAAGGCACAACATGAATGACTGCAGCACCAGCAGTTCCCATGGCAACCTCATCTTCAGTTTCTGAGGTCAAAGGAGTTTCAAGTCCAATAACAGGTGAATAAAATAGCTGTTTCTTTTAAGTTGTATTCAACCTTTAATCTGTGGGAGAGAAGAGACATTACAATGAGATTTGAGAATACTTCTCCTTGTGCTCTCTGCAAATTTATCTTTACTTGAGTACAAATAAAAATGACTTCTGGAAAACTACTATTGAAGAAGAGAAAGAATGTTAAATTTTGAATATGAAGCAAATAAGGCTCCTTTCCTGCTTCCTAATAAGACGTGGGCAGAGACTGAAGCTGGTAGGTCCCTGTGGCTACTGAGTACAGGTAAGAACAGCTTCTGATTAGATGTGAACCAACCCTTTCCAGTCCCTTAGTTTCCAGGCCCTGTTCTTATTTATTTTCCAATTAATAATACACCCAAAATAGTGAATACAGAAGAAATGCCACTGAACAAAATAGGGCTAGCATTGGTGGACTTTAATGAGAAATTCTGAAGTCTTAGCATGGAGTTACATGTATGAAAAATCATAACTACCCCATCAATTCAAACATTTTTTTCCCCCAATGCTCCACGTTTCATCCCCAAAATGCAACAGAAATGTGCAGCTCCAGTGCCTACAGAGAAAAATCCTACTAACTATGAGGAGCTGTCTACTAGGTTCTTTTGGACAAATCCAGAGCATGAGTAAGAACAGTCATTCTTCCGTTAGCCAGGAATCTTAAAACAGGAGAACTCTGTGGTGAAGAGAGGCTGCTTGTTCTGTGTACGATGTACAAAGCAGGTAAGTGGATGGGTGAAGCAGGCGGCATTCACGGGCCCTTGGGAGGGCAAGGGCACACCCTGTCTGAAGGGGCAGGTACCCACCCCCCCCAGCTCATGCTGATGGCTAACGTGTGGGGCATAGACCTAGAGTTGCAGGAGCACTTACAACTTTTCAAAGAAAAGTTGAAAATATTATTGTATTTTGAAAATCTCTCAAGTTTTAAATGTTGGAAACCACTTCAAAAGATTATTTTAAAACATTGAGGGAGCAAACACCACCAAATTGCCTTCAGGGGCCACAGTTTTGCAACATGACCTCGGTAAAACAGAACTCACGCTGTGCTTGGCTTGCTCTCATCCACTCATCCCTTCTCCCATCCATCCTGTGAGCCAGCCACGGATTTATGCATCTGTGGAGTGCCTTTTGCTTGCCAGACACTAGTGAGGCACCGGACTTGCCAAAATGGAGATTCCAGCTGTATGTAGCCGTAAGAATCTCCTACTCCAGTGGGGTCAGTTACCTGCAGTTTCGTAAAACTGCAACACAACATGCCATTTTGAAGGAAGGAGGACAGTTTCTGGACTTCATAAAGGAGATGAGCTCCTACTGGTGTTTGAAAGATGAGAAGGATGCTTCTTCCTATTCATCGTTTAACCAAATAAGGGAGAAATCCAGGAAAGCAGAAGACACACTCTGTTTACAGCTTGGGCGGTAACCAGTTGCCAGGTCCTGGTTATGCACCCCACCCCGCCTCTCTCCCAAGGTTGTTTCAAAAGAAACTTCCTGGTTAAGTAAATGAAACCTCTTTGAAAACCACACAGCACCATATGAATGCTAGATATGATTATTATTGTAGCCCGGATATTTTTTAAGCTGATGATAACCTGGGTCTTCTCCTCTCACTGCCACTTACCAGGAAAACACTGAGCGAACACAGGTTTACATGAGAGCATGGATCAACATGGACTAATATGAGCTCCTCAATCAAGGGCTCTTAGCATTAATTGATGCCACGTGGTCACTCAGAAGCCTTTATGTTTACCATGAAGCTAAGAGAAAGTGAAGAACCATCATTAGAGAACTCGTCTTTCTTTTGTGCCCTTTAATAGCTCAGTTTCTGATAAAGCCAGACTAGATACGTTGTGAAGACAAAAGGGACTCTTTCTTAACTTCTCATGTGCTGATGTGGCTGAAAAGTGGGCCGTGTCTCTAACTGGATATGTTCAGATACTCTTCTGACATGCATGGTGATTAGGCCATTTTAGATAAACAGGATGTGCTGATCAATGAAAACTATTAATGTCTTTAGCAAATGATCAGGGTATTAATAATTAATTTTGCGACGGAAATGTCATCTCAGACCAGCGGATTGATCTACATTGTTAAGCAGTTTCTTGAAGCAATTAAAATTAGCTTAGAAAATGTATCCAATTACACCATAAAGATTGAATTCAAGATAGGATGCTATTTACAGTGTGTGTTCTGTTAAGAGCTGTAGATTTTTAAGGATGAACTATTTCAAGAACCCGACTGGCGTTTATTTACATCCAGGTAGGTAAGGCTCACCTTCACTAATCAGAAATAATGGGGTCATTGATGGTAATTCGTCTGGTGGGCAGTCGTAACCAGAGCACAGGGTTTTCTGAAGGGAGCTGAAGATTCATGAATCTCATGTGGGACTGTGGTGCAGGATACAAAGTTTCATAATTTCAGTTTTTCTGCCAGAACCAGAAAGCAAGCTGTGGGATGAGGCGAGAGTTATGGCAGTAATAGATCTCCCCTGCAGCCTGGAGCTCTCTCTGGTTTACCCTAAGATGGCTGTAGGAAAAGGTAGTGTACTCAGCACTAACTGTGGGACCCTGACCAAGAATTAGACTCGTAAATCCTGGGGAGGGGGCCACACAATGAAACAGGACTGGGTTGCTTTCTCTGGCTGAGCCAGAAGGACATGAATAATTGAGAATCCCACAGTTTATCTGTACACATTGCTCCACACAGCAAAACTCCTCCAGCCTCCAACACTTCAAACAATTCTTATATAGCAAGAGTCATGCTAAAGTACTCAGTCTAAAGTGTGTAAGGCAAATCATGATGCAGTTCTTCCATAAACATCTTGGTTTCCAAGAATCTACATGCAGGCAGGGTCTCATCATATAATGACTGCTTTTAGCACTTTGCTAAATTAAAATTCTGCTGGTATCCAAATGCTCTAATTCAGCTCAACAAATAAGCAGGTGTGCTTACTGGGGGCAGGGACAGTGCTAGGGGGTGGAGGGGCAGAGGTGATGTAGGTGAGAGCCCTGTCCTCAAGGAGCTCACTGCCTACTTGGCGAGAAAGGCGATTAAACCAGGCATTATATTTCAGTGGGATTCACATAATGAGTCTATTAAGGACAAGGTGCTAAGGATGCTGAAGGAACATCACCTAACTGAGCCAGGGGGTGGGGTAGGGCAGGGGCTTCAAGAATGCTCTGCAAAGGGGCTAACAGTTTGAACTGTGTCTTAAAGGATAAATAAGAGGGAGGAAGGAAATTCTAAGCCAAGTGACAAGGGCAACTGACAGGCATGAGAATTTAGAGAGAATCTTCAAGTTACTGCAACACAAGAAAATGGAAGAAGCACAATGGGCGAACTCACAGGTGTGCTCTAATCTTGGCCCTACATTCTCCAGCTGTGTGGCTCATCTGTAAAATAACAATACCCATCATCCAGGCTTACTGTAAGGATTAGTGAGAGGGTATGGAAGGCACCAAGGTCAGGGCCTTGACACTTAGTAGCCACCCTTGCTAAACATAGTACAGCACTGCCTAAGCCAGGTACCTGATCCCCAAACAGCCTTGAATGTATATTAAAGAGTTTGGACCTGAATCTGAAGACTAAGAGAGGGTGAAAATGACTTTAAACATGGGGAAGTTCTGAATAAACTTGGTTTCCCTGTATGGGGATCTGCTTTACATGCAATCCCCAGAAGCAGAGAATAACTATTTTCCCCGTTGCTTGTCTCCTCTGCTCAACAGGTGAACTCAATTACTAAGTATACTCTAAGTATACTTCCAATATTCAACACATTTTTCAAAACCTCATGGCAGTAAGACAGAGTGGGAAAACACTGGATTTGGAATTAAGCGAATTGAGTTCTTTCTTCCTGGTTTTGCCACCAATTATCAATTTTGGGGAAGCCACAACCTTTGTAAACATATTTGCTTATCTATAGTTTGGGACTCATACCATGAGCCCTATCTTTCTCACACGTGTGTTGTAAGATTTAACTGACCTATGTTTTGAAAGTGAATATCAATTATTCTTATTGTGTAAATTCTAATTCAAATCCCCTCCGAGATTTTAAACTTTACAAAGGTAGTAATATTTGTTTTTTCGTAGGTATTTAAGAGGCTCATGGAGAATTACATGGCACAGAGCAGGCAGTCAATAAATAGTATGTAAATGAAAGAATAAATTTAACATCTTTCATGGATCTACTGTGTACTTTTACATTCCCTTCTTTTTTAAAAAAATTTATTTATTTATTTTTGGCTGTGTTGGGTGTTCGTTTCTGTGCCAGGGCTTTCTCTAGTTGCGGCAAGCAGGGGCCACTCTTCATCGCGGTGCACGGGCCTCTCGCTATCGCAGCCTCTCTTGTTGGGAGCACAGGCTCCAGATGCGCAGGCTCAGTAGTTGTGGCTCACGGGCCTAGTTGCTCCGCGGCATGTGGGATCTTCCCAGACCGGGGCTCGAACCCGTGTCCCCTGCATTGGCAGGCAGATTCTCAACCACTGCGCCACCAGGGAAGCCCTACATTCCCTTCTTATTTAACCTTCATCACAACCCTGGAGGTCAGGTATCACTAATCCTGTTTAAAATTATAATCTTGGAAATTAGACTATGAATGGAACTTGTTCAAGGTCAAACATCTAGAAATCATCAGAGCCAGTATTCAAATCTAGGTCTTCATACTTCAAGTGCTGTGCTCTTTTCTACCACAGCAACAGAAACGTAAATAAAGCAATGTGTCTTTAAAGGGGTGCCATAAAGTTCTGGTGGTAACCTTTCTCACTCTGCGTTTCATGTTGCCCTTCTGCAGAATAGAAGCCAGATACCAGGGAGCAGAGGTACAGAATCTGCACAATATTCATAATGCAAAGTAGAGCATGGGTTTCAGAGCTGAGAACTTGTCAGAAGACTGCATTTCACTAGTGTGAATTCAGAACTTCTTGTGAGAGCACAGCTGGGAATGCTTCTTTTCCTCTAAACGTAAGAACAACAGGAACATTTGTTTTCTTCCTAATTATTATTTAGGATGCAGCCATTCTTAAGGCAAGAATTTTAAAAAGGATCATCCACAGCTCCCAGTGTATAGTTGAGCATTTTCTAACTCTACAATTAACTAATAAGCGGTGCAGTCAATCATAATGGCGAGGAAGCAGTGAGCAGAACTGAAAGCAGGAGACACATCCAGCTTCCTCAGAAAGCAACCTGTCAATCATTTCAAGGGAAAGTGGCATATAGTCAAATCTTAATATTCAGTCAGTCAACAAATATTTATTGAGTGCTCATTATACAAATGGTAATATGCAGAATGCAAAGAGTCAAGGTCAAGGCCTCTGCCCACAAAAGGATGACAACTCAGCTGGGTAGAAAAGATTACTGACTATATAACTTAGTTTATATGCCAACTTAGGGGTACAAAATAATCTATACTTTCTATCCTTATGGTATCTGGTCTACAGGTTCTTCTTGGATAATGAAAATTCATATCAATCAAACTAGCTTAATAGATTTTCTCCTTGTACCAGCTTTTTACTCTTCTACAAGAAACATATTTCCATGTCTATTTCCTTGAGGTCTTCCCTACTTCAGTGGAGACTGAAATCAGCAGTCTGCCAGGAATGTGAAAAAAATGTGTGTTGCTTGGTTTCTCTTTGGATTGCTTGTCCCTAGCATCTGAAAGTATTAAGAGGACGGTGTAAAGAAGATATAAAAGGGACTGGATAATACGTTTGGAAAACTGCACTTATTAACCAACAGGTAGGCACGCATGAGATGGAATTCCTTATGTAGATGGTACCCAGCTACTCAGTGGCTGATTGGGACTCTATTTCCATCATAAGATCACATTTCAGAGGACTTTGAGGACAGAGGGTCAGCTAAATGGGAACAATTATCCCCATAAAACAATTATCCCCAAAAAAGCCTTTTAAAAGTCTTTCTAGGCAAAATGGTGTCTGCCACTTGTGGCAATTCTAACCAGAAATATGATGATTACATTAAGACACACTCTGGCATAAAAGCCAGCTAGCCAACATCTTATCAACTCAGTCACTGAAGGATATCTTTTAGACATTCTGAGAGCCAAAAGAATTCTACAAACTATTTATGAAAAATCCCATATTAAAGTTTCTTAGAACATATACGCACTACCACTTTCTCAACAGATTTTCTCCTTATAAAACCTTATTCTCCTTTGATGTTAGACCTTTACACTTTGCTACTCAGGAGACCATCTTAAAAACAAGAACTGAAGTCACTGCAATAATCAAAGTGTGTTATTTCAAAAGATCACTGGATTGAGATTCAGAACAACTGGGTTCCTAGCTCAGTGCTGTTATTTACTTGCTGGGCAAGTTTCTTTACCAATAAAAGCAGTCTGGATCAGACTGTTTCTAAAAATCGTTTAAGTCCTGTTGCATCATTACATCAGAAACACGGTGTGTATTCAAAAGATTTAATTCAATAAATGAACGGTGGTCACTCTGCCTTTGTCATCACCAATTAGACATCTCACAATTTCTCAGATGACATCATCTTCTCAAGCGTCAAAGTTGTCTGAGATACACTGCTTTTAAGTTCTATGTATGGTGCTGTTACTGCAATGTAATCCCAGGCCACAAATACATATTCACCATTCATAGTCTCCACCAGGTAATCACTTACTGAACTACTTTCTAAAGCTGTATTTAATTTTTACTTTTATTAAAGTAATACATAAACATAGCTTAAATACCTACTCCTACTCCCCTCAGAGAACTGCTTCCCAAGGAAAACAGGTTGCCTTTCTGATATGTACCGCAATCTTCACAAAAAAAAATGCTTATACTACTATATCTTGATTTGGGGGTCTTATGTATTATTAGTTTCTTTTATGGATGACAATAATTCAGCTTTCTCATATAATCACTCCCAATGACAGACACACATACACAACACACACACAAACGTCTGGTTCCACTGTTGTCCAAATTTAGTTACATCATTTAATTTGGTTAATAATTTTTCAACTGAGTCCCAGAGTAAACTGCTTATGCTTCCTTTCTGTAATAGTTGGGTTTTTTAAGACTTAATAATTTCCTCTTTATTTGCTTAGGTTTCTAAGTATATATTACAGATTCATTCTAAACATTCTATCATATCTAATGCTTTCATTATGTTCAAACACACCTTGTAGCCCATCAGCTTTAATAA
Source organism: Balaenoptera physalus (assembly GCF_965194825.1). Lineage (NCBI taxonomy): Eukaryota > Metazoa > Chordata > Mammalia > Artiodactyla > Balaenopteridae > Balaenoptera > Balaenoptera physalus. Next base: position 97,396,868 of record NC_138896.1, on the reverse strand, counting down.
ATACTTATTTAGGACATGTAGATACTGAACACTTCTACATTTCAGTTGAAAAACAAACAGATATGGTTTGTGTTCTAGCATCTTTTAGATGAAAACAGAAAAGCCTTGCATTCAAAGATATAATTAAATACATTATGCAATTATTCATATATGAAACTTACATATTTGTGAGTTTCCAATACAACATATGTAATTAAAAAGCAACATAAAAGGATATGTGATTAAACTATTAAACAACGTTGGAGGCAATGTAATGGTAGAATGTAATATGAAATAACAGAGGAGATGATAAATAATAGATATTCCTTACGAAGCACTTATTATATAGTAGTCCCTTATTAAGTATTAACACATATAATCTTTAAAACAACCCTTTAAGTAGACAACAATATCATTTGAAAGGTTAAGTACGTTATCTTTAGTTAGAGCTGAGAAGTAATGGAGATAGGACATAAACTCTGAATATTTTCCCCAGAAATTTACTGAAGTATATTTTACATACACTGATAGGCATTCTTTATAGTGTAAAGTTTAATGAGATTTCAAAACTTTATGTAGTCATATCACTACTATACCACCAAGATGTAGAATATTTCCATCACCCTAGAAAGCAACCCTAAAAGTTTAACTTCAGAGTATAGATGTTTATCCATTCTCCTGAAATTCTCCCAAATAGTTATAACACAGGCTTATTAACTGTAGTACGTGTAAGATACATGTTTTTTTCTTCCTCTTATTTAGACTGCTTCTCTGACACTTCATCTTCCCTTTAGAATATCATTCCCATATTAGTACACTCTCAGTACAACAGAAATGAGAACAAAATTAGATCATAGCAGAAGACAGGAAAAGACACGGTACCTCCATGGCCCCTTCCCAGGGAAAGCAATGCTAATTGAGCATGGCAGCTTCTCCCACTTAGCCCAAGGGCAGTCCCAGAATCTTTTCCAGGTAGGATTTCAAGCAGGCACAACAAAATCAATACGGTTTGTAAGTAACATAAAAACTTCTTTGCCTTCCCTATGGTGGTTGAAAACATCAGCTTTAGAATCACACAAGCCAGCTTTAAATCCCAGCTCTACCATTTAGTTGTTGACCTTGGGCAAGTCATTTAACCTAGGTTAGCCTTACTTTTCTCTTCAGCAAAGTGACGGTGATGATTCAGGGCTGTTGAAAGGAATATAAGAGAACATCTCCTTAGTTGGATTCTGCTAAAAAAGTTGAGCATGGCTTTGAGAAGGTAAACTTGTCGGGAAAAGAAGATGGACAGTCAGTGGAAGCACCTGGCTTCAGGAGACACATGGATGCAGGAAGCTCGCTGTGACAAAGGGGAAAAACCCATGACCCACTGCATTCCCACCCGAGCATCAGAGCAGAGTGCGTGGAGGAACCTGGGGAAATTGCAGGGGGCGGAAATGACATTTCCCAGAGACGCCAGTCTTAGTCTTGCTTTCTGGGTAATGGGAAGTAAACTTTGCAAACTTTCTTAAGGCTGCTACCAACAGAGCAGGAAAGAAGCGTTCTTAGCAATCATCTCACGTTTGTTTTCCTTCTGCCCACTGGTGTGCTGCAGAGTGCCAATTCTGCTAAACTCCCAAATAAATCACTGGTAATGAAGCATGTTGCACATACAGACAGCAACAGGCATTTTTTAATCACCTAAACCAAAGAAGAGCTAAAGGTAAGCACAAAACACTCTAATACCTAATATATTAGCTGTCAGATTTAAAGTGGAAAGAACCGTGTGACTTTCAGAGCTTTTACTTGGATGCACTTAGTGGGGAAGTAAAGCTACCAGTATATTCATCACTATGCACAGCTTGCTGATTGCTTGGACAGCCAAATCAGACAGGTGGTAGCCTAAAACAGAGTCTGTATCTACTTAATCAGAAGTAGAAATAAGACTGCAAACATAAATGCACAAATTATGACAGGCTATAAAAATAAACAGGCTAAAATCATTTATCCTCTGTACTTCACTCACAAATTATTAACTAAATTTCTACTAATTGACATGCCACATGATACAGAAATGAATAAGACACACATAGTCTGCCCTCATGGAGCTTATTTTATTCTACTGGCGGTGTAAATAACACAGTGCTCTAGGGGGGCTGGTAACAGTGGACAACCAGGAAAGCGTGTCAGTAAGAATCAAGAGTGTATATGACCTTTGGAAACAGACCTGTGTTCTAATCTTGGTTTTCTATATCCAATGCTTGAAATGTTTTGGAAAAGTTATTTGGATGCTCCAATTTTTTGTCTATAAGATGGAGACTGCCATCTACTTCAGAAGTGCATAGGGAAGTATGTGAGCTAATGCATGGAAAATGGTTAGCACTCTAAGACAGTCTTAACATCGACTTTGTCTTACCTAGGGGAAGCTTAGAAGTCTAAGTGGAGTGTGGGACATGAAACTACCCTACTCTTTAGTGAAGTGGTAAAACAGGATTTATATTCATAGCCTGCCATCTCATGAAATGGTAAATTGTACATTCTAGATCCTGTGCTATTATTTATAGATATAAATATACTGGAACATTCATCTAAATAAAATTCGATGAATAAACAAAGTATGTTAGGCACTTGATGTCATAGTAGACAAAGTCCTGTCATCATGGAGTTTGAATTCTAGTGCACTTTCCAGTTTATTTGCCCATGGAACTCATTTTCTTGAAGAATAAGCTAAATTCCTATAGGCACACCTCAGCATCATTCTCATTTGGTCTAGGACTGCAGGCAGATGATAGGATGTTCCCAGATCATTTGACAAACTCTTTTGAATTTTTGTTTGGTATCGAAGTTTTCCAGAAATCCACTGCATATTATACAAAACTATTTAAGCAAGTGCTCGCCTCCATTTTCTTGTTTTATTTTATTTTTTTTGCACCCTGATCTGTATCTCAGGCATGAAAGATGATAGAGAGAGAAAACAACAAGCTTTTTTCTTGAGTACATACTACGTCTGTTACTATCCAAAGATTTTACATGAACTATGTAATCCTCACAGTAACTTGAGGAGGTAGGTATATCATTATTTCCATTTGTCAAAGAAGAAAGTGAGGCTTGGAGAGGCAAGTGAGTCAGTTACTTCTTTGGTATTCCTTCCACTGCTTTCTCCTAGACCTGTAAGTTGCTAACTTCTTCTCAGCCTATTGTATCAGGGCCGATAGCGGTGATATTCCAAAAGAAAAATAGAGGAGACAGCTGGTAAACCTCTGTGCGAAGGGTGCCTTTCTCTGCACTGGTGGGGATATTTCATCATCAGATACAAACTAATGAGACTGAATTATTGCAAATGGATCCAGAATCATTACCATGCCAAGGGACACTTTCCCCTCTTATAAGAACAGCAGAAATTGCAAATGTGACAGTTTAAAAAAAGGTTTTTATAACCCTATCAATGCATGGTTATTCATCGGTTAGTTTAATAGCCAAAATAGGTAGAAAGTGATCAATGTGCTCTTTGTTTAATCAGGCTGACTTAGGCCAAATTGAGCAAACATTAGTTGGTTCTCAGGGAACGAGATTTCAGGCCCAGCCTGTCACATATAGAGCAGATGTCCCTGTAGTTCTGGGTGTGAGATGAGCACATGCCGCCAATCTACTTTAACCATTCTACTTATGTTCTTATTTAAAATGTGACAGAGTGATCATTTCCAGTTATAAAGTGGCTTTTATCTGAGAATCTCCAAAGGACACTGTATTAAGTCTACACTGTTTGGGATGAGGGTTAGGTTCCAGTATTATAATTTTTAGGCAGGGAAACTGAGGTATAAAAGACTATAGTGAGTATACAATACTTAGTAAATTAAGAATAAATACATGCGTCTTTGTCTAAAGCTAAGACTCGGGGGGAAGAGAATAATTTGACATGAGGAAACTTAGCGAACTCCCTCTTAACCAAGTGATCAAGGCTGACATCACCAGTGCCAATTCATATTGGCCTCAAGCCCCCTCTGCCATGGAACACTGAGGGGGACACAGTATTCGTGTGTGGTCTCCTTGCAAACAACGCCTAAGCTCAGTGTGATCATGAGAAAACATCAGACAGTTGAGTAAGGTGCTACAACATAACTGACCAGCGGTCTTCAAAAGTGTCAAGATCACCAAAGGAAAGACTAAGGAATTGTCACGAATTAAAGGACAGTACAAAGAAATGAATATTGCAAACAAGGTGGGATTCTGGATTAGATCTTGGAAGAGAAAGAGGACATTAGTAGAAAAACTGGTGAACTTTAAATAAGGCTTGCTGTTTCATTAACTGAATGACACCAACGTCACTTTCCTGCTTTTGATCACTATATTATGGCCATGTAAGATGTTAACACTAGGAAAACCAGCATGAAAAGGAACTCTGTAGCCCTTTTTGTAATTTTCTTATAATTATTTCAAAATAAAGCTAATACTGCATCAATTATTTCCTAGCCTGAGAGTAAAATTTTGAAAAAAAAAATCCATTTTTGGTTTTTATAACAGTGGATCTATCCTCCTTGAAAGATATGTGCACACATAATGCCAGTTTAGACGTTATATTTAGGTACGCCACATCATTTCTAGAGAAAGTTCAATGATCATGAAAGTGTGCTCACAGGAGACACATTGGTCAGAGGAAATATTATGTAGGAAAAAAAAAAAAATGTCTGGATGCCCAGGCTGCAATCCATATTGACAATACTGACTTTCTTCCAATTTAATTGAAATTAGACTGCTGAATAGACACGTCAAGGTATGAAAAAAAAAGTTTACTCTGCTTTTCTTAATGAAGAAAAAATAAAGCCAAAATTCTTTACTTCTTGTATGTTAAAAACACAACACCCAGGTTTTCCCTAAACTTTTAATTTAGCATCACTGTGAGCTCTTTGCAATGACATGTGAGATCTATGTAAAGAGAGAAAAGTATGAAGATGGGAATACTTGTAATACTATATCATATTTTTTCATGACATCAAACTTCCTCCCTAAATTAGCAGTCTAGGTCTGCTGTTGGTAAAATAAAATGTAGCAATCCTATTTACCTATGGAAACTAAGACATAGTTGAATTATCTCTGCAAACATTTTGAGCATATAATTCTAATTAGTGATAACTTCAACTTTGAGGCTGTTTCAGAGATGTGGCAAACAACAAAAGAATGATCTAAATAGTTGTAGTTACTGAGGAAAATTCAATTCCATGACCTATGTTAAAGTGTATTCCTACACACAGTTCAAGTTTTTATATTATTGCCTCCCAGCCCTTCACTTACTACACCTCAGCCGCAAGTTTCAGGAAAGTATTTTCAAGTGTAGGAAGAAACTTGATGAAATATGTCCTCCTGGTGCCTAAGTTTATATAACTGTAAATACATGTAAGTTCTCATCTGACCCTCGCTAGCGTCACATTTCAGGCTCAGACTGTACCTCGAGTTACCCTAGAGAAGCTCTGCTAGAGGAAAACCAAAAACTACTTGGGAACCAGTAATCTTGAAGGATGAGAAAGAATAACCTGCATAAATACAATGAAATAGCCTTCCAAGTGTCTAGCTGAGTGCAGGAAGGCAGATTTTTCCTAATCAAAAATGAATATTTTTGTATGTACTTTAACTATGTTCCTAGCCCACAGTAAGACCTCAAGTGGGGCGGTAGCAATGGTAGTGGAAAGGCATCAGGTTGTAATGACAGATTTGTGTTACTTCAAAGCTCTGGCACCAATTCCTCCCAAGAGATGCTACTTTCTCCTGAGTTCACACAATTGAGGAATGTGTCTGGGAGCCACGGTGAGCATGCTCAGAGAAACCAGGAAAATAATCAGAGAAGAAATACATTGCTTTTCTTTTGTTGATATTAATAGGGACCCCCAGGAAGCCCCTCTTTGATCCAAATCCCCAAAACCTTAACCCATGGCTTCGTCCCACTACTTTTTAACACCTGGTCCTCCATCACAACCACAGAACTCCACACACCCTTCAGTTTGGACATTAGAAGTTGCATTTCTGAGCAATCTTAACTAGCCAGAATAAAATATAGAAACTGTATATAAGTCATATACATTATATATACATACCTATGTGTGTATATATATCTGATTGTGAATATATATTATGATTGTGACATACATACTATATATATACACACATATGTATACAAACACACACACATATGTGTGTGTGTGTGTGTGTAGATATATATATACACACACACACACACACACACACACACACACACACACACACACACACACACAGGATATCTCAGGGTCCAGTTGTCAACAGAATAATTTGTTCTATACAAGAAAAGAGTTTTTAAAAAAAAAAACCTTCACATCTTTGTAAGTGCTTCACTGTGTTAAGTGGACATATTTCACACATTGTTATTCAGTAAGCACAACATTATGCTACATTCTAGTTGAGAATAACTTCCAGAAATACCTCATGCATTTGTAAATGAACAGTGCAGGTGAACAAGGACAGGCAGGGTCTGCAATTATTCCTGTGTATATTTATATGCCCACCAGTTCTGTTGTCTTAAAACAGACTTAAGGGAAAGCTCTTCTAGGTTAATTGCTGTTGCTAAGGAAAAGGCCCAGGTTTGCCTTCACAGTTAATCATTTCCTTCAGGTGCAACAATCAGGCTGGCCTCTTGGGGTCAACTTTTGTCTGAAGACAAATGTGTAGTCAAGTCTCCTTTCATTTTTCTAAAAATACTTATTATTCACTCTTTAAAATTTTTCAATATCCCCAAATAAAGAGAGTTTAATATTTCTAATAGCAACCAGATAATTTCAGGAAAAAATATTCCCTGCCTCTTGGTTTCTTAACATAACATAGGAGGCTGGGCAGCATGTTACCTGTCTGAAGGAAGAATGTGAGTAATGGGTCATCAATGGCAGATTCCCTGGGAAAGCTATAGGTCAGCTTAAGAAAAGTCCCATATCTGAGCAGCCCAGATCCCTCTGGTCCATTCTCCACATTTCAGCCACAGCTATGTTACCAGAGTGTAAATATGATAGAGCCACATTCTCCAACCTTCCACTTACCTTCAATACCTTTACAGAACGAGGAAAGACCTGCTTAATTCCACCTCCCACCCATCTCTGCAGCAGACATCTGTCTTAGAGCTATACTGCGCGACAGCTGGATAGGTCTGGCAATCTTGCCTCCTTATCTCTGTTCCTGCTTCTTCCCCACTTCTCTGTAGCTAGCTTCAAATTTCTACATAGATGAACTTCCTCTGAAAGTCTTCTCTGACCTCTTAATTATGATTTTACTTCTCATACGTGCTTTGACAACATTCAGAATTTCTATTAGAGCAGTTATCATATAGTATTATAACTTTTGTCTTTATCCTCCTTTGTTATTATAAATGCCCAGAAAGGAGAAACAAAGTCTGTCTCATTCATCCATGTACTGAGAAAGTAAGCCCAAAGTAAATATATCTTGAATCAACTTAAACTGTAACACATTTAATTACTTAGGAGAAGGCAGAGTAAGTCCAATAGCTCAAATTGCCAGCAGGGAGTAATACAATTTGAACCTAAAAAAAGAATAATCAGAAAATTACTCAGAACTAGTTAAGAAGGTTAGGACTTTACCCTGGCTACTTTTGTGGACAAGAGTTTGTGAGTTGGCTTGGGAATTTAATAAGATTTTAATAAAGATATGCCTATGATAATCTATATAGATAGTTAAATTATAAGTTTGGAAACTTGCTTCTAAATCACAGATTCTCAAATATGTTTAAGAGTTAATATGATAAAAATAATTCCAAGTTTCCATCTGTTTGAGAGAAGTGAGTTAACCAAAGTAGATGGATCACTTTATTCCAAGACTTCTCATAGACTTCAATAAGGTGACATGGAATTTATGTAAAAGAAGAAAGAGGCATTCCAGGTGGCGTTGCCTGGAGTTAGTTGACCAGAAGTTCCTTTTCATCTGTGAACATATCATGGGACAAAAGTTCCTCAGAACTCACTTTGGGATATGTCTGTCATCTACAGCAAGGACTGGCAATCTAAGGGCTGCTCCCAGCTCAACACCTGTTTTTGTAAACAAATTTTTATTGGAACACAGCCAGGCCTGCTCATAAATGTATTGGCAGCCATATCTATGGCTGCTTTTGTAATATGATGGCAGGGATGGATAGTTGTGACAACAATCATTTTGCCTGGAATTAAAAAAAAAAATACTTGCTACCTAGTCATTTACAGAAAATGCTTGCTGATCCCCAATTTATAGTAATATTTTGTTCTTTCTTAAACTTCACTATAAAAGTCTCCTCTGGGTATAATTAGGTTTACCACAATCAGCTGGACCCACTGCTCCTGTTTTATACAAAACTGTTGTACAAATGCAGGCTGAAATGATCCATGAAACTGGAGAGCATCACATTTTCCCTAAACACTGAGCTGACCAGCAGTATTTTCTAAATTGAAAGGTGAACTAAGCAAAATATCTTTGGATTTTCTGCTTCAAATTCTAATTAGAAACTGTTTAATACATATTCTTAAATTAGCATATTAAAGCTTACAGATATAGACACATTTACCATAAAGAAGTCTGATACAGATACCCTAAAATATCTTATGGGTAGATAAGTTATTAAAACACTGACATACTGTAAATTTTACTAACAACAACTAAACTTTTATTTGATAATTTGAAGAAATCACGCTGGTATCCTAAAGTACCTAAAATACTTAATTATAAAAATTTGTTTTGGTCACACAAGACTAGAGTTGAACAACATTTGTGATCTAGACTTTATCTAAATGAAATATCAATTCACGTACAGTACATGGAATAGATGGTTTGATTTTTTTATTCCAGTTTGGTAGTTAAAGAAAATACACAGCTTTAATTCCTAGTAGTAATGAGAATTCTTGTTTCTTCAATTGTTAATCCATACATTTGAAGTGAGTCAAATATTGGGTTGGTTCAGGACACATTCAACATTATTTTGTGAGTTGCCAGAATCAACTTGTTTCGTCATTAGTTTAAAAGAAAAGAGTAAAATGGAAAGAAATAATTCAGTTAACAGTAACTTCTGGTGATAGACATTCGCAGAAATACAAGTTTTCTCTATTTCTATAATTCAGCAGAATCAGTCTGAAATTCAGTTTCTCATTTGCTTTTCTCCTCATCTTTCAGCCTCCATCTCCCCAAAATATTTGACAGATACTGCCACTGGGTTTTGGCCCTGCTCTCTTTCTCCCTGTGCGTTAAAAACCATCACATTTGAAAACTGATTCCCTTGGAGAAACTGTTAAATGCCTTTTGACTCATTTTAGAAGCCAAAGTTGGTATTTTTTTTTCCTTGTGGCAAGAACACTTAACATATACGGGGGTTTTGATAGTTATTATAAGGCAGCCCTTTGACTAGAGTTTCAAAATAAAGAACTTTGGTTTCCATGTTTCTGTTCTTGGGATAGATGGCCAAATTGATTGTACATAACACATAAATTCAACTAAATGTGCTGTGAAAAAGAAGAAAAGCAAACCCACACAACATACATACAGAGATAGAATACTGTAAACAGCACATGCCCCAGAATGAGGGTTAGTTGGGACATACAACGCAATTCACTATTCCCATGGGAGATTTTAGTTCTCAATTATGTCTCATATTGTGAGCATTCCATCGGGGTGAGTATGATTCTTCCATCTATAGATGCAAAAGCTTTATAAAGTATGGTTCCTAAACACAAGCCAACTGCTTCAGCTGGTGTTCAACCATTAACTTGGTCATCTACCCCAAAACTAGAAGAAAAACACTCTGTATAGAATCACTGTGAGATGACACGCTGGTTTCCAACAGGGCGCCATAATTTTCCAGGTTGAAGCATACATCCTTGGGAGGTCAAACGAATCTGAAGAACACTGGGTAAGTGAATGGCAGAGACAAGATTGGAACTCTGGTCTCCAGACTCCCACTCCCTGCTCCTCTAGTGCCTTACAGTAATTTCCGTTCCTCATAAGACTGTCTCCAGTCAAATTCCCACTGACTTTGCCAATCACATTTCCCAGCCTCCCTGGCATACAACTGTGCTTCAATCAGATTGGGTTTTCCATGCATGAGCTTGCTGCATATTATACTGTTTCTATACTTTGCTTTGACTGTTTCCTCCATCCCTCCACCTTTTAAAATAAAATCTCCTCAACTGTCACCCTCCAAACAGATAAGTTATCCAAATTTCCACAGGTCAAAGTTATCACTTATGCTTTGAATAATAAAGCACCTTTTCTGTATCATTACTGTACTCCTTATTAAATCCCAATTTGCATTATAATTGCATGTTAACTCCTTTATTAGGATGGAAGCTCACTGAGGTTAGGTGGAGTCCAGAATTTGATAAGATTCTGCATCCCTCACAACAGGCTCAGAACCCTGTCTTACACGCCATAGGTACTGAACCTATGCTTACTAATTTACAAGGGCAGACAAATGTATCTCACCCCTAGCAAAAAAAACCCTGACATCTTCATTTTCCAGAATTTATTCTTAAACTATCTTTAAAAGTCAAAACAACTGGAATTGTTCTATAAAGCACTCTGAAATTCTCCCTGAACATCAGCATTCCTAAAATACTATTATTCTAAGTGGTTTCTACAAAAGCACTTGAATAAGTTTGCTTTCTGTTTTATGTTTGTAAAAGTTCCATGAGTTTTAATCCATTGGGGCTTAGATACATGAATCCACTTAAGTGGGGCTTGGTGCTCTTTACTCTGGCCTTACTTAAGATTCGATTCACCTTATGTATCTTTTCCTTCCTCACTTTACATATTGAGAAAATCATTCTCCTTCACTGAATGGACAGTGAAGACAGACACTTTTGTCTTCTTAGTCAGAAGGGAAGGGTATCTTGTTTTGTCCTGAATCAAGTAACAAGAAATTCTGAGAATCTATTTTAGTCCATTTTCATTTCCTCTCTGATGCTTTACTGTTTCTCTAAATAAAACAAAGACGATATTTAGGTTGCAAATGTGGGGTTCTATTAATAACTAAAGAAAATAAATTTAAAAAGCTGTTGTAAGCCAGTGATTCCAGCTAAACTTGGTTATTCACGATACTTGTACAAAATCCTCTGAGAAACTTAGAGATATAAATAAAGACTTATAAAAGAGCTGATGATCAACATGTATCTGTACATCTCCACTAGGGAAGATATTTTTTTCCCTTCCTGCATTATTTCCTGCATTATTCAAAACCCTCACATTCCTCACAAACTCATGTTCATGTTCCATGGCATGCCTCCTGATATTACTAATGAAGAGAATGGCTAGTTCTTTTTCTTTTTAAATGTTTCTGTGATCATTTCAAAGTAATATTAGTGATGTAGGTACTTTTTTTACCACTTTTGTCCTAACATAAGTTAGGTATCAGTTTGTCTATTTTTGGCCATTGTAAATCGTCCTTATCCATTACCATCCTTGTGTAATAAGGGAGAAGACTGTGTGGTGTGTGTGTGTATATATGTAAGCTTACACACACTCAAGCACATACACACTTACACATGCATACAGTCGAACACTTTCCTTCTCCTACCATCCACACACATTTTGGATTTTCCAGTTGAAGTCCTTCTCTACTAAAAATGTTGCATCAGATGTCAAAAAACACACCATTTCTTGATTAACACAGATCTCAATTAAGAGATACCTTTCTCTGCTTCTTAAGGAATCAACACAAAACCTTACAACATGCTCCAACAACCACTGGAGTAAAGATGAAACTCACAGATTTTGCTTGTTCTACACCTAGCACTCTCATTTTACAGTTGCTTTTTTTTTTTTTTTTTTGTCTTCTCTAGATGTCCTTAATCTGCAGGTCCCTATTAAAAATTAATTTTTATCTTGTGGATTTGTGGACCTTTGGGCAGTATCACGAGAAACCTGATTATTAATAAGTTATCTTTACATGAGAAGAATTGCAACGGTCCAGCCACCGCAGGGGGTCTTCCAGGTCCCAACGGAGAGGGGTAAGGGACTGAATAGCACCGCGAGCATGGGGTCAGAAGGACCAAGACAACTGATGGTTGCAAGGCACTTTATTTAGAATTTACTGACTCTTATATAGACAGAAGAGGAACTCATTATTAGACAATGAACCCATGGAATTGCTTATCGTCTCAGTTCAGTCACCACCATGGACGTCAGCAAGTTTACAATGACCATCCTTGAACATTATCTTCCCTTAACCAGGCTCACACACAGCCCCCAGCCATAAGGAACAACCAGGACTCTCAGTTCCCTGAGGTCTCCTGGCTTGAGATAGCTTTGCTAATCTCTTTTACATTCCTCAGGCCTGGGACAAAGAGTGCATTCCAAGGTAAGGGCTTTGCTTTTTGTGAGAGACATACTGTCTCCTCCAGGAGTTACCTCCGGCTAAGACTGCATGCCTCTCACAAAGAATGAACTCCCACTTTGTTTCACTGCCCTCTAGATGTAAGACATCTCCAAGGAAAGTCCACAGCCCTTGGCTCCCACACCCACTCTGGTGACTTCAGTTACTCCCTTGGGCATACAACTCTTGGTTTCTCTAATTCAGTCTCTCTGGAATTCTAGGTCCCAAATTTCTAAATGCTTACTGAATAATTCCCTTTGAATCATCTCGTTCCAACTCACTAAAAATCATCTCATAAACAACTTGTACTTTCTTCCCCATGAGCCAGCTCTTTCAAGAAACACCTATTTCAGTTAAATCTATACATTCTTTGAAGTTTGAAGACATGGGGTTATTGGTGATTTCTCCCAATGTTTTCTTCCCCATTCCCTACACCTCTATTTCCTACATCCAATCAGTGACTAAGTCCTTCCATTTGCATGGCTTAAATTTATCTTATATGCTGTGGTGAAGATTAATCAATATTACATGGAAGCTATTAAGTAATCAATAAAAAGTTAACTTCTATTATCATTAGACCTAACACTTAAATTTCTCTGCTTTCACATCTGTGCAGTTTAACACCTTTCCTGCTTTGGACTACATGTCTACATCTTAACAATCCTTGGGGAATCTGTTCAAATTCAGTTTCTTCCATTTACGTTGGAGGCCAGGATACTACATGGCCATATCTCGTTCTTCTAGTCTCCTGGAGCATTTGTTATTTCTACTATTCATTCAATCAAGTATTGCTTCGTGACATCATCTGTATTTAACTGAACATTCTTCATCCCTTACATTGGTATTTTGTTCACACTGTACTCATTTTCTTTCCCCAATTATATTGTGAGTTTCATGAGGACAAGGGATGGTCTATATTGTCATATTTTGTGTATTCCACCAAAATGTCTAGCAAAGTATATTTTTAAAGCTGCTTAAAATCTTTTGTTGATTTCTTGATGACTGACAATATTCTCTTCAGTTGCTTTTGGTGGGATTGACCTTGTATCAAAATATGCTTGGATGGTCACAGTGCGCTTACCACTGCACGAGAGTAATCTTTCTTCCCAACTTTTCCAATGAGGACTAAGGCTTTGAGAAGTATGTTCCCATCATTTACCAAATACACTGAACTTCCACTCCATGAATACTTCTAAAAAAGGGGACCCTGGGGCAATCATGAATCCAGGCATGTAGCGTCTCAGAGTCGGATTTAATCTGACTTATTAGGATTATAATATCAAATTTATGATTCATGAATCTGACTTGTAAAAAAACAAAAGTATAACTTCTGTATCAAGAACATATTTTGAATTTATAATTCAGTGCATTAGCTATAAGGGTTCTCTTATGCATCCTCAGAGGAAAAACAGGGCAGATATATCAGAAATATGCAAGGCTGGATGCTCAGCAGAGAGAGGCCTGTCCCTTCCTCAGCTCCATACCAAGCCAGCTCTTCACTGAAACAGAAAAACACAAGTCCACGGTGCAGACAACAATGAGATATTTCTTTCTTACTGTTTGTAGGTCAACAACACTTAAGATAAAACCACTGTGTAAATGCTCCACAATATAGGAAAAGGATGTATTGACTAATGGAGAGAGCACCATTCTGTTTCTTAGCACCATTCTGTTTCTTAAAGCAATCTCAGACCGCGAGTGAACACAGCAGAGGATTTCTCATAGTCTGCCCTGTGAACTCTCTACATACGTAACTTCATACAGAGGTAGTTGCAATTTAACCAACAGAACTGTCTTACGTGGGCTCCCTATTAACCCTTCTGTAGCCAAATCGATGAAGCTCTGAAGTCAACCAGTGCCAAGCGGCCCCTAACATCTCCACATAGTCAAGTCCAGAGTTAAGCCCTTATTCACTGTTCTCCCCTCTCGGGCCCCAAATCCCAGGGCTCCCACTAAATGGAACCCAATACTAAGAAGGAAACACTTAACTACACATGGACTGCCTCCCTTATTATTTGTTTATCAAATGGTTCTCGGCTGGGTTCTATTTTAAAAGGTTGCTTCTGAATCTGAGTACTTTAAATAAACAGCTCTGTCTTTGCCAGATGACTTTTTCCAGCAGCAGGTTAGGTGCGTAGCTCTTTACTACAGCTGCAATAGGATCGGGGTTCTATCCCTTGCAGGTCAAAATACATTCTGCCTTATTTTTCAAATTAATGGTAGCCAGCGAACCATATATTTTGTATAACTGACAAAAAAACAGGCTTCCCAGATCAATTGAGACTAATATAAATTATATGGATTTATTGTGGCACACCCTACAACATGTCCACATGTATAATCTGGCTGTGACCTTCCATAAAATGAGCCTGTGTTAATACTGATGACTTCCATTCCAGCTCTCCTAATGCACATTCACTGTAGTGATAAAAGAATGAGTGGAAATGTTTCTTTTCAAGGCTATCATTGGTACAACACAGGTGCGGTCAGCTGTCTTCTGATTGCCCAGTTCCACAGAGAACACTGAATCCTTCCTAATTCCTGACCTGCTATCCAGCCCAGGAAACATGCTACTCACTCCCCGGGACACCTAATAAGACTACATTTTGACTTCTCCCATTCGACTCAAGAGGCAATTTTCCCGCTTCATTTACGAGAGAAGAAAAAGTGCCACAAAGCATCTCTATGATGGCAGAGACCTCATGCTGGGAGTTGATCTTGCCACCATGAAACTAATCTAGAGATATTTGTATCTTAATCTCCTGCAGAAATAAACCTTCTGGAGCTCTCAATCTGACATACAGTGAAATTTGTACTATATCGGCTGTTGCTAGGCACGCTGTTAGGAATAAAAAGAAAATGCAGAAGCTTAAGTGCTGTGCTTGGGAGATTATTTCTTGTTTATGTTCTTTCTTTGTAGATTTTCTAGTGCTAGTTCATTACAGAGATTTGGTCTCCCCTCCTCTGCTACTGTGTCTTTGCTACTTCTCTTCCTTTGGCCTTAAACCGTATCTCACAATCAAACCTTTTAACCTGGGTCTGTGAAGGCCTGTTTTGCTTATCTGACTATTAGAGATTCTCCAACGTAGTTGCAGGCTTCCTACTCATCCACGAGATAAGGCTCGTGGTGGAGAGGTCAGTCAGCTGTGGCTATTTCACCCCAGTCTACTTCTAGCATCCTTGCTGATCTTATCTAGAAGAGTTACTCCCCATATCATTTTACCTGCTGGTATGTTTAGGCTAAAAATAAGAAATGATGTCACCCAAGTGGGATTGGATAACAAAGAGCACAGTGCAACTGACCCCAAAGTAGGTTGCTACCTACAGGGAGTGTGTCCTGCCCCGGTCACTGTATACACTGATAGTTAGTTTTAATGACATACGTGTTGTCTCCACATTGCTGTTTTTAAATACTTGGAAACACCTGTGCAGTGCCCTTTAGTGTCACAACTCAGTTCTACAGAGATTGTATTAGAGTTGCCAAGGTCAGTGACCCTGCCTAATGGCATCGCGGACAGCCAATCAAGAGGACGTCTCTGCTCACTGCAGGCTAATTAAGAGTTGAAGGAGGCCTGTAACACAGTGGCACCCGCACAGCCCCCCTCAGCACAGATTTTTGCCCTTGGCATTCTGAGAACAAGCTGACATGTACTCTGGTAGATGCTACTGTGCTTGCTTCAGCAAATTTAAGTGACTCTACCCTCTGCCATTGACTGCCAATTAATTTTAAACCAAATGTCTGGGAGAGGTGATATCAGGTAGCCTAAGAAAATTACATGTGACAAATGTAGGATGAATAGTGTCATGAACAGTGACTGGTCTTAAAATTCCAAAGTTTACCTTCTACTGTACTTGTTTCCGGAAGAGGAAAGCGATGCTAAGTGCTTTGGGGATTCTCTGTTAACCCTCCTTATCCCGTCCCATTCCTTCATATGGAAAGAAAGTATGTTCCTCCTGACTTGTTCGTGAAATAAGGTTAATAGGATACATTGAGAAGTTTTGTTGGCATAGAAAAGTGACAAATACATAAATGACTGGGCGGTTTAATACCATATACCCTCATTTCACTCCAGGAAATCAAGTGTACAAACAAATAATTCATCGAACACCTTGAATCTGGTCCAAAGTCCCAGAAGATAGCTATAGAAAGCTAGAAGGCTACTAGATGATAATATAAAGACATGGGGTCAAGTTAAAGAAAAAATCTTGTAAGTCTCAGTTTCCTCATTTGCAAAACAGATGCTTCATAATCTTAATTTACGGTTTCAATATTTCTGTACTCCCAAATAAATTATTATGGGTACAATCATTAAATGACAATATCAGCTATATCCCTTCTTCCGGCTTTATTCTTTTATCTATATCCACTCTGTTAACGGGAAAATAAAGTTAAGTAAGCACAGAGTCTAAATTACTTATATAAAGCTTGGATCAAGAATAATGAAATACATGAAACATTGTTACAAAAAAATTCTACTTTTCCTTGTAATTGGCCTTGACTATTTTTTGACCTGCTATTACTTATTAAACTATAATGTTCATGGAATTGGCTACTTTATTAACTACATTACTATATTATGTCTGAAAAATATTCACATTTAGAATATCTATAGACAGTGGACATATCACACTGAAACATCTGCCATTTTTTATAAGACCAGTGAAACCATTTACCGCAGTAAGTAGGATCCTGTGACACCCACTATCTGGAGTAGAAGCAGAACAAATACAATTTTACCCCTCACCCTCTTTCCTCCTATCTGCTCTACAACCACACACCTCTGCTCTCTCAGTTGACAGCTTTCTGTTTTGTTACAAGAGGAATTAAGATTCAGTGCCCACGAGACACGTGGTTCTAAACTAACTGTTGGTAACCCAAATGAATGGTGCCAAACAACATGATGCAGCTCCAGGTAATCAGACTCTGATATGATACATTTTAAAATGTAACTGCATTTACCCTCCAGTTTATTACTAGTCATAAAAGAAATAAATTTCCAAAAGGAGGCAAAAAATTGAATGGCTGGTAACTTAGGCTGGCTTCTTTGGATGCGTCTTATAGCGCTCAATTTTTCTAATCATCTCTTAGTTAGTTCAAAACATATGCACTGATACACACACTGATGATGCAGATTATGGCAGATTATCTCTTCCTCTGCCACTTTAATTTTATTTAATAGATGATCTGTATTTGTTTGAGGACATTTTCTCAATACAGTTATTGGATCTACAAGGAAAAAAATTAGAATAACTCTAAGTTCCCTCCTAGCTCTAAGCCACAAGTGTTGAGTGATCAGTGGCAATTTACAGTATGCAAAAATAGCATTTCTTGACGCAAACTGCTTTCATTCACTCATATCAGCTATCAGAAGGAAAAAATCCACACTATTTTATCTCAAAGATTCTACATCATCTTTGAAGTATGTAGATGTTCAGCATCAGAAAGAAAAGCTGGGAATCTGTTTACTTATAAAATTAATTTCACACGTTTTTCTTTATGAAGAAGAAAGATAAAAAGAAATCATGTTTGTGAAACTAGAACATCTTATTGATTTTTGTATCAGGCCTATGTGGTGAAGGACAAAAAGTCAAAGTTTGTTTTTTAGTGTAAATAACATGGACTTCTTATATTGAATTTCTTTGGGGATTTATACCTAGGGCATTTCCAAATACTTCTGTTCTCAAGATTATTATCTCAGGTGGAGATTAAGGGAAAATAATGAAGCTGCTGAACTAGGAAAAATCTCCTTTTTTTTCAAGACACATCTCTGAAAAGAAGTTAGTACCAACTGGCAGGGATTCAAAGACAAAATATGATGTTGCAGAGATGAGGCAAGCTGAGGTTCATATGAACAGCTAAAGCATTCAAATGATAAAGTACACAATATATTCAGGAAATTAGAATTCTTATGATTAAAATTTAGCATTAGAATTGAATCTTACCCCTATATTACTGTTTTCTATCCTACTGGTTTATGCTAATTTTAAGACTAAATTGCCATACTAAATTTGTCAATTTCACTGTTATTTTGCTTATAAATAGTCCTTAAGGAAATAATTACTGGAAATCAACAAAATGTCATAACCTTTAATCTATTCTTCAAATAGATATTCTTCTTTATTTAGAATAGTCATGGGTACTGCAGCATAAATTCCAAAAGCTTAAAGCTATAAGGAAATGTTTAATAATGGGGAACTGTTCATCGATAATACTTAGAGAATATACATTTTAATTTATAGAGTATTTTATGGTAGCTCAAAATATTTCATAAAGGTAATATGAAAACAGGACATGCTTTAATATATTAAATAATAAATTACAGAACATTGTATATATGTATATCAGAATTAGAAATATGTAAAATACATATGCATATGGGTAAAAACTAGGTGTAAATACACAAAAAAGAACTGCCATTAGGGATTATATTTAATTTCTTTGTTAAATTATTCAGTCATGTTTTTATAAGTAAGCCTAGTTAAGAATTTAACTATAACATAACATATGTAAAAGCAGGTGCTATGGAAATTAACATGAGCAACAGCTTCAGATCTAAACCAGATTATAAAGTCAGTAGTCTGCAGAATTTAATCTTTAATGTAAGTTAGAGACAACTTATTACACTAAGCTATATTTTTGTGAATAGATTAATATTTTTTAATTTGGGGAATAACTATATACTAAAACTGCTAGAAATAACATATACACATACCTACTGACACAGAAAAATATCCAAAATGTATTGCCAAGTAGATCCAGAATAGTTTATGTGATGTTGGGGAGAGAGATTAATCCCATAGTTTACTGTGATAGTTTATTAGGGCTGCCTTAACAAAGTACTACAAACTGAGTTGCCTGAAAAAAAAGAAATTTATGGTCTCACAGTTCTGGATGTAAGAAGTCTGAGATCAAAATGTTGGCATGGCTATGTGCCTTCTATAGGCAGTAGGGTAGGATCTGTTCCAGGCCTCTCCTGGAGCTTCTAGTATTTCCTTCCTTGGCTTGTGGCAGGATACCTCCCATCTTCACATGGAATTCTTCCTGTGTGTCTATTTGCATCCAAATTTCCCTTTTTTATACAGGCCCAGTCTACTCCAGTATGACATCATCTTAAGTAATTACAGCCTCAACAGTCCTGTTTCCAAACAAAGTCCTGTTCTGATGTACTCAGGGTTAGAATTTCCACATATGAATTTTGAGGGGACGTAATTCAGCTTGTAACTACTGGAGTGAGAATGAAGGAAAGGAAGGGACTTTCATTCTGATGCCATGGGGAGAGCTTTTGGAGATGCACACTCAACTCCTTTTTGCTCTGCTTTATCACTTCTACAGGAGGAGAGGTACCTTAGCTGAAGAGAGAACTCAGGAAGAGAACATTAAGCTCACCCTTTTTAACTTCTTCTGTCAGTTGGCCCGTTTTCAAGTCCCTTGGGTTTTTCCTTCAGAGGTAAAAATATGACATTGATGAAGGAAGGAATGGAAATAAATAGGCAAACAAATTCCAAGTGGTAAAATATGTCTAAATATTAACTATATTTAATATGGGTGGTGGCAATACTTGTGATTATGTATTTTTATTTGTATTATTTGCAATACATTTCTTGTACAACTTTAAATTAGAAACCAAGATACACTTTCCCTCCAAGCATATATGTGTATCATAGGCAATAATAACTAATAGCTATTTAGTACTTAACTTTGCGCCATTCAGTACTGTAAGTGATTTACATGCAATAGTATTTATGATGGGTGGATATATGGATTGATAGATAAACGGATGGATGGATGGACGGATGGTAATTACACTTCATCTTTCTAAACATTCTCATGATCTTGGTTCCTGACACCAAGGTACTTTTAGGGGACAGCTAATGGTAAAGATGAATCTGATATCCTGGGTCATGAGGTATCAAAGTCCCCTAGAAGGGTCGTAGTCTGCTTCAAGCCAACGCCCTTGCTGAAAAATTTGGACAGAAAACACTTTTCATCAGATATAAGCTAGATATTTATATCTAGAGAGAATATAAGGCAAGATGAAGGTGAACAAGCAGATTTGAATAGCTATCACTTAAAAAGCAGTTAAAAAAAATACATGCTGGTCATCAATGGGGAAATTATAGACATAGATCTCTCACAAGCATAAGGACTCTGAGTTATATATTCTGATATTACTGTTTAGATTTCCTACACACTATCTCAGATCTACCAACTCTAGTCAGTATCTTCTATCCTAATGGATTCATAAGAACCTCTGTGACTCAAGCAATTACAAGTCTTTGAGACAGTATTCCTGTTGTCTATGCAGCCTTGATATCACTACCAACATATTGCATGGCAATACACAGTGCACAGTTTCCTAAATTTCCACTACAGAATGCATGTGTGTAAAATACAACTCTCCCCCGAAATTTAAAAATCCACGGCATCTTTACATACACTACATTAGCATGCAGTACAGACTCCAGTTGGTTGACAGGATTCAATTTTGTTCTACTTAATAGGTACAAAAATCCCACATGGTAAATATTGTTTTTTACTTATTTTTACACAGGAGACAACTAAGGTGCAGAGAGATTAAGTAAATTTCTCAAAGTCCAGTGGCCACACACTGGAGCCAAGGTCTGAAGTTTGTAGTAGGATTCTAGAATCTGGGCTCTTCAACAAGATATTCTGTAACATCTACTTACATGATGTCAAATGTTTCACTTCTGAGATAGAGAAAGAAAAGAGCTATTTCCACTGACCTAGAAAATTTTGCTGGGCTTTGATATCTTAAAAGTATACTCATTTAAAATTATTCTGGGATCAAACTCAGTGTACTACTTTGATATGACCTTGCCTCAGTGGGGTCAACTTCTTTTATGATATGTATTTGAGAACGCTAATTTAATATTTTCATCATAGGATATTGATTTTTCAGGTCAAGCTCTTTAAAAACACTGAATTAAATAAAAATCGGTCTCAGCTTATGAAATCAAATATCACTACCAGTCGTTGGGGGAAGTACGGTAATGATTTTAGCTCTATGAATCTGAGTCAGCCGAAAAGAAGTAGAATTAAGCTTAAAAACAGGCATGAAGGAATGCATTTGAGTAAACTTTTAACCAGTTGAACTTTGTAGATTTGAAATTTACCCATAGATCTAGATGGTTTTTAAAAGATTCCCTGATATATAAATGTCACCTTTGAGAGATATGGTGGTAGATGTAGGCCTGAACTGCTTCACCCTTAAACCCCTGCCTATGTGACAGTCCTCCAGACAGTTCTCTAAAGGAAGTGAAGTTTCAAGTGCAAGTTGCTGGCACTCAGATCTTTCGTTGACTGCTTTTCCTTATGACACAGAAAGTTCTATTTGTTTTTCTTGTTTGTCACTAATAGCAGAACAGTGAGCTTGCTCTCTGAAGAAGAGACTTCAAAAACACAGCTTTGGGAAAGTGGAAGATTTTTTCTATGTCACCAGGTTGCCCAGCAGTGCTAGATTAGCTCTTTCTAGATCAGTATCATAAATGCTGAAATATGTTAATAAAAGGCATATTTTTAACTCGACCTATCTTGAGAGAGCCTCTTGACCACACATGGACATACAAATGTTCTCACTTCTCATTCAAATGTTCGAAAACTTAAAAGAAGAAATGACATCGACGTATAAAATAATCAATCTTAGAGGTTTCTTTCTGAATTCTAAAAAAGAGAAAGAGGACTCCTTTTAATAATAACATCGAGTAGCAGATGAGAATATAGGAGCCCCTGGAGTGAAAGGGAGCCATCCAATCAACATCTGAACTGGAATGTGATTAATTACTAAGAACCGTGAACAAGTAGCAAGCAACTGTCTGGACAGTCAAGGGGATATCCCTGGCTCCACATGAAAGTCTGAAGAGCTTCTTAGCAATGGGTGAGAAGAATGAAAACTTGAAAGAATACTGATGGTTTTAGAAAGAGCAGAGAAAAAGCCTATGATTCAAACGTGAAACCTAGAAATAAGAGGAGATAACAGAAAGAGACACCTATTCGGAAAGAGAGGAAAAGCAGGAATTCTTCCATCAAAAAGAGATAGCTTCGGAAAGGACTGGGGACGGATTTAAAAGGGAAAGACAAGGCATCCAACTGTAAGGGAAGATATACTATCAGGAAAACCAATAAAGTTGCTCTTTTTTGTTGAAGTTCAAATGAAAAGGCATCAACTGGCTCTTAGAAAGACACACTGACAAAATTATCTTTAAAAAACTGGACAGGTAATTTTATTTAAAGCAATCCTCAAGAAGAGAGTGGAAAGGGACATAAGAAATACCCAGATCCAATTCTTATTATTATATAGACAAGGTATTTAAAGATGAGGCAAGGCTGAAGAGCTTGCTTTACTGAAAAGGTAGAATAGGTTCAAGCATTAATCCCCATGTCCCCAACACTGATTTTCATTTCAGATACCTAAATCCTTATTCTTACACATGTCTACACAATGGCCCAATTCTACGCCCATCAATTCTAAATATGTTTCTAAAAGGAGACAACAACAACAATAACAAATGCAAACAAAAAGAAGGTTTTTCCTCATTTGGTATCAGTCCCAAAGAGTAAAACTGCAGCTTTTAACAAACATTTCTGAGGTGACAGGACAGGGAACAAAAAGGAGGCCAGTGTAACCAATTAAAACTTCAGAGGACATTTAGATAAAAACTGGAAATGAGGCCGAGGCTCTTAGGTCATGGCCCTCAGCTGCAGAACAGTGCCAAGGGACTTGGGATGACCATAAGGAATCCAGAGTTCACATCAACAACGCACAGATAAGATCTCTGGTCAACAGTTTCTTAGAAAAAGCACCAATCCCTAGTAACCCACTCTGCAGCTAGAAGCAGCCTCATTCTAAAGGAATGCCACAACTCGAATCATCTTAAGTCATCCAAACTTCTCTATTTTCTGAGAAAGAAACCCAAGTTCAGAACAGTTAATGTCACATGGCCCAGGTCACAAAGGAAGTCAATCGTGGAAACAGGTCTCAAAACCTACAGGTCTGTTACAGTGATTACACAAACCAACTGATCACTGGTACAACTACAGTACCGATTTTACAAGTCCTGCCCAGGTAGTACCTTCAGTACACTTGAGTTCCACCTTTTTTTTCAGAACAATATGATCTCCTTTCCCATAGTCTTCCCACCCCATGGTGGGTATATGCATATGTATGCAAATATTAAACAAAATAAACTTTAGGACAATATAAATTTTCTCTATCAAAATAGAAAGAAATGGCTTATGAATGTAACAGAAAGAGTATGAAGACTGTTATAGTCATTCTTTTAAGGAAGTAAACAACCATTTTACAGTGAATAGTTGCTCTGATTTCCACTTATGTTATGGTAAGCCAAGTAATGTAAGCGGACCATATTTATGCTTGGATTCCTTTCCTCCCAGTTACCTATGTACAAAGCAAGTTTTAAAATCACAATTAACCCTTGAACAACACTGGTTTGGACTATGTGGATCCACTTGTACGTGGATTTTTTTCAACAGTAAATACTACAGTACTACACGATCCATGGTTGAATCTGGGGATACGATACAGAGAACTGCGTATATGGAGAAACCAACTATATGGAGGACTGACTATAAGTTATACACGGATTTTCAACTGTGAAGGGTCAGCATCCCAACCCCCACATGCACTGTTCAAGGGGCAACTGTAGTTACTTTTATAAAACTGTATTTCCTTCATCAGTCAACTTCTAATTGATGACTCATTTAAAAATACAGATGTTAAAATGGCTCCTACTTTTCTTTAGTATGAACATATGGGCCAAATGAAAGACCTTGTCCCTTACACTTGTCAGAAGACCTAGATGAAACTCTCTGACAAAATGGAGAAATACAAGCCTCTTTTACTTCTCTTAATGATAAATATACAATCTGCCAATAAGTAGGAAGATTCACAAGTATGCGTAACCAAACTGGCAACAAGAATACAGGTTGCTGAAACTGAAGATGTAAAGAAGTCCAGTGGGAGTTCACAAGTCAGTTACTCTCAAAACATGACTACTGGCACATATAGAAACAGAGCACTTAAAAATCTTCTCTTTCCCCAGCATTGTAATGCTGCCTCTGTTTTAATTCTTCAATTCGCATAAAGCTAAGATTGTCTCTTACAAGATCAAGCGTGAGAGCAAACACTGCCATGGTTTACTTCTGGTGGATGTCAGGGACATCACATGAATCTCATTAGGAATATCAGGACAGATTTTTTACTTGAGTCTGAATTTGTAAAATTGCATGTATTATCCATGCAAGGGCATTCCTGACCACTAATAACGGGGGAGATAATTCCACTCATCAGATTGAATCTTCACTTCTAGAGACAATACAAAAGGGATCAAGAAAAGTCAGAAACCTCAGGAGAATAGTCAGGGAAGAGTCAATATTTTCTTTTTAATTGAATAGGCGGGTTAAAGGCTGAAACGATAAATGGACATTCAACAGTGAGTCATTATACTACCCTCACATTTGGGACTGGGAACAGTGAAAACGTACCACATTTTTTAGTTAGTGTAGTAATTAAATGAAAACCAACTATGGGTAACAGCTTGGATCCCTAAGGACTTACTGCTTCCCACATTGGAGGGATGGAGGGACAACGGAGATGGAGAATGTACCCCATTTGTGCCCCCACTCTTCCCCTAGACCAGGCTGCTGGTAATGAATTCCTGACTATTCCTAAGGAAAACTTAGCAAATCATGCCTCTTGCTACTCTCCCTTCCCCACCTGAACTCTTCCTCTTGCTTTCTTTCTCTGGTGGCGCAGAAAGGCCCAAGGTGACAGGAGAACACCCTGAAGGTAACAACTTGTCCCCTTTACTTCAAGAAATAAAGGGGTACAATCTCAAGACCTGCTGGTGTTTCCAATTGACAAGTGACAATACTAAAAGATGAAAGCCTTCAGTTTAATGTCATCAACCATGCCTTCACTCCTTGGGAAATTCATTTTCCTAGACTCAGCAGCCATTTTTTACACATCTCCAATCACTTCTGATAGTAAAGATAATCCTTTTCCATATGGATCATCCATGAAGATGACACAGTTGTTTAGTTAAATTGCCATAGTAAAATAACTTAAAACACAACTAAAGGGCTTCCCTGGTGGCGCAGTGGTTGAGAATCTGCCTGCCAATGCAGGGGACATGGGTTCGAGCCCTGGTCTGGGAAGATCCCACATGCCGCAGAGCAACTGGGCCCGTGAGCCACAACTGCTGAGCCTGCGCGTCTGGAGCCTGTGCCCCACAGCGGGAGGGGCCGCGATGGTGAGAGGCCCGCGCACCGCAATGAAGAGTGGCCCCCGCTTGCCGCAGCTAGAGAAAGCCCTCGCACGAAACGAAGACCCAACACAGCTAAAAATAAATAAATAAATAAATAAATAAATAAATAAATAGAGTAGCTATTAAAAAAAACAAACAAACAAAAAAAAAAACACAACTAAAAAACAAGGGACTCTCTAACACATGGTTAGAACAACTGAAAACTTCAGGATGGTTCATGTGCTTTCATTCCCAAATGTCATAGGGGATTACTCCCAAATTATTTCAGAAGGTAAAACTTGGAGTAACTCATTGAGTAAACCACATTTCTCAGATTATATGATATAGTCTTTTAAGAATACTTTCTCAAGGGAAAAAATAATTGGTGTAAATAATCATCTCAAAATAACAAAAGGAAAATGCAAATAGCACCTATATGATAATGCCACTATATAAGAAGTAAATCATGAGAAAATTTGAAGCCCAGTCCCAATCAATGTGGTTTTAAGAAGGAAACAGAATACGCTAGTAAAATAAAGAAGTATATTGACAATGGATTACATTTGGCCGGCAAGCCACGATGAAACAGGATTTTATTTACTTATTTTGAATGAATTCTAAGCCAATGCATATTGTGATGAAAATGTTGGTGAAGCAGCAACAAACATGGGGAAAAAAGCCCCTGCTGCTCTCCTATCAGTGGATTTAATGCAAACTTTCTGAAAATCTACACTGGTGACAGCAGAAGGTAATGATTCTACTGTCAGGGAAGAAGCATGATGATACAGCCCAGACAAGGACGTGAGGGAAATCTAAAGCACAGCGTCTCCACTTTTCAATGTTCACTGATGAAAATATATCAACTGTAAATTGGTCTTCCACTGCAGTGTGGCCAAGAAAGAAGCAACCTAACTGGAATCAAATCAGCACCTGTTAAAGGACTAGGATATCGAGATATTCTGGTATTGCATTTTGCCAATGATGCCATCATGGTGATGCACAGCATGACCTTTGTGGAGTGGTCACCATCACCAAGTCACTCTTAATGAGTCCAGACAACTGATCCAGCTTAACAGGAGACAACCAATTTAGCTCATGCAACAATCAACGTATCCTGCACAAGAAGGCAGGTCCTTTAAGACCTTTTATAGTCAGGGAGAGGTGAATGTCTGAGAAAACAATGGCTTCAAGGGAGGGGTTGGCAACCTGCAGCACAGAGGGTCCATAAGTGCAGCTTCTGGGACTTTTTTCCCTTGTTTTTCTATGTACTTTATATGCCTGTGATGTTTTACCTCATACCCTGGGAAGTCTTTTGTCTTGTTTTAATGCATCTTAATTTTAATAAGATCCTCTAGACACACATTTATTTGCTACTGAAAATTAAAATAGCACATCAAAATTTTTTTATTGCAATTCAAAGTTTTGAAAACCAGAAAATCAAGTTAAGGTGCTCTGTCTTAATCATGCCTTATCCAAGCCACCCAATGTTTTAAAATATCTCTTGCAAGAAACGTTATGTCATTTTATTGTGTTTGTTGATTGTATGTAGTAGGCATTGTATGTAGTACAGTACAAAATCTATTTATATTATGTATTTTCTGCTCTATGTAAATATCAAAATCAATAAATAGTTTATAATACTCAAGGTAGGAATAAATTATTGTATTATAGGATAACTGTAGACTCAGAGAATTTTTTAAAGGTTAATACTGAAATATTAAGTATTCAATATTTAACTCTACCAGAGAGGTGACTACTACAAGCAACTCTATGCCAATAAAATGGACACCTGGAAGAAATGGACAAATTCTTAGAAAGGTATAACTTTCCAAGACTGAACCAAGAAGAAATGGAAAATATGAACAGACCAATCACAAGTAATGAAATTGAAACTGTGATTAAAAATCTTCCAACAAACAAAACTCCAGGACCAGATGGCTTCACAGGTGAATTCTGTCAAACATTTAGAGAAGAGCTAACACCCAGCCTTCTCAAACTCTTCCAAAAAATTGCAGAGGAAGGAACACTCCCAAACTCATTCTATGAAGCCACCATCACCCTGATACCAAAACCAGACAAAGATAATACAAAAAAAGAAAATTACAGACCAATATCACTGATGAATATAGATGCAAAAATCCTCAACAAAATACTAGCAAACAGAATCCGACAACATATTGAAAGGATCATACACCATGATCAAGTGGGATTTATCCCAGGGATGCAAGGATCCTTCAGTATACGCAAATCAATCAATGTGATAAACCATATTAACAAGTTGAAGGAGAAAAACCATATGATCACCTCAATAGATGCAGAAAAAGCTTTTGACAAAATTCAACACCCATTTATGATAAAAACTCTCCAGAAAGTTGGCATAGAGGGATCCTACCTCAACATAATAAAGGCCATATATGACAAACCCACAGCAAACATCATTCTCAATGGTGAAAAACTGAAAGCATTTCCTCTAAGATCAGGAACAACACAAGGATGTCCACTCTCGCCACTGTTATTCAACGTAGTTTTGGAAGTCCTAGCCACGGCAATCAGAGAAGAAAAAGAAATAAGAGGAATACAAATTGGAAAAGAAGAAGTAAAACTGCCACTGTTTGAAGATGACATGATACTATACATAGAGAATCCTAAAGATGCCACCAGAAAACTACTAGAGCTAATCAATGAATTTGATAAAGTTTCAGGATACAAAATTAATGCACAGAAATCTCTTGCATACCTATACACTAACTATGAAAGATCTGAAAGAGAAATTAAGCAAACAATCCCACTCACCATTGCAACAAAAAGAATAAAATAATTAGGAATAAACCTACCTAAGGAGGTAAAAGGTCTGTACTCAGAAAACTGTAAGACACTGATGAAAGAAATCAAAGATGACACAAACCAATGGAGAGATATACCATGTTCTTGGATGGGAAGAATCAATATTGTGAAAATGACTATACTACCAATAGCAATCTACAGATTCAATGCAATCCCTATAAAAATTACCAATGGCATTTTTTACAGAACTAGAACAAAAAAATCTTAAAATTTGTATGGAGACACAAAAGACCCTGAATAGCCAAAGGAATCTTGAAAAAGAAAAACAGAGCTGGAGGAATCAGACTCCCTGACTTCAGACTATGCTACAAAGCTACAGTAATCAATACAATATGGTACTGGCACCAAAACAGAAATATGAATCAATGGAACAGGATAGAAAGCCCAGAGATAAACCCACGCACCTATGGTCAACTAATCTATGACAAAGGAGGCAAGGATATACAAGGGAGAAAAGACTGTCTCTTCAATAAGTGGTGCTTGGAAAACTGGACAGCCACATGTAAAAGAATGAAATTAGAACACTCCCTAACACCATACACAAAAATAAACTCAAAATGGATTAAAGACCTAAATGTAAGACCAGACAGTATAAAAATCTTAGAGGAAAACATAGGAAGAACACTCTATGACATAAATCACAGCAAGATCTTTTTTGGTCCACCTCCTAGAGTAATGGAAATAAAAACAAAAATGGCACCTAATGAAACTTCAAAGCTTTTGCACAGCAAAGGAAGCCATAAACAAGATGAAAAGACAACTCTCAGAATGGGAGAAAATATTTGCAAACGAATCAATGGATAAGGGATTAATTTCCAAAATATATAAACAGCTCATGCAGCTCAATATTAAAAAACCAAACAACCCAATTCAAAAATGGGCAGAAGACCTAAATAGACATTTCTCCAAAGAAGACATACAGATGGCTAAGAAGCACATGAAAAGCTGCTCAACATCGCTAATCATTAGAGAAATGCAAATCAAAACTACAATTAGGTATCACCTTGCACCAGTCAGAACGGCCATCATCAAGAAATCTACAAACAGTAAATGCTGGAGAGGGTGTGGAGAAAAGGGAACCCTCTTGCCCTGTTGCTGAGAATGTAAATTGATACAGCCACTATGGAGAACAGTATGGAGGTTCCTTAAAAAACTAAAAATAGAATTACCATATGACCTAGCAATCCCACTACTGGGCATATACCCACAGAAAACCATAATTCAGAGACACATGCACTCCAATGTTCACTGCAGCACTATTTACAATAGCCGAGACATGGAAGCAACCTAAATGCCCATCAACAGACAAATGGATAAAGAAGATGTAGTACATATATACAATGGAATATTACTCAGCCATAAAAGGAATGAAATTGGGTCATTTGTACAGATGTGGATGCATCTAGAGACTGTCATACAGAGTGAAGTAAGTCAGAAAGAGAAAAACAAATATCGTATATTAACGCATATATGTGGAACCTAGAAAAATGGTACAGATGAACCAGTTTGCAGGGCAGAAATAGAGACACAGACATAGAGAACAAACGTATGGACACCAAGGGGGAAAGTGTCCACGGGGGGTGTTGGTGTGATGAATTGGGAGACTGGGATTGATATAAGTACACTAATATGTATAAACTGGATAAATAAAAATAAAAATAAATAATAAATAAATAAAATAAGATGCTTTTATAAAACTGTATTTCCTCCAGTAGTCAATTTCTACTTGGACAACTTCGATTTTTAAAAAGTACAGATACTAGGAATGGCTCTGACTTTGATATGTCTTTTCCAAGTATGAAAATTGTAGCCATATGAAGGATTTGTCAAAAGACCCAGGAGAAACTATCTGACATACTGTGAAACACCAGCTCTTTTCACTCCTCCAAACTCTAAGAATTATAAGAACTACTGGAATGGAGTACTCTCAGTCTCTCTAAGAATATGCTTTGGTAGAGAACTGAGAAATTGGAGAGAAAGGAGAGTGTTGGGAGGGGAAAAGGGCATGAGGGCTGAGTAATGGAGAGAACCATAGTTCCAGGCATGGGTAAAATTTGTCAAAGGTGTGGGTAAGAGTATAAACGAAAACTTCACTAAAATCAACAGTATATACTGCACAGTTTTGTCTTGTGCTGGCTCTCATTCTTAACTGACGTACTTAACTGACTTGTAAGTCACATTGTAAGAAACCTGTCTTAAGACCATTATTTGGAGTAGCAATAGGGGTGGTGGTATAATGTTAATTTCTATTTCCATGTGACACTGTACATATATTCCATCACTGCTAAAAAAGAATTGAATGATATTGCTCAACCATGTCCTTCATTACACAGTGTATCTGTCATATTCACCTCTAAATACATATTTTCAATCCTTTTAGAAAGTAGACACTCGATACTGATTCTGTTCCAGATCACTTGTTAGTAATGACACTTATTAAATGGAAAACCTTGGCCTCGCCAAGATGAAAAGCAAATAAAACATTAGTGACAAGCTTTGCAAAATACAAACCAATGTATATTTGTGCTTGGTGTTCAACAACATTAAATCATGTACAATAAAGACATGTCAGTAACTTGTATTTTAAGTAAAATACTTGCATGTTTGATTTTGGAACACACTGAATGAAGATTACATACATGACTTTCACAGACATATATGAATTTTAAAATGTTTTTGACTAAACATCTACTGACAATGTTCAATTTACTAAATAATATTTAGTCAGTTGCTTTTTTGTACTCTTTCATCATTCAGGTCAAGGAAGATAATTTTGTGGCAGTGGCAGTATCTTATCTCTATTTTTTTCCTTTCAGAACACTAACATGTTTATATCCTTCCTCTAACCTATTTTCAATTGGAAAAAGAAAAGGTAGTCTCAGTAGAATACCTGCAAAACATCAAATACACAGGAGTGGTAATCAAATGCAATCCAAACAGCCTTCCAAGGTGCACACTGCATGAATAACATCACTCTCCCCAGTGCATTCATTCAGCCTCCTTTCTAATAGGTGTTCTGATACCAGTCATCACATTCAATGATAGTAAAGATCTATTTCCAATATGGGCATGCTTTACAGTCTTGACTGGCACTTCCCGGGATGAGAAAATACAAGCTTGATACCTTTTTGCATCTATAACTTTTGGGTTTTACAGACTGGTTGACAAAGCCCACCCACAGTCTTCTTTATTGCCATGCAAATATTCTAAGCCCCCAAAAGCCTGAGCTGGGATTCAATTAGATTTTTTCCCCTGATATACTAACTAAACTTGTTTGTCAATATACCATATCCAAGTTGCATGTATTTTGCTCTTAATAAGAGGAAAGGACATATTCTTTGTTTCGTTTTTTATAGACAATTTAACTTCTTGTCTTGTATTCAAATTCCTAATCATTGGATGGTGTGCCACTATTGAGTTTGGAGGAGAAGGACTAAAGCTTTAGGAGATACTTATTTTCTAGAGAGTAAAACACTGAAGAGGTAGTTTAGATGAGTAAAACGATTCATTGAGAAAGAATTTTACTTTATTGCATTTAACATATTACCTTTAAAACTTCACCATATTTCAGGGTTGATGAAGTTTAAACATATTAGTTAAAAATCTTCAGTTTGGACCCCAAAATGACACTCCCAGGTGTACATCCACACAAAAACTGTAGTCAAATGTTCATATAGGCATTATTTACAATAGGCAAAAATGTTAAAACAACCCAAATGCCCATTAACTGAAGAATGGATAAATAAAATGTGGTATATCCATGCAATGGAATATTACTGGGCCATAAGAAGAATGAAGTGCTGACACATGCTACAACGTGGATAAACCTTTAAATCACGATGCAAAGTGAAAGAAGTCAGTCACAAAAAATCACATATTGTATAATTCCTTACATATGAAATATCCAGGATAGGCAAAACCATAGAGACAGAAAGTAGATTAGGACTAGGAGAGGGTTCAGGAGAAATGAGGAGTGACTGCTAATAGGTATAGGGTTTCTTTATGGAATGATGAATATAGAGTTGACCCTTGAGCAAAATGGGTTTGAACTGTGTGGGTCCACTTGTACTCAGAGTTTTTTCGATAGTAATACTACAACACTATACGATCCACTGTTGGTTGAATCCACGGATGTGGATCCTTGGATACAAAGAACCAACTACAAGTTATATGCAAATTTTCAACTGCATGGAGGGTTAGCACCCCTAACCCTCACACTGGTCATGGGCCAGCTGTGTTCTAAAATTGATTCTGGTGATGGCTGAACAATCCTTTGAATATACTGAGAACACTGAACTGTACTTCCTAAATGTGTTAATTATATGGATTATGAATGAATAACTCAATAAAGCTCTTTAAAAAATATCTGGTTGAGAATTTTTTCTTTCTAATTTTCACAGTCTTTTCAATAAGGTCATACATTCACAGTGGGTTTTAACAACAGAAATCTTTTAAAATAGAGAAATGATTTTTTTTTTAAATTTATAAAAGGAGAATTGCTTTGATGAAAGTTGAAAAAGGTAGTTATTCACCTTGATTTCTAAGTACTCAGATGACTACCTAAATATCCACCTATTACGTGAGGACTCTGGGTAAAATAAGGGTTAGGAGACCTACACTGGTCATGATATTTGCACCTTTTGGAGACAATCTCCATGCTGTTGTTTACTCTCTGTTGCCTTCCTGATCTGAAAACCTCTTCATATGACTCTGGATTTTATTACAGGGGTAACCTTTTGTACGTTCAAAGCCAAGGTCATGTCCCTTCAGCTCAAATCCAGTCCTGAGGCATAAATCTTTCAGAAAAGATCCTTCCACACTTGCATCACAAAGACTCTGACACATGTCACAATGAAGCAACTTCCATTAAGTTGCAGCAATGAATGCCCCTTCATTTGACGGACTCTGAAAAATTGTTCTATCTTTCCCCATTCCCATGACAGCTGTCACCATGTCATATATAGAGAAAAGTTTAAAAAAGAAAGGCCTCTTGCTTTCCCGACCGTTGTCACCACTAGCGGCAACATAATATGCAATGTTACCAAGGGGAAATAAACACTGTATAAGAAACTAGACAATGCCTATATTGGAAAAGCCCACATTTTACTTTCATAAATGGTAGGAACAAAGGGAAACAGTAGTATTATTTATAATACTTCAGAATATCCCCTATGGAGTATATCTGTCCTGTCTCCAGTATACATCTCAATTCCTATGGTTCTGGAGAGAGCATCTATCCCAGATAAAGCATTCAAAATATTTCACTTCACATGTCTTTAAATAACTAACCACAAGACTTGGGTGTCAGGGAAAGATGCATCAGATCAATTTAGGATGGAAGGCAAAGATTTAGGGCGTAAAGCAGTGTAACATAAAATGAGGCAAAAATTTTTTTTTTTTTTTAAACTTTGGGTTTATTTATTTATTTATGGCTGTGTTGCGTCTTCGTTTCTGTGCGAGGGCTTTCTCTAGTTGCGGCAAATGGGGGCCATTCTTCATCGCGGTGCACAGGTCTCTCATTATCACGGCCTTGTTGCGGAGTACAGGCTCCAGACGCACAGGCTCAGTAATTGTGGCTCACGGGCCTAGTTGCTCCGCGGCATGTGGGATCTTCCCAGACCAGGGCTCGAACCCGTGTCCCCTGCATTGGCAGGCAGATTCTCAACCACTGCGCCACCAGGGAAGCCCGAGGCAAAAACTTTTAACTTGACAGGTTGATAGACTTGTTGATCTAATACATTTTCTTTTCTGATTTCAAATAACAATACAGTGATAAAAAGATGCCCAAGAAAGAATTCCTTAGTTATAAAATTCAGTGTGGGTGGAAGGAGGAGTTCAAACTGGTCTTTACTGTTATTATTCAAATGCAATGCAGACCGCCCCCCACACTGGTATCATTTGGGAGCTATTTATAAATTCAGATTTCAAGCCTCACTCCAGTCCTGCTGAATCAGAATCTGCATTTTCATACTTTAATGTCTGAAAAGCACTGTCCACGCTATTTTACCACTCGTGTCACTATTCAATGTTTGGATTCTTGGGCCACTGAAACAATTCATTTCTTACTAGTTACAGCTATTAAGTAATACTGACATAAGAAAAGAAACGTAATGCAACACAATACATACCGTATTGTTAAATTCACTAAAAGTTCAAAACATCAGATTTCTCATGTGACAGCTATGCTATAGCCTTAATACTGAGGGCAGGTTAAGAGATATTCTAAATCAATTGATATCTAAGACTACATCATTTGTTAGAGTCTCTATGGAAAATGAAACACGCTTGTTAATACTGAGTACAGATCTTTAAAATACTACATCACTTTGATGCTGAGGCAATTTGAGGTTGATGCTTACACAAATGTGACTTTGCCTAAGAAGGTGGTGTTTCTAGATGATGAAAAGGAAGGGGCTTGTATTGTGCCGGCAGGTAATGTAATATGCTTTGAACTGGCCAGTGACGTATTTCATGTATACAACAACTGCTTAGGCAGGCCACATGCATACCCAATTCAATGATGTCTGTAGAGGATTTGCCTGCCTGGTAATGGTAAAAATAAACCCTTGAGTGCTCTGTGTTTAATTAAGGAAGCAGATTTGGAAAGCCATTGAGCCTTTAGGCTCTTAACATTAAGAATCATCCAGCTCATCACTTCCTAGGATCACACGAGGTCAGGACCACTGTACCAAAGCTCAGAGACAACGTTCTGTGGTGATTGAAGCACTACTACTTCTGTGCCTCTGAAAAAAAAAAATGACATCAGATGCCCACACAATTAATCACTGAAGAGTGTTTAGCCCTCAGAAAAAAGACAAAGCTGTCATCTCCTCAGTAAATCCCTCTAACTGGCTACTTCAAAACTTAGGTAAGCTCCCAGGTCACCAAAGGGAAGTTAAAAGGGAGAGAAAAGTCAATAGCCTTGGGGAAAGAATTGATAAGGCAGACAGGCACTATATATTCTAGTACCTATTTTCATTTTACACACTGAAATGAAATAGTGCACTAAGAGCCCCTTTTCACTTAGTTGGCATAATATTTACTTCCTAATTATTATCTTTAATACTAATAGCACTTTGCAGTTATAAAAACATCTTGTTCCAAAAAGCTCAAAATGTTTCCTCACATATCAATTCAACTCTGCTTAAGACCATGTCTCAGGGAGGGATGGCTGTACCCATACCAATGGTATAAATATAGTTATAAATAGGTTTCAAATTAGTCAATTCGATCGACTCCATCATTTAAGGCAGGTGGAAAGGAAACACCTAAGAAATGAGTGACTTGTTGGGTAGATAGAAGTCCAGCTTTATTCACAGAAGTGAAAAGAGGGGAAGGTCTGCCTTAGCAACCTGGGCGCCTTATTACAAAATGCTACTCTCAAACAAACGTACAAACAAGAAGTCTGCTTCAGTGATTCAGCTATTTTAGGCCAACATAATTCTGAGTTCACAAAAACATCCAGAAAATTGTTTTGTTCCTTTACTTCATATGGCCTGTATAGAATCAATTTAAATACCACAGAAGTACTTTTAGCTGGAGAAATGAGCCAGAAGAGCAAAAGGAGGCAGTGGAGACTCAAAGAAAAGCCACCAAGGTCCCCAGCATAGCCTACAGAACCTCTCCTTCCCTCTTCTTCACAGATTTTGCCCAGTGAGAATGGGCACACTTTGATAAGGACAGCAACTTTCTGTGTGTTTTATTCATCGCCGTATCCCTACACCCTAGAGCAGAATGAGGTAAATAGTAGATAAATAATGTTAAAATGAATGAATGAATGAATGAACTAGGTTGGCAATCATGAAGATGGGCCCACCTGCTGATTCTGTCAGCTGCACGGTAAGCAAGAAAAAGGCGAATGCCTAAACATCAAAGCATTGTGTTCCTTTAGCAGATACAACCTGCAAAACGTCTGTTGTAAAACTACATAGCATATAGGCTGTGTCCTTGAGGTGAAAAACAAGTGAAAATTAGACCATCTTTTCTAATGCGATGTGACGTGTCTAATCTCACATAATGCAGATGTGACAGAAGCATCTGCAGGTTTCCTCTACCTGCCTGATTAGATACGTACTCTGTGTCTGTGCAAAGTTTTTTTTTTTTTTTTAAAGGAAATAATCATCAACGTATCCCTTTCAATAGTAGTGTAAATCATGTTTGGCAACGTTAGTGCCAAATTTAAATACAAAAATTACATGTTAGTAAAACCAGTCACTGTAATTGTAGTCTATCAAACTGAATAACAGGTATATTAGATCTGTTTATTTATTGAATTCTGTGTGATTAACACCATACTTATACCTGTAAAATAATGAGTTCTTAAATCTGACCCCTACAAATTGACAATTTGGAGACATATTAGGATCTAAAGAAGCTTTGTAGGAATCCTAACATGTTTTGTTCTAGTTTCCCCTTAAATTCCTTTCTAAAAGTGCATAGAATAACTTATACTAGAGGATGTAAACTATGAGTATAGATTTGAAAGCTGTCTCTAGCTTTGAAACACTGAAAAAATAAATAGAGGTATTTAACATGGGTGACGTGTAGCAACACTGAGCACACAACCCTACATGGCACTAAAGAGAGACGCTTATGCACTGTCCTCAGCCAACCCTGTGGAGGCTCTATTTTCTGACATCTGGTCTACCTCACTCATTTATGTTTTCAGCCTGGTATCAACAGGCCCTTTCTTTGGGCTTTCTGGCTCTCAGTAGCTTTCTAGTATTATGGCATGATCATAGAATCTAGATAGCAATTCAAGGGTTACTCTCTTGCCAGAGAAAGAGCACCATGGTGTTCTGGAAATTCTACGCTCTATTCCTAGTCACACTACTTACTATTTTAGATAAGCCCCTAGCCCTAATAGAGGAGAATCAGACAAGACAATCTGTAGAACATTTCCAGACTTAACATTCCATGGTTTCTTGTCACTGTTTCCCCATTTGTGAGGGTGGCCATTCTTGACCTATGACAGGGTCACCTGCATGTCCCCATTACACATTCTGCTACATACGAGAATGCCTTCTAAAATTGTTAATCAAAAATACTTTTAGAAAAACAGTTTATCAATGTAGCCTTGCCCTAAGCAATTATATCTGTAAAATAATATATTTTAGTTCCTAGTTACATATTTTTTTCTTTTAACATATCCATTAAAAGTATCTATCTATATCCTAAAGTCATCAGACATTCCAACAGCGGTATTTGCTTCACACTCTGGGAGAAACTGCCATGTGGAGCCCAAAGTTTACTAAAATGGATATTTTAGAGAAATTATCAGAGTCTTAGCCAGGCTTTCAAACAGGTTCCTAACTCTATCTTTCAGATAATTTTGATATTGAATACCTTCAAATACAAACTCAAGAATGTTTCCCAAGGGAAATATTTTAGTCTATCATTTTACATGAATATCTTGAATATTACTCACGTGTTATGAAATTAATTTGGGAAAAAATACCACTGTAACCAATGTATCATTCAGCCATACCCCTTGATGAACATCAAAAATTTGCAGATTTTAGCTTTGTTGTACACACACACACACACACAAACACACACACACACAGACACATGCACACACACCACTTAGCTGAGAAACTGTTTTTCTCCTAATAATTTAGGTAAGCATGTTTAAAAGTAAAGTCATTTTTAAAGCTTTCACATCTGTTAGAGGTACTCGCATGCCACAAAAGGTCCTTTCAACAAGAAATATAATACTACAGGAGAGGTTAACGACAGCAATCCACTGAATACCCTGGCGGATTCCTGCAGGGAGAGGTAGAGGGGGGACTCCAGGGAAGGACTGTGTCTAAATCTGCTGCTTTTCTTTGCTCTCAGCACACAGCCAGACAGCTGGATGGGAGGAAGAGTCACACACCTTAAATTACCAGATTCACAGTTAACACACACATCATAAAGATGCCAGAGTCCATGTTTGAACACATGATTTGTTCTCTTCTGGGAGATGGTGCTTGTTTCCCCACCCGGGGTCGAGCATCATGCCTACCAACCTGAAAGGTGCACAAATGCATGGAATTCTAAGCAGCACGAGGCAAAGTTCTTGCAAATGACTGTGTATAATTAGTGACGTGACTCATTTAGAGGCTCTTGTCTGGTAGAAAAGGGCATTTATCTGACTGCTCCAGAGACCTAAACATTTTACTCTGGATACGATGCTTAGTAGAGGAAAAGTGAGGTGAAATGATTTCAAGAAGTCCTTCCATATCATGGCGCATCATGCCCCACAATAAGAACGTTAAATTCACTTGTGAGCGGTTGAAGTGATTTAATAAAATCAAACTCCTAAAACTTCCTGGTCACCTCTCCTGGTACTCTTTGAGGTCATACACATAAATGGTGAGCGGGTGTGTGGGGGGGGGGGAGATCAGAAACACAAAAATTGATAGAAGAATCAAGACAATTCACTAGCAACCTGCATGGACAGCTACAAAATGTTTATGAATACTTACCACATGAAACATGATACCCATATACGCTATTCCAGAAGTCCTCACTAAGTAAGACAATTCACACTGATGCCACAGTACACACTCCATTGACGATAATTCTATTTTTAAAACTTGTTTGGACAGTTAAGAGCCAAAGGCGTTCCTTTTTCTCTGTATCTCCTCACTGATTTAAATTTCTGAATCATTTGCACAGTAACTTAGCAATACCTATGCCAATTAATTTGGAATTAGTCCCAGTGCCCTGACACTTGGTATTTTTTCACTCACTCATCACAACACCCTCTTTCCTCTACTTCCTTATTTACATTGTTTTTTTTTTTGTTTGTTTGTTTGTTTTGCAGAGCACTCAAATTTCTATCCCTTGATATAGGGTTTCCTTCTGGCAAGCCTTAAATCTCCCTCCTCGAGTCCCCTTTGCCGAATGCGTGGCACAGTCAGCTTCTCTAAGTTCTGTCATAGCCTCAGAATCTGTTGCCCTGCATTTTATATCTAACCACAGAAATACTTTATTCCCTTGCAGCTCCTTCTGATATGCTCCCCTCAATATTAAATCATCCTGGTCCTTCCTAGAAACAACAGAGAAATTTCATGCTGATACGCAGAAAGACTCTCATTCCTACGTTGGAATATAAGCAAAGACAGAAAACCATGAACAAAACCTACTGCCACGTCTGAGACTGATTTACAACTTTACTTTTTTAACTACACAGTAAAACAGTCTGATAAACCACTGGAGCTATTAACTAAGTGATACTGAATTGAACATCTCAAGTCATCAGATCCACTGGTTTAAAACCAAAAGTAGTGTCCCTGAAGCTGCCCGGTAACTTATAATCAGGGATTTGAGAGCCACAAATTATCGGACATATCTGTCACCATAATATTTTTTGCATAGAAATAGTACTTAAGTACAACATCATTTTGGTCATGGAACGATGCACAACTATAAAGCTGAGGAAATATTCCACGTTACTGATTCTACTTACTACAGGGCCCGCCACCTAAAAAGTCAGGATATCTACCCAATTTTATGAGATTTGGAAAATTAATTTTATACTCTGCATGGATCACATCAAATACAGTCTATGAGTTCAATAAGGAATAACATTAATATTCAAAATAAGCCACACAGACAGAGATTTCCTAATAGTAAAACTTGAGAGAAAAATTAATATTCCAACTTATATTTAAAAGCTGCCCTAACACTACCCTTTTCTGGAATAAGCAGCAAAGCCCATCCAAGCTATTAATGTCATCGAATGGTCACTTAAAATCCATCTCATAGTACACACAATGGATGTTAAGATATATATATATATATATATATATATATATATATATATATATATATATATATATAAATGTTGTCAAGTGTTAAGTAGAATATTTAGCCTGCAATTATTTTGTGCCATTCCAGCTATTCAGTCAATGTGTATGCTCACTTCATTTACAAGTGAAAGAAACAAAAAACAGTCATCCTTGTATTACAAATATCAATTCTGAAATTAATTTAGCTTCTTCCAGTACTTGTAGCGAAGGTGATCAAACAAAATTTACTCACAATTGGGTATGAGTACATCAAAAAGCCCCAGAATCATTAGTGATGGTTCAGTAACTTCATCATTTGTCGATTTTTTAACTGACAGTCTTATCTCGTAATGAACAGTTCTGAGATTACAATAAACATAGAACGAAGAAAATTTTCCATGAGGTTTTTTTCTTTTAACGCTCTTGGATGCTACAAAGTTGCCCGCATGATTATGCTGTCAGGTATATATTTCATACTAAAATCATTTATGGCTTTTTATTTTCCATACCATTTAACAAGACTGTCATTTTTCATGGAAAAATAAGATCCTTTGGTGAACATTTTTTCCCTTTTTAAAAATCAAGCTCTTTAATATCCTGCAAAACTGAAGTGGATTCTCATTTGTGAAATTTTGTTTTTGTTTTATTTTTAAATTACATGTTGTCAGCTGAATACATTAGGATGAATCCTGCTTAGTCACCTTCAATTTAGAATATAAGATAAATTATTCTCTTACTTTAAAAATTAACATGGGAAATCTACACACACATATATACACACCCATAACTTTCAGTGTGCTTTCTGCACACACCTGCCTAGGACTAAGTAAATATAATACACAACAGAGCAGTGTATCAGTGTATCAATTATACCTCAATGACCTCTCATAAGAAAAGGTGACAAACAAACAACTTACGCAAAAGAACAGGCGATCCTAACCTTGTTTCTGTTTGACTTTAGAATAAGTCACTAATGAAAAAACAGAGAAGGGAGGCAGGAAAAAAGGGAACCAGGGACAGGGTAGAAAGAGAGGGAGTGGAGATAGAAAAAAGAAGGAAGGAAGGAAGGAACGGAGGGAGGGACGGAGGGAAGAATAGAGGGATGGAGGAAGGAAGGGAGGGAGGGAGGGAGGGGCAGGGAAGAAAAGGAGGAAGAAAGAAAAACAAGAATCCAATTTGTTTTGGATGACAATTATAGCACATTTTGCCCAGTCCCGAGGCAATCTGAAGGGCTATCAGGAGTGAGTGAGAGGCTAGGATGAGGTGTCATGAGATCATGGATTTTCCTAACCTAGAGAGTATCTTAGAAATCATACCATTTTACAGGGGCTACTGATGCACAGAGAGGCAAAGTGCCTTGTTAGAGCTTGCACAGCAGCTGAAAAGAGGTTAACTTAAGCGTCTGCTGGGCCAGGTGAAAACCTAAGGAGCAGATACTGATATTGCAGAGTCGAGGTTTACTAACATTTAAAATCATCCCCCAATTTTTTAGGTTATTAAAGTCATGCTTTTTCCATTCAACCAGATTCACTTTTGAACGTCTCGTGGAAAGAGTTTACGGAACTTCCTGCTTCACCTCACATTTGCGGGTGCAACCCATCAAGCAGGGATAGGGTGCGGTCTGTATGCAAAAGGGACCTGCTGACAAATGCTGCTGAGGATGCTGTGAAGTTCCCCCTGTGCTTAGCCCAGCAGCTCTGGGACAGACATGACAGTGAGCCAAGGGCCCAAAGCACAGCTGCCAGGGGGCTTTTCTCTCTTGCTGTGCCCCTTCTCACAGGATTCTTTACTTTGTTCAACTCTAGCAGCTTCTGGATGCTGAGGGAGCCCTGAACTGGGAACAGCCTGGAAATTATCTACAGGGCTCGTTTGGTGGATTTGTACTCACGCTTGCAAACGCATAGAGAGACAAACTCTTTTTACATACAAAATGCAAGACTTTTCTTTTATTATCTTTTATAGCAGTTAAAATTTATTTTGAAGGCCAATCAAATCACCATGACTTTAAAAGCCCCTATTACAAGGTATATGTAACACCCATCTGGCCTCCCCATCTGTCAAATGACCAGACCCTAAACTAACCCCTGAAGCATCCAATCCCCTTTTCTACAGATTGAGCATAACTGAGGAGACAGTGTCCCAATTTTTATTAAATAGTTAAAATATTTCTAAATAATAGGAGCACACTATAAATCTTGCAAATACCTCTTGGATCTTTGAGGTGACCAGCCGCAAAAAAAAACTGTTTAACATCACAGGAGTTGACATTTCTAAATGTTTGAATGGAAAAGAAGAAGTCAAACTTAACTACTTCAGAAGAATACTTCTCTACAAAGGGCAAAAGTTCCTGCTAAATATATACATACACACACACACACACACACACACATATACATATATATGTGTATATATACACACACACATATATATAGAAGAATTCAGGAGTCACACACAAAATTGAAATTCAAAAGAAAACAGCACATACTAAATTATTTAGATACAAAACAAACGATTGTACAAAAATCACTGGACCTTAACTACTTCTATTTCTGTTCCTTACATCATTTTAAATAAGATCACACCTCTGCGAGATCACATACTTGCACTAGTTAGAAAAACACAAACTATTATTTAAAATATAGCTGAGACTTCCTCAGTAACCATCACTCACACAAGTCAGCTCAGTTTGGGAAGAAGGCATGAGGCCAATCTTTTGCTTAGGGGAAATGTAACTAACCATCAAATCCACTTGCCATTATTTCAGATTTCCATATTTCAGACCCTTAAACACACTTACTTTTTTCCAGAGAACAGAATTCTCCTCAAGGACAGCAGCCCTGGGACTGTTGGCTACCCAGAGGTACCACGGCCATTCTCCTTTTGCTTCATCTTGCCAGATGTTAAGCGCTCTTTATTGGTTTGTTAACTTTTCTCCTCCAAACCTCAAGCTCTGAAAATGCCTGTGCTCATGTACACTGCCATCTATTTTGAGTCTTCTCCCCCTTGCATCATTCCCCTCAACCAAATCTAATGAGAACATCCTCTGTCCTCACCAGTGAGACACTTTGATACTTCACAGCCTGTGGTTTCTCTCTGCTTTGAAACTTACTGCCTATTCAGAAAAATTGTATTTCCACTCCGGAAACTGCGGGATCCTCTGGCTCCATGGACTCAAGCTCAATGAGGGCACTTCGATTCCCCTTTGCAGATAGGAATGATTTGAAGTTCACTTTGGTCCACCTCAGCTCTGGCCATTGGTTCAAGTGGTTAAAGCCTCTTATATTCAAATTCTATTCTTACAGCAGCTCAATTATCCTACTTT
Source organism: Balaenoptera physalus (assembly GCF_965194825.1). Lineage (NCBI taxonomy): Eukaryota > Metazoa > Chordata > Mammalia > Artiodactyla > Balaenopteridae > Balaenoptera > Balaenoptera physalus. The sequence continues at coordinate 97,353,322 of NC_138896.1, read as the reverse complement.
CAATCCAGGAAGAAAAGTGTGGTTTATATTTAGGTTAGGGGAAACCCAGACCAAAAATCCGTATATCCTTTTCCACAGTGATAACGATCTTTAATTTCACTAAGCCATTGATCATTTGAAAGACACCATGCAAACATTATTAACAATATTAATTTCTAATACCATTTTTAAGATGAATTCATCTTGCATAGATAACAAGTACTAATTTGATAGGTTGCATTTGGAGACATATGAAAGATAAATGAACCCAGAGCTGAACTGATAATTTTTGCTTTTTTAAATTTCACATCTCCATAAAAAGTAGTGCATTCAAAAGCAAAAATGGGCTAAACATAGGCTCTTATTTTTCAATACCATCCCTCAGAATGAAAAAAGAGACATATACTTTATGTTTGCAAATATTCCTAATAGTTACCCCCACCCCTGGCAAAGTTTCTAAATAGCATGCAACTGAAAAACAAGAGAAACTTTCCTGTTTCTGCATTTCTTATTAGCAGGAGAGAGCCATAAAATAAACTATCTTAAATAAATTCTGGAAACACTGACACAAGCTTCTTTTATACAGAAATGCAAGGAAGATGATCTCTTTACATATATGCATTACTTCTACTTACATTTTTCTGGCAATGGCCAGAGATACAGAAGATAAATGTATGCTCTAGCCATCCTGAGCACCACAGACAATGCACCCATGCTTCCAAATTTCAAACAAAGCCAATAATTTTTAACTTCTATAAAAGCATTCTAAAATGTCTCTTATTTCCTTGTATGAATCAATTATAAAAGAGATCTGACAGAAACAGCAAGCTCTAAACAGATTACACTCTGTCTCACCAGCTTGATTCAACAAAGAGCGATGGAACAGAAAATCAAATGCAGCTTGCAAAGTCACATTCACATGGAGCTATAGGGAGGAAGAGGGGGAGAGAAAAACCTGGTACTTACAGACTGCAAAGTAAAATGTCCCAGTTTCGCTTTACATGTTACAGCAAATCAAACAGAGATTTCAGCTCTCAGCAAGTCCCTGCTTCCACTACACTGATCATCCGCGCAGAACAGGCCCTTATGGATTGCTTAGGCAGCTGGGAGATAATGGGACCATATTCTCATCTGGGACTAGAGATGCTGAACTGCTCTCCGCTGTGCACTGCATGGCTCTCCGCCAGCATTAATCAAGGAGGACCCAGCTTCGTGGCTGTGTTCCCCAAAGGATCGACATAATTAGCGCATGAATCAAAGACGCACACTGGGAGAATCACACACATCTCTAACTGGCTCTGCTCACATCGAACCTGATTAGGAAATCAACTTGGTTCCCCGATCAAATGTGTTCAACCTTTCAAAGATATGCAGAGACTCGCACAGCTGTTTATAGATTTCAAGGGGTGGGGTAGAGATTAAGGTTTCCTTCCCAATGGGCAATTTATGTAATTCCTCAACTATAGAACACAATTACGCTGGTTGTTCGGTATATATGGTGGGTTTGCCCTGTGATTTGGTTTGTCTGTTAGGGCTACTTGCAGCTCCCAGGAAGCTTACAGGCTGCAGCATTTCCCCTCTGGATTATATGGGACACGTGTGCGTATATTCTTTGCAGATCTAAACTTTGGGGAGACTGGTTAGACTCAAGATAGTCTCTCTGGGGGCATTTTATGTCTCCAAATATATGCTTCTAGAAGCATAGAGTCCTAGAAGTCCAGGGCATTCAAAGCAGAGGGTCTGGCATGGAACTCAGGACACCAAGTATTCAAAAAGGAACTGGTAATGTTGATTCCGCTTGTGTAACTGGAAGAACACTCTTCTTTACTCTGTCTGCATGGTGATACAGTCAGGAGTCGCAAACTAGTAGCCTGTGGACATGCTTGGTTCCGCAAGACAGAGATTTTAGAATTTGAATGTGAACATTTTTAAACAGAACATGTGTTCTGCACTTTACCAAACCTGTGCCAACTCCTGCTTTTGCTCATATACGCTACCTGCCAGCCCTTGAAGATATTTGCTTATGTAAATTTGACCTTAGTTAAGCAAGTGTGGGTTAGAGATGTAAAACTTTCCATTTCAGAGAAAGGAGACTCATCTCTTGTGTCACTCATCAAAGGCTGTGATTAAGGCACCCATGTGATAATTTAAAGTTCCAACACACACAAAAAGCTGCTTATAATTAATAGGCCTGTGTGATAAAGACAGGGCAGATGTTAGGAGGAGAGAAAACCTGAGTTCTTATGCTCATCTTGGTACAAAAATCAGATGACCTACAATATGACTGCACCTCTCTGAGCCTTGTTTTTCTTATCTGTACAATGGGGCCTTGGCCCAGATCTCTGAGGACTCTTGCAGATAAGACAGTCTACTATTGTTCTAAGAGCTAGAAAGTGGATCTCCGATAGAATAGTGTTTACACTTCATAGCAGCGACCTGAGGAACAGGAATGAAATAAAGGTATGCTTTTTTTTAAAAAACTGTCCTCATTTGGGAGGTCTCTGTTACCTTTGAGGGCCCCATGAGAAATTGGCTAATACGTAGCTGTTTTAGAGAACTAGAGGCAGTATGATCTATGTGAGTAAATTATAAATGTGTAAAAGGAAAAAAAAAGGCCGGCCAGAAAATGGTTTTGGCTATTTCTACACAAACTATTTCTGCCTGAGAGTAAAACATCTGGATGAAGAGCCAAAAGTCTGGACAAAATGTTTTGTCTTCATGGTGTCAATCATCAGATACTTTGATTTGTGGGGAAAGAGTCTTTTTATATTTAAATGGGATTATTCCATCTTACTTTCTTACACTCTTACTATCCAAAGTAAAGAAAGATAGGGTTTCTCTTCACATTGTCAGTCACGCCATCTTTTGTGGGAAAATATGTATCGTCAAGGTCAAGACAATCCAAACTGTCCTAGGGTTTTGATACTGGTCTCAGGGAATCACAGAAAAATGGATCCACACTTTTCTGATGTTTTACTGAATAACTAGAAAACTAACTCACCCAAAGGACACAAGATTTTGCAAAAGATGCATGCTACCAGATCTTTCTGTGTCCATTACCAACTCATTTCAAACTAGATACAAGGTGTCAAGTAGACTTACTATCAATAGTTAATAGTAACAATATACAAAGTGAGGGATGATTAAACAGTATAATTACACTTAAAAAAATTCACCAAACTTTTGAGTAATTTTGTGTTGGTTCAATACGTTTGTTTTTGCAACTATTTTGAATCCAATTTCTTTAAAGTAACCCATTTTAAAAAAATTTCTTTGGGTATTCTTGCAAATTGGCGTAACGTAAAATGACTGGCACAAATTTCATGTTCGTTATTTTTATCTGGCTCATTATTATTGAGACTTTAGCACATCTACTTCACGCAGCTCATGTGAGGTGCTGACAAAAACAGGTTAATTAAATAGCAATTGTGCGTCTCAGTTATATTAGCAAACGCATTGCTGAAGCAAATGAAAACAGGAGCAAATTAAAATACAAACTGTTTATTCAGTGGTACAGTCGAAATAAATAGTTTAATCGGTTTTAAGTTGTATTCAATCTCTCTTTGCCTGGTAATTACTTTGATTCATCATTGATTATGGTATGTGATAGATTCACTTTGATATCATGTGATTTGTACTTGTTTCTAATGGTAGGTGATTACCAACTAAAAATCTCTAACTTCCATCAATTCTTCATACATTACTCCCCTGAGACATACCATTTAAAATATGGTTTAAAATAAAAGCCTAAATCTGGGAAATGTCTTTTTTTTTTTATTTTAAGGTCAAAGTCAACATTAATGGCAAAATACATATAGCAAAGAGAGGGAGAAAATGACCAAAATGATTAGTAACTGCAAACAAAAGAGACTGTCTTCATAAATACAGTAGGACCTGATATATTACCCCAGAATGTATTTTAGAAGCCAAAAATATACAGTGATTGTTTTAGACTTTATGTGGAAACTCCAAGAAAGTGCATCTCTTTGGAACTGTCCACAATCTACATTTTTAACAACACTCTTGTCAAGGCTAATAAGGACCTGGGGAATGGGGCCCCTGAGGTCTTTTTCTGGCCACAGCACAAGATTCAGCAAGTTAAATACAGTTCTGAGCTTCAGCAAATCTAGGGGAAAAATGAAAGTTATGACAGTAATTTCCCAACAGGTTGAGGCTTAATCAATATTTTTTAATGCTTTGGAATCTTCAGCAGTAAGTCGCTTGATGTGCATATAAGTGCTCATTGCTTCTTCTAGAAAGTATTCATACTTCCTATTCCTTGCCTCTCTCACTAAAAGTCAGAGCCAAAAGCTGAGACAAATGACATTTCTCCAGCTGAGAACAAAATTTCAAAGGAACGGAAGGTTCAGAAATCACTGCCCAGGGCACCCACTGGAATGACAATCTAAGCAGCTCGACTGGACTTCCTTTTCTAACTGAAAGTGATGGAGCCCGTAAGAAATTAATCAAGAAACAAGCCGCAAGTATGGATCCACACGAGAAAGTGTGTAGCCATATTCATTTTCCAGGAAGTAATCAGACTGTTGTAACAGTAATCCACTGAGACCAGGGTCACAAAGTTAAAACAATCTGTAGAGAAAATAGCCCATTTTGAAAATTATGCCACAATGACATCAAATTGACCTATAAGCTAGATTAAAATGCAGTATGCCTCAATATTTATCTACCACTAACTGCTCAGAAGTTTGGAGCTATCGTTAGCAAAAAATGTCTGTTAATTTAAGGTGTGAACGCATGTGCCTATGTGTTTATGTGTGTGTGTATGTGTGTGTACACACATGTGTGTGTGGAGAAAGATGAGGAAAGAGAGAGAGGAAGAGAGACAAACTGTAGACAAATGGTTTTGCAAGTGGTATTGCTCATTTACTTTTAGGGGTAGAACTGATTTATCCTCATTACACTGGCCAAAGAACACATACTGATTTTCTTACCATTTGAGAACAAAAATTCTTTTCCTCAGAAGATTCTGATTTTTCTTCTAACAAAAACGGGAAGTTTTAAAAGACTAGTTTTTGATTGTCACAACTCAGGGGAGGGGGGTAAGTGGCATCTGGTGGACAGAGATACTGCTAAACAGCCTGCAATGCACCGGGCATCCCCTCCCTCAAAATGATCTGTCCCACATCTGAGAAACCCTGACCCAAAGGAATCTTGATGGCATCCTCATAGTTAGAATTCTTAAGAATTCAGAGCTAAGATGAAAAACTGACCAAGTTTAAATGGTGTTGCTCTAAATATAGCTGCAGTAGCAAATGGACTGTTTTGCCTTGAACGTTACTTTAGACTTTCCAGTATGCTTTCACAAAAATTACAATATTCAGTACAAGAAGCTAGTCCAAAAGCTGAGAAAATACTGTAATTCCAAGTCTATTAGTGCAAACAAACGTGGGCCTTAGAACAAATGGCTAGTGGCATGACGAAGTAAAAAAGTCAAGACAGCACAAGCACCCAATATAGCCCTCGGCTCCCTCCTCCTGCTTCTCACAAAACCAAATAGAACTGAGAAAAATGAATCTCAACCCAGCTCTGTTACCCTCTCCCGCTCCCCCACCGTGGAAACCAATGAACACAAGTCTATGGCAAGTGGACGGCCGTGTAATTCCACACATATTTTTTTCTTTCTATCTCTGCGATTCCCCCTAAACAGATGGGTATCCTTTTGTAAGTTCCCATTTCAGGAATGTGATTTCACTCCTGAAATAGATACACTTTTAATACAGAGTTGGGATTAAATATGCCTCAAATATGCTTCAATTCATGGACCTTCCTTAGGAACTCAGTTGTAAGACCTCTTTTGTTTACTCATTCAACAACAATGTATTAAGCACCTACTAAATTCATTGTCCATTTAAATTATGGGGGAGAGAAATCAAATCTCTCAGCATTTGCTTTCCTTACAAACTTCATGCATTTATATGGTATCCCCTACATCATCCCGTCTGGCTCAGAAAAAGTTTACTGCATTTCTCATCATCCACTAAGGTTATTATTATTTATAATCAGCTTTATCACTAATGACTCCAGCTCTAGTGCTGGGCTCTTCTGTCAGCTCCAGGGAGGGAAGGCGCTAGGTAGATGGCAGGCACTTTTCATTTTATTCTTTGGCATCCCTTCCATCAACTGCAGAAAGCCTTGTTCTGGCATTTACATGAGGTGAGTCACAGCTCACCTTTGTTTCTTAAAGGGAAACTGTTTCCCCTTAGATCTGCTGCAGCTGGAACAAGATGAGAAAAAGGCACCCAAAGGATGGAGACTGGCAGAAGCAGAGCAAAATCCAAAAAGTTCTGTACTTGGTAAGATTACCAATGTTACTTTAGGAAAAAAGTGAGTGTCTGATTAGAATGGGCTAAAACTATTCTTATATTTTATGGATCAAAGAAAAGGAGAATAAGATGCCTGCTTTCCTTCCTACCTGCTTTGAGAAAATGGGTTAAAGTTTTTTTTCCAAAATGGACTGATTCCCAGATACAGAGGAGTAGACAATTTTAGAACACACGTAAATCAAAGATTAAGAGAGAGTTCGAGATTCTCTCTAGAAATTTTACAAGCTGTTTTCAGGGAAACTTCTTTTTAAATTCATACCCTTCTATCCTCTGTATCTATAAGATGTAGAAACACTACTAGCAAATGACAAATGTAGGGAAAGCAACCTTTAATTCTAGGAATCTAAAGTTTATGTAATCTATATGATATAGCCACATAATCATATGTATCTTTAAAGTATACATCTGTTCTTATGTTAAGTGATTATTTGAGACTCTGCAATTTGAAAACAGTACGTAATTTTATGGGGTGGGGGATATTACAGATTTATTCTGAGCAGTGAACAGTACAGCAGGAGGATGACTTTTGTCCAGAGACACACTCTTTTTTCTGCCACGGCCCATCATTATTTTGAGAGTTTATTATATGTCAGAAACCGCTATGCACTTTACATGGATTAATTGAATCTTCACCGCAACCCTATGAGTTAGGTGTTTTTACTATTCCTGTTTCATAGATGAAGACACTGAGAACCAGAGATATGAGTAAGTTGTCCAAGGGCTCATAGCTCATAAATGGCAGATTTGCGGGGTTTTTTTAAACTTTATTATGTAGAAATTTTATTTTTCACTATTGACATTTTTTTTTTCCTTTTCCAATCATGTTCATAACAGAAAATGTTCTTAACTGTGTTTGCCTACAGTAAACCAATGGTTCTAAAGTTTGAAATTTTAAAACAGGCTGATAACAAAATAAAGCAAATGTATTAAACCTCAAAATTGGTGGGTAGGGTTGATCTAAAATAACATACAAAATGTAATAATTTCGGATAAGATTATAGAGCACTATTTTCAACTTGATCATCTGGACTTCCATCTGCCCCCATTTTTTTTCTTTTTTTGAGCTATTTCAAACTTAGAGGAAAGTGGAAAGAATGGTACATTCAATAATACCCTTATATTTTTGACCTAGAACTAATGTAAACATTTTGATGACTGCTTTCTGTTTTTAGTCGCTCTTCTCTCTCCTCCCCTTCTTCCTTCTCTCTGTTATATTCATTTTTTCCTGAATCATTTGAAAGTAGCAGACGTCCTAACACTTTACCCTTAAGTCACTTTAAGAACTCACCAAATTTTTTTTTTCAGCATTACTGAGGTATCATTGACACATAAAACTGTAAAATATTTAACGTGTATAATGCAATAGTTCACCAAACAATGTTTTTCCAAAGAACAATGACTTTCACCTATATAACCACAATGAGAGTAAGGAATCCAAGGAGCCTAACACTGATAAAAAACTATCACTTACTACATTCTCTCTGGTTAGGTGACACTGAGTTCTCGGTGCACTGTGTTGGGAGGTAGGTATTGTCAGTTTATCCTGTTACTGGTGGTATTAAGTTTGATCTCCAGATTTCTCTGTTATAAATGTAAAGGTATCATTTTACTTTTGTAACTAGTAAGTAATATTTGGAGAATACTTCTATACGTCATTTTCTCAAACAGCTTTCACCTGCTCATTTTGGCACACACTGATGAACCTTGACTTAATTTTCACAACCATGGTTACAAAATACCTGGATTCTTTGACCTCAATAATTTGTCAATTTATTTTCTTAAAGGATCCCAACCTTCTCACTCTACCCTCTCACACAACATCAAAGTGGTGCTAATGGATGCCATCAGGAAATTTCTGCAAGTTTTCTCAGAAACAGAGGCCAATGATAACTCATCAAGCTCTTCATGAAAATTTATTACCAGCTCCGGAACATATAAAGATGGGAAGAAAAATATAAAATTAACCATTGTTTTTGAGGGCAAGAGGGAAATTGTCCCAATAAATCTGGATATCACTCTTCTTAGTGATGTCTTAAGTTGAATAATGAGACATCCCCCTTCATATCTATAAATACTAAAAATACTAGGCTTATCAGATTAGGGTCACTTTCAGCTTCTGCAGAATGCACTCTATATTTAGGAGCCAAAGAGTTCCTTTCAGACATTTTAAATTGTGCCATTTATTGATCTCTAAACCACTCTGTTTTGCTGTAGCATTTTTCACCTGAAAATGAATAAAAAATGAAAAGCCCTGGTTGAAATCCGTTCTCCACAGTGATGTCAGCGTGCCCTTTCCAAAACAGAAATCTAAACATTATCCTCCTGTTTAAAATGCTTCAAAGGACCCTATCAACTACCTGGTCAAACCTAAACACAACCAATTCATACCTGGTCCCCACTCTAATGACCGCCTCCCTCAATGATCTGTGCTTTCTATTCCATTCATCAACTAGGATTTTTTTTTCCTCTTCCTTCCTTAAAAACTTCATGCTACTTTTCCCCTCCATGCAAATATATTCTCTCTTTGTCTGTAATGCTACTCTACCCGAAACCCCTTCATCAGGAAGTACTTCTAGTCTTTTAGAGGTAGTTCTAACTATCAAAGTGCAAGGGTGAACACTCTGGAGTCAGAAAGCCTGGTAGCCTAGATATTCCACTTACTAACTGCGTGAGCTTGAACAAGTTACTTAACTTCTCTGCGCCTGACTTTCTATATAACAGTGATAATGATAGTAACTATCTTCATCATGTAACTATCCATCTATTTATCCCTCTATTCAATACATTCATTAATCTAAAAAGAACTATTTCAGGATGAAGCATTTCTGAACCCATTCTTCCTCCTCCCCCACCCCCCAGGACAGTATCACTGTCGTCTTTGCGCTCACATGATCCTCAGGCACACTGCTCTGTAATTATCTGGTGATACAACTATTTTGTCTACTAGAATACAACCTCCTCAAAAGAGCTATGACGTCCTGTTCAATTTTGTTAACCCAGCATTTAGCTCAGTGGTGTAGCTCTGTAAATGTTTAAAGAATTAATGATTTTTTAACACGCGTGGCAGTTACAAAGCCATGCAACAATATGGTTTTCATCAGGTTCTTATATCATTTGACAATTCAGTCATGGGTATTAAAATGACAGGAGTAATAATAATAAAAGCATAGTCATTAAATTTTATGAAAAAGCTTTCACATCAGATTCGGACACCAGCATTCTATCTTGGTTGTTTAGTAGTCAAGTATACTCAGGTAAGTAAGTTGACTTTTCTGGGAAGTTCTTTTTTCATCTGCAAAATGAAGGAGAAGTTCTAGAAACATGGTGGGCTAAAACACCTCCTTTAAGAGTCATAAAAATGCTGGTTAAAAGAATAAAAGAAATACACCAAAATTACATGTATGCACATGTGTATAGGAGAGCTTGAGAGGAAAAAAAAAAAAAAATGCCAAGACAAAGTAGTAAGGTTAAGCTGACGACTGAGGGCCTATGAGCCCTGAGAGCTGGCTGGGATGTCAGGCCACACATCTCTAGGTGTCATTCACATAGGATATGATGTGAATACTTCCTGAAACTGTGCAAGAAAGCATCTCTGGGGGCTAGAGAATGAGTTGTAATACCTGCCAGGAACAGAAGAGGCATAAAACTGACACTTTATTGCCAAAAATGCAATCAGTATTTACTAAGCACCTATCAAATTCCATGTATAAGTATTCACATGTATTTGTGATAACATATATAAAAATAAAAAATAAAAAATAGAAATAAGATGGAACTATTCAGTGAACTGGTTACTTATTAGTACCTCACAATCTAAATAATTTTTCCTAACATTGACTTACTATATTCCAATGGGGCATTTAAAATTATTTTGTCTGTTTCTAATTCAAAGGACAAGTGGTTATTTGTGGGATAGAGAGAGGAAGAGAGAACAAGTAAATAAACAAGTGAGTAAGTGAAATGATTCATTCAACTCATCCTTATTATCTATTGGGTGCAAATCAGTGAGCTGGTTTTAGCCACATTCAGCCACACAAATGGATGGCAACAATTACAGAGTTATTATCCCTGGGGAGGGAGACAGACAGCAGATAAGCAATCAATAAGTAAATTAAATAATTAGAGATTCTTTCAAGAACTCTGCAAAAATTAAAAAAAAAAAAGAGTCCTAAGATAGAGAATAACAAATTTTAGCTCTTTGGTATTCATCAGAATAGGAAATATCAGAAAAATATTAAAGAAGTAATCACTAAAAAGCAACATTAATAGAAAATATGTGAAATTTTTATATTCCACAGTGCTGGCCTAACTTTACCTGGGTCTTGTGAGAACAACCCCACTCCATCTTCCAAATCCCTTCTTACTAAAATGGCTTAGGTTTCTACCTGTGTACACTCACGGACAAAGGGCATTAAAGTGTTCACTGCATGTGTCAATGGCAGAATCACCGACAGCAGATATGAAATGTACCAAATTCTCGATTTTCCAAAGACAAGCTAATGAGCTAAGTCATTTGGAAAGTGAAATGTTAGGGGAATACAAACTGCGGGATATAGATTTCAGATGCTCTGAGGCCAGTTCACAGGGATCATGTGTGTCAAGCTAAGGATTTTACATGCGATTTAATCACGGATGAGTGTTCATATAAGTTTTTCTATAACTGGTGAGAAGAAAATGATGGCAAGAAACAGTATCAGAGGAACACTATGAAATACATATGTAAGAAGAGGGAACACTCAGTACCCAGGAACAAGTCCCCATTTGGATGGGCAATGGCAGAGTAACACTCCTGGACTTTGCCCATGAGATTAGAAGGAGCAGAACATAAGTTTATCAGTTTCCTCCTCTATTCTTACTTTGGCAACCCCTACCTTCAGAAAAGGTGTTTTCTGTTCTGTCCTCTGACCACGCAGCACAGAGCTTGTCCCTTTGAGAAGGGGCCCAGGACACTAAAGCAGTCCAGGTGTGCATATAACTGGGTGAATAAATCTGTTTAATTCAGGGGTAAATTATTAGTACTCTACTTGTCAACAAATGTATGCCATGTTTTTAACTTTATCAGTAATAAAGGTTTATTTTTATTTCTATCAGTCTGACTGCTAAGTATGTTTCTCAATTAATTCTGAACTTTGTAAGTAAAGAAGAGAATTATTCTTAAGCCTCCTAAAGTCCCCAAACAGGGTTTCTCCTAGAATGTCTAATAACCCAAGAAAAATTAAATGAGCTGATTAAAAGCAACCAAGTATAATTTAACCAAAATTTCAGATGTCATCAAGAATAAATGGCTTTCTTACTGGTACAATTTTGTAGTGCCAATATATTTTCAGATGGCACGAAAAAGCTGAGTTTGTGTCTAAAGGAAAAAATTGATTAACTTTCCTTTGTTTTATACCTACTACACAGAAAGTATAGTATGGTAACAAATGGTATCTCCTAGGTAGAAAGTCATTTGTATCTTTTTAAACCTAACTTCTCTGAGCAAAGCCAAGCACAAATCTCACTCCTACTGTCATGTGCATAGTAAGGGACCGCAGACCAAGTGACAGGATGTGCACTGCAGCCGTGCACTGCGGACCACCATCTGCTCCCTTTCTGGGCCATGTTCCAGTGGCTGAACTCTGGATCCAATTTGAAACCCTTCCTTTTAAATTACTTTTGAGGCTGAAGTTTCCTATATTTTAGACCAGGGCTTTATAAAACTGTACTGTATACACCACTAAAATAAGCAAATGTCCTAAGGAATTTATTCATCCAACAAGCATATGATAAGTAATAGGATTAACTGGCTAGGGATTTAATACAAGTCTAGACTTAATACTTGCTTTTCAGGAATTTGAAGTCCAGTAGAGAAGTATAAAACCCATAGATACGCTTTTTAAAAGAGTATTTATGAAAGTCCAATGGGAATCTAGAAAAGGGAAAGATTATTTCCTACCTGACACTTTAAAAAATGCTTTGGGGAGGAAGTGGTGTTAGAAATGAGAACTTGAAGGACTGTCAATTTTAGCCATTCAGAGATGGTTACTAAATGATGATTATGATGTTGAAGGTAGGCTTGCAAATAATATTTTGTAACTGCTCTACAACAGAAAGGGCCTTTTTCTAGATAAATATCATCTTCCCATTTTGGACACTGTCTCTGACGTCTAGATTCTGCTGAGGATATAAAGGACTTTCTCCCTAGGAAAAAAAATTGTATCCACAATTACAGTTTTTCATAAAATATCACGGAATTCACAGACTTTCAGTTAAGAAACCTTGCTTTAGATCAAGAGAATATTATTAATGGGAAGCATATTGCATATAAATAGTATTTTATACTTTTTCAAGAACTACCACGTTATCACAATATGAAGAAGTAACAGGGCTATTATCATTGTTTCTATTTTTCAAGTAAGAAAAGTAAAATATAGAGAAATCAAGCAACCCTTCCAGTATTATCAATTTCTTTGGGAGTTCCTGGGATTAGGACAGTGTTTATTAAAATGCCTCCCTAACCTATGGGAATTCCACTTCTCTTAGCATCATTCATTTGAAACTTTAGAGAAATTGATTCAACTATATGTGGGAGGAAAATAAAAATACTGGGCTGGCCAAAAAGTTCCTTCAGTTTTAAGGTAAAAATAAAAGACACATTTTTCATTTTCACCAAGAACTTTATTGAACATATTCACCCTTTTGTTCCACTACCTTGTGCCATTTTCCAGGCAACTTCATAATTCTATCTTCCCAAAACTTTTTATCTTTTTGAGGAAAGGACTGTTCCAGGTGCCTTTTACAGTCTTCCAGGGAACCAAAATCTTTTCCATTAAGAGAATTTTGTAAAGACTGAAATAGATGGAAATCCTAAGGTGCAATGTCTGGTGAAAATGGCAGATGAATCAGAGCTTCCCAGCCAAGCTGTAACAGTTTTTGCCTGGTCACCAAAGAAACATGCGGTCTTGTGTTATCCTGATGGAAGATTACGCATTTTCTGTTGACTAATTCCGGATGCTTTTCATCGAGTGCTGCTTTCAGTTGGTCTAACTGGGAGCAGTACTTGTTGGAATTAATCATTTGGTTTTCCGGGAGGAGCTCATAATAGAGGACTCCCTTCTAATCCCACCATATACACAACATCATCCTCTTCGGATGAAGACCAGCCTTTGGTGTGGTAGGGGTGGTTCATTTCACTTGCCGCATGATTTCTTCCATTCCACATTATTGTACAGTATCCACTTTTCATCATTCATCACAATTTGTTTTAAAAACGGAATATTTTTGTTACGTTTCAGTAGAGAATTGCGTGTGGAAATATGGTGAAGAGGGTTTTTTCACTTAACTTATATGGAACCCAAACATCAAAGCTATGAACATAACTGACCTGGTGCAAATGATTTTCAGTGCTTGATTTGGATATTTTCAGTATGTCGGCTGTCTCCCGCATGGTATAAAGTTGACTGTTCTCAATTAACGTCTCGATTTGATTGCTATCAATTTCAACTGGTCTACCAAACCGTTGAGCATCGTCCAGCGAGAAATCTCCAGCACGAAACTTCGCAAACCACTTTTGATACGTTCAATCAGTCACAGCACCTTCTCCATACACTGTGTAAATCTTTTTTTGTGTTTCAGTTGTGTTTTTACCATTCTTGAAATAATAAAGCATAATATGCTGAAAATGTTGGTTTTTTTCTTCCATCTTCAATATTAAAATGGCTACACAAAAGTTCACCAATTTTGATAAGTTTTTAAAAATGAACGCTGATATGACAGCTGTCACAATACAATCTAACAAAATTGCTTTGAATGAAGTTAAAGACAGCAAAGCGCTATTAGCGCCATCTTAGGGAAAAAAAAATGAACGAACTTTTTGGTTAATCCAATAATAATAGTTCAGGTGAAAGAAACTCATTTCTCACTTGAAGGGAAAGAATCTTAATAAGCCATACAGGGCTGGTATTGCAGTCCCATAGTCTTCAATTAAGAACCGAGGCTGCTTCTATAATTTTCCTCCACTATTCTAGCTTGTTACATTAATCAAGATCACCACATGGTGCAAGGTAGCTACAAGAGCTCCAGCCATCAAGCCCGTTTTCCAGGCAGCAGAAAGAAGGAAGTGCAGTGGAGGACAAGAAATCTCAATTCCCAGCTAAAACATCTCCCCTTGAAGAGACCTCTTGGAAGTCCTCCCAAATATTTCTGCTTGTATATAACTGGACAAAACTTAGTTACATGTAATAAAAATTACAACATTTTATCTGGGCACATTGCTGCTGTAAATAATACTGGTGTTCTGTTATTAAGTAACAAAGGAAGAATGGATATTGGTTGGCAACCAGCAGTCTCTTCCATAATCACTAACCAACACTAATTACTCAAGCCAACAATGAAACTCTAGTGGCAGAAATCACTGAATGAGGATTCTGAAGATGGGATTTCCCGTTGATGAGAAGATATCAACTAGATCCCTGTTTGGTCTGTGTAAAATGAGGGAGGCTAGAGACTAGAATGTCACTCAGGCATCCTCCAGCTTTGAGGTTTCAGGACAGCAAAACTGTTACCTCATCACCTTACCTCCTAAAGAATGGTATTTTTTGACATGTAGACTATCCCCACATCTGAGAATAGTCTAGGTTAGATTCTATTAGAGTAACAGAATAAGACTATTAGAGTAGCCCCATTGAATCATCTTAGAGCAGATATTCTTTTCTTTTTTTTTTAAATAAGGGGTAAAAAGAAAGAAAAGAGAACAAGAAAGAAGTTCTTGTTCTTTTGGAAGTTGAATGTGGATGGCAACTTTATCATCTTGGTACCAATAGAAAGTAAAACACTCTGTAAATGATCTTGATATTTGGGGCAGGGGATGGAAATTCAACAATTAAAATGAAACATTCATGCTTACAATTTAAGAACTGTAAGATACTAACAGTAAAATATGCAGCTGTTTATAAGAACTACCATTTATGCAAGTAAAATATTCAATCAGTAAAAACAGTTCTCTTAATGCCTCTAGGGTAATCAATTTTTTTATGTTCATAGAATTCAATCTGTGTAACAATATAACCATCAAGTCTTTGTACAATCTTCCTATAAAACCTGATAGATTGAAAGGAGTATAGACAATACTGTTTGGATTATAAACCGCCGCCACACTTCAGATTTGTTAATTAGGGTACCGGTCTGAGGTTCTTTCTAAGCATTATCAAGGAAGACAGCTAATCCAAGTCTATCTGCCTCGTGCCTCTCCTTCATTTATTGCAGTTTCTTAAATAGAAGGACCCAGAGTGTCATAAAAGGGAATTAAATAGAAAACTAAGTAGAAAATGTAATAATAAGCTAAATGACTAAGATTCTTCCTTGCAATTATTTTACCAAAGAGGAAAAATATCTACTAAGGACAATATGGTCACCTATGTAGCTGTGAAATATGGGAAAGCAGAAAGGAAAAGAATGGCTAATCTCACCTCTGAGATCTTTAAAACAAATATACCTGGAAGCAGAAACTGCTCTCTCATTCTGCCACCTTGGAGCACTGAACAAGATACCCCGTTCTCTACTGCGTGCAGCATCTCACTTCCAGTGCCTTCAGATTGTTTCTGAACACATGAGATAAGCCTCCATGACCAAGCCCAGCCACCAGGCCTACTATCCGAATCTATAATCTCTGAAATTTGGGATGCATTTAGAAGGAAGGACTCACAAATGCTATAAAAGAGGTGCTATAATTTTAAAAGCGTGTAAAATATCTGCAAAGCATATGAGCCATCTCTCGCATCAAAGTCAAACAGTATTTATTAAGCACCTATTATGTACAAGGCACTATGCTAGAAACCCAGGAGGCTACATTCCCTGCCTTCAGGGATTCAATCAAGTTTTTGCTGAGTAACATTACAAGAGTGCCTAAAGATTTTTTTGGAAAAAAAAAAAAATCAATAAAAACCAAAACAACATGATAGAGCCTAAACTGCCATATTTTCTGATTTACAGGTAGGTAATAAGGTATCGAAAACTTAAAACACTCCTTGTCTGAGAAGCTTACAGTATACAATTGTGAGACAAACGAAATAAAATAAGTTAAATTAAATAAATAAAAATAAAATAAAAACTTGTGAATGATTTGCAGATAATCACAGAAAGAATTCCAGTGTAAAGCACCAGAGTGCAATAAAACCATGACAGGCAGTCTGCTTGGTGAAGGAAGAGTCACCTCCTCATTCTTTAAGTGAATTTCTAGTCTTACAAAAGGATTTGGAGTTGGGGAATACACACGTGTTTTGAGGCATTTCCGTCATACTAAATATCAGAGGCCATAAATACTAAAACTGTAATTAGAGGGATTTTAAACACACAGGAAAAGACAGGTTGAATGAGATAGTTCAAACTAAATGATGCAGTTTAATAACTGCTTATAGCCTAGGAGAGTCTATAGCGATATGAGAAAATAGTATGTCTTTTCTTACATATAGGCAACTGCATCTGCTTTCTCCCAGTATTTTATTGTGAAAGTGCTTACACATTCACAGAATTTTAAAAAAGGGCAATAATTACCAATTTGCCCACCATGTAGATGCAACAACAGTTAACATTTTAACACATGTGTGTACCCATATTTTTTTTTTCATTTGTTGACCCACTGGTAACCAAGGCTCCTAATAAGGAGGACCTGCTAGCAGAAAGATTTTTGAATCTGTTATTCTTTTATAATTTAGTTCTTCAATATTTAGAGCCAACCTTATTTTTATTGGCAATGGTAAATGGATACATGTAGTGTGGATTTACTGATAACACAATAAGTTGTTTCTGAATACCTACCATTTACTGGGTGGCATGGAGGGTAAAAGACATATATTAGACACAATCTCTACCCTTACATGGCTTCTTTTATTGATTCTCCAGAATCAATCAATCAGTCGGTTGACTGAGGCTCTGAAGAAGTTTATTTCTTGCTTCATGTGAAAGATCCTACCCTCCCAGAAGCACTGAATTTTTGTCCTTAATTTTTTTAATAGGAAGTTTGTATAAACTACGGAAGGTAATGTCTTGGTATCTAGATCAGTGATGTGAAATTTAATTTTATCCTTAATTCATGTCCATGTTTTAGTGTGAGATTTTTCCTCCTAAATACCATTTTCGTTTACTAAAACATACAAAGTAGATACAGTGACTTGTAACTACAACATATATTCCAGGGTTCAAGCTATTTTCTATACATTTCTATAAATAATGTTGCTGGCACACAAATACAAAACTGTAAATGAGTTCTGTATTAGGGTAAAAGAGTATAAAGCAGGCATTTCCACCACATCAGAATATATGTGCTTTTGAAAGACCTCACTCTTTGCAAAATGATGCACTAAAAATATGGCTTATGGGAAAAACAAATTTGACGTAGACCACTGAAAACCCATGCAACTTTATAAGCAGCACATAAGCAAAGAATTAAGGGCACCTCCTTCAAACACTATCGTAGGTAAACTAGGCAGGCAGCTGAGCATGACTGGAGACTGCCTAGGTGGTAATCAAAAATACAGAAAACCATGAGACGGGGCATCAGGGTTTCTTGCACTGAGACAAAGCAGAATAGCAATGGGCTTGGGGTGAGTAGCACTGATGCTAAGGTGGGCCCAGGAGGAAGTGTAGTCTGCCACAAGCACAAAGACCTCCTTAGATGTAAAAAGTCCCTGGTGCAGATAATTAAGGCTTTTTTCCCTTTTTCTTTTTCTTTTCTTTAGAGTGGAGAATGCTCTTGTCTAAGCAGCTGTTAGCTGAAGGCTTCTTTCCTGGTGAAGACAATAATCCTAATCCTGCTACTTCAGCAACCTTTGCCTAGGGAAATATCATATGATCAATTATGACTTCCATGTTCCCTTATTTACTCTTTTCCTATTGCTGTTTAGAAACATATGTAACATGGCAGGACAAACTGTGTATTTAACACACATACACACACGTATGTTCTATTTACAACAAAGGTCAAATCAGCAACGTGGGTGGAACCACTATTGTTTAGAGTATTCCTTGGTCCTTAGAGGGTATATTCCTTAGAGAAAATGAGAAAAAACAAATGTGGAAGGCTGGAAGAAAGGAAAAGAAGGGAGAGGGAGGAAAAAAAGATAAAATTCCATCATTTTCTAAACAGCTGAATATGTGGCTTAGTCTAGGCAAAAACATTACACTCTATATAAGTAGCTTTAAAACTTAGCAACACGTAGAAAAGGCATTCTTAAGAGTAACTGATATAACCAGCATTATTTTAGAGTGTGGAAGTTCTAAAATGAGTACATAATGCTTCCTACACTGGACCTATGAAGATGCTCTTCAAACTCCTTCAACTCCATAGAACATGGTACTTTGGAAACGAAGAAATAACTTCTATGTTTGTCTTTATTTCAGCTGTAGGAAATGGGAAATTTCATCCAGCAGGGAAGACAAGGTTTAGCTTAAGGGGATGGGAAAATAAACAGTGGGTGCAGGAGTGTGGGCTTCCTTCCTTCAGAGGCCCCCTCCCCCTCAATTTCATTCAAGTGAGGAAAATCTGATGAATGATGCAACTTCACAGTTTTGTTACTCAAATCTTGGGGGGGCTTGAGAACAGCCTTAATCACTATGGTGACTTCTATTAGATTCAATATGAAAATTCTAGAATGCTTAAACATCTAATGTCTTTTGTTGAGAGGGCAAAAATAATTTTCAACAAGTTTCTTATCCTCTCAAGATTGGCAAAAGCTCCCAGATGATCCGTTAAACTGAGCTATTTCAATATTTCACCAAAAAGAAAATGAGTCAATACATGCTAATGTGGAAAATATTTCAACATAAGAACTCACTGGAAAAAAAGAACTGCAAAAACAAAGCAAGGCTGGATGCCAGGAAAATATCTGATGGAAATCAGCATGTCTCTGTAGAGCTATGCAAGGATGAATGGTTTGGATTCTATTGTATTATTTATCATTCCTTTTTATCTATGATTCCAGACTATCTATTATTAAAAATGGAGCCTACATTCAATTTAAGAAACATTATGTTAGTTGGCTTTCCTCACTTGTAAGCATCCATTTCAACTGAAGGGAATGGTAATGCACTAATGCAAGGAGATGTCTATGCATTGCCATTGAATCTACTATGCAAGCTCTGAAAGTTCAGACTTGTTTTGCACATTTTCCCAGCAAACATGAACTTAGATTTTTAATTGCTAAGACTTTGCATCTAAACATCTTAGATAATTACCAATAGTTGTGCTTGAAGGGTAAGTGATTGTAAAATGTGCAGTTTGGCTAATGCCCAAGAAAGTAGATCTGTATTAGGGATAAGTATAGATATTTTAATTGCTTTAGGGTGTTAATTGGCAAGGTACATACAAGGAAGGAAAAAGAGAGAATCTAGAAGTGTCTTTTTAATCTGTGCTGACCCACAGGTTTGCTAAGCCTACTCTCAATGTGCAGTTTTAAAAATGTACTGAGTCATAATTTAACTTTACAAATTTATTTTCACGAACAGATATAACCTACTGGTACATTTGCTTTTGCAAAAACTAATTTACTGCCAAAGGCTGATACTGTTTCTTTCCAACTCTCTGAATGTGGCAAATCCCACAGTATATTAGAAACTGAAAAGAAAGTATAAAAGACAAATTCTCATATATTCCTAAAATTACAATGACAAAGAAGAAAAGAGATCGATAACAATGCAACGTCTAGCCAAAGGCTTTTAAACTTTCCTGACGTCACAGAATCTATTGTATGAAAAAGAGGGAAAACTTTCACCAAATACTAACAAAGTTTTTAAGTGCTTATATGCATTTGCATTATAATTATACACAGATACAGATTTTATTTTAGTTTGAAGGAAGTCATCCATGATAAAGAGTACCTAAAAATGCTGATATTATCCTAGGCAATAATTTTGACTGTGAGCTCCTTAAAGACAAGGATTATGTATTTTCATCTCTAAATCCCCTGGCAACAAATACTTGTACTGTACATGGATGGATGGATGGATGGATGCAGGGATGGTCTGTTGGTAGGTTGGCTGGATGGTGGGAAGGGAGAGAAGAAGGAGGTAAGTTGCTTTACAAAGATGTAACTTTCCTTGTTGTTACTTTTTTAAGTTAAGTTTAAACAATACCTCACCCAAACCTTACCAAGTAGTGGCAATACTTGTAAAAGTCAGTGCACTGGGGTAAAGATAAGCCTACTTCCAAATAAGCTGGGAAAGGAGTCAGGTTCAGAAATGATATGCTTATATAAACTAAAACTATTTTTAGAAATAGAAATTTCACCAACAAAAAAACACCAGGTGGAATTCCAAAAAGAAGAAAGTGAGAAGAAGGTAGTAGACATTTGGTAGTCATCATTTCAACAAGGTTGCAAGTTTTTATCTGATTTACATAAAGAAATGATCTCATAACTTGATTTAAAAAAACAAACAGAACAATCTAATCATGTTATTTTATATAATCTTGGAATGTCATGAAACATAGTTTGGAGAAAACAAGGGCTGTAACTTTAAGTTCAGCCACCCTCCAAATGGTCAATTTTTACCCATTCTGATAAGATGGTTAAACTGTCAAAGGTTCACCAATAATCAGAAATCAAAGCTAATCCATTCCTTTACAGCTGCATCCAAACGAAAATGTGATTTGGACAATAAAAAACTTATATAAACATCAACAATCCCGCACAAGGTATACCCAGTTACAAGGGTCACTGCATTCCAGGGGAGCCCAAGCATTACACCCCGATCTAGTATCAGAGGCCATTTAGAGTTCCTCTTAATGCAGATACAATTTATAAACTACAACTTATTTGTACCCAAAACAATACTATCTAGTGATGGAATTGTATTTATTGTCATATCAGGTTAGCAGGTTAACAGCGCTAGAGTAACGGAAGATGAAATTCAAATGTTGAAAAGGATTTTGTTATGTACTCAGAGGAGTGTCTTGACAGCAGTCACTTCAAATATCTTCTTCTTCTACAGGTTAAGAATTTGAAGGCAATAACCTGAACGTGGACAGTTACCATCATCAAATGTTATGCTACCGACGGGAGCTTTTTAGAAAACTCCATTTCCCCATTCTATTAACGTCCATTAGACAAGGAGAAAACTTTGATCCAAATCCCAATTTTCCAAAACCATTATGAGACAGATCGTTCAGGGTAAGTTACTAGTCGCTTGTTACTCAAAAAAACGGAAAAAGCTGTCCTTGCACGAACGGATTTCTACAAGCACATGATGCACGTGTTAATTTGTTGCATTAAACGGGGAAGGCTTAAAATTAACTTGTTTTCCGGGTCAAAAAGATAAACAGCAAAGGAAATGGCAACAGCAGGCAAAATTATTTGAATATTAGTTTTAATCTTCTCAAGAAGGAAAAGGAAATGTATGTTCTTTTTGGATATTTCAAGGGAGAGACAAAACAAATATGCTGAAATGGTTGGGACTTTCTAGTTATAGACTGTTGCCAAAGTAGTAGGAAGATGGAAAAAAATGACCAAGGACTTAATTCCTGCTGGGAAGTAGGGGAGACCTGAAGGAGAGAACACACAGCTAATATAAGTTTCCATTAGTGGTAGAGAGAGAAAAAAATAATCAAAGCCACTCGATAAAGCTGTGATCATGATTTAACGTAGTAAAAATGAATGATTAAATAGAACTAAGTGCTAAATAAGAAAAGACATCTATGTATCAGTGAACTTAAATTTTTCATTCATTATTTTTAAAAAACTAATTTGAGAGTCACTTTTATGGCACGCATACACTCTGTGAAAGAGCTGAAAGGTGGACTTGCAACTCCCTGATCCCCAGATTTACATGGTACCTCAGACTAACTGAGATCTCCTGTGTTTATCATCACCCTTGGAAATAAGAAAACACCAAGTATGTACCTTTCTGACTTTGTGCCAATGCAATTTCCTTCTTCTTTATAATAACAGGGTTTCAAGTCAACGCATCATCTTTTATATTTTTCATTAACACATGTTGACTCCCTTTTCCCCCCTCTTCAGATTATTGAATATAAAATAGCAAACAATATCTGAAAGCATACTTCTAAGATAGAGTGTTTTCTATAAAACTTCCTCTTCTCTATCAATGCCCAAGAGATGATTTCAAAGTAATTTAAAAATAGATTATACGTTTCAGCAACATCTCCTGTTTATTTTCTGGCCTACTAATAGCTTTTTATTAAGCAGCTGTTCCTACTGAGTTTACTGTCTTCTTGCTCGAATGGCCATAGCCCGTGACACCTCAGCATTTTCACACAGCTCATTAGATGGAGCACAGTTTAGAATACAGTGATGGAAATTAGTCCCTCCCAAAGGATTAGAGCTAAAATAAACCAATCCTACTATTGGTCAAATCATATGTGATTCCCCCCCGCAAAAGGCATAAGCTATGTATCTCTTTGCTTTTGCATTTTTACTTTATAGAGTTTAAGAACTATATCTTGTTTATAAGGAATTCTAAAGGCAGATCATAGACTTTAATGTTGAAAATATGGGCCCTGAATTAGGACTGCTTCAAAACTGCATCTGCCAATCACTCACTATTTAACTAAGGCTCACTAAGACTCAGGTTTGCACGTGCAAAATGGGATAAAAATATTCTCTGTTTGTAGGGTTGTTATAAGTATTAAATGGGATATGTATATAGAGTACTTTATACAGAGCTTCTGACATTGTAAGCACTGGATTTTATCACTTTATATAATATCATTATAAATAAAATCATTACTATAATCATTATCATCATCATGTGAACATAAAGGATGGACTCTCCAGATGGGCATCCTTCCAGCATCTACCAAAAACCTAATGTACCATTTATATCGGAAGCCTCCCTTCTGGCCTGAATCCCCTCCTAGATTTTCTGGGACTCTCTTTGTAACAGGCAAACACATTTTTATAAGGGTAAAGCTACTTTAGAAGCCAGCTGCTTATACCCCTTTGCCTGCCTGAGGAAGCCAACTTGTGTCAGACTTTACATTTATTTTTGTTAAATTTCATCTTACTGGTACTAGCCCAGCTTTTCAGGCTGTCAAAACAATTTCAAATCTTGGTTCTGGCTTCTATTCTATTAGTTATCCCTCCTAGCTGTGTCATTCACAAATTTGAAAGCATGTCTTCATCCAAAACAGTTGACAAAATACTGATTAAGCACAGCCAAGTACAGGGTCCTATGGCATATCCCCAGAATCTTTCACTTTAGGTAAGATGGAAAATAAACACTATTAAAAATAATTTAATAGTAAAAAGACATTAACAATCACTGACTATGCTAAACAGTATTTTTAGGGTGTTTTTTTAAACAGTTTATCGAGGTTTAATTTATACGACATAAAATTACCTGTTTTAAAATTCAATGATTTTTAGTACATTTACGGAATTGCATGATTACCACCAAATTAATTTTAGAACATTTCCATCACCCCAAAGAGATCCTTTGTGCCCATATGCAGTCAATCCCCATGTCCAGCTCCAGACCCAGGCAACCAAGAGTATATTTTCTGTCTCCCTACATTGGCCTTTTTTGCACATACCATTTAAATTGAATCATACGACACATTTGAGTCCTTTCACTTAGCATAGTATTTTTGAGGTTCATCCATGTTGGAGGAGGTATTAGTAATCTGTAACTTTTATTGCTAAATAGTATACCATTTTAGGAATATACCATGCAAACACTGTACACACATTACCCCGCTTTAACACTTACAGCAATTGTAAGAGGTAGATGCCACACACCGGCATCCTTATAGTGAAGATGAAGAACCTGAGGCTTGGAGAAACTAAGAAGTTTACTCAAAGACTAAGTGTGCTGTGGAAAAGCCAAAATCTGAACCCAGACAGGCTGACTCCACTCCAATATACCTAACCTACCGTGCCTCCAGTTTCATGACAATTATCAGGCATTTGAGAAAGTACATGCCCACAATATCAGCTAGACTACTCATCATTAGCCATATTTTCCACAAGGATGCCATTCAAACTGCTGCCCCCTATCCTGCTGAATGACAACTGTCCTGTCCAAAAGCTGTCCTGTCCAAAAGCTGTTCTTTAGTGTACCAGTCACGAAGATAAGGGAGATTAATTTTGTGCGACTTATTTGGCGTAAATCCAAACGGATTCTCAGTCCATTTAATACCTGTGCTTTCCAAACAGAGATTTTGAAAGGATTTGGAAAGTACTCTAAAAATCCAATTACAAGTTATTTATCTATTTTTAAATTGAGGTATAGTTGATGTGCAATGTTACATAAGTTTCAGCTGTACAACATGGTTATTTACAGTTTTTGAAGGTCATACTCCATTTATAGTTATTATAAAATATTGACTATATTCCCTGTGTTGTACACTATATCCTTATAGCTTATTTTTTTTACACATAATAGTTTGTACCTCTTAATCCCCTAACCCTATCTTGCCCCTCTCCTCTTCCCTCTCCCCACTGGTAACTACTAGTTTGTTCTTTACAAATGTGAGTCTGTTTCTTTTTTGTTATATTCACTAGCTTGTTTTATTTTTCAGATTCCACATGTAAGTGATATCATACAGTATTTGTCTTTCTCTGTCGGACTTACTTCACTTCACATAATGCCCTCCCAGTCTATCCACGTTGATGCAAATGGCAAAATTTCAAATTAGTTTCCAAGAACACCTTTAATACATTTTACAGTCAATATTTCAGAATTTCACAGGTAACTGCTTGAAATATCTTTAAAAAAAAGACTTGATGCATTCTGCATAGCACACAGGTTAAGGGCAGGAAACCCAGATAACCAGACTGTCTAGATTTAAATAGTAGCGCAATTTTGGACAAGTTACGGAACCTCTCTGGGACTCAGTTTTGCAGTATTTGACATGGAGGTTAAAAAGGATGCATGCATCATGAGTGCTGCTTTGAGGAGTAAATGAGTTAATACCTGCAAAGCACTTAGAGTGGGACTCAGCACATAATACATGCTCAGTAAGTTTAGGTATTATTATTGCTATTGCTAATTTTATATTATTATTGTTATTAGGAGGCAGAGAAGTACATCCTGAAGCACAAATAGCTTTAATCATGGCAGTTAAATAAGCAAACAAAAATAGGTATCAATAAAAAAAGAACTGATACGGGAAACTGGGGGAAGGGAGTATATATGGAAGATCGTGCACATCTATGGACTATCATGGGTCATGTTTTGAAATAAAACAGAATGTAAAAAGTCCCTAGAGAAAAAAAAAATAAGTAAACTGCTTCCATTAAAGCTAAACTGTGAATACATACTTTACTTGTGTTCTTGAGCTCACTAGATCCTATTGCACACGGAGTGATGCGACACTAATGTCACATCTTTACCCCCTTGAGTAGGAATACCTAAGAATTCAAATTTATAAAGGGGATATTAACTTCAGTGTATAAGAGGTTAGTGACTTAGTTTAAACAATGGAATAAAATAAATGGCATCTTTTTTTTTCTTTGAACTCACTTCTTTGTCAACACAATAGTGGTGATTGAAAAGAGCACTACAGTGTTTCAATAAAAAAATAGTATTTCCCACCATATACTCATTTTTTAAATCCTTTTTGTCCATCTTGTACCTGTTGCATTAAAAAAAGAATTCAACATGATGACAATATCCCCAAACTCATGGGAAAATATTTGGCAAAATCTTTCAAATCCCATTAACTTTACAGATTTTTGTACTTAAGCAATTTAGCCTAAGGTAAAATCTCTCTCTCTGAATAAGAAAATCTGCTTGCATAAAATATTCAATGCTATTTAAAACAGAAAACACTGAAAACAATCTAACTATCCAAAAAGTAATAGGTGAATTTCTAAGTAAATTACTTTGTCATTAGTGGATAGACTATAGTGCAGCCATTAAAAATAATTACACTGCCCATGCTGGATGTCTATGATGAAATATTAATGTTAAAGCTAAAAATAGAAACTATCTGAGCTACGGAAGCAACTGTCAAATTATGCATCCATGTAGTCAAGGGGTAGAAGGCGACATGGACAAATGAAAACAGTTGATTTGTTCTAATTATATTAGATAGTGGGCTCCTCACATGCACTGGTATAAAGCAGACTTGGGTTGAATGTAGTTTCCTTCTCCTTAAGTGAGTGTGAGGTTGATGGTTATTTTCCCTTAGATTTCCTGCTATGATGATGATGATGAAGATGACGATGATGACCACCACTGTCATCAGCATCATTACTGTATGGTTTAGGGTTAAACAGGCTTAACATTAACTAACAGATCCTTAAGGGTAATTTTCTTAAGGTCAGTCTCTGAGGAAATTAATATCTACTTTTATAATAGAAGTCAAATGAAAAAAAAGGCTTCAATTCATGGAAAATTATAAATACATTTATTCAAGTAAGTTTGCCTATTTCAAATAAACATTTAAATTAATCCATTATTAATCATAAGTTTACTGAGTTCTTGCAAAGGGCCAGGCACTCAACTGCATGCCCGAACATGAGACTGAGCCAGAAACATGGGTTTATTGTCTGGTGGGTGACGGAGAAAAATACGCACACAATTACAATCTATGTGATAGACACTATGCTAACGGAAGCCATAGGTATGAAGAACAGCACAGAAAGGGAACCTAATCAAGGCTGGTGAGTTGGGAAGGTAGAGAAGGTATTACCCCAGGATAAAGCCCCAGAGGAAGGAACCTCAGCATATGAAACCAGAACAGGAAGGAGGAGTTAGGTAAATAAGGGGGGCTTGGAAAATGAGAGCTCAGTTACCCAGTAACTTTCTGGCTGATGAGGAAGACCAAAGGCAAGGAAGGGCACTTATCTCTGTAGCACTGCTGCCCAACTCAACTTTCTCTGATGATGCGAATGTTCTAATATCTGTGCTGTCCAGTAAGGTAGCCACCAGCCACAAGTGACCAATGAGCATCTGAAATAAGGGTAGGGTGATCCAGGAACTGAAATTTTAATTTCATTTGATTCTAATTAACTTAAATTTAAATAGTAAGAGGTGGCTAGCAGCTACATTATTGGAGAGCACAGCTTTGGCGTAACTAAAGTAAGTTCACTGTGACTACGGCAAAAGGTGTGGGATGGTGAAGAAGGAGGGAGGTGGCAAGAGGCAAGGCAGGTGGAGGCTTAACTCCCTGGGGATGTGTGTGTCATGTGATGTGCAGGGTGCCACCACAACCATGGTGTAAGGGGAAACGATGTACATGAGGGTAAGGAGACCATGGAGGCCAGTCAACAAGGCACTTACAGACTGAGATACCCACCTCACCTTACCGCCTCCCTGCTAATGATACCCTGAATTCTGCAGACTGAAATAAGTAAAGCTGACCTACTTAATACACTGAAGTGTGGGCAGTTATGGTGGGATGTGGAGGGGAGGAAAGGAAGAGTATTTTGTTTGTGTTTTTGTCTATACATTTTCTAGAATTCTACACAGTTGGGATTTTTTCATTTCTCTTACACTGATGTCCCAAACCACAAAAGGATGCTCTGCTTTGAACCTCCAGTCTCCTGGATCATTCCTGTTATGTAATGACAACTTATAACCAAGAATAATGCAGTGATTTCATAATCAAGCCTGAACTTCATAAAAGTTTCTATTGAAAATGGAATTGAAGAACACAGGCTAAAGGCAAGGAGACCGATCACCATGACGTCATAGTATTGATAAATTAAGCGAGAAATACTAGAGGTTTTAACAAGGTAGCAATATACAGTAGACCCTCTGTATTTGCAGGTCAGACATCCTCATTCAACCAACCGCGGATGAGGTACTATGCTTAAGACCTGCTGTTGTTTGAATTTGCGGACGCACATTCTGCAGATAATGAGGGCTGAAAACTGGACTTGAGCATTCGTGTATTTTGGTATCTGTGACGAGGGCTGGAACCAATCAACTGCAGATACTGAGGGACCACACTGTATAAGGGATGAACCAAACAGCTACAGTCGAGAATTTGACAGGAGATGTAACAGACAGACTTGGGATTGACTGCATGTGGGCAGAGAGGTATAGGGAATGATAAGCAGTGATACCCTGTTCCAGCTGGACCAGAGTAGATGGTGGTACCACTGGTGGAGATATAGAATTTAGGAACTACCATCACTGGATTCTGATTTTGCTACTTCCTAGGTGGGTGACTTTTATCAAGTCACTTAACTTCTTAGGGCCCATCGTTCAATTAGGTCAGACCAGATGACTGATGAGATCTGTTATCTGATTTTAGGGGTATATTTCCAAAGACACGTTTGTTTTTTATTATCAAACACTTGAATTAAAGAAAACTTGTCTTTCAAAAAATGTTAGTCAACAAAAAATAGTATTATGTGCCATGGCTCTTCGCTTGATCTCAATTTTGACTGTGGATAGGAGTCTATGATTCCATTTGTTGGTAATTCGATATGCTGAATTACATACCTAAGCTATAGACATACATACATGTCCTGGAATACATCCTTATGTGTACCAATAAATAACATTATGTTCTACAATAAATCATAAAAGAGTCATAAATGCGAAATGACAAAGCACACTATCAAAGTCTCCCCTAGGCGATATTGTTTTTGCACAAATTCTGTATTTATTCTACCTTGCTTTTCCTTAAGTAGTGGTAATAGTGTCTACTATGATTAAAACATATTTCATATCAAATAGAATTGTCTCAAATCAATTTTCACAGCTACTTGAAGTCCAAGGTATTCAGAAGATGGCAACTTTCATATTCAATCTGAGCCATATCCATCATTTATCTTGATAGAATGAGTTTTAGGACTGAAACCGTGGAAGTGGGAAACACACACACACACGCACACACAAGGATGTGTGGATCTGCTCTTAAAGTTAAATAGCTAAGAATGATTGTGGGGTGGTTACTACTTTTTGTATTTAGAAACTTTCTAGCTTGACCTCCCACAGCCCAAAATTCTTCACTGGAGTTGTTCAGAATGAGCCCTCCAGAAACAGACAATGTAACAATGAAGGAATCCATGCTTTTGTTCCC
The DNA here is from genome assembly GCF_965194825.1 of Balaenoptera physalus. Taxonomy (NCBI): domain Eukaryota; kingdom Metazoa; phylum Chordata; class Mammalia; order Artiodactyla; family Balaenopteridae; genus Balaenoptera; species Balaenoptera physalus. The sequence continues at coordinate 97,324,030 of NC_138896.1, read as the reverse complement.
CCTACCATAAGGACATGGAGACAGATGACTAGTTAAGCATAAGGATATACAATAGAGCTGTCATAGTTCTGTCAATGTAAGCTCTCTGGATTTGAATTTTCACCTCTACCATTTATTAATGGTCTGTCTTGGGCCAACTGCCCAGCCTTTTAAAGCCTCATCCTCCACATCTGTAAAAGGGAATTATGAGCAGAATCCACCTTATCACATTGTTGTGAACACTATCTATCGACAGATCTATCTACCATATTATTTATGTACTAAGAGATTTCATTACATATTTCATATTTTTTCCATCAATTGAAGTCATTATTTATTAATGCTCAAATTGTCCCATTTTAGGTCAATGGGGAGCCCTGCACGTTGACTCTTTATCCTTTGTTATTATCCCCTTTGTCTTTGATAGTTTCCTTGTTTTCTGGTTTGGCAAGAGACCTCGGTCATTTTGTACGTTTCCTAGAAGTCAGGAATATTCGTTTGCTTTGCTCACTGATATATCCAAGGTACCTTAAAATGTTCTCAATAACCATTTTTTGAATGAATGAATGAATTAGCATGTAACACATTTTCCACAAAAGTTATCTATTTTTATTTGTCATGGTATTACAAGAATTTCTGCCTCAAGAACATAACAATGTAACTCTTTCAGTTCAATTTAATTTAGTCACTTACTGAGGCCTTGCTGTGGGTACCCGCCCACCCCCCACCCCATGCACAAATGTTTTAGCTGGTATGAAGAGTTTAAGTACTGTTAACAAGCACAACATATAACTATATTACAAGGTAGATGAAAGGAACATGAAAGGATTAAAAGAGGCAATCACACTTTTACTGCACCTCAAAAATTCTTTAGTCCTTTCGATACCATCTTCCTTGTATTAGAATTAGGGGGTTCTAATGTCAAACGTGTTTCTGGGATAAATCTTACCTTCCTTCTGCAATGGAAGAAATCTGTTTAAATCTTCATTTGCAATTTTATTTTTGCTTTCACTGCCAAAGCCCTGTACTGTCTTTGACTTCCTTTGTTTTTCAACTTTTTCTCAATAGTAATTTAGTTTTAATCACATAACCACCTTTCCTGTACTCGACCATTTCCAAAATAATTTTGTTTACCATTTAAGTAAAACTCGCCCTTAATTTATCTGCTGGAAAGCTGAGGACAAACTTTTAAACTCAGGATTCTTTCCCTTATTCAAATTTTAAACAGCTAAAGAAATACTTCACATCTGTAACATATCAAAACTACTCAAAAAAAACAACCCATTTTGTGCCACATCTGAGCTTTTAAAGTAGACTTTCAAACATGTATTGATTGCCTCCAGCTTTGCCTAGAATGAGGCAGTTATAAGTGTTCTCAGAAGGTAAAAATCCAAGACTCTAATACAAGATGCAGTTAAGGTTAATGAAAAGTTCATTGGCAGACAATTCTGACACCATGCCCTACTAATGCTTAGAACACTCAGATGAGAGATTTCTTAATTTGCCATGCTGGCACATGCCACGATCACCTCATTCTGGAATACTGTGAACCAACACACCTCTGGAGGGACAGATGGTTTCCAATTCAACCAAGCCTGATGATTTACAAGTTTAACATTTTTGGAGGACAATCGCAAGATGAAGTGAGCATTATTCCTAGAATTAACAATTTCAGAAGGGAAATGCTAATTTTTCCTCATTAAAAAGAGAGAACACAGATGTCACTCACTTCCAAGAGAAAAAATGACTGTAGCTCTAGAGCATGCCGTCCTTTTAGGGAACATAAAGCGGGAGGTGCGAAGCAGAAATCTAACCCTCTGCCATCTTCCCAATCTCTTCATGATAGATAGATTTATGTGTATTTTTCTCCAAATATATATGGTTAATTAACACATTTATGTTCTGCATCCCCCCTGCCCCAATTTAGGATTTTCTTTCATTCCTTCCTGAATAAATCTAGTCTGGCAGTCTCTAGGAACAAATCCTGGTTCTGTCAATAACGAAAGTGTAGCTCCTTGAAAACCACAATCACTTTCTGGGACTGAGTTGGAGACTTCCTTTTACTTATCTGTACGATGCGGGGACAGGGTAACCTCTTCGATGTTCCGTGTCTTTTTAGTCTTTGGCTCAAAATGGTCTGTACCCTTTATGAATTCCTATAGCTCTAGATACTGGTGCTACATTCATTCAGAAAAATGAATTCAGCCAATACTGTACAGAGAGTCTTACAGGGCAAGTTAACTTTCAAATACACACGCCATCCCTTCCCCTTCAAAAGTGGCAGTGCCCTGAGGGCAAAGACTGTATTTTGTCCTCCTTGCATTTTTGTGAAGCATCTAACCCTAAACCTTACACATATCATCAGGTGCTTCCTCAATACCTGTGCAATGATTTGCTGATGGACTTATCACTAAACTTTCTTCAGTTCTACTTGGGAGGCTGTACATATAGGCAGGACTGTACATGTGCTACGCTCCTAAAATGAGAGCCAGAACAGGTCAGTTTTTAATCCAAGCTCAAGTGGGCAAGAAGAAACATTTTTTTCTCATGGGTAAAGCTGTTAGAGCAGAGTTCTTCAGAAGAACTTGACAGGGGGAAATAAGTGATGGGGCTGGAAAGTCTGTTGGCCTCTCATGGTAGCAGAACAAGAGTGCTGGGAAAAAGTTCCAATATTAAAACAAGATCAGAAGTGAGAGTAGATGTGAAGTTAAGAGGAGCATTTACTACCCATTCCAGAATGAACAAGAGTTTAGAGAAGAAATAAGAAACAAAAAGGAATAAGTTGTATAATTTTATCTGTAGACAAAATACATTGTTGGAAAGTGAAAAACTACCCAATATCCATGTTTGCTAAAAATAAGTGACATACACCTAAACATAAAAGAAATTCCATAGTACTTTGAAAAGCAATGCCACTCCCATGTAATACATTTATACTGGTGAATAGTTATATAGAAACATTTCTCTCACAATCTTTAGTCAAAAATGTCAGCTCACATATTAACCCAAATACACCTTGTACGTCCTTCCACTAGGTGAGTAAGGAGACTTTAGATGAGCAACTCAGTGAAATTGAATTTAATTTTCCCACTAAGACATAAGGAAGTAGATTCTCACATAGGGCAGGAATTTAAACATTTGACTTTTCTACTGGGCCCATAAGCCAACAGATAGGAAACAGCGGATCAAGAGAATGGAAGGTCTATTTTTGCATTTGCTCAAAAAGTTCACCTAGTTTCTATAAACCAACTGAAACACTGGTTGAAAAATGGGCATTACCTCCAAACAGCAAATTGTATATTCTGATTACAATATACGGTCCTACCCAAATGAGGCTCCAACCGGACCCAGTGTTAGAAGATTTCTCTAATTGTATGACAAATCTACATGAGAAAAGCAAAAGACTATTGCAAATTATGTGGTGCATTTTTCCTGTTCAACATTATTCTAAAAATTTTAGATTGTAAAAGATGCATAGTCCATTAGAGAACAGACTCGTGGCTGCCAAGGGGGAGGGGGTGGCGGAGGGAATGGAGTGGGAGGTTGGGGTAAGCAGATGCAAGCTAGTATATATAGCATGGATAAACAACAAGGTCCTACTGTAGAGCACAGGGAACTATATTCAGTGTACTAGGATAAACTATAATGGAAAAGAATATGAAAAAAGGATGTGTGTGTGTGTGTGTGCGCGCGTGTGTATATATCTCTGAATCACTTTGCTGTACAGCAGAAATTAACACAACGTTGTAAATCAACTATACTTCAATAAAAATATTAAAAACTGGAAAAAAAATGCATAGTCCACGCAACTGGGAGTAGATTAAGTAGATTAGATTAAGAATAAGCCATCATGTTGGTTGTGACCACTGTTAGAATGAGAGTACCTGCCAGAAAATCAAATGATCACTTGCAGGCTTTCCCTGACTCTGTCAGTTGCTTAATAAAATCACTCACTGTTTTCTTGGTTAGACTAGTTCCAACTTTAAAAGCAGAATATTAGAAATAATTGCCATATGTAAGAGGCAAAGAACTAAGTAAATGGTTATTAGTTTACACATTGGAATATTTTTAGGAATGACACGGTATTTCTCAACTTAATAAAAAAAGTAAAACTTAGTTAACTTATCAGGATTTGTGGAAAATTGTCACAGTAAAGAGAGACATGGGTGGTTGGTTAGCTAACTGTCAGCCTATCCTTTTCTGTGATAACAGAATTCCATTTCTCTTCAGAGCAACAATGAATTCAGCCAGTGATGATGTATGACTGGGCTGGGTCAGTTATAGCAATCTTATTTCTCTTTGCTAGATATTTACATATCTGGACCCTTCAAGCTAGAAATAGCTGTGAGCTGGTTTTAACTAATGAGCTTTGAGCAAAGTTTTACATGGGAAGTGTGTTTTTAGGGAAACATTCACTTTAAAAAAAATAAAATGATAGGAATAAGAGAGAGCTTAATGGTGCATCCCTTCCCCATTTTTTCCTACTTTCACCACTGATATGATCCCTGCAGGAATGACAGCCGTCTTGAGACCATACACTGAGATGCATGAGAACTAAAGGCGAAGCCACAAGAGCAGAGAGGAAAGAAAGAACCAGCCGAGGTCACTGATGACAACAGTGAGCCTCTGAGTTAACCTTGGACCCACCTAACCCAGAGTCTTTCAATTAAGTGAGGATAACGTAATGTTTAAGGCACATATTCTGCAGCCTGACACGTTTCTAAACGGTACAGTCCTCTCTGCAGAATCCACCCACAAGAGCCCATCAAAGAAGTCTCCATTTCTCAAATGTAATATATCCCATCTCTTAGGCGACGCCCGAGTGGTCTGCTCTAACGATCTGCTTATCTCATATGCTTGGGGATACTCTTCTCTTTTTCTCTGTATAGGAAAGGGGTCACAGACCCAAACTAAGATATGCCCTTTGCCCTAGAAATGTATTCATAACATGCGATATGAAACACACAGTTTCACGGGGCTTGGGGAGCTCCCTGAACCATCCATCAATTCCTGGTATGGTCTTCAGAGAGGATCCACATATAAGAATCCTGGATTTAAATGATTTCTTATGGCTTTACTCTTAATATTGCTTTTTGATTAATTTCATTTCATAAGATAGATAAAATAAATGCCAACTTTGGTCTTATTTATAGAACTCTTTGTGCTTCAGTGTCTTAAAAAGGACAGGACTCAGTTGACAAGGAGCAGCAAAGTGAGGGAATGATGACGTCTGGATGATGACTTAGGAGAGACTGAGTCTGGGCATGATTCTGTCCCCATCTTCAGAGTGACCAAGGTCATTTTGAATTTCAGGTCCCTCATCTATAAAATATGGAAAATGATACCCAGTTCATCTAACTCTTTTGAAAAGTATAGTGGTATCACTGGGTGCTGTCTGAATGGTAGATTAAAGGTAGAGTTTTCATTAGTAGGAGGGACCAGGACACTGCAAGGCCAAGTTCAAGTCTGTCTCTGTCATATCTGGTCTCAATCAAAAAAGAGGATTCTGTTCTGCTCTTAAAAAGCTGGTTTTGTTCTATTTAAAGGTTTATTCATTTATTACATAATTACTGTTAAGAATAAGAAGAATATTAGTTATTATTTACTGCAATACCTCCGTCTACCAGGCATTCTACCCAGAACTTTACATATATTATTTTATATTACCATCACAAGTCAGATATTACAACCCACATTTGAGGAAACAGTGGCTCGGAGACACAGAGTAACTTATAAAGAGTCACACAAACACAAGTAGCAGGACTGGGATATGGAGATAAGTCCATCCTACAATGGAAACCATTCTCTTGATATAATGTTAAAATGCATCTCACACATAGAACTCAGTTTTACTAGGACCTAGCTAAAAAGTATGTTGGAGACGGTTGGGAAGTGAAGTTGTAACTGTCTGACGGCAAATGAAATTAGCATTCACAGTTTCCCAGGCCTTGCATCTAGAGGCCAAGCTACAGCAAGGGCTGATGCATATGCTAGCTGGAAACTAAATTTTGGATTCAGAAAGTAAATGTATTAATAATACTGTGCCAATTTAGGCATCTTATCAATATTCATACCCTTGGTATTTTTGAAGCCAGGGTCTGACCAGGATTTTTTTTTTCCTCAAAAAATAGCATAACTTTAGCCTACTATCCAATGGAAAAATATGTATTAGTAATATTATAAGACTTTTTAAATGAGGCAAGACTGGCATTTACTCCATATGTGAATACTAAAATTAGATCAGTGACTGAGAACTTTGGCAGCTGGAAATGGAACAAGAATTTTTTTTTTTTAAGCAAGAAATAAAGATTTGGGACTTTGTTAAAAAAGCAAAGAGATCTCCACTTCCTCCCATGATGAACATAACAGCTGGAACGAAAACAGTTAACACTTCCTGCTATTAAAATAATTAATATATAATTGCCATTTTGTTCACATAGTATGTTCATTTTTGTTAGAGTCTTGCATTAAGTAAATAATTTAATTTTGAGATAGAACACATGTCAAAGCAATCCAGCTTTCACATGGAAACAATAGTCAAAACGTATGTAAAATGCCCCTGTAAAATGACCAGTTACAGCTGTGACCGGCAATGTCAAAAGCGATATTCAGAGATACCATGGCAACAAGAGTCTTCTGCTATAGCAGCAAAATCACAATCACTAGGTGAAAGAAGGAATCATTCTAGATACTTTAAAAATTTACTTAAAAAGTACTGCCTCCCGTGAAAATTTCTTCATTCATTTTGAATTCCTAATTTTGTTACTTAACGCCTTGAAGGGTTCTTCACTCTATGTAAGATGCATAGATCGCGGTAAGATATACAAATACAAGTTGAGAGCAGCACAGAACGTTGAGGTTTGGTTTCACATGTGCATACTTTAGTTCCAAGAAAACAGCCTTAGGTGTTCAGGATTTTTAGAGTCTATTTGCTTCACAAGCGTTTTACCTTTTGTTTCAAGTACTCAAAGTGAAATTCTCTTATAATACTCTCTACTGGACTTAATATTTCAACAGAACGATGCATCCTAATATGAATGCCCATTTTATTTTTTTTGAGCCTTTTTTTTTTTTTATAATGTTAACAAATCCCGTCTCAAAGGAAGATAGGAAAGATACAAGGATGCCATCCAAGGCAGGAGCATGTGACCTTTTAAGTGCCATGGGCTGCTTCAGCAATCTAGACCCTCCAATCAGAGTGTTTCTGAGTGATTTTGACATAGAAAATGCGATTACAAAGAAAATCATTTATATTGAAACAGACATCAAAATATTTAGAAAGCAATCTGTGATAATAGTAATGTGTGCTTCTTAATGCATAAAAAACATGACACAAGAGCAGGTCTAAGACCTACTGTAGCTTTCTGAGCAGTGATAGGCATAATTGATAGCTTAAACTACCTCCTACACGTGATATAAAACTGTGTAATTTCTATGTGGCAAAGCCACAGGTGCTACTGATAGTATATGGTTTATGGGCCCCTTTCATGATTGGAGGAAAAAGCACATTTTGGCTAGAGGGTAGTGAAAATAAAAATGTACTTTTTTTTTCTTCACCCACTCACCCAAGTTCACAGACCCTCTGAAGTACATCCAATGACCCTAAGAGTGAGGGACCCTGACCCAGAGAAGCAGAGTTAGACCCAATGGAACAATTATTCAGACTTGCCAAAAGTTCTAATAGCCCAGGAGTTTCTAGAGAAACAGTAGCTCAGTTTTATCCCACTCATGGAACCACTGAAATTCAGGAAATTAAATAGTAATTTACTGATTGGCACACATTAGCAGGATTGGGTTGAACGCCCATTTTAAACGATCGAGATACACCTGCAGTAATTACCACAGTGAGACTAGTGAAGCCGTCCTATGCTCTGATGACTTCATGTAGTGTTGGTTTAGTGCACCAAAGTGCACGCAATAGCTTGAATTCCCTGGTATATCCGACAGACAGCCTATTACAGAGTACTTGCACACTTGATGTTTTTGACCTTGCTCATAACACAATCTGAACACACGTACCAAGTCGCTTTTAAATAGTAACAATGAAACCTTTCTCCCAAAACTTACCAGTTATGAACCTCATATTCAATTTTAGGTGAAATATTTCATATCAAAATGTTAAATAAACTACATAAGTAAACTATAGACCTGTGGAACATCAGAAAAGAGCCCAGATACTATGTGATCCATCCTACAAACTGAGAGTTTTCAGGTTTCAAGAAATAATTGACATTTCAAGTTTAACACCTGCATTGCTATCCTATTAATTTTTACTTTTTAAGAAACCAAAGCAAACATCATTTACATTTTTCAGATCTTTGCTAAGACTAAAATGAAAGGAAATAAACTGCGAAGAAGTTATTTTTTTTCCTAAATTAATGAACAGTTAATCTTTGTGGATGTCTGTGCACTAAACTTCTCATTAAGAATCATGCCAACAGATTACTAACATAATCTCAAAAGTAGCAGTTAGTAAGTAAAAGAAGCTTTTTTGTTGTAATATATAGTATAGTGGTAAAATATAGATAACATAAAATGTACCTTTTAACCATTTTTAAGTAGAGAATTCAGTGGCATTAAGTCACATTGTTGTGCAAACATCACCACCATCTATTTCTGGAACTTTTTCGTCATCCCAACAGAAACTCTGTGCCCATCATGTCGTGTTTTTTTTTTTTTTTTTTTAAGGAACACATGTAAGAAAAAAAATTTCTTCTCATCCTAATCTGCTCCAGAATCTAAATTACAGGATTAACAAGGTTATTAGAGCCTCAACAGGGAAGTCATTTCTAGGTGGTTTACATGCCAGAGAAGGAGAATGAATAAGTGCAGTTGCCACAAAGCAGCCATCTGTCTTGGGATTCTCTGCTGTCTTGAGAAGGAACCAGCAAATGGAATACAGGATACTTCCTTTTCCTCTAGGGCAGAGTTTCTCAAGTATAGTCCACAGTCCTGGGATCCTTGATAAAATGCAGTTTCCCAGTTCCAACTTGAGACCCAGTAACTCAAAGCCTCCTTGGGAGGTGTGCAGAAACCCAAGAGAGTATCATGTGGTCCCCAGGTGACTGCAATCCACATCAAAGTTTGATACATGCTGCTTGCCTGCCTCTCACTCTTTGTCCCTTCCCCATGCCCTTCCCACACATCGCCCAACCACCTCCACCCATGCACAATACCTCTTTGCGTCTTCCCTTTGTTCCTAAACATCCCTTTAGGTTCCTGTCTGATGAGAGAGGCAATGGTTCAGGTAAAGGGAATTAAGAAAGTTTCAGTCTTAAAACAAACCCAAAAGACTAATTCCTAATGCAAAAGTTCCCACAATAACATTTAGAAATAATTTATCAAAGGAAGAAGTAACTATGCCTTCTCTTGCTTGCCACATTGACAATCCTGAACAAAAAAGAATAGTGCATGTATATTAAATCGTTTTCTCCAGTGGCGAGTTCTGTTTAGTATAATCCACACATAATAAACTGCTTGAAGTGCACAGAGAAGTAAAATTTTTGACTTCCCGAATATCTCACAAAGCAAACTTTGAAGTTACCGAAGTATAGAGCTTCATGACTATGCTATATTTTCCCAATAACCTATGGGTTGAAAACCTTAGGGTGTTCATTAGGAAATATACCTCCAGCATATTAAAATATCCCATACGTGTTTTTTATGCACACTCACTATCTCCCTGCTCTGTGATCCACAGCATGTTTTGTAAGACCTCACTAACATTCATGCTATTGGAAGGTTGTGTGCTATGTATCTTTCATAGTCTTTGGGCAAAAACACACTTGATGATGAAAGAAGATGAACACTAAGATCTGTGACAAAAGGACTTCTTGTCAAATGGTATTCAAGCCCATAACTTGAACCTCATTTTAACCAACTCGGCCACAAGACAAAATGAGGCAGAAACCACAGTAAAAACGCAAGTACCAGTCATTACTGATAGCACCCACACTTGATTCTAAACTTGCTCACTTCCCCAAATCCAGAGTTGCAGTACTTACTCAATTGGCTTATTTCTTATTTTTAATAAAAGACGTATACTTTACTTTGATTTTTTAAAGCTTTATTTCTAAGTTGACTTCATTTAAAGTTGCAGGATATTCTTAAAAGGATGCTAGTGGCATACACTGCCTTTTGGAAGAAGAAGAATGGATAAAAATATGGTGCAAATTAATTCTTTTATATATATATGTATGTGTGTATCTTAGATAAAAGTTCCAGTTACAAAACGCCTTTATGTAGTAAAAATGTTTGAAGTTAATAAAACTAAACAAAATATACAGCACAATGCGTCCCTTAGTTTTGACCTTCACTGGAGATCTTTCATTTTCTTTCTCACATTAGACAAGTTACTTAATTATAGAAGCTATTTCAGGAATAATTAAGAACTCCCCTTTCAGAAGCAGCGAAGTAGTTTATGTGGTCATCTTTAGAAGGTTATAACTTGAATGTATTATTTCTCGGATGGTTAACCTTTTGGGTAGGCAAGAAAAAAAATGATGGTATACATTTCATTTATGACTACCCAACAGCACCCACTATTTATTAAATGCCAAGAAAGAGTACGTGTGTCTTTTCCAGTTACAGAACGTGGGCGATCCAAGCCCTCAGTCCAGCTTACTATGTGGAAATTTACACTGAGTGTACAAGCAGGGGGTTGGTTCCTGAATTTAATTTGAGTTCTACTAATATAATAGGGCATTTCTTTTGAAAACAGCAATATAGTGGAGCAGTTAATTACAACGTTGAGCCTACCATCTTTAGGAGACTACCTAGGACGGTTAGGGCAAAGCACTAATGAAGTCATCATAAGTGGTTCAGTATAAGTTAGAGACAGTTAACTTCATGTAGAAATCAAATTTAGTGTAATGGTCTGAGAAGTACAAAACAGCTGCCTGCAGTTAGGGGTGCAAACACCGTTTTAGAGAAGATTGGATGGGAGAACGAGCAGTTCAAGGCATTCCGTTATTAGGCTTGGAAAATGAAGCCTAACACAGGTGTTTCTCCTGGTTCTAGGTCATAAAAGTCAGCTTCGCACATGAAGGGACTGTGCTCTTCTACCCAGGGACACGGCATCTCATACCTTAGTACCGGACACCCAGAAGCAGGGTTAAACAAAAAGCAGTTCATTCCCATTTGACAAATATCTTTCACGTAAATCAAACAGCATAATTTCATATGAAGGAAAGTTGTTCCATCAGCTAAAAATTTATACTGCACCCTAAGGATGGTTTATGTTCCTCTAACTTTAGTAATATAAATTGGTAGATCCTCGCTCAAGTTTTTATTTCAGCTGAAGGAGCTGCAGTTTGGTTTTATTTTCTATGATGTGTTTTCATTTCACAGGCATACTCTCACTTTAAAGTTTTATCAGTTGCTTTCAAGTCAAGAATTTTTTTTTAAATGTCAGCCTATTTAACAGACATAGTCTTCTATTTCTCCAGTTGTATCTTTGTCTTCTGCCTTTTTACATTTGTATTCAGACAGGATGCTTTATTTGTCATCATCCCTGACTGTATACAGTTAAAGTTACAGAGACATGCGGGGCCAGCAATTTCATTCCTTAGGAGTACACAGTAAGTGAATGGTTCCCAAACTCAGCTGAGTCTCAGAAACAGCAAATTGTACAGTACAAACTCAAATGTGCTTTAAGTGTAAGATGTATACCAGATTTCAAAGACTTAGTTGGGGGGGGGGGAATGTGAAATATCTCATTAATAATTTTTACACAGATTCTATATTGAATTGATACTATTTTGGATATATGGGTTAAATAAAATAGATTATTAAAATTAATTTCACTTGCTTATTTTTCTTTTTTCTAATGCGGTTATTAAATATTTAAAATTGGATATGTATGTGTCTGGCATTATGGTTCTGTTGGCCAGTACTGCTATAGATAGTGAGAAAGACATCTAAGAGTACACTCGGTCTGGCTTTGTACAGATAGCTATGTACATGCTCATGAATGAATTTAGAAGTATACTGCATAGACCCGAAAGTGTGAGGAGACAACAGCAGTAATAATAGCTGGTATGTAAGTGTGCTAAATGGTTTACGTGAATGTTTCTATTTGATAATCAGAACAATTCTATTATGCTCATTTCACAAATGAGAAAGCTGAGAAGTGAAGTAATATCCTGAAAGCAACACAGCTACATGTGGTACGACCAGGAATCAAATGCAATTCTGTCTGACTCTAGAACCTGGGCTTCTACCCATAAAAGAAAATTGTAGTCAATAAAGCCTATTTCTGGTATTGCCATATAATGCCTCTGTGTTCTAGCATACTATTCTCTCCACCTACCATCCTATCCTTACCCTTATTTACCTTCTTATATCCACCTTATCTGTCAAGATACTGCTCTAGTTCACAGGAGTCTGCCATTCTCTGAAATTTCTATAATCAGTAGCACTAGCCTAAGGGTTCATGGATTTTTATTTATATCAGGTATGTTAATTCTATTTACTTATCAGTTTCATGAAAGCAGAGACTGTATCTTATTTCTTTTGTGGTCTCCACAAAAGCTAGTACATAGTAAATAGACCAAAATAGCTATTAATGGAAAACACAAGGAAGGAGTTGGGGCATTAGAGGGGGAGAGGCAGGTAGGCAGGCAGTTCTACGTTTGATTACCTGGATGATAATAAAAATTATAAAACCTTGGTAGGAATAATAAGGAAATTCCCTCTTGCTTGGAATGTATGTCCCAGCCCCTCTAAATAACTTTTACACTGGACTCATGCCCAATTCTGATTAGCTAGTAACCAAATATAAGATGTGCACAGTTGAAGATTTTGGACGAAATTCATGGGTAATTATACTTGGAAACTCTTGTAAGAAATATACAATGTAGGTATAAAAATATTTTTATTCCTCTTTTTAATTTTGTCCAAACTTGCTGCCTAAACTGTAATTGAGCTACAGTACTGATAAAAGGCACAGTAAATCTGCAAAATAGGTTTGTTGTAATGAAAAGAAAATATCTGAAACACCAGCTTTTTTCCTTTCCAAAATAACATGTTGAATAACAATGTGGCTACTTTTCTTTACTGAAGCCAAAATCACCACTAGTCATCAGAGTGCTACTTTTATCATCTTCCCCAAGTGCTCTGCCTTCTTTAATAAACACACCAATTTGTGTTTCCATTGTAATAATTGATATCCCCCCATAGGTTCTTGCTGGGCACAAGACTAGTTTGTATCCTTATGACGTACCCAACAAACTGTAATATTCCAACCCAGAATTTCAGTCATGATAAAAGACACACCAAACTAATCATGCACACTGGAGGCTATGTTCTGTTTTCCTAATTTGGGAGGGTGTATTATATTGTATGCTTCTTCACAGATCATGTGGGTGGCATAGATAGTCTATTCTAGAAGCCAGAACAGTGATTTATAACACTATTGATATTTTATAGCAAATAATTCTCTGTTGTGAGGGGCCGTCTTGTGCACTGTAGGATGTTTAGCAGCATCCCTGGCCTCTCCCCACAAGATTCCAGCAGCATCCTCTTCCAGTTGTGACAACCAAAGATGTCTCCAGGCCCTGCAAATATCTCTGGAGAGGGAGGAAAAACCCTCTCCTTGTGGCTTCCCTGGTGGCGCAGTGGTTAAGAATGCGCCTGCCAATGCAGGGGACACGGGTTCGAGCCCTGGTCGGGGAAGATCCCACGTGCTGCGGAGCAACTGGGCCCGTGAGCCACAACTACTTAGCCTGCGCGTCTGGAGCCTGTGCTCCGCAACAAGGGAGGCCGCGATAGTGAGAGGCCCGCACACCGCGATGAAGAGTGGCCCCCGCTCGTTGCAAATAGAGAAAGCCCGTGCACAGAAACGAAGACCCAACACAGCCAGAAATAAATAAATAAACAAATAAATTTTTTAAAAAAAGAATTAAAAAGAAAAACAAACAAACAAAAACCCTCTCCTCATTGAGAACCACTGGGTTAGAATACAAACTCTGGCACCAGACTGGCTAGGTTAGAATCCTAGCTCCTTACCTTTGCAGAGGTGTGACCTTAAGCAATCAGGTTAGTCTCAGAATGCATAAGTTTCCTGATGAGTAAAATGAGGATAACAATACTACTTTCCTCAAGGTAGTTGAGGTGATTACATAAATGAGCCTAAATAAAGCATTAGGAGAGTGCCTGGAATGTAGTAATAAGCACTGTGAAAGATTTAGTTGCTGCTGTTGCTGTTGTTATTGTTAGTATTTTAAAATGAAGACACAAGATTCAGTCTCAAGTCTGTAGCTAAATAGTATGTCCACTTGGCAAGTCACTTCACAACCAGCTTCAATTTTCTTGTGAACAAAATAGAGGGTAGACCAAATGCCAGTTAATGATGCAGTGCAGCATAGAGGCTAAGAGTTCAGGTTCTGGAATCAGACTGCTTGTGTAGGAGTCCTGAATCCACAACTTAGCACCTCCGTGGCCTCGGAAAGGTCACTGAACATGCCTAAAGTTTGTGCTCTCATTCCATGAAACCTGGATAATAAAACCCCAACCCCACAGTGTTCATGTGAGAATTAACTGAGATGATGCAGATAAAAATCTCAGCAGAATATTCAATAACACTGTAAATACTCAATATAACAGTAGCTACTGTTACACTATTAGTCTTTCTGGCTTTTAAAGTATGGATAACTATAAAAGTGAGGGGAAGTAAGTCATTTGAAAGAGTAGCCTCAGGTTTCCCTGGTGGCGCAGTGGTTAAGAATCCGCCTGCCAATGCAGGGGACACGGGTTCAAGCCCTGGTCCGGGAAGACCCCACATGCCGTGGAGCAACTAAGCCCGTGCGCCACAACTACTGAGCCTGCGCTCTAGAGCCCGCAAGGCACAGCTACTGAGCCCGCGTGCCACTACTACTGAAGCCCGCGTGCCTAGAGCCCGTGCTCTGCAACAAGAGAAGCCACCGCAATGAGAAGCCCGTGCACCGCAACACAGAGTAGCCCCCACTCGCGACAGCTAGAGAAAGCCCATGCGCAGCAACGAAGACCCAAGGCAGCCAAAAATAAATAAATAGATTTATAAATAAATAAATAAATAAGTAGCCTCAGTGGAGTATGTAGAAAGGAAAAATAAGACCAATTCACTTGTATTTACATAACTTTGGTTCCTATTATGTCTAGAGTACCCTAGAGTAAATACAGAAGCCTTTTTACCTGGATATTTCAAAAGGCAAGGGATAATGACCTCTGAATATGGGCTTTGAGAGTCCTCAGAATATGTCTAAGGTAGGCTACTATCCTTTTAGGATAGACCATCACAAGACTATACACACGAATTCCACTCATCACCCAGAAGGGCACGGGCTCACTAAATTAGACAAGGATATTGTCTGATCAGGGCCATCAAGAAGCAGAGTTATCAGCTTAAGGCCTACCTACTCTACAACTGGAAACTACATGAAGAGCTCTCTTCCTCTCTCACACTGCTGTATTTCCAGTAACCAGCATAGTGTCAGACACAGAGTGGGTAGTACACCATAATATTTACTGACTGATGATTTCAGAACCAGTGTTCCAACCCCTGCCAGAATCTCTGGTAGAGATGTTAAGCATCTGTAGTAATCTAATCTACAGGAAAAGGTTTTCCTTAAGCCCTACTTAGGGGGACTATCCTTATCTGTAATCTTTAGAGGCTAGTTAACCCTGTCTGATCTTTAGAGGCCAGAGCTAACCATGGATCATTTTTTCACTTAAGATGGGCAAAACCATCATTTTCACCAATGACAACTCCAAAGAACATCAAGAAAGTGAAGATGATTCAGTAGTCATGTGCAACAAAGATCTTCCTCCTTAATACCTGAGTCACAAAGGGGTTCTGTTCATAGTCAAGTTCCAGATTTCACTGTACTGATAGTGGCACCGAACATTCATAGGATCAGGATATTACTGTCCAGGAGTTCTGGAATACATATGTTCATCTCTCATGATGTGATGGGAGACTTTCAAGGTGGAAACTGTCAGAATGGCTCAGGGGACGATTTTTGGAATAGTGTCACTTGAAAGGTAATTTTAAACTTGAGGAACAATGAGATATTGTTGAGCTGCGAATACCAGAAAAGATCATACTGATTTGACTGTGGCAATAAACTCTACCCTGGATAAGAAGCCCAGGGTATTTCTATTATCAGGGTGACCTACCAGACAAAGTGAGAGCCCTTTGACTCTACCCTCGATGTATTAAAGGTTTGTTAGAGAAAAATGTGGCCATAACTCAACATAGAGCTGGATGGCCGGACTGGTTACATCTCACGTGGCAACCCTGACCAGCAACAGTGACTTTCTCGAGGGCTAGATTGAGAAATATTATGAAGCCATATCTGGGTTTTGCAGGACAGAATACCATAACAAATTAGTGATGACTGCTAGAAATACAGGGTAGAGGAGTGATAACAATTAAACTACTTATTTCCTTTTTTTTTGCTCAGGCAATGAAGTAAACTCAAAAAAATCAGATCACCTCCTTACAGTCATCTGTTCTCCTGTGGACCCAATAGTTGGGGTTATTCAGCCAGAAAGGACATGAACCCAGTTAGCCTTTTTGTAGCAGCCAAAGTGGTCTAATCAAAGACTTATACTTTTAGAGCTTTGAGCTGTTTTTAGTACCATCTCTGGAAGGCAACTCCTTTTCTCTCTGCATGCCAACCTGCCACCAGCATAGCAAAGTAATCTTAAAGGGCAAGACCAAGGTGAAAAGCCTGATTGGCCAAACCTCGAGAGTAGCTCTGCATCTAGCCGATTTTACTGTTTAAAATTTGAAATACCACCGATAAATTGTTCAAAATATATTTTGCTTTGGAGATGCACTGCAGATTGAATACTGACGGGACAGCAGATGCAATGTAAAGGGTAAGGGCAACTTTGAGCGATTGTGTATCACCTGTGCATTTTTCCAGTTTTCTGCTTCTTTTGACTGTCTTCAGAGGCTTCATGGCATGGGTCTCTCGCTGGAAAATCCGAAATGAATGTTTCTTTTTAAAGATGGATATGACTCATAAAATTAGGGGAAAAAGAAAGGTTGAAAAAGTATAGTAGTACATTTGAATCTACAAGGGAATTGTCCTCATCTATGATTGCTCCTAGGAAAGTGTTAACATCGCTTTTGGTATCAACAAAGGGGCAGATAATCATTCAGGCATTTGCTGAGAGTACAAGATTAATACAGGTATTAAGTATAGGTAATTTTCATAACCACAGGGTATCCATTTATCAGATTTGAAATGTATAGAGGAAATCTGAATCTTCTCAGCTTCAGCTAAGAATGAATGCCGTATATACATACACACTCATATACACACGTTAAAAGTGGTATGTGAGGCGCACAGGTAGAAAGGAAGAATTACAGAGTCTACTGTACAGATGAAAGATGCACTATTACCTAAGTCACTAACACAAAGAAAATGTGCTTAGGGAGGTTTGATAGCAAGGCCGATACCCTGCATTATAGTCACGAGGCCAGAAATTTATGAGAACTACTGTCACTTCATTTGCATTTTCTTCCTATCACAAAATCCATTTAAAAAGGAAGCCAGAATGAATATCTGCCTCCATGAAATAATCATAATAAAAACAAGAAGACCATTCATTTCGCTTGCCTTTATCCCTATATATAAAGAAATCACAGACATTTATGGGCAGTGAATTGGTGGGGAAAAAAATCCATTCTTGAAAAGCTCATTAGTAAATTGTGTAGTTTTAAAAGGCATGTCCACCCCCAGGATGATCACTATCAACATCTTCTAAGAGGGAGTAAACAGATGATGCCTAATTAATATCTTTAGACTTAGTGAAGACATCAAAACTCAAGTATACACACCTGATAATTAGGGATTTCTACTCTAATACAAAGTTTATCGAAAAAGATAAAAGAAAAAGCTTAGCTTGACTTACACTGTAGGTCTGTTATATACAAGAAAGACATGTATCTCAGGGTTGGGCAAAATACATTTCATTTTTTAAAAACACATCTCATTTTATCACTTAATATTAACTTATATTGTAATAAAAATGGAGTCTTACATTACAATTTTACCATTTGGTTTAATTCATAGCAGCTTAGTAAGATTAAAATGTGGTCAAATGCTATTAATGTAGGCACATCCCTCAGATAATAAATTATACTGAGCAAGAGATTGTGCAATTCAATACTCGAACTGAGAATTGCATAGAACCTCTGGTTTCCAATGCCATTGTTAAATTTGATAAATGTCTTTCCGTCCCTCCATGTCGCACCTTTGCAAATGAAGTTCTAGTTCTACAACTGGAACCTTGTTACTCTGCATAACTCCAAGGCTGGTGGGGCATGTTTGAGCAGGATTCTTTCCGAAATAAGTGCAAAGCAGACATACTTCTGTAGCTTAGGTGGTCAAACTCTCCCAGCTGATAGTGTTAAATACACCCATTAAAATAAATGAAAAATTCCCAGGATGGTCAAGCGGCAGAGTGTTTTGCATTTTCCAAACTGAGAATGATCAGTAACAAACTGGTTATCAGACTTAGGTTGTAGAGTTATCTTGACAGAATAGCATTGGGCCAGAACATGCTCACTGAATTACACAAAGACATGGAAAGTTCTACGTTTAGGTTAAGAAAATCAACTGCATAAACCAGCACAGCAGAATGGAGTTCTGACTTAACAACAGATCCTAAGAAAAGTACCTGGGAGTTTTACTCCACCCCAAACTCAGTGGCAGATTCTGGTATGCATCGCTAAATGAGCTTAAAACAGAACCTTGAGGAAATAAATAAGACTCTGAACACTACCAATGCCAGAACATACCTGGAAGGTGTATTTGGAAATATATACACTGCATTTTTCCATAAAAGAAGTCATAATAAAAATTTTATATACTTCTTTACTGTTTAGATTTTCAACATGCATATGTACTGTGATTTTACTTGATTGTTTAATGGCAACAGAGAGATTCTGGGCTGTGAAACCTGGGGCTTGTTTCTTAATTTGTTATTTATTATACAATTTTTATTATTAATAAAAAACATAAATATTATTTTGAAAAACTAACACCTAATAATCTTTCAAGTGCAACCAAACTATCAGTAATGGTAGTGATGATGATAACAGTAAAAATAAATTACTCCTGGAATATTATTATCCAATATTGGATTCCGCATTTTAAGAGGAAACTTGACAAATCAGAGTATGCCCAGGGGAGACAGGAAAGGGTGGTATCAGGGAAGGGACAGCTAACGCAGTTGTAGGTGTTAAGTCTGAAGGTAATAAGATACAAGACAGAAAAAGCACAGTGTACAGACTCTGGAACTTTGATGCTAAGATTTGAGTCCCAGCGCTAGGAGTGTGTGACCCAATGCAAGGTATGTTAACCTCACTGTAACTTAGTTTCCTCAACTATAAGCCAGGTATAATAATAGTACTCACCTCACAGGGTTCTGAGAATTCAAAGAAGTCTTACACATAAAACACTTGGTTCAGTGACTAGCACAAAGTAAATGCTCCAAAAGATGTAGCTCCCAAAGAATCCGAGACAGTTACTCAAACAAATACTTGTACATGAACGGTCAAAGCAGCACTAATCACAGCAGCCAAAAGGTAGAAGTAACGCAAATGTCTATCAACTGATGAATGGATGAAAAAATTGTCATAGATAGAATATTATTTAGTCACAAAAAGGAATGAAGTGTTGAAACATGCTACAGCATGGATGAAATCTCAAAAACATGATGTTAAGTGGAAGAAGTCAGACACAAAAGGTCACATATTGTATGATTCCATTTATATGACATATCTAGAACAGGTAAATCCAAAGAGACAGAAAGCAGACTGGTGATTGATAGGGGCTGGGGCATGTAAGGAGAAAGAATGGGGAGTAACTGCTTAATGGGTACTGGGTTTTATTTTAAAGTAATGAAAATATTTTAGAATGAGATAGAGGTAATCTTTATACAACACTGTAAGTGTACTAAATGCCAGGAAACTGTTCATTTAAGAGTGGTTAATTCTAAGTTATGTGAATTTCACCTTGATAAATACTTAGATAACATTCATAATAATAAAAAAGGTAAACTGTTGATATATTACTTTTCCTCCTCCCCTTCATCCTCCATGGATGGGGAACTCACTCCCTCACAAGGCAACCAATTCCATGTTCTGGGAGGTTTGCTGTCATCAGAGATCTGTTGGGCTTCATGGACTTAAGCTCATTTCTCAGCTCTATCTGCTATTAGCTGTGCAGAGGTGGCAAGTTACCTAGTCTCTTCTGTAGAATAGGAATGCAAGTGCCTGTGGGATCAGTCTATAGTTTGCATTAAAGTAACTACATTGCGTCTAGTACAATGGCCAGCACATAGTAGGTGCTTACCAGCAACAAATGCAATCTCAACTTAATAGATCTAAGAGTTGACACAGATTCGGGGTGGGGGTACTGTAAGAGAGAAAGAAGAGGGGCATGTTTAGAAGTTGCGATGTTTCTAGTGGCTAAATTTCGTCGCTAATTAACGATTAACTGTTAACAGTTAGCTCTGCTGACCGATGCATCAATGGCCCTTTCCCAAAATTTGATTCTAGTTCTCCCTCTGGGGCCACACAGTAATGAAATTCTTACCCAAAAGGACACCCTTCAACAATAACTACTTGAAGAGGCAAGAAACACAGACACACCTGGCTAAGCACGCAAATTATTAAATCACTGAACTTAATTTTCCATACATTTTGGAGGTACCCTCCTTCCATCACTGACAAAACAGTAAAACCTTAAGAGTAAAAATATCCTCCTCTCCTCTCCTACTATCAGAGCAGTTCAAGATTACTGAAGAGATTTCTGCTTATGGAAGCAAGGGTGTTTCCCCTTAAAAAAACAGACCAAGGAAGGAATCAAGGGCCTATTTCTCCCTGTTCTGCCTCTCTTCTTTGCACTGTCCTTTCAACACTTCAACTATTTACACTGCCCTCTTTGGATAATGATCATATTGGAGGGCTGACATTCAGTTGTGGCTGTAACAGTTCACTGCATGTGTTGTCCAAGCCTGTAAAACAATCGATAACCCCAAATGAAGAGTAATGGTTGACAAACCTTCCTTAACGATATTACATTTGCCTATTGCTTCCTGCATATTCGTCTGCCACAGCCCTTGCTGCATTCAGCTCCACCCCTTTCCTGGAAGAACTCACATATCCACCCCGACCTTTATGTGAGTCTCATGCATATCCTCTTCTGAGCAATCCAGCCATGATTAGTTGCTTACACCATATTTACTGGTTTTATTTTTGTTTCTAAGATGGATGAAGTGTGCTTGTTATTTAGTGAAGTAGCCATTGCTTTCAGTTATTCATCACCAAATACACTGAAGACTCTCTTCCTTTCTTTATTTCCAAAAGCCGTAGGACATCTCTCAATGACTAGCCCATCACTCACACTCCTGAGTGTAACGGCTGTATTTTAAACTCACTCTAGGATAAAGGCGATCCAAAAAGTTTTTTAAAATGTTCACACATTCAGCAATGAAATATTTACTGAGTATCAAATTAATATCAAAGTTAACATGGGGCAGAGATAAGACCATTCAAGGACTAGAAAACAAATATAAAGATTTTGGAATTAGAAATACCTAGACTTTAACTCGGCTCTGTCATTTACTGGGCATGTGACAACAGAGAAATTAATGTCTTTGAGCCTCAGATTCCTTGCTTATAATAAGGGGCTGATTATATCCACCTTCTCACAATGTTACAGGATACAGAAACACATACACATAAATCACTTAAATACTTTCCATATTTTCTATATTCACTCCTATTAAAGTATTTAATTTTTCCTATCTCTGCCTCTGAAAAGCTACGTGATCATGAACATGGTATTTAAAATGAATCTCAGTTTCCTCGCCTTTAAAGTGTTCTTGATGATACTTTGTCTCACTATGTCGTTTATTTCTTTTAAAATGAGGTTTTATATGTGGAAGTGCTTTATGAACATCAAAATGAACAAAAAGTACCTATCAATACTTTTACTGAAATTTCTGCTATTTTTTTTCTTGATTATTCTCTTGAATTTTAGTGGCAAATAAATGAACTCCTTTTTCCTAAAAAGAGTTTTAAATAGTATTTATGTTTAGAATTGACATCAAAGTTCACTACAGGTAACAAATTAATTTGAAAAGTTCTAGACATTTTTTTGATTCTAAAACTCGATGATTCTGACTTGAATGACTTTCTTTTTCTTGTAGAGTTAATCACATAATTACAAACTAGTAGATTATTTTATGCAAGAAGATTCTTCCACAAATTAGGTAACTGTCATTTATCATTATGATTTCTTTTCAAAACATATCAAATCTTATGATCTGTTAACATTTGCTTCAGTGCATATCGATTTTATTTCCCTCAAATGAACATTATGAATAATTACAAAGACCTAATCAGGAAAAAAATTAAAAATTCATTGTATAGCACAACCATGAATATCTGCAGTGATCAAGGTCAGTAAAAGAACAACAATAACAACAAAATGGTAATGTTTTAGAGCTCCTAGAGAAGAGGGAAATAGGCTTATTTGGGGTCATGCCTCTTTTGTATGCTGGGGCTTCATGGGAGGAAGAAATAAACTTTGATTAGAGATTGTTTCTTATATACTCCTCCATGCTAGACCATTTCCCCTCCCACTCCATCAAGTGCATAAATAGACATGATTGATTCTGAAGGGACAGAAGCCTGACATTCACGAAAGATAACTACCAATTCAGTGAAAAACGTAAGATGGAAGTACAGATGCTTTTAAGTTTTAGGAACCTCTGTCCATACTCCTTTCTGCCTAAAAAAATTTTGTGGGATAGAGGAAAACGAATCACAAGCTCATTCTGTAATTATAGATGAGGACCAGTTGGTACTTTGTAATTACTAGGCTGAAACCATGCCAGACTAAGTCCCTTCCCAAACAGAATCTCACTCTAAAGAGACCAGAAACCATATAAGGAATATAAGGACAGGACTACTCCAGCAGAAGGTGGCTGCACAGAGCCCGCGTGAATTCACCGCATACGTGCGCAAAGTAAGGAACGCTTGGTACTCCCACGATAATTAACTTTGTACAGTGCTAGAGATCAATGGGATCCTGGGAACATCTGTGTAACCACCTCATTTTACAGAGAAGAACACTCGGGCCAGGGCAAGTAAAATGACTTTTCCTGCTCAAAGAGCTAATAAATAGCAGAGCCCATACATAAGCTTCTGGCTCCTGTTCTCACTTTGCTCTCTACACAATCCTACTTCTCCATGTCAATGCTGGTTAGGTTTTTCTTTCCCAGTCTCTGTGAATGTCATGTACCTGATTTGCAGGCCCTAAAATTAAGAATTTGACTAGTGATAACTATGACAATTCGGCTAAGAATTAATAGTATTTCTCTCCCTTTATGAGCATGTCTTATGTAAAACAGAGATTTAATTCTTGTCCAGAATTCCTGTTTGAGGCCTGTAAGGGAATGAGATAAATTGCTTAAAATTCACAGAAATATCTAGCACATTGCTGTGGTGAGTCTAAAAAATGCTGAACAGATTTTTCTACTAATTTAAAGGATTTACTGGAGCTGGGAAGGAATGTTATGTATAAAATCAGGGTACAGTAATTAAAGGACAAAGAAACGGAACATTTCATCGTAACAAAAAACTCAGGAAAATATGTACACTAAAGAAAATACGATGCGTCAAAATGGTTATTTTAAAATCATTATAGAGTATATACATTTATATGGTTATAGCCAACTAATAATTATGACAAAATTAACATTGATAAAAGTAAAAAAAACCCAGAAATTAGTATATAAAATACATATATATAAGATAGATACATACATATATATAAATAGCTTGATAAAAAAAAAAGAATACTGATTTTAACCCTCCGGGTTAATTTTAAATAAAGACCCTAAAATCAAACTGTTTTAATATGCAAAATACCTCATTTCTGCTCATTTCAAATCATAATGAAAATAAAACATATGAAGCTTGCTAGTGATGCCCCAGATTGTATAATCCTACAAAAGACATTAACAGAAGCTCTAAAAATCTAATTAAATTTTAGAGTGCTAGTAATGTCGCCATAAGGTCCATGTAAGCTGTTATCTATATTAATAAAAATTAAATTCAGACTATACCCCTATCTGAATAACAATATACCTGGTTTCAAGGTTATTCTTATTTCCTTACTTAAGGATATTTCTTCTCTATTCTCATAAATAAAACTGATTAATCATGAAGGGGAAAACCAAATACCTTCTCTTCTATCTCCACATTTTTCTCTTAGGCCACGTAGAAGGGAATGAACATCCTTCCCACTTTGGGGTGCAGAGTTCACACGTTGGCATCTCTCCAGCCTTCCCCACTTGCTCCTCCCAAGAAAGGAAGGGCTCTGTAATCTCTGTCTTGTGCTTTCTCTCTTACAACATGTGTGCTGGGCTCAGCTTGGTTCTAGCCTCCTTATGTTATGCTGAGATGACAGTCTACCACATACAGACCCAGCTGGGTCTTTTCTCTCTTTGCTCCAACATCAGGGCCTGCAACTGTTTTGGTTGAGTCAAGGTAGACTCTTCCTGGAACAGGTTTCTTTATTTTATTTATTTATATTTTTATTGGGGTATGGTTGCTTTACAATGTTGTGTTAGCCTCCACTGCACAACAAAATGCAGCCATACACATACAGATATCCCCTCCCTTTTGGACTTCCCTCCCATTTAGGGTACCACAGTACATTAGGTAGAGTTCCCTGTGCTATACAGTACATTCCCCTCACTTGTCTATTTTACACATAGTATCAATAATATATATGGGTCAATCCCAGTCTCCCAATTCCTCCCTCCCCACCCCTTTCCCCTTTGGTATCCATACATTTGTTCTCTACGTCTATGTCTCTATTTCTGCTTTGCAAATAAGATCATCTATACCATTTTTCTAGATTTCACATATATGCATTATTAAACGATGTTTGCTTTTCTCTTTCTGATTTACTTCACTCTGTATGACACTCTCCAGATCCATCCACATCTCTACAAATGACCCAATTTCATTCCTTTTTATGGCTGAGTAATATTCCATTGTACATATGTACCACATCTTCTTTATCCATTCCTCTGTCAATGGACATACAGGTTGCTTCCATGTCCTGGCTATTGTAAATAGTGCTGCTATGAACATTGGGGTGCATGTGTTTTTTATGAATTATGGTTTTCTCTGGGTATATGCCCAATAGTGAGATGTTGGGCCATATGGTAGGTCTATATTTAGTTTTTTAAGGAACCTCCATACTGTTTTCCATAGTGGGTTTATTTTTTTTAAATTTTTATTTATTTTTATTATTTTTATTTTATTTTACTTTATTTTTAACATCTTTATTGGAGCATAATTGCTTTACAATGGTTAGTTCCTGCTTTATAACAAAGTGAATCAGTTATACATATACATATATCCCCATAACTCTTCCCACTTGTGTCTCCCTCCCTCTGACTCTCCCTATCCCACCCCTCTAGGTGGTCAGAAAGCACTGAGCTGATCTCCCTGTGCCATGCGGCTGCTTCCCACTAGCTATCTATTTTACATTTGGTAGTGTATATATGTCCATGCCACTCTCTCACTTTGTCCCAGCTTACCCTTCCTCCTCCCCGTGTCCTCAAGTCCATTCTCTAGTAGGTCTGCGTTTATTCCCATCTTGACCCTATGTTCTTCATGACCATGTTTTTTGCTTTTGTTTTTTTTTAGATTCCATATATATGTGTTAGCATACAGTATTTGTTTTTCTCTTTCTGACTTACTTCACTCTGTAGGACAGACTCTAGGTCCATCCACCTCACTACAAATAACTGAATTTCATTTCTTTTTATGGCTGAGTAATATTTCATTGTATATATGTGCCACATCTTCTTTATCCATTCATCTGTCTATGGACACTTAGGTTGCTTTCATGTCTTGGCTATTGTAAATAGAGCTGCAGTGAACATTGTGGTACATGACTCTTTTTGAATTATGGTTTTCTCAGGGTATATGCCCAGTAGTGGGATTGCTGGGTCGTATGGTAGTTCTATTTTTAGTTTTTTAAGGAACCTACATACTGTTTTCCATAGTGGCTGTATCAATTTACACTCCCACCAGCAATACAGGAGGGTTCCCTTTTCTCCACACCCTCTCCAGCATTTATTGTTTGTAGATTTTTTTCATGATGGCCATTCTAACCGGTGTGAAGTGATACCTCATTGTAGTTTTGGTTTGCATTTCTCTAATAATTAGTGATGTTGAGCATCTTTTCATGTGTTTGCTGGCTGGCCTTCTGTATGTTTTCTTTAGAGAAATGTCTATTTAGGTCTTCTGCCCATTTTTGAATTGGGTTGTTTGTTTTTTTGAGTTGTATGAGCTGCTTGTATATTCTGGAGATTAATCCTTTGTCAGTTGCTTCATTTGCAAATATTTTCTCCCATTCTGAGGGCTGTCTTTTCGTCTTGTTTATGGTTTCCTTTTCTGTGCAAAACCGTTTAAGTTTCACTAGGTCCCATTTGTTTATTTTTGTTTTAATTTTCATTACTCTAGGAGGTGGGTCAAAAAAGATGTTGCTGTAATTTATGTCAAAGAGTGTTCTGCCTATGTTTTCCTCTAAGAATTTTATAATGTCTGGTCTTACATTTAGATCTTTAATCCATTTGAGTTTATTTTTGTGTATGGTGTTAGGGAGTGTTCTAATTTCATTCTTTTACATGTAGCGGGACAGTTTATCTTTAATTCAAAGCTGGGAATGGGAGGACTTTGGTCCAGGCCAAATTCACTTGTTCCATTTTAGCCGAGAGCTTGTACACTGGGAGTTATTCAGTCTCCATTAATCAAACCTTGAGGGGTATTTGGCCACTTAGTTCCCTTTTCAACTGGGAAGAGCTGCGACAGGAGGCAGGATGTGACTAGCAAGCCCTTCACCCCTCCAAAGAATCGCACTGACAAATTACCATATTACATCTGCCAGCAAACTACCAATGCAGGGTGCATATGAAGAATCAACACTGGGGGGGCTTCCTTGGTGGCGCAGTGGTTGAGAATCTGCCTGCCAATGCAGGGGACACGGGTTCGAGCCCTGGTCTGGGAGGATCCCACATGCCGCAGAGCAACTGGGCCCGTGAGCCACAATTGCTGAGCCTGCGTGTCTGGAGCCTGTGCTCCGCAACAAGAGAGGCCACGATAGTGAGAGGCCCGTGCACCGCGATGAAGAGTGGCCCCCACTTGCCGCAACTGGAGAAAGCCCTCGCACAGAAACGAAGACCCAACGCAGCCAAAAATAAATAAATAAACAAACAAATAAATAAATAAATAAAGAGTCAATTTGTATTAAAAAAAAAAAAAAAAATCAACACTGCCCCCACAGCTTTTAGAAACCCAAACACATCTCCTCTTCTCCCTCCACCCCTCATACACACACCTGACTGATATCTTAACACACGAAGAAAATATACAACATTTAAAGTGAATTATAGAGGAACTGCCTGGAAACAAATCAGTTTTTTCTAACTCATTCTCTGAGAAGTCAGGTGTTTTCTTTGTTTTTCTCCTATGTTTGACTACATATCATGGTCTTATATTCTATCATTTATCTCAGGTCTTAGGGTACGGTTTTTCTCTATCTGCTTGGTCTCTGGACTTGGGGATGGGATCTCCGAACCCATTCCTGCAGGCTCATTCCCTGATCGCTGCTCCCTATAGACTGATGTACCTCTTCTTGGTCAATAAAACTATTTTTCAAATAATGATCCTGAAAATAACAATGCCTTTCCCTTATTTTTTTCTTCTGTCTTTGAAATCAGACATGTCCCAAACATCACCCTAGCTTGGGAAAATGTGTAAAGGTTTCAGGTTTTCCTTAGCTCCCAACATCACCCTTTGACCAGGGAGTTATATAGGTAATATGTGCTCTCTCAAAACTGTGATCTTTTGTTTGGAATTGAAAATTAGAGTGACAATTGGAAAAAAAAAAAACACAGTAACTTGGGTTACACTGGAAATTTAAAGTAAAATCAGCTGGCAATAGGAAGGCAGACTTATAAGGCTGGGTACTGATGATTAAACAGCACCTCATATTTATATGGTACTTCATCTTCACATAATGCTCCCATATACATTCTCATCTAATCTGCATACCAATACAGATTAGATTTGACTCATGTCACTTAATAGATGAGGACATCTGGGCTACTGGACAGCCAGAACAGACTTAACAGAGGAAGGAATACATTCTATAACCTGTCAGAGTTGGTGCTCAGTAATATTCGTTAAATGGATAATTGTGATACAGCTGCCACAACTATGGTAAATAGAGATTTGTGTATGTTGTTTGCCTAATATCCATTCAGAGAAGTATCTCTTCCATCTCTGTGTGACTCCGAAAGAGGAGAGGGTGTCAATGTAGAAGGTCTGGTACATGACCTAGAGTCGTCAGTACTCCATGCCCTGGTCAAAACGTCAGAGATCTTTTGGTCTTTAATTTAGATGGTGGAGAGAAAGAGGGTAATCCTCTAAGGCATTTGAGTTGTGTTTCTATAACCTGCAACTGAAAAGTCCTATTATTACACACATCTCCCTATCACTCCCAATGGTAGAGGACAGTGTTCCAATGACCTGGGTTATTTTCCCTTCTACCTGTATATTCATTTGTTCCCCTTCCTGAGAGATGAATATACCTACCCAGTGCTCTGGTTCATGGTTCCCTGGTTACTCAGATTCTGATTAACGATGTTTTTTATTGATACCTACATTACCTGCCCCATACTCGGGACTAACTCCTCTTACATGTCCCTGAATTTTAACTCACCAGCAGTCTTTGCTGCCTGCTCTGAGCGTGGCTATACTCTCTTCCTCCTAGAGGACAGTAAGTCCACTTGATGACCTTACTGCTAGTACCCACGATCCCATGAGCCATAATTCTTCCTGCATTTTCAGGCAAAACTTTCTTTCAGGCACTTATTTTAGAGGAAGTATATTGCAGGGATTAAGGGCATTTGCTTTTATTTCAAACAGGCCTGGCTCTAAGTCTTGATTCCATCTTTTATGAGCTAAGTTCAGTTCAGTTCAGTTCAAGATGCATTCCCAGTCCAACCTAGGCCGAAACTAGGGGTAAATGGAGAGCTGATCGCATCTTAAGTCAAGTGACGGAGACTCACTAAGGTCTGATGCTCTAGACTCAGAGTCTGAGAGCCTGAATTCAAATCCCAATTCTATCACGTATTTGCTTTGTGACTAGGGACAAGTCCTTTACTTCTCTGAGGCTCAGGCCTCTATATGTATCTATAGAACATCTATCTATATCTATAGAACAGGTGTAACTGCTTTTGTTGGCGGTGTTGTTCTTCCCCTGATTATTCCTTGCTTACCTACAATACAACAGTTTACTAATCTATGACCCTTAAAAGTAAAGGAAATTAGAAGGAAGGAAAAGAAAGATGATGCTTCTTCCACTAGGCTACATTACACTTGGCTCTCTCCCACAGCTGCAATGAGGAGAGTTTCCTCACCCTGCCTTAGCCCCTTAAGACATATTTAGCACTGTCATTTTCAGGGCAAAAAATGATGAGAGCTCAACCCACAAGATGCTGATAGCATGAAGCAAAACATATGCTGATGTGACTCATCTAAGTATCAAACCTCAGTAAACTCAGTGTGTTTATTTATAGCAGGAGGTGTTTAACACTCAGAGAGACAAGCCCCAAATCAGATTCTGAATTCAATTCAAGGAGCACGGGTGAAGGTATGAATGAGCTGCAGGATAATGTACTTGAAGATGAGAGTTTACTGAATTTGAGTGAAAGGAATCAGGGAGAGAACGCGAAAATAATTGGTATGAATAAAGCCAATCCTTTAAGAAAGATGCTAGCTAAATGAGACAGTGACAAAAAATTCTCTAAAGCCCTGGAGGCTATGGGAGAGAAAAACAGATTCTGCATTCAAGTCACATTAACATCACACCAGTGTGGCATGCTCACTGTGGCAAGCATACAGCAGTCTAGCTCGGTATGCGAATAAAAACAGGAGTGCACACAGCAGAAAAAGGGGCCTATTCTCTCTCTGAAGTAGGAAAATGCACAGGAAAGAAGACTTTCTACTGAAAAAAAGTCTCCCCCTTCTCTGGCTAATGTCACCCTTCCCTGTGGTCTCTTCAAGGTCACAGGGCATTTTGAGATTCAGATCTCCAAGCAGAGCTGGGAAATTTGGGAATTATGGATTTAAGAACTCAATCAAAATAAAAATAGGAATAAAATTTTCATTCATTTATCTACCTAAGCAGGTCATTGAACAGGTAGTTGAGTATGTTCTACATAGCACGGTCTCTGCTGGGTGCTAAAGGAGAGAGCAAAAAGACCAGGATATAGTTACTGCCTTCAAGAACTGCACAAGCACATGAGGGAGAGACTTACAAACAATGTGGGTAAGCCTGACTTCTGTGCAAAGCCTTAAATTGACATTTGGGACATCCCTGAGTGTGCAGAGAGGAGGATGTGATGGAGAGGGATGGGTTTTGGAAGCTCCACTCAAATACACTGCCTGGAAAATAACAGGAAAAGAATGCTAGCTTTAAGATGAACAGGATCAAGAGACAGAGGTTAAATGCTAGAATCATACAAAAATAAATGCAAACAAAAATTACTCTATTATTATTATAATTATTCATGAAGAATCTAGCCACAATCACCAAGTCCTTATTTGAGCTTATATTTGAAAACCCTATGATTATTTTTTAGAGATAATCCAAGAGAAGTAAGGAGAACTGTAAAACTGAAGAATAAACATCCTGAATCAGGCTCCCTGACTTCAGACTATATTACACAGCTACAGAAATCAAGACAGTATGGTACTGGCACAAAAACAGAAATATAGATCAATGGAACTGGATAGAAAGCCCAGAGATAAACCCATGCACATATGGTCACCTTATCTTTGATAAAGGAGGCAAGAATATACAATGGAGAAAAGACAGCCTCTTCAATCAGTGGTGCTGGGAAAACTGGACAGGTACATGTAAAAGAATGAAATTAGAACACTCCCTAACACCATACACAAAAATACTCAATATGGATTAAAGACTGAAATGTAAGGCCAGACACTATACAACTCTTAGAGGAAAACATAGGCAGAACACTCCATGACATAAATCACAGCAAGATCCTTTTTGACACCCCTCCTAGAGAAATGGAAATAAAAACAAAAAGAAACAAATGGGACTTAATGAAACTTAAAAGCTTTTGCACAGCAAAGGAAACCATAAACAAGACCAAAAGACAACCCTTAGAATGGGAGAAAATGCTTGCAAATGAAGCAACGGACAAAGGATTAATCTCCAAAATATACAAGCAGCTCATGCAGCTCAATATTAAAAAAACAAACAACGTAATCCAAAAATGGGCAAAAGACCTAAATAGACATTTCTCCAAAGAAGATATACAGATTGCCAACAAACAAATGAAAGGGTGTTCAACATCGCCAATCATTAGAGAAATGCAAATCAAAACTACAATGAGGTATCACCTCACACCAGTCAGAATGGCCATCATCAAAAAATCTACAAACAATAAATGCTGGAGAGGATGTGGAGAAAAGGGAACCCTCTTGCACTGTTGGTGGGAATGTAAATTGATACAGCCACTGCGGAGAACAGTATGGAGGTTCCTTAAAAAACTAAAAATAGAACTACCATATGACCCAGCAATCCCACTACTGGGCATATACCCTGTGAAAACCATAATTCAAAAACAGTCATGTACCACAACGTTCACTGCAGCTCTATTTACAATAGCCAGGACATGGAAGCAACCTAAGTGTCCATCGACAGAATAATGGATAAAGAAGATGTGGCACATATATACAATGGAATATTAGCCATAAAAAGAAACAAAATTGAGTTATTTGTAGTGAGGTGGATGGACCTAGAAACTGTCATACAGAGTGAAGTAAGTCAGAAAGAGAAAAACAAACACTGTATGCTAACACATATATATGGAATCTTAAAAAAAAAAAAAAGGTTCTGAAGAACCTAGGGGCAGGACAGGAATAAAGACACAGACCTACTAGAGAATGGACTTGAGGACATGGGGAGGGAGAAGGGTAAGCTGGGACGAAGTGAGAGAGTGGCATGGACATATATACACTACCAAATGTAAAATAGATTGCTAGTGGGAAGCAGCTGCATGGCACAGGGAGATCAGCTCGGTGCTTGTGTCCACCTAGAGGGCTGGGATAGGGAGGGTGGGAGGGAGATGCAAGAGGGAGGAGATATGGGGATGTATGTATATATATAGCTGATTCACTTTGTTAAAGAGCAGAAATTAACACAACATTGTAAAGCAATTATACTCCAATAAAGATGTTAAAAAAAGAAAAAAAAAAGAATAAACCTCCTACTTAGCTATATAAAGAAAAAACTTCAGGCATCAAGGCACTGATTTCTTCTGACAAAAAATAATCTTAAGATTTAAATATTATTTTTAAAGGATGGTTATTTAGATAAAATGTGTGTTATGTTCTGCAACCATATTATTTTATGCCTGAGCGTATTAGCATATATATGGATCCATTATAGAATTTGGTCACAACTCATATTTTTTAAATCTAAATTTAGTGTCTTTAAATCACATAGATTTCCAAGATACTTCGATTTTACTAATTAAACATGTCTGAGAAGTCAGAAGCTCTACCTGCCGCTTTTTTTAAATCTCAGTTTCCCATGTGCAGACAACCATAGCAAAGATTTTTAAAATGATACTCTTATAATGTCCTAATTTTACTTTTTTCCAGACTAATCAAAAAC
This sequence comes from Balaenoptera physalus, assembly GCF_965194825.1. Taxonomy (NCBI): domain Eukaryota; kingdom Metazoa; phylum Chordata; class Mammalia; order Artiodactyla; family Balaenopteridae; genus Balaenoptera; species Balaenoptera physalus. The sequence goes on along the minus strand of NC_138896.1, from coordinate 97,291,250 downwards.
CACAAATGGCTGTTATATTCATACTTTCAAGTAGTAGCACCTGGATTTGATGGGACCCTTTGTTAGAGAGGATTCACAAGGATGCTCAGGTCTCCTCTGCCCAGCAAGGAGGCCGTCACCAAGCCCACAACACACACTGGGCTCCAGGGCCCTGACGAAGGGGGGTTAACCAAGTTATGATCATTCTGCCTGCTCCACCCCATTGTTTCAAGAGAGTTGATGTCTGATCCTCTGACCTCTGAGCCGGGTAATCTGGCTTAACATTATCCTTTAGGATTATCGGAAGGAAATACAAGTAACCTTAAGTGGACAGTCAATCGTTCTCAAGATGTCAAGCCAATCAGATTTTTTAACCTAGGAAGAGGATGAAAACGGGTGTAACGTTCAAGGCAGGAGGCAGAGAAAATTGTAATTACCTATATGTAACAAGTTTTAAACTTGCTCTTGTCAAAGGCAACAAATGCAGCACCAACTAGCAAAAAGTATAACTCTGATATTAGAAAAGCAAAGCAAAATAAACTAGCAAAAAATCTGTTTATAACAGACTCACTGAAAAAGAGCAACAGGGCTGTAGGGCCATTAACCCATTTGTCTGTCCATGCACCCATCCACCCATCCAATATATACTAAGTGCTAGGCTTCAGGGCTGAAAAGATAACTGCAGATCCCATGCTTATATGGCTGGCATGGTCTAACAGATGAGATATGATGTAAAATCCCACCATGATTTTCCACTGAACATAAAAAACAAAAGATGAACTTACGTCAGACAACTAGGCCAAAGTGATCTGTTCTCTGTCAGCCTCTACGGTCTCCATTTCTACCACTTTCCCTCATTCATCAAACCCAGTGTCACTGCCCTTCTTCCTCTTCCTCCAGGATAATAACCGAGTCCCCTTTAGGGTTCCCCTTTTGACTGGAGAACTCTTCCCAATGACCTTCACAGGATGGGCAGCTCCTTATCATTCAGTTCTTGGCTTGGCCTCATCTGCTCAGAGGGGCCTTTCCTAACCAGAGAGCCTAATCTTGCCATGACCTCTCCTCCCAGGTTATGCTCCATTTTTATCCTGCTTCATTTTATCTTCATAGCCTTTTTCATTACCGAACATTATAATACACATTGCTTAAGTTTGTGCCTTTCTTGCTAGAACATAAGTTTCAAGAGGCAGTGGTTTTTATCCATTTTACTCACAGAGTATATTCACTTAATGGTACGCGATACAACATAGTCATTAGAAAAATACTTGATGGAAGAAAATAGCACACAAATATATATATAATTACAAGGCCATGAAGGAAAGATAAACGGTTCTACTGAGGTATAAAATAAGGTTAGTAGAGCTATCCTGGAAGAGACTAAAGAGAGGTTTCTGAGGAAATGCTGTTCAAATTTAATCACACATGTTTGTCAGATAAATTATGTAAATCAATTTGGTCCTTCATTGCCTAAAACCTAGAAGGAAATAAGATAAACTACAAATGAATCAACTTATACATAAATTAAGCTGGTTAGTGAAATTAAAACTGACTGCTTAACTAAATGAAGAGAAAAACAACAACAACATGGAACCACACCCCAGGGTCACTACTTTTTGTCCCTTCTACAGATGAGCTGGTCTGGAAGGCTGGTCTCTAAGCAGAGGACAGGTCTTCCAAACAGGTCAGAGACCCAGCTTCGGTGAGTTGATTAGGTAAACACGTAAATGCATATTTAAAATTGAGCTCAGTGATATATGTCCAAAATTCCTTTGGGAATGACCTCAAAATGATATAAATACTCTCTCTTACTGAACTATTGTGATTTTTTTAAAATAAATTTATTTATTTTACTTATTTTTGGCTGCGTTGGGTCTTCGTTGCTGCACGCAGCCTTTCTCTAGTTGCGGTGACCAGGGGCTACTCTTCGTTGCGGTGCATGGGCTTCTCATTGCCGTGGCTTCTCTTGTTGTAGAGCACGGGCTCTAGGCACGCGGGCTTCAGTAGTTGTGGCTCGCGGGCTCCAGAGCGCAGGCTCAGTAGTTGTGGCACACAGGCTTAGTTGCTCCACGGCATGTGGGATCTTCCTGGACAAGGGCTCAAACCTGTGTCCCCTGCATTGGCAGGTGGATTCTTAACCACAGCGCCACCAGGGAAGCCCCAGAACTACTGTGATTTTTGATGATTTGTCTTCTTTGCTATAGAAGCCCAATACGAGTTTTAAAAGAGGCTGCAGACCCTTAAAAACTAATGCTGAGATGCTACTAGAAGGGCAGTCACCCTAGTGGTTTAATGAGAGAGAAAAACCACTGAAAGAGAAAAGGATGAGTGGGTAAGTGTGAGAAAAGAAGGGAAGGAAACTCAGTTGTCCTTCAAGAAACTCGAAGCCCTGCCTGACAAATGAGTCCATACCATTCATTTCTGCATCATTTCCTATTTGGTGCTGCACAGGTCACCAGGAACCAGAAAGGAACCAACTCATCCACTATACTGAAGAGACACTTCTATCAAAAGAAACTCTTCCCTGAAATGTCTTCGTTTAAAACCATCCCTCTCGGGCTTCCCTGGTGGTGCAGTGGTTGAGAGTCTGTCTGCCAATGCAGGGGACACGGGCTCGAGCCCTGGTCTGGGAAGATCCCACATGCCGCGGAGCAGCTAGGTCCGTGAGCCACAGCTACTGAGCCTGCGCATCTGGAGCCTGTGCTCCGCAACAGGAGAGGCCGCGATAGTGAGAGGCCCGCGCACCGCGATGAAGAGTGGCCCCGCTCGCCGCAACTAGAGGAAGACCTCACACAGAAACGAAGACCCAACACAGCCAAAAAATAAATAAATAAATAAATAAATAATTAAAGGTGCTAATAATTTTTAAAAAAAAGACTTTAAAATGTATAAGTAACACAGCTGTCCATTGATAGATGAAAAAAGATAAGCAAAATGTGATATATACATACAATAAAATATTATTTTAAAAAAATTTTTAAAAAAACAAAAAAAAATCCCTCTCTTAGAGAATTCTCTTAAGTAAATTACTTTTCCAAAAGTAAGCTCCTACTATCGTATAAATTACTTTTCCTAAGTATTTCATTAAAAAGAGTCAAAAGTGTTTCCTCCCCGCTAGGATATATTTCTTCAAAGTGCAGAAATCTAGCTGGGAATTAAACTTGGCAAAAAAGAAACAAGGGCACCCTCCTTAACCATTTCAAAAATCGTAATTTGGACTTCCCTGGTGGCGCAGTGGTTGAGAATCTGCCTGCCAATGCAGGGGACACGGGTTCGAGCCCTGGTCTGGGAAGATCCCACGTGCCGCGGAGCAGCTGGGCCCGTGAGCCACAATTACTGAGCCTGCGCGTCTGGAGCCTGTGCTCCGCAACAAGAGAGGCCGCCATAGTGAGAGGCCCACGCACCACGATGAAGAGTGGCCCCCGCTTGCCACAACTAGAGAAAGCCCTCGCACAGAAACAAAGACCCAACACAGCCATAAATAAATAAATAAATACTTTAAAAAAAATCGTAATTTAAGAATCTTATCAGTCACACTATGATGGTTAACTTTAGGTATCAATTTAACTGAGATAAGGCATGCCCAGAGAGCTGGTAAAACATTATTTCTGGGTGTGTCTGTGAGGGTGTTTGTGGAAGAGGTTAACATGTGAATTGGTAGACTGAGTAAAGAAAATCGCCCTCACCATTGTGGGCGAACTTCATCCATTCAATAGAGGGCCTGGATAAAACAAAAAGGCAGAACAAGGAGGAATTCACCCCTCTTGGTTCCTGCCTGCCTTCCTGCTTGAGTGGGGTCATTTCATCTCATCTCCTCCAGCCCTTGGACTGAGATTTAAACCATTAGATGCTCTGGTCCTCAGGCCTTCCAACTTGAATTGAATCATACCACTGGCTTTGCTGGGTCTCCAGTTTCCAGAGAGCAGCATGTGGGACTTCTCAGCCTTCAAAATCAATCTCTCTCTCTTTCTGTATGTGTGTGTATGTATGTATGTTTATGTATGTATGTATGTGTGTGTGTGTGTGTATATATTTATATTTCCTACAGGCTCTGTTTCTCCTAATACACACACCTAGAAATAAGCTTCTGAATCTTATCTATCACCGAAATAGGAGTAGTGGATAAATCACTATTTAAATGGCACTATTTAAACTACCCAATTAGTTTAAGGTCCATGTAATAGAATAAAACTAACCAAGCTGGATATTACCAAGGTCCAAAATTACACTGCATTTCCTTTTTTGGCTTAATTCACAAAGCTTCTAAGATAAACTATATACGTTGGGGGCAGGTCAATCACAAGTTTATGGAATTCAATATTTAAGAGATATGAGATAAAAGAAATAATTAGAGAGAACAAACAAAAAAAGTGTTGGAATTATGCTTCTGTTCAAAAAATGTCTTGAAATTCAGCAAGATGCTTTGTAGATAGTAAGGTAATCCTCAATATTAGCTAAGAGCTGGGTTTCCTTCATCTTATACTTAGAAACAATCCATTTTATCTCTTGGGTTATATCTGCTTACATCTTTATGGTCCGTAAACTACTGTGTATTTTTTTTTTTTGGATAGGGTTTTGCAGTTCCAGATGATTGTAGAAAGGCAACAACATGATGAATTCCATTCTGGAAATTGAGTTAGATTTAACAAAAGTATAACAGAGACAGAAGGCAAAAATAATGATAATAATAATAATCAAAAAATGACACAGGACCTTTACACTTTCACAAGATTGCAGAAAGATCTGACTTAAATATATACTCAATTTTTATCTTGTCAAACTTACTCCAACATGTAATTTCCTTGTAAATAGATTTTTCTTTTCATGCATAGGCAAATTACCTAATATTTCTTTAGAAGGCATATTAAGTACTAGTACACAGCACATTAGTCATTGGAAAGAGGAAGCAAGCTAGAGATGAGAAGGGAAAGTACTGTACTGGTAAGAGCCAGTTCTACATAAAGGTTAATCAGAAATGAAAATGAGGCCTTATGTAAAGAGCATGTTTTCATAGTTTTCTATTTATATAAAAATTCACTTTACATAAAGCTTTTCTTTAAACTGAGACCCACCTGTTTTGTATATTGCATGCTTGATGACAATTTCTCAATGGCTCTACTGTGCCCTGCTGCTGTCCCGTGCTGCCAGGGCCCCTGCACAAAATATAATGCGGAAGCTCTGGAGATAAGCCTTCCCAACTCCTTTCCTATAGGCAATTACTAGCAATTAGTCATGCTGCAGAGCTAAATAACTCTCTCTGCACCTGCAAAAACGATGTTTGAATGCCATAGCTGAATCCACTGCAGGACTCAAAATTAAATTTAAACTGAAAATCTAGCCTGCTAGATTTATTACCTGCTACTTATTTATTACCTGCTACTCTCAGGAATAGGATATGAGGAAGAAGAGGCCTCCAAAGGTAATATTTTATCTTCAGTTTGTTAGAATACTTCCCCAGGAATAAGAGTGTCTTTTAAGGACAGATAATATACAGAAATATAGTTGTATTTCTCTTGGGCCCTATTGTAAGCAACGTTAATTCAATCAGATCACACAGATTTGGGAGGCTTAAGTAAGACACCTTTCCTTCCTTGAAAATGTTACTTTTGAATCACATATATTAATACCTGCTTATTAATGGATATCATATTCTACTCATCTCAATAAAGGGCTTCTTGGGGGCCTCCCTTGAATTTATTCAAAGGCCTCACTTATTTACTTATTAAATTATTGAATGCAAAATATAGCAACTAATTTTGACCTCAATAGTAATATTTTATAAATGAACTGAAGACCATACAAGTGAATGGTGCCTGGAATACACAGTAGACACACTGTATCATTAGGCACCAGTTCCAATCCTGAATCAATCTTTAATCAAGTACAGGGTTTTGAACTAGTTATCACTTAACTGTCTTCTATACCTGTTGAGTGGAAAAATGAATTAAAAGAAAAGATTTCACAATGTTTGGCTTTGTAACACACAGACATCCAATTATTCAAAAAGACACACACTCTATTCTCAAATACACATATACACACATCAATTGGTCCCTTTAGCATAACTGGCTCTGACTTATTTGGACATGTTAAAAGTGAACTCAGGAGCTGCAGTTCTGAGAACTATGGGTGATTCACAAATGATCTGCTCACAGTATTTAACAAACTTGTATCTAATTAAACAACGGCACACAAAAACATAAAATCTCATGCACTGGAATTTGAAGATATACAAGGCATTTTCAAGTACCATTAGTTACTGGATCTGAGGTCTGTGTGACTTAATTCTTCAGCACGTACGTTTGCCAACAGGAAACTGAAAAATGAGCTGGACAATCAACAAATACGACAAGGCCAACCAAGTATGTCTCCGCAAATATAATATTATGGTAAGAAAAGAAAACTGCTTTTCTGGGTTGGAAAAGTTCTGTGCACTCCTCTTAGGTTTGGTTTATTAATGTCATTTATTTATTGCTAGAGGCTTTTGCTAATGCTAGTTTTGACCCTACTGAAAGGCTAAAACTAAAAAAAAAAAATTACTTCTAAATTATTTTTTTCAAAAGGAACCACTTTTAAAATAGTCAGGCTGTTGTGCTGAAGAGCAGGTGAACCTGAGGGTCTCAGTGCCTGCCTGAGTTGAGTGCCTGAGGCACTGGCAATGGAGCCTCACAACCAGGCCCCCTGAGATGTGCGGTGCTTCTGTACGTGTCCCTGTTTTATTGTTCTTCTCTTCTGCATAACCCCATCCACTCCTCATTAGCTCTCCAATTCAAACTTGTCATCTTCCTCTGTTTTAGAATGTCACACACACACACACTGTCCAAAACTTTCAAGAAAAGTCAGATGACTACAATTCAAGTTAAGGCAGCACCTATCTCCTCCAAAGTTCTTCCTATGATGCTTAACGTTTATAATCTCTCACAAGAGAAAATTTAAGTGAGAATAGCACCCAAATTTTTTTTTAATCATTTCATTATAATACTAAGTAATAAACACAGTAAACCAGAAATGTGCTGGTTTGCCATATTCAATAAAGCAGTGATTCTCAAGCTTCAGTGTGCATCAGGATGACCTGGAGTGTCTGTGAAAACAACTGGACTGGCCCTTCCCCAGTTTCCCATTCGGTAGGTCTAGGGTGGGGTCTGGGCAGCTGCATTTCTCACAAGTTATCAGATGGTGAGGATGCTGCTGGTCTGGGGCTCACGCTTGGAGAACCACTGCACTGAAGTTCTAATGCTCTAATGCAGTAATTCTCTTGCTTTGTTTCAACTTCCCAGGAACAGGAGGCACTGCAAATTCCCACCCTACTGCCAGAGATTTTTTTTAAGTAAGTCTTAAGTTTCTGCAATTTTAACAAACATCTCAGGTAATTCTAGGGATGGTGGTCTATGAATAGAGAGATCAGTGCCACAGTCTACTCTGGACTGTTGTGGTTCACACTTGCTGTCTCAGTGCCCCATCTAGGCAGCCCCATCTACTTTCCCTCTAAAAAGTGGAATTGAAGATTCAGTATATGCTTATCTTATCTGTGAACCATAACTTGAGAAACACTGATGCAGAGGTACACCAAATCAGTAAACCGCCAGTCTTCACACCCATTTTAAGACCCTCTGCCCACGCAGTGAGAACCGGAGCTGCAGCCCCATTCCGTAGTCTGCCATTCCCGCAACTACCATTGCGATGCTCACGCGCCTGCCGTTACCTGCAGGTACTGCAACTGCTCAGCCAGCCAGTGACCCACTACTGTACTCTGAGCTAAGTGTTTCCTGCAATGTATGTTATTTACTGAACTGACACCCCACTTTCTGCCTTTGACTTATTTTCGCCAATAATTTCAAACAGAAAGTGTGAATAAAAGATATTGTTTGAACTGACCACAAAAAATAAACAAGCAAAACTGAAAAAAAAAAGAATATCTTGAAAAATTTACAGCTCAGCACACCTTTAAAGAACTGGTGAAATATATATAGGGTAAAGGTAAGCAGGCAGGTTAAGAAATAGTGGCAAAGTCTGACCTTGCGAAGGTCAATATAAACATAACCACAAAAAAGGAGCATTGATAAATGGAATATAAGGTAGGCAAAACCAACTCTGGTTGGAAGCACATCATCTCATAGGCTTTAAATATATCGCAAGTGCAAATTTTGATGCTGGGAATGGATCTCTTAATACTTACAGACTAAAGACTGTAAAGATCTCATTGAATGCTGATTTGTTTAGGTCCCCCCAGTAGATTAAGCATGCCATTACCTCCAGACATTTACACTAACTCAACCCTAACCCACCCTATCGCCTCCTGCATTGCCAGTATATATTTCATGAATCTTCAAAGACAGAGGTGATTAAACTTCATGCTTCAAAGTTTCTCTACGTGTGTACTAGAAGCCACCTGCATCATAATCATTCAGGATTTCCATCTTTCAAAAATTGTTTCAGACTGCAAGGCAGAATTTTAGAATCAGAATGTTTGGGAATGAGCCTGGATGTCTACATCTTAACCAATACAGAGGTGATACATACGCACATTAAATTTTTTAGAACTTCCTCTGTTAGGATTTTCTTTCTTCTTTTCTTTTATTGCTTTTATTTTATTTTTTATTATATTTTAACATCTTTATTAGAGTATAATTGCTTTACAATGGTGTGTTAGTTTCTGCTTTACAACAAAGTGAATCAGTTATACATATACATATGTCCCTATATCTCTTCCCTCTTGCATTGCTTTTAAGTGGATGGGCCTCTGCAACAAAAGGGTATATGGGTTTAGAAATTTGGAGTGTGATTGTTGGCAATGATATGTTTTAAATTTTACAATATAAAGAGCTTTACATAAAATATACATTTATGGCAGTGAAAAACTGTCATTCACCATGTTGTGAAGAAATAATTCAAGTAATTGAGTCATTTAATAGACATTATTTTATCTTTCAGCATTTTATTTTAAGAAACATTAATGGAGTAGGTTTCTTTTCTTCTAAAATGTGCAGCAGTTATTTATTTGTATCTGGTGCTTCTCACACTCAAGTGAGTTCCAAGACGAAGAAAACTATGAAATTGTCAATTAAACAGATTTAATTACCAGAGTCTCCCTTTTCCTCACTAGAATTGTGACTGGGGAATGCACAACTCTTAAATATGTCTGGGCACTTTGCTAATTAACAGGTTCCATTCATATGACAATAGGAAGAAATCAGAGCAAAAGTTAAGGATGAAGAAATATTTAACGTCATATGTCTCAAGCGATCTCCACATGAAGTAAACATTCTACATAATCCAATTTCAAGCTTCACATAGAACCACCTTCCTCCATTTAAGGTTTAAAGTTGGCGAAAATTAATCTTAGCAACACTTTATTCTCCGATCTGATGAAAATGGAATTTAACATCAAGACCTGTAAACTCTAAGTCTACCATTTTATACTTCAACTAAATCAATCTTAAAAATCACTTAGCCAATTCCAAAGGTAAAGAAAGTATAGTTCTAAAGAACACTCTCAGGTTAACGAATACATTTCATTTACAAAATGCCAATTTATGGCCATATCTATTAACCAAATGGGAAAAATATATGAAGCCGCTTAAAATAAAATATATATAGGACACTAAACTACACAGCAGAGATAAAAACTACAGTGAGAGTGTGTGTGTGAGACATATATCCAGCTCAGCTACAAGAGTTGAAAGCACTATAGTTTGCAGTTATCAGTACCATCAAGCTCTGAGATCACAAAGGATTCCTTTCCAACACACTGGGTCCAAATTCACAACATCAGAGGCCAAAAGAAAGTGATTTTAGAAAAATTCAATAAGGTAATAAAAATCTTGGAAAACACTTAAGAGTAAATACTAAAATGACACATTTCCCTCTGCACAGAAATGCTGCTCACTGCCTCGTCCGATTAGAAAGGTCATCATACTTTAGGACTTTAAGCAGGTGTCCTCCCCTCCAGGTTGCCATCTGCAACCCCACCCATCACCCTTCCCATCTCATTTACCTATCCCTGTGAGAGCTCCCTGGAGCTCTCTACTTATACCACGGAGAGCACTTTGTACAGTATCCTCCTCTGTTCACTGTGAGAAATTACAAACTAAGGACCATATTTATTTTAAATCTGTGAATCCACAGCTGTGAACTGAGTTTCAGCCTGCCTCATAATAGGTATGCACCCAATAAAATGTTTGTTGAATGAATAATTGTTGAAATATTCAGCTGAAAACACTGGCCAAAGGACGAAGTAATAATTGGCTCCAGCTACAGCTCTCTCAAGGCAATTCAATTCAATTCAAACTAATTTAATTCAACTTCATTCAACAGGCATTTAGGAAGGGTCTAGCCTTTGCCTGTAATAGAGATATGAATGGTTTTTGGACCTGCATTATCTCTTCAATTGCCTTAACACTTTATTTTGCCAATAAAGGCACAGTTTAGCTTTACAACCAGAAATTAATTACAAGGGGGTGGAAATCATAGTAGTGCTCCAAGTTTTGTGGGAAGAAAACAAGAGTAAACGGATATAAAATGCGTTCTCTAAAATTCTGTAGATATTGTACATAGCATATATTTATGTATAGGTCTTCCCAATGACCTACTAGTTTTTCTTAAGTGGTCTTGAAAGAGAAACGTCTGTTGCATGTAATGAATTATCTTTTCTCCTACACTTTTAGAAGAGTACTAGAACAGGAGTAGTACTCCTTGGGAGAAATGACAAAACAGTCACCTGAATTATTTCCTGTGTTTTGTGGTTGTGTCTAACCCCGGTAAAGGCAGTCTGGCAGTGTCTCTATTACAGATTGCATGTAGATGTGTATCTATGTATAATTTTTCATAACTTACTTCAATGAATCGGTAATTAACTGATGGAATTAATGGTGTTTAGCAGTATACACAACCATGGGGATAATTCAGGAGATTTAGTATTAAGCTCTTTGATTTGAATCACTTAGATAATTGGCTCAATTCTCCATATCACACATCTTGAACAATCACTAGAACAGATTCCAGGGGAAATTAACTTAGAAAAACTCCTTCCTTGAGATGGTTTAAGAGAGGGTCATTGTCCTTTGGCTCAGGATTTAAGAGACCTCCACATAAAACAATGACTGCTTTCATGTTTCCAACTAATGAGATTCCACAGGTGTAAAGAGGGCTTTCTATCAGGAGACGGAAGGCACAAACTAAAAGTCCATAGGATGGTGCTTCAAATGAATTCAGAATGAACTTTGTGGAGGAAAATGAGAGTAGGTCTTTGAGTCAATCACAAAATTGACTCAGAGGAAAAAACCCTGTGTAATGACAGACCTGCACTACAAAGTGCATTCAACAAGAAAATGATTTGATTAGGTCATCTTTAGAGTTTCTGCCACATCTAAGATGCAATGATTGCAAGATAAAGAATGCCATTCTTAGAAATTACAAAACAGACTATGATCTTTCACTGTCGCCATAAGGGCTGTGCTTTCAGTACTTCCGGGTAGTATTTCCTCCCAGGTAATGCACACACCTGTGGCTGAGATCCTTGTTCAATTTCACCTTGTTTCAATCCCTGGAATACTCCAAATTCTTGCCTAGCTCAAGACTTTTACACATGCCTCTCCCTTCACTCCCCATAAGCGACTCTAACAATGAAGTCTCAGCTTAGCGCCACCTCTTCAGAAAGACTTTCCCTGAATATACCAAGTAGACTTTCTCTATTCCAGTAATTTCATTCACAACATCAATCTCTATTCGTGACTTATTATTAACTATTTGTTTGTTTCTTCCAGTAGAATTGGAGCTTATAGGGTAAGGACCATATTTGCTTTCCCCAATATCCAGCATATACAAGATGCTCCATATATATTTGCTGCATGCAGGAATGCAAGAGCTCATGGATGGAGAGAGAGAAAAAAAGGAATTCAGGTGACATTTGGGTATGGCCTGGGCAATGACAGATGTTCAGTTACACAAATAATGTCCAAAAACTGAGTTGAAGATCAATCGGACTAGGCCTCCTGAGTGCATCAGAAATGAACACATGAAGATGTACTAACTTCAATAAAACCTGGCTCATTGCTTGTGCAGTGAGACTTACTGACTGATTTTTCTGGATGGTTTGCCACTTGCAAAGCATTACAGATTAACTATAGTCAATCAGATAGACTGGATCATCTGGCCTATTTCTTAAGAAATACTCTCTTCTGCACATTTTTATTCACCTAACTTTTTAGTGTTTCCATTGTTTTGACTTCATAAACAGCCTCCCTGCTTAGTTAGGCCTGATTCAGGCTTCAGGTGTTGGTGCCTTCCTCAGGAAACCATCCCTGACCATATAATTACAGACTTTTCTAACTCCCTGTATTTTTCCTACATAGTAATAAATGTGTATATTTATATATTTCTTTGATCAATTTCTGTATCCCTGAGCTCAGGACCAGTGTGTCTCTTTGTTCTCCACTGTATTCCCATTGGCAACGGTAGTAACTTGTACATAGAATGAGTACCATTAACATTTGTTGAATAGATTAATTGGATAATTATGACTCCACATACCTGTTTCATGGATTTTCTTCTTTTAAAAAGCCAATTATAAACAATAACAGAAAATTCAGTTTCATGCATGATTTTTGTAGAATAATGTAAAGTAGAACTGTATGCATCAAAATCCTCTTTTCAATGTACCACATCCCATTCTTCTCCACAGAGAAAGAGAAATCTCTTTCAAAACTTATTCTTTGTATCTACATACATATATAAAGAGATGGACATGCTTTTTATTTATTAAACAAAGAGTATCCTCATCTGCATATTATTCTACATGTTGCTTTTCTCGTGGACCGGCATTTCCCTTCATACCAGCACATACTGATCTGCCTTATAATTTTAATAGGTTTATACTATTCCACTGTAGGTGTGTACCATAACTTTCAGGACTCTTCCCCTATTTATAGATACTTAGACTATTTATAATTCTTATGTATGACAAAGCTGCAATGAATATCCCTTAAAACATTTCATTATACACATATTTAATGTTCTTGGACGATAGAGTCTTAGACCAAAAAAAATGCCAGGAGAGTATTGTTTTTTCCCTAAAGGTGTACTACATTATGGATGGAATGCTCAATTTATTTCACAAGATTTTTAAGTCTAAAAGGTGGATATGTGAGGCTCTTGGCATCATGATTTAGTTCTAATTTTCATCAGCAACTTGGAGACCCCACAAGTTGTTTAGATGAGTCTCTATTATAATTTGAACACATCTGTCTTTTTCAGCTACCTTGGACCCCAGGGTGATGGAAAAAAAGCTCAACCAAAAGAAACACACACGTTGAAATAACAACACATGTAGAATAATGTGAATGTACTTAGCCCTTTCCAAAACCCGATTAGGATCATCTCCTGACACAACAATTATCAGTAAATCATTTCTAAATATAATGCACCTCTAGCTGAGGCAAACTAACTGAACATATTTTTTTAATTTGCGCCCAATAATGATTGAAAAGCAAACTATCATTCATAAAAAATGGTGTATTCCAACTAAAGGACATAAATATTCCCTTTATGAGACTTTTTGACAGGATGCAAAAATCAAATGGTAAGAAAAACAATAAGTATTTTTCTCACTCTAATGTAGGACAATAAATCTGGTACCAATTGATCAGTGTACTCCACACAATTTATGAATGGTGAAACTAGCCAGTAGGAAGTTTTATAATAGAAAGAATGTTTGAAAAAGAAGAAAAAAATGACTTTTGGTACGGATAAAGCTGCAAACCTTGAAACATCCATAGAGGAATCTAATGACTATCAAAGAAAGTGAAAATTCAATTTTAAGTAGACAAATACTGGATTTATATCAGCAAAACCAGAATAAATTTTTAATTGACGTATTTTCTCTTCTGTAGCAAAAATAAAGGTACATTTTAGTCATGTTTGTTTGTTTATTTTTGGCAAAAAGCATCCCACAGAGGCAGTTTGCAGAAAACTAAAGTTTCTACCAAATCTTTCAGAAACGACTAACTTGTCTGAAGCATGAAGAAATGTGTCTGAGTGAGCATGATCAATGTTCATTAAATGAACTAAACTGACAGGTACACAAAATGGCACCGCACGGTTGTGCATCTGAGCTTTCTGTAATGAATAAATGGAGCGTGTGATCCCAAAGGCAGCTGTACCAGCCATAACTTTGTATTTGATACTTGACTGCCCTTAGGAGTCTGTTTGTCAAAAATCGTCCATTTGGAAAAGAAAAAAAAAAAGGAAAGAAAGACAAAAACTTGTGAGGCTTTCTAGAGGACAGTTACACACAAGCTTCCCAGGAACACTATTTCTAGGAGTCAGATAGTTCTGAGATGAATCAATTATTTATTTTATTGGTTTATCACTACTGGAGTTCATTCAAAGTTCATTTCACTAAAAATAACGGCACCACCTTACTTGCTAAAATCCAAAGTTGCTGTGAAAAAGACAGCAATGCTGCTTTTCCAGTTTGGCATGGAAATTCAGATTCAGAACCAGAAATCCAGGACAGGTGGCAGATAGGGATAAAAGAAATTTAGTTCCTGGACAACACAGCACTCATTAATTTGCAGGAAATCTCCTATCTCATGACCTGATGGTCCCTCCATGCCTACAAATGATAAAGCATCCCTCTGAAACCATGTCACTTTCAGACACTAGAATAAAACAGGATATTAACGGATCTCCCTTTACATCAAAAGATCTCCACACCGTGACGATGAGATAAAGCCACTCATCTAAAATTGTGAACAATTTTGAGGATGCAGAGATGCTTATGAAATGCTAAAATAAATTCCTGTATCCCATTTTAGACTAGAAGTACCAACAATCTAGAGGGAAGAAGCTATCTGCAGTGGAAACCAGCTTGCAGAACAACAGCTTTAGATTATAAGCACTTGATGCAAATCTTTATCTTCCTGATCCTGGCTCTCGGGAATCAAAACAGAGCTCACTATTACAATACATTTAGAATTTGCCATTGAGAAGATGTCTTTGTTTTTTAGGGACAGTGAAGAACACAACATCTGGTTGGGGGGTGAAAGAGGGAACCTTGGCCACTATCAAATTCAGACCTTCCATTCTATAAAAAGCTGCAGAATGAGCAGAACTAAAACCAAAGGGTCTAGATGAACACTGCTTCTACAATGGAGAAGTTTGGAAAGGGAAGTGCTTGAATGGAACTGGGGTAGGAGCTCAGGATAAAGGGTAGAAAAGTTCAGTGGGTAACACAACTTAGCCTAAAAATTTGGTCTGCATTCCCCTCTTTTTTGTTCCCTTGGACAGTGTTCCTCATGTGCAATACCCCTCCCCCAAGTCTGTGTAACTTTATCAAGGGTGAGAGCCACCTGGTGACTGCTTTTTTATTCCACTGTCAGAGAACAGAAACAAAGCTGTCCATATCAGTTAAAGAGGTCAGAGTAGATAGTGGCTAGGAACACAAAATCAAGTAAGTACGCCAGTGTTCCGATGCCAAGTATATTATAAATAACATCTAAAAGTCCAAATGCTCTTTTAGCCTCTTACTTGCTAGTGTGTTGTTAAGAAAATTATATAATCTCTCCGTGACTAAGGTTTCTCATTGGTAAAATGGGAACAACCATTCTCTCTCAAAAGATGGCCATGAACATAATGTCAGATAATGACCGTGAAGTGCTTAGCATTCCGCCTCACAAGGTAAGCGTCCCATGCTCAATAGATATATTGTAAATGAGTCTGGTCTTGGCCCTATCTTTGATGTAGAAATGTTAGACTCCAGTGAGGACACGCATCCTTCAACAAAACGCTGAGTGAGGATGTGAAAAGGGGCTTCAAGGACCGATTGCCTAGTGCTGCCCATTATAATAGCGCAGTAGAAAAAGAAAATTAAGATCAACATACGAAACCCTCTTAAGGACACCCTGAAGCTCACTCCCTACCGCCTCTTGATAACAAGGCACTGATTAGTATAGGATGTTGATTATTAGGGGGATGGGAGATGGCTGAACTGGGACTGGAATATGAAAAATGTACCCTGAACTAAGAGCTGAGTCTATAAACCCTTCCTAGATGGCTTGCTCTTGCCAGCTGGGGGTGGGATGTGTCTTAGTCTGGGTTCTTCCGGAAGCTGACTTTGAAACAAGTATTAGAATAAAATGAGTTTATTCAGAAAGTGAAGGTAATGTTAGGAAGAAAGTGAGGAAATGTTACACAGGAGTAAAAACATCCAATAAATAACATTTTATCAAAGCAGCTAATACAGTGGGGCAATCCTGCATAGAAACTCTGCAAAGTGGTGTAAAACACATCTTGAAGGTTATCCTGCCTGAGGGGCAGGGGAGCGAGGGTACTTACACAGCACCGTTTGAGAGTCACTTGCGGAGGGCTACTTCCAGGGGATGTTAATTCTCAGCACTGAAAGCTCAGTTATACATATGGGCAGTGCAATTTCCCACAGTTCCAAGAAGACAGACCTTAGGAAAAAGCTGTAGGTAATAGGGGTTGGAGGTCTTCAGGAACACAATTAAGGGTCTGAGGCATATAGGCAGAGCGCTGACAGCACTAGATACAGGAGGTCATAATGTCTACTTGTGCTATGCCCTGAAAACAGGTGGAATCAGGAACAGATTCCAGCAAATTTCCTAGGACTCTACATGCCAGAGTATCTTCCAGAAATCATGTGGCCTAGTGACCACAACTTCCAGCAGAATCAACACCTCAGAATTATTCAACCTGTAACTAAAAATTATAGTCATGCAGTGCAGTGATTACAAACATTTAATGTTCTGAAAACATAAAGGAAATAAATATTTGCGCTGATGTGTGTGCTTATGTTTGTGTACATGTGTGAGGGAGAGGGGAATAGGCAGATCCCGGAAACCACTCACATTTGGATACACACAATTACTCCTTTAAGATTTGGCAAATGCATTTAATACAAGAAGGCATTTGTTTATCTGTAAATTTCCTTAACATATCCTTTGCTCCTCATCATCTTCTGCATGACAACTTATTATGCTTGTTAGTAGAAGTTTTAAAAATTGGTTCAAAATCACATTTTAGATTTATTCACACAATGTTATTTGTCATATAAGCGCTTTATCTTTTAGTTGCAGACTTTTCTATTTACTGTGCTATATTATGTCATCCATATTACATTTCACTAAAACGCCAGCATTTTTTCAATCATTGAGCTGGAAGGCACTTAAGGAGATCAGTTTATTGTGTCCCCTATATAGGAACAAATAAATGTTGGACAAATCCTAAACACACGGTGATCACTAGAAATATCCCAACTACCACCCCCCAAATTATAAAATCTTAATAAAGTTGAAAACCATAAGGTACAGAAAGCTGTATTAGAGTGAAATGTAGATGATAACCATTCAAGCTTTTCAGCCAGTGGAAATTTGGGGTACATAATTCACATCAGAAGCTTATTTGTTACATGATTAATTACTTGCAATAATGGAATATTCACTATTATTCAAAGCAGCTTATTTTTTCCCATTGTTGGGAAGATCCAATTTGTAGAAATCCTTTTTAAAACTTGAACCATGTGGCCATTTACCTTCTACCTATTAATCCTAGTCCTGAATCCTGGAACAAACTTAAATCTACTTTTATGACAAAATCTTAAAAAAACCCATTATCTCTTTGGGTTTCAGTATCCTTGTCCTACAGTAAGATTCATTCTTCTTTCACCCTATGGATCTAAGACTTCTTTCATCTCCTGGGATCTTCTAAACTCTGTGATACAAACATCATACACTCTAAATCATTCCTTTCCTTCACAATGCAAGCCAACACTGATTAAAAATGATATTGATTACTTTCCTCAATTCAATGTCCCAGACATCATTTTATGCATTATTTCTTCTTAATATAGTACATCCTGCCCTCTATATACCAGAAATGCTGAATGGTTTCCTGTTGCTTAAACCCTGGATGTGCATTACAGAAGTGGAATCATTTTACTGATTCTTTATTTCAGCTTTATCAACAGTTATTAAATACACAAATGCAATTGTTAAATTATAGCTTTATGCTGACAGTGGATCATGTTAAAAGGCATATAACAGGACAGGAAGTAAACATTTGCTACTGGGGGAAATTCTACTGTAGCTAATGGTTTAGTAGTAATTTTAGTACCTGGGCTGTAAGCCGTTTTGTGTTGTGAATCGCTTGTCTTAGTTAGCATTTATAAATGCCCTCTACATATTATTTTCAAGAGGTTGCTCTAATCTCATTTTATTAGTTTTTTTACAATCACTCCCCAAGGGGCCTGTTGGCAAGTTAATAATATCAGGGGTGAGAAAGGAGCAGCAGTTCACGGCCTTGCTCAAAACCCCGGAGTAGAGCATCAAACAGTTCAGGGCAAACTCAGTAGTTCTGAATTCAAAGCTGGACTGAGGTTACTGTTTTTGAAACCAGCTCAAAATGTGGTTGCTCATGTCCTTGCTTGGCTCATGATACAGTAGATAGTGGACTCAATTGAAGGAACTAGGTTTTACTCCTGAATTTGCCACCAACTGTCTGTTTGACTAAAAGGACCAATAACTCGTGGACTGAAACAGCTCTGACACTGCCCACACCCACCACTCCTTCCAGTGGGCTTATTCTCATCCATCCACAAACTTACGTTTGCTTCAACATGGAAAAGTAGAGGATAAAGAGGAGAAACAGAGAGTATGTTTTTTTTTTTTTTTTTAATTTTTTAATTAATTAATTTATTTATTTTATTTTTGGCTGTGTTGGGTCTTCGTTTCTGTGCAAGGGCTTTCTCTAGTTGCGGCAAGCGGGGGCCACTCTTCATCGCGGTGCGCGGGCCTCTCACTATCGTGGCCTCTCTTGTTGGGAGCACAGGCTCCAGACGCGCAGGCTCAGTAGTTGTGGCTCACGGGCCTAGTTGCTCCGCGGCATGTGGGATCTTCCCGGACCAGGGCTCGAACCCATGTCCCCTGCATTGGCAGGCAGATTCTCAATCACTGCGCCACCAGGGAAGCCCGAGAGTATGTTTTAAGGAAACAAAATGCACCTCTGCCTGATGCAGGGCAGATAAATACCCCAAGGGAGTAGGCAACACAGCACAAACCTAGTAGGTAGCTGGAGCCATTATAACCTGTCTGCCAGCCCTCAGTGGAGAAGGGTAGATATCAAACTATGAGGCTTCTGATAAGAGAAGCAAATCTGATGCAGGAGTAAGTCAGGATACCAGACAGCCCCTTGGTTCTTTTATAACACAAGTTACACAGCCTTTTCAGAATGAACAGTGGTAACTGGAAACTCAAATGAGGAAGCATGAAGGAGTTCACCAATATACAGTACATGAAGGGAGCACACCAGCCCTACTATGTGCAGCCTCCTAACTTTGGTACCTCAATATTCTCATCTGTAACACAAGATGGTTCAACTACCTACCAACTATCATTTAAGTACATTTTTGCACAAAGGTTATTTCACATATGCCACATAAGGCAGACATTCCTATTATCTCCGTTTTAAAGATGCAAAGTCTGAAGGCATAGCTAAATAAAGTAAATTTCCCCAAGGTCACAAAGGCAGTACATGGCAGAGTCTGACTATAAAGCGACATCATCTATAAAGTCTGAAACTTAATGATCCTATTCTTTTTGGAGGATACAGGTGGTCCATGATATAGAATGACCTTATGAGGGCATCAGATTCTAACTTACAGAAAAGTTCTCTTTCATCACATAAAATCATTATCTGCTAAATATATTTTTAATTTCTCTCTCCACTAGATTGTTCACTCTGTAAGGACAGGACACTGCAGGTAACCTAATAGTTATACAATAGCTGGTGACTGACTAAATAATTCTCACTTCCAAATCACCTTATATTTGAAATCCACCCAGTAGTTAAGAATATTACAGTAATATGAACACAGGTTATAACTTGGGTTGTTAAGCTTCCAGAGTTGGTAGTGAAGGAGGAGAATGTGGTGAAATCCAGAGTTCTTATGAGACAAGGCCAACATTAATTAAAAACAATATTCAAAGAAGAGGTGAAAATAAACAAGGCCAACAGCAACAACATATAAATGAAATATCAGAGTTTTAGGAAGTTTATGAATTTATTATGTTATTAATACAAGGATAAAAGAAAAAAACATGATGGAAAAAGGAAAAAGCAAAGGAATTTAGTGCAGCAGACCATCAAAGCAAAATGCTGGTGAGACAGAAAAGTACAGCAAGCAAAACGTACCTCCCTTCTCACACTTACTATTGGACTAAAAATAATGTGGTATATTTAATCCATTTCTTCTCTCTTATAAAATGACCCATCACATTCCTGTCCTTGAAAATGTAATGACTTTATAAAAGCACCTAACAATTTCCCACACCTGGTTAAGCCCAATGAAACACTGCACTATTTCAAAGCTGATCCATAAACTGCAATTCTATAGAATTCATATAGATTACCGGGAGGCTCAGGCTATTACAGTTCTCTCATTCAGAGAGCGAAGGTTTGATGTGAGCAAAACATTATAGAGCCTTTACAAGCCAACACAATCAATACCTTTACAAAATACGCTTGCTGCTGGAATGGTCATTCATGCTGAGAAGGCTAAGGATAGGGGCTACACGACAGACAGTAGACTCTCTTAGGATGAAGGCATTTAACACTATGATGTTTGACTAGGTGGCACTCTTTTAAGTCAACAGAGAAATCAGAATACCTTATCCACAGGAAAAATACTGGGGTGCTCTTGAATGAGTAACCAACATAGAAAGTGATTAAACCTATACTTGCATTATACTTAATATATTAGAAGTAAAGATTCAGATGAAGAGGAAACAGCTTCCTGATTTTGAGATTCTGGGAGAGTTTTCCAACAAAATTCACTCAACATTTATCATTTTCCTCTTTATGTGTTTTTCTTTTAATATACATATAAATTATTGCTGGTTTTAAAACAGAATTGTTGAACTTACATTCCTAAGTCTACCTGATCTAAAGTGTTCCTTTTTGGGCTCTTTTTGTCAGGTCTTTGCATTAATGTAATGACGGCTTTATAAAAATAATTTTCAAGATTTCCGTCTTTCTCCATACGCAAGTAAAAATTAAATTTTAAAAATCTGTTCTTTTAAGGTGCAGGTGTGATAATTTCTTGGAAAGCAGTTGTTGAAAACTTCACTGATTTCTTCTACAGTTAATGGTTTGCTCAGGTTTTCTTTTTTAATCTACTATGAGTATATTCTTCTGTTTCTGATTATATAAATAATGCATAATCACTATACAAATGACACAATTACAAAGAAATGTTTTAACCAGTTGAATTCCAAGCAAAAGACAACCATACATTAATATTTTAGTGAGAATCATTTTACATATTTTTATTCATATGTGCCATTTTTGTTGTCATATTCTTTTAAAGTATTCTTTAAATTTCACTCTCCTTTTAAAATCTTATAAGCTTGTTTCATTTATTGAAAAATATTTATGTGGGGCATAAGTGCAAGGCCTTATGCTAAGTGATACAGAAGAAACAAATTAACACCTAAAATGTGCTTCCCAAAGAGGTTACATTCTCAGAGTGGGGGATGAAACGCCTACATAAATAATTCAAGTAGCATCTCTGGTACCTCAGAGGCACCTACTAGCCATCTTACACTGTTGGAAAAACTTGAAATCCCACAGACCAGGGAAGTCTTACATCTACCATCTTCCAGCCATACCTCCATCCCATCATCTATCATTCATATGCTGGAGGCACTGTCCCTAGTGTTGTTCATGGTGAGAGGGAGACTTACGTCTCTGTCACCTTTGCTACTCAATTAGCAGCACTAATATAGATTCTGGATGCCAATGCAGAGATTAGGCTAAACACTGAGTTATTAGCACCAAAAATGCAAAACGTTTGACTAAAAACACCCACAGCTGTAGCTGCCAATAGTAGGTCCTCAAAAAAAGAAATTTAATTTAATATTTATATACTCAGGGCTTTATACAGAAATCTTTATAGAATGAGAAACATATTAAGAAAAATTTATTTTTCAAAGGTAAATAATTTAGGAAGACACACCTATATGTTCAACAAATTTGATATTTATCTCTTTTTTTTTTTAATACCTAAAGCATTCTCCCAATATCAAAAGGCTTAGTGATTCAAAAAAGGAGGTTTGAGTTTTCTTTTGTTATTCTTACAAGTAATGTCTGGATTCTGAAAGTAAGCAGTTGAGAGTGATTCAATCAAGACCATTGTTGAAGTAATTTAAACTCCAGTGTCTCATTATTTGTAGTCAAGAAGCAATTTCTCTATGGCTGTTATCATTCACTTTGGTTTAGCTAAAGTAGAGATACAAGAGCCAAACTGAATGAAAATATTTAGCCTTTTGGCAATATCGGTTACAGAAAACAGTCTATAGGTTAATTCACATACTACATTTTTACTATGTGAAGTTATACAGGATCATATGGAATCTTGTATATATTTTGAATAAAAATGACTTGCCTGCTTGGAACAATAGCAATAATAGCTAACATATGTTAAGTGCTTATCTATTCTGAAGGTATAGTCTAACTCAGTCATCATAACAACTTCATGAGGTAGGTTCTAGTGCCATTGTTTTTACAAATGAATGAAGTGAGATCCAGTGAATTTAAGTAAATTCCTTCAAGTCACACAATAGCAAGCAGAATATCTATGACTCAAATTTAGGCAGTTTAATTCTAAAGCTTTCTATCTTAACTTCTATGCAATTCTGCCTTGTTTTAAATTACAAAAGTGTATACTTATGATGCATACGTGCAGCAAAGAACCTATTACCAAAGTATCATCAATTATTTAATAACTCAGTTAAACTGCATCAAATATTGCTGCATAGTGATGACAGTCCAATGTTCTCATTAAAATACATACATATACATACATATGTGACAGAGAGAAAAATGAGTAACCTATCAATCTACAGTAAAATGAATAAAATGTATAATACTAAAAATATAATAAGCAAGTAATATGAACATTCAAAATAAGGGTAAATGCATAAATTAATATGGAAAAGAGAAGACTAAAAACAGAAAGACCTGGAGTTGAAACTGTGTGCATGTAATGAAAACATCAGGGTATGGAAATGAGGAAGAACACATATTATGAAAGCACTGACTGTCCACGGACGGTCTCTGATTGACTGCACTGAGTGAGTATTTAGTAAACTCTAATGCTCTCTCTAAACTTGAATACAGGAAAAAATGCAAGATGTCATCTATACTTGAACAGATGGATTATTTTGAAAGTTCAAGTTAAATGCCAGAGGAACACTACTCCCCCCTCACCTTAGTTCACTAAGAATGGTCTCTTAAATCTTACAAAGTGTATGAGCTCAAGCCTGTGGACTCGACTCTTTCACAGCTTATAGAGTTGAATTTTTATGCTGCTTCTAACATGGTTACTTGCTTGATGCCACAAAGAAGATCAGAAGAAGAAAACCAGGAGGCTTAAGTGACAGTAGGGAGTAGAGAGTTGAGTTAATATAATGATATATGATAGAAGCCTGAGCAGAAAGCAGCAAAAGAACTATAAAAGACAATACCATGCAATAATCAGTTTCCAAATGATTCATAAAGATGACCATAT
Source organism: Balaenoptera physalus (assembly GCF_965194825.1). Lineage (NCBI taxonomy): Eukaryota > Metazoa > Chordata > Mammalia > Artiodactyla > Balaenopteridae > Balaenoptera > Balaenoptera physalus. The sequence continues at coordinate 97,267,693 of NC_138896.1, read as the reverse complement.
ACTCAGCTGGGAAGATATAAAACTGCATAGTTGACTTTAGAGATTTTTTTGATATAAAATAATTTAAAACAATTCTGACACTTGAAAAAGGGATTCTTTATCTTTAGCCCCTTCCCCTTGATACTATGTTGAAAAGGTGTAATTACATTAGCATTTTCATTATAATGCTAAAACAACAATAACCTAAGTATTTGCTAAATGTTTAATGAGAACATATCGCTATGAAGTACCCAACAACTTGAAGTGAAATATTATTAATTCATCAAACATGACTGAGTACGTATTAAGCACCAAAATATTCAAGATTCTCAGAAACCAGGGAAAATTTTAGTCAAAGGGCTCCCAGTTTAGAAGTAGGCAGGATAGAATATAAAAAGAAATATAAAGACAGATGGATGGTCACCAGAAGAGGAAATTCTGGCTGGTGGTACAACAATGCCATGAAGATAAAACAGGTAACTGCATCATATGCGATAAAACCTGTGCTTGCTAGATAATTTCTGAGATTACAAAAATATTCAAACACAGTATTTTTAAAGAATAACTTTCATAGCATGACAATTAGAAGAGTAAACCACTACCCCATGTGGGTACATCCGACTGACGAGAAAGTTGAGGACAAATATTACACGTAAATATGCTTTAGAGGTGTCCATCACCAGGAGAGCGGACAAAGAACTGTGATATTTTAAAATGAGAGAATAACATACAGCAATGAAAGGAGCACATATAACAACATGAATGACTCTCAAAAATTATTATGTAGTGCTAAACCAGCTAGATACAAAAGGATGTCAGATGCATCCTTTATTTGATTGTCTGTATATGAAGTTCAAGAACAGGCAAACCTAGTCCATAGTGACAGAAATCAGACCAATTGTCTCAGGGTAGGGAGGCATTGACTGAGAAGAGGTAAAAGAGAACTTTTCCCAGGTAAAGAAAATATTCTCTATCTTGATCTGGGTGATGAGTGCATGAATACATATACTGATCTATATGCTTAAGATTTAAGTTTCTTACAGTGTGTAAACTGTATCTATGAAAAGGAGAAAATATGCTCCAAAATGCAACAACCTCAGAATAAAAGGAAAAGAGGCACAAAACAATGAAATTTACATGATATACACAGCGTAAAGGAATTCAATATCTTTTCCCAGTGACTTACCTTTCCATAATAAAGAAAGAGGAGGGAGAGGGATGGAAGGGGGAGACAAGGAAGAAGAAAGAAAAAAAGAAAAAAAGAAAAAAAGGAAAGGAAGGAATTAGTCCAGTGAATGATAGAACAGGGCACTGTAGAACTTCCAGTTTGAAAAAAACAATTTTCTTTTGAAAAGCCATTCCATAAAACTAAACAGAGCAATCATTTAAGGCCCCAACATTCAATTTTTCTTTATATATAAATGGTCTACCTTCCCACAAAAAATGTATTTAATTAAAATGTTATTAATTAGATTTTGAACACTTTTATGGGTTGTATTAAATAAATTGCTCAATACTTCTGAGGAAATAAGTATGCATCATACATGTATACCAGTTTTCAAATTGACTGAATAATAACCAAGGAAGAGACTGACTGCACTAATGCTTACTTTAAATGTACAGTCCAGCTGAAATACAGATGTTGCACTATGGTGGGCTGGTGCTTACTCTGAACAAAAGAGATCAGAACAACACAGCAAAACTAATAAAGGGCTTAAGGAATAGTTCTGACACTTTACTAATATCGCACATGAATAAAAATAACATTTACCTTTGCTAGACCAAGATACCATAGTCAGACTGGCTGTACTACAACTTTTTAAATATGAAAGTAGAGCTAATTTATCCCTAAGCTTATTCACATAAATGGGCTAATCTAGTCTTTCATTTTTGATTTCTCACTAAAGGATATGTATTCTAACACAGTAATATTGAAAATATACCTGAAATTGATTTTCAGTGTTGATACATTCTTCAGAACCCTAGTAACCTGGCCCTGACTTTCCACAGCAGTTTTATTTTGGCCACCAGCAATGAAACTGACAATATAATATATGAGATTATGAGAGAGAATATGAAAATAGGAGAATAAAAATGTTATCTTCAAATATCCTCTGAGAGGATAAAAATGGAGGATTACCACTACACAACTGTCAAGAGAAAGGATTAATTTTAAACCATTTTCTATTTCCACTGCCTGATGTGGTAAAGTTGGATGAATAAAAGGCCATTGTCTTTATTCATTAATTTTAGGAGATTGTTAGAAGATGGAAATCTTTTGGAATTATTATGCCTCTGTAACAATCTTTATCTAAAAACTATGACTCTTAGAGAATAGTCTGTTCTCTTCTAACTGTAAATGTTGTCAGAAGGATGAATTAAAGAAGAGCTATCAACAGAGTTTCAGTGTCTGCCCCACAAAGTTCATTTGAGGGTCTTTTGTCTTCTTACATTTGCCAAGATACCATTTCATCAAGAGAACTTGATTACGATCATTTCTCATTATATATAAATATCGGATCATTATGTTGTACTCCTGAAACTAATAAAATGTTATATGTCAATTATACCTCAATTTTTAAAAAATAACTTGATTTAAATTAGATAAAGAGAAATGTTTAAATGTACGTCACTGATTTCTGAAGTTTCTCTCATAAGCCAAAGTGGGTTTGATGAATGGCTACAAATAAAGCTAAAAATGACTAAACTATCATATAGCTAACCTCCCCAAATACTGAAATATTTATCAATGATCCAATGGATTGCTCTTCATGATGTGGTGACAGCAAGATATCAATAAAGTCCCACTAGTGAATTGTTTTCTGTAGAAACTATCAGTTCAGAAGTCAAAACAGCAAAAAGACAATGACTCTGTAGGAATGTATGCATATACATATATACACTACCAAACGTAAAACGGATAGCTAGTGGGAAGCAGCCACATAGCACAGGGAGATCAGCTCGGTGCTTTGTGACCACCTAGAGGGGTGAGATAGGGAGGTTGGGAGGGAGGGAGACGCAAGAGGGAAGAGATATGGGGACATATGTATATGTAAAACCGATTCACTGTGTTATAAAGCAGAAACTAACCATTGTAAAGCAATTATACTCCAAAAAGATGTTTAAAAAAAATTAGATTAAAATATTTTGAAAAAATTAACAATACAAAATAGTAATATTAAATTACATATTATAAACACAGATATACATAATTCTATAAATATACAGTTGAACCTTGAACAACATGGGTATGTACTGCATTGCTCCACTTACATGCCAATTTTTTTCAAAAAATGTACTGAAAATATTTTTGGAGATTTGCGATATTCAGAAAAACACTGAAGACAAACCATGTATCCCAGAAATACTGAGAAGATTAAGAAAAAGTTAGGAATGTAATGAATACATAAAACAAATATAGATATGCATATAACATACAAAATATGTGTTAATCAACTGTTTATGTTATTGGTAAGGCTTCCAGTCAACAGTAGGCTATTAGGTGTTAAGTTTCGGGGGAGTCAAAAGTTATATGCAGATTTCAGTTGCAGTTTGTGGGGGGGGTGGTGTTGGTGTCCCCACCCCCACGTTGTTCAAGGTCGACTGTATGTACGTATAATGTACATACAGAAAATATATGTGCATGTTTCTTTCAAAGAGAGAATAGATATCATGATACATGTTTGATCATGTCTTTGAAATTCATATTGAAATACGGCCTAAACATTCTTACAGAAATGAAATAAAAGAGATTGAAATGGGATCTGGAAATAAATGTGACTACAAAGTTATGATTTCATAGTTATGAATTCATTTCTTATATATTTGAAATTATTATATGTAGCCATTATAACAATATTGAAAATATAGCTTTAAATTTTCAGAACTTTATAAAAGGTACAGATGTTTTTATTACATAAAACCTCCAAGATCAGTATGCTTTAATTCCCTAGGATTCAAAACATTTTAGAAGATGATCCTAAACCTATAATTTTGTTCCCCTTACATTCTGGGTGTATAAACACAACTGTGGTTCATCTTCCTTTAATGATACAGATGTGAAAGATAGTCTCATAACATGCAGACCTAATCTGACTGATTAGCTGAAGAGCAGAATTCTACCATATAAAATCTACTGTATATGTACAAAAATAAATTGCAAAGTAAGCCTTGCAAATAACCTCCAAAGCTTAATATTTTAAAAGTTATGAGACCTTGTGTAAGTCATCAACAGGCATGTCCTCTATTTCACCATTTCTACAACGAGAAGACTGTTCTAAAATAGCCTCTTATAGAGGGTGTGGAGCAAAGGGGACTCTTCTACCCTGTTGGTGGGAATGTAAATTGGTGCAGCCACTATGGCAAACAGTATGGAGGTTCCTTAAAAAATTAAAAATAGAACTACCATAGGATCCATCAATCCCACCCCTGGGCATATGTCTGGAGAAAACTCTAATTCAAAAAGATACATGCACCCCAATGTTCATAGCAGCACTATTTACAACAGCCAAGACATGAAAGCAACTTAAATGTCCGCTGACAGAGGAATGGATAAAGAAGATGTGGGGGGTGTGTGTGTGTGTGTCTAATATATATAATGGAATATTACTCAGCCATAAAAGAATGAGATAATGCCATTTGCAGCAACATGGATGGGCCTAGAGATCATCATACTAAGTGAATTAAGTCATACAGAGAAAGACAAATATCATACAATATCCCTTATATGTGGAATCTAAAAAATGATACAAATGAACTTATTTACAAAACAGACTCACAGACATAGAAAACAAACTTATGGTTACCAAAGGGGAAAGGGCAGGGAGAGGGGATAATTTAGGAGTATGGTATTAGTAGATACAAACTAGTATATATAAAATAGATTAACAACAAGGTCCTACTGTATAGCACAGGGAACTATATTCAATATCTTGTAATAAACTATAATGGAAAAGAATCTGAAAAAGAATACATACATACATACACACACACACATATATATATAACTGAATTACTTTGCTGTACAGCAGAAACTAACACAACATTGTAAATGAACTGTATTTCAATTACAAAAAATTAAAAATAAAAGCCTCTAATATCCTTTCTACTTCAAATCCATGAAGACACTGACTTCTATTATCACATTTTATTCTATGATGAAACTATATTCACTTACTATTGATAAACATAATATTTTTGTCCTATGGAGGAGTTATAATACATATTGTTATGTCAGTTTTGTTATTTATTATTTCTCACTTTTCCAAGGGGTCTTTCTGAAGGAAGAGTTGGGATCTTCTGTTTTCACAATTTATTAAAATGAACCACATATCAAATATACACACTGAAGACTCCCTTCATCCACTCTGTATTTATTACATAGACCATGACCATGGTTCCAAGAGTGGCTCTCAGTGCCCTTCCATTAGCAAACTGCTGGCCTGACTCCCTAAATAAGAATTATAAATTATACCTCTTACTACTTTTTTTCCTAAAGTACATTTTCCTAATATTTAATTTATAAATCATTTCCCAGATGTATTAGTAATAAATGGTTGTAGGCGGCAGACAGGTCTCCAACAAGTACCATGCTTGCTGTTTACTGGGAGTCCTCATTAAAAAGGCATCAAGAGAAAGCAAAATAAAAACAACCTTGTGAACCTTTGTAATTGGTCTCAAGGGATATGTAAGTCTGAGGATATCAATACAGAAATGCCCTAGTCCAAACTCCCTCTTGGATTTTACAAAAAATATTTATTTGCTGTTATAAAGTTTGTATCAGGCAATTGCTTATGATCAGAATGAAAACAAAGCAAAAAATAAGTGCTCTGTGATTTCAGATATTTTCTCCCTAAAGCATATTTTAATATAATGACCAGTCTAATCCTTTTGAACTGCCAAGCTGCTCATAAATGAAGTAATTTTAAACAAATGTGTTGCAAATGTTTATCATGCATGTAAAAGTGGAGGGATACATATGTACATTATATACAGAATGTACACACACTTATTAAAGTGGTATGGTCAACACATCAGTCAACAATTTAGACGTTAAAACAATTTAGACATATCACATATGGATTATTTTGTGAAGTGAAGATTTATTAATCTTTTAATTTACCAATTTTTAAAATACTGGGTTTTCTTAAAGCGAGACATTCTCTTGTAAAGATGGGGACAACTTTTCATGACTGCATTTGTTATATCCATCAGACCTCAAATTTGACATTTTGACTGATTTCGAGTATGAATTTCAACATATCACACTATTTTCACCTTCTCATGACCCAGAGGGGGAGTATCATCCCATATGATAGATAAGGAAGCAAGTCCAACAAATGTGGCCAAAAAATACATGCAGCTAAGAGTACTAAAATACAGATGCACCACCAAATCCCACTCTACTGTTCTTTATATTTGTTTTATGTTTTTTTCTATGTTTTAAGGCATGCTTCCATATAGCAAGATAGATTCATAGCAGTTATGTTGCAAAAGTTATTACATCTTGGTTGATCCATAGATCAAGTGGTGTATAAAATGGATTTGCAAAGAAAAAACTAAAGAAAATCCTAAAAGTATGTCTATATTTGGGTTTCTTGACAACTGATTCATCTCAATATTTTTTCCTCTTTGTTTTGAACTAAACAAGTTACAAGTAAAAATAACTTCCTTTTTTATGAACCTTCTCTCCATATTCAACTATGCCTATTATGCTATAAATCAAACCTATTTATTACTGCCAGCTTCAAATAATAACACATAAACTAAATAAATTAATATTTTAGATGCTTAATTTTTAGTATCTGTTTTATGCAAAAAAAAAAGAAAATCTAATGTGAGATACTGGAATCCAGAGCACTGGATTCAATTATTTTTTTTGGCTCATTCTTCGTTTACCTCCTAGCATAAGCATTTACAGATTTACTTGCCCATTCACAAGTAAGTTATGGACAAATAGTATCACAAGTAATACTCTGGGTAGTAGTATGAACATTTATCTTGCATACTGTCTATATTAGTAGTATATATAAATTTACTGATCAGTTGACTAAATGTAAACTTGTTCTTATATTTAGATATTTCTCTTAGGAAAATAATACATGTTTAAAATAACAAATATGTAAAATAAAACAGAAAATAAAATTTACCTGTTATCCCACTACCCAGAAATAATCAGGCAGCATTTTCTTACAATTCCTACCAGTTTTAATTTAATCATTCACCTGTTATTGGACATTTAGTTAACCAGTTGCTACAATTAATAACACTGTGGTGAACATTTTCACACATAATTTCTTGGCAGAATCTTTGGTTATTAAATTTATTAAATAAGACTGACAGATTATTGTTCATTTCCCTTTTTATTAAGACATTAACAAAATATTTACCTGACCATCTGACTCATACAAGTATAGAAAATAGTGTTTAGAGGAATAGTTGCTGAGCCGAGATTCAAGTAAAAAACTGCCCTGAACAGAAACAAAAGGCAATAGGACAAATATTATATGATTCCACTTATATAAAGTATCTAGAATAGGATAATTCACAGAGACACAAAACACAGCAAGGTTACCAGGAGGTGGGGGTGGGAAGGAACGGAAAGTTGTTGCTTATTGGTTTTACAGGTTCCCTCAGGAGGTAAGGGAACATTTTGGACATAAATACTGGAGATTGTTGTATAACACTGGGAACATAATTGATGCTACTGAATTGTACACTTAAGAATGATTAAGATGGCAAATTTTATGTTATACACATTTTACCATACTTTTTAAAGTTTCATTGAATTTGACACATAATAATTAAAGCCTATCCAATTCACTGAAACTTTAAACATAAATATGTAATAATAATAATAGCAAGTTTTTGAGACTATACTGTATCAAAGACTCTGATAAGTGCTTACCTATTGTATCCTATTTAAAACTCACAATAAACCTATCAGTACTATCAACAGGGAAACTGAGGCTTAATGAACTTAGGTAGTTGTGCATGGTCTCACCAGAATCAAGACTTATACCACATTTGTATGACTTCAAAGCCATTGCTTTTAATTATTATGCTGTCTAAATTACATCTCACATGCTTTGTCTGTTACAGCCTCTAAATTGTTAGGCCTATTTTACAGATAAATAAAGTGAAGCTCAATGAGGTTACATGAGTTAATTCAATATTACAAAGCTAGTATATGGGAGAACATGACTTTAAAAAAAAATTATTTTAGACTACAAAATGGCCAATATAGTACAGAGAGTTCTCACATACTCTTCATCCATCCTCCCGAAAGTTAACCTACATAACCATAGTGCCATTACTAAAACTAGAAACAAACGACAAACTTTATTCAGATTTTACCAGTGTTCTCACTAATGCCTTTCTCCATTTCCACGATATAAGGATGTAATGAAGAGAACTGTTAAATAGTTTCGTTCAGTGTCCCTCAATTTAGGTTTGTCTGATATTTTCTCATGATTAGATGGTGGTTATGTATTTTTCTCAAGAACAAAACAGAAGTGATATGTCCTTCTAAGGGTATCATGTCAGAGGTTCATAATGTCTGTATGTCTCATTATTAGTGATGTCAATCATGATCATGGTTCTTAAGAATGAACACTTGGTTAAGGTAGTGTCTGCTAGGTATGTCCAATGTAAAGTTATAAATTTCCCCTCTGTAATTAATGAAGACTTATGGGTAGATGCTTTTTGAGTAAGAGAAGTTTTCTTTTCCTAAAACTTTCATCCACTAGTTTTAGCATCCATCATTGGTTCTTGCTTACAACAATTATTATCATGGTTTTCTAATGATGATGTTGCATCTTCTTTGTTTCTTGTATATTTACTAATTGAAATTCTTCCATAAGGATGAACTGTGTCTTCTCTGCTCTCTCTCTCTCTATCGATTTCAGTATGGGCTCATAATTATTTATTTTACCCTGTGGGTTAAAACTCAGTCTTATACTTATTTATTGGGTTGCTCTAATTTTCCAGCTTTGGGAGCCCTTTCAGGTCGGCACCTGTGTCCTTTGACATGACCACATCCTTTTAGAGCACTCCCTTACTTTTGGTGCCAAAGATGCTCCAAGCTCATCTTATAGTCTCCCTGCTCCAGCCCTGTAATCAGCCACTTCTCCAAGGAGCCCGGAGACAATGGTATTTAAACACCAAGATCTAGGTTCTAGGTGTGCTCTTTGCTACTGGAGTTTTATTGCTTCCAAGCCCTCTCAGTAAACAAAGCTTGGAAATATGTGTATTATACTGACAAAGAATCCAGGCGTTTAATCCAGGAATTTTCACTCTCCCTAACAATCTCCTCCCCTGTCCTGAACTGGTTTCTAGTTTGGTAAGATTCACAAATCAGAAAGGAATAAGGAAATAATAATGACAATTATATAAATAATTAAAACAGAAGGAGTAAAATAAAGGCCTGGTTCTCTGTATTACGTTAAGGACTACAGATGTTCTTTACACTGAGAGGAACTCTAATATACTTTCAACTACAGGTCTCCTGCACCTGAGAAAAACTCTTAAGCTCGATGTTCTTGTTTCCTTATCTATGAAATGAGGATGATTATCTCTATCCCCTACAGATTTCATGAAAATACATGCTATTATAATAAATGTGAAGGGACTTGTTATACTCTAAAATACATGATTTTATGGGTATATTGCTGTTCAATATGAAAATGCTTAAGAAAAAAAAATCACTAGGATATGACAGGCAGAATTCTATGTATGTCCCTCCAAGATTCTCATTTCTTGGTTATTCCATCAAACATGAATCTAGCTACTGCTTAGAAGGTACTTTGCTGATGGAATCAAGGGTATTTATCAGCTGACTTTAAAATAGGGAGGTTATTCTGGATAATCAGTGGGACCAGTGTAATCACATCAACTCTTAAAAGCAGAAGGAGACAGAAGAGCCCATCAGATGTACTTGAATAAGAAGATGAGGCCTGAGAAATGAGGATGAAGGGGAGGGCCGAGAGAGGTGTGAGAAGAACCTGACCCACCATCTCTGCCTTTGAAGATGGCCATGAGCCAGGTATGTAGGTGGATTCTAGGAACTCAGAATGACTCCAGGACAATAGCCAGCAAGGAAACGGGGACCAGTTCTACAATCACATGGAGCTGAATCCTGCCAACAGCTTGAATGATCCTGGAAAAAGATTTTCCCCTACAGCCCCAGGAAAACAAAAACAAAAAACAAAGACAAAAAATTTGTTGATCCCTTGCTTTCAGTCTTGAGAGACTGTGAACAGAGATTCATGCTGTGGTTACACTTCTGACACAGGAAAACTGTGAGCTAATAAGTGGGTATTATTTTAAGTCACTAAATTTGTGATAATTTGTTAGAACAGCAATGAAAACAAATATATCAGGTTTCTCCAGAAGAAAAATGATTAAGAGAAATGAAACAATTATTTTCATAATCTATGTCAACCATAGAGCCTAATACATAATGACTACTGTTGATTGATAACAGGAATAAGAAAGATTTGATTTAAGGAAATTGAGAAAGTATTATATGGGCAATCTATGCTTACAGGGTTCACTATATAATTCAATCAGTCTCTGTTTGAGACCCATATGAGTCATAAACCTACCTACACCAATTTTCTAGAGAGCAACATGATGATTAGAGCAGAAAGAATTCAACATTTGGACTTGAAATCGATCATAAAATCTAATCCAGGCTGTATCTAATCCAATCATTAGCCAAAGAACCTTTGACATTTCATCACCTCTAAACTTGAATTTCCACATCTTTAGTATGGGTATATATCATACTGTTTTGGTTTAAGTGACATAATGTAAATTAAAGTTCTTTGAAAATTGAAAATATATAAACTCTCATTAGGTTGGCTACCTTATTCGCTAATTCTCAAAAACTAAAATAATTGCTGGTGGTCAGATTAGTCTATACTGTTAATTTACTAAGACTGACTCATAGTTACTCACTATAATGATTATCTCATTGTATATTCTCCTACTTTGAGATTATAAATTTAGTATATTAGGAGGTAGTTTGTTATTTGTAGTTAATAAAGGGAAGAGTAATGGAGGAACGGAAGGATGAAGAATGACATTATAGTAATCCCAAAGTTTCCAGTCAGTAGAAAGAACACTAAGTTAAGAAAGTAATTTTTAAAATTGCCCATGTTCCTTATAATGGGCTGAATTGTGTCCCCCCCAAATTCTTATGTTGAACTCCTAACTCCCAGTGCCTCAAGGTATGACCTGTTTGGACAGAGGGGCACTGCAAATGTAATTAGTTGAGTTCATACTAGAGTAGGGTGGCCTCTAATACAAGAGGACTAATATCTTTTTAAAAGAGAAATTTGGACACAGACACACAAAGAGCACCATGTGAAGATTAAAGCTAAGATCAGCATACTGTCTCTACACACGCAGGAACACCAAAGTTTGGCAGCAAACCACCAGCAGTTAGGAGAAAGTCCTGGAGAGGATTCTCCCTCACAGCTCTCAGAGGGAACCAACCCTGCAGAAACCTTGCTCTCAGACTTCTAACCTTCAGGTCTGGGCAACAAATATTAATGCTGTTTAAGTCACCCAGTTCATGGTACTTTGTTATGGCAGCCTGAGTAAATGAATGCACTCCTCCACTCAAGAGAAGATACCCAAGGAACCAATGCAATTATAATTATCCAGCAAAGGGTATGAACTACTTAAAAAAAAACTTTCAAATTCGTTATAGTCCATTTAATTCTTAAAAACAAACAAACAAACAAAAAAACAACTCTTGAACCATGAAGAAGGTGGGAATCCTTACTGTATTTTACAAGAAACTAATGGATGTAAGATAATTTGAGAAGCTTGCTTAAAATCAGAGATGATGGAGGAAAAGCTTGAACCTGAAACTTTTAAGTTTGAACCCACACCTTTCTCTATGCCATTTGGTCAAAATTTTTTTTTTAAAGAAGGAATGGTTCTTGTATTTTATTTTATTTCTTTATTTTTATTGGGTATAGTTGCTTTACAATGTTGTGTTAGTTTCTGCTGTACAACGAAGTGGATCAGCTAGTTGTATACATATATCCCCTCCCTCTTGGACCTCCCTCCCACCCCCCATCCCACCCATCTAGGTCATCATAGAGCACCGAGCTGAGCTCCCTGCACTATACAGCAGGTTCCCACTAGCTATCTGTTTTACACATTAGAGTGTATATGTGTCAATCCCAATCTCCCAATTCATTCCCCCTCCCCGTGTCCACACGTCCATTCTCTACATCTGCGTCTCTATTTCTGCCCTGCAAATAGGTTCACCTGTACCATTTTTCTAGATTCCACACATATGCATTAATATACAATATTTGTTTTTCTCATTTGCAGAGATGTGGATGGACCTAGAGTCTGTCGTCTGGTCAATTTTCATTTGGCTTAATTCCTCATACTTAATCCTAAACTCAGATGGGAGAAACGATCAAACAAAATTGCTCAGGAAGCTCAGCCCTTAGACTGTATGTTTAGTACAGGATAAAATCCCATTAAATTCAGCTGCAAGGTGGGGTAGGGGGCAGAACCCTGAAGGAAGGTTACACCTGTCCTGGTGAGGCCGTCTCCACAAGCCCGTTGTCTTGATCAGTTTGTCAGGTGCAGTTCAGCAGAGCTTATGTCACAGATCTCATCTTTGTCCGATTCTGTTTTATTAGATAACTGTCCAGCAGCTGTTCTTTGCCCCAAGAGGAGCTCTAAGGTATTTTAAATTCCCAGCAAGGTCCTCTGAGAAATATTCAGAATCCAGGTACCCACTTGCCAGTGAACAAAATTGCTTCTGTAGGATTAAACTATTCAATTCTTGAGCTTTTGGTTAAAATTCACCTGACAATGCACTGTGGCGAACAAACAGCTACACTTGTGTGGTGAAAGTTTTAACCTCTACAATGTGTGCAGCCTATCTGAAGCGCAAACTACTATCAGCTATAGAACCAATAGATTTGGGACCCCTGAAGAAAACATCAAATTAGGTGTATCGTTCATTCTGAATAAGAATGAAATTCTATTTCTTGTTTGCTTCCCTCCCCTTGAATTACTCGAATTGTCTCCATCCCTCATCCCACTTGAGAAAACTAGAAAAAAACAAAATATCAGAAACCTATTATTTAACAGAAAAAAATGTTCTAAGTTGTGAAATAATTTACACATGAAAGCACATTCAAGTGAAAACTATCTTTTGTTATCTTAACTTCTGGGGTGGTACTCCAAAATAGCCACTGTGCTACATTATCCACCAACATCTGAGAGATGTCTGAACGCCAGCAGGGAACAGTTTATTTATCTGACTCAGAGGAAATAAGGTGCACTAAAGTGGACGTTATACAAGAAGTCAGGAAACCCAATTTCTGTATCTGGCTCCACTATTAATGGGCTCTATGACCTTGAGAGGCCTTTTGGGAACTATCTCCCTATTTGAGTAATGAGCTAATGATCTCCGAGGTCGATTTCTAATCTAAAATTATGAGATCCAAATAATGTAACTGACTCTCCAAAACCTATTCAGAAATAATTCTCGATTGTGATTTTGGCCAATTTGGAGAATAAACTAACTCTAAATACAGGCTGATCTAAGTGGGAATAACGAGATCATTTTTATCACAACATTTGGTATATATCTTAAAGCTGGAAAGAGAAGCAAAAATTAAAGTGAAATAATTATTTTTCATGTGCTATGTTCTATGCTAGTTTCTCCATATACTAACCCCTATCCTTAAAAAATCCTATGAGAAAACTATAAGAATGTGCCCCAAAAGGGGGTCATTTTAAACCAGGGGAGAAAAAACGAGGGTGGTATGGTTAGAACCTGAAAATTGGAGCACGGGTTAGTGTTTCTCCTATTATGAACGGCATAATCCAAATTATGTCAAAGTAGTTATTTGAAAACTTGGAATAAAAGCCATTAAAAAGTTAGTTTCTTTGCTTACAGGCACAAAATATCACCAAATCTTTCATTTTAAAAATGATAATAGGCATGATTTTTGTACCATCATTCAGATATAGTCAGGTAGAAATAATATTTTATTAATATTTTGGCAATATTAAATTGTTATTAAATCTATGATTTACAACCTCTTTGATTTACTGAACTAGCATTTAGAAGCTAAGCTCTATTACTTACTTCCCTACTTATCTACAGAAACACAATCATGCATCAAGTGGCAGGGGAAGGTTTGATGGTAAGCACATGATTCTGAAACCTTGTAATATACTTTAAGAGAAAAACAGATAGTATGCAAAAAATGGAGAAAATTTCAAAATAATACAGGAAGACGTTTCTGGTTTTGTTGCAGTAGAAATGTTTAAAATAAGAAAAGTATTAAAACAGAAACAGACTCACAGGCTTAGAAAATAAACTTATGGTTACCTAAGGGGAAAGGTGAAGGGGAGGGATAAATTAGGAGGTTGGGATTAACATATACACACTACTATATATAAAATAGATAACCAACAAGGACCTACTGTATAGCACAGGGAACTCTGCTCAATATGCTGTAATAACCTAAATGGGAAAAGAATTTGAAAAAGAATAGATACATGTATATGTATAAATGAATCACTCTGCTATATACCTGAAACTATCACAACATTGTTAATCAACTATACTCCAATGTAAGATAAAAATTTTTTAAAAAGAACAGTATTATTGCATGGTGGTGTTTATCAGGAAAGTTCTATGAAGAAGATAGGTCTTGAAGGAGAAAAGGTTTTACTTTACTTTCTAGGCAGAAAACCCGGAAATCCTAACAGGAGTGACTTTCAACCTACAGAAGTTAGTTATATAAATACTTCCTTGGAAAACCCAACCCCATAATTAGTCTCAGTTTGTCTGCCCACATTAAATTATATTGCATCATGTACACAGTTACATTTCTCCTTGATGTATTTCATAACTAATAAAATCACTCATATCTATTGATTTTATTTGAAGAAAAATGGGAAAGTTACTCTTTACAAGATTTCCACCACAGCATGATTATGTGGTGAGCTGGTAATGACAGAAACCATTTGATTTTTACCCTTCATTAAAAATAAATACACATTTAAATAAGATTCATGGTTACTCTACTTAGAATCCATATACCAGGCCAAATCCATTACCACCCCAAACTAGAATTAATTGCAGGGATTTTTTGGAAAAGCAGAAGCCTTCCTGAAATACTAGGTGAGTGCAGTAATAGATTTATTGAACATTTATTATATGTAAGGCAAAAATTAAGTATTTTATATGAATTCCCTCATTTGATCCTCTCAATAATCTAATGAGTGAGGTAGTTTTAAGGCTCAGAGAGTTTATGTAATACGCAAAGGCTAGAAAGCAGCATAACTTGTTTTCAAAAACAACTCTAGTCCACTCCAGTCTGAAATCACAGATGGATCCTAAGATATCCATCATGAAAAAAAATCCCCTACATGAACAGAGTCTTGAAACTATGGTCACAGAAGCGACTATGCTCAAACCTTACATGAGTAAAAAAAAAAAAAAAAAAAAAAAAAGATTTAAAGAAAACACCAGACAGGGTGTTAGCAAGTGAGCAAGCTTAAAATGCTTATCCTGGCTTAACATGGTCAGCGAAGAGAAATCTGGGGACAAACCCTAGAGACTAACCCAGGGCAAGAACAATTCAGGAGAGAAAGTGATTGCAGATATGGAGCAACAACGGAAGGGTCTCCAAGCAAAGTGTTACCTTTTTTCCCCACCTTCAACGGCTTTCTTAGTATAATGCCTGGGTGGAGCCACAGGATGCTCTCTGCATATTGCTTTTTTTTCCCAAAATGCTGCCCTGTTCCCAAGTCCTTATTGATTTTTAACTTAGCATCTGTCACTGGGCAAATTTACAATTTAACATTCATCTAACAAACCAACTTCTGAAAAAGCCTGACTCCTACACTCTATAGTTTCATTGAAAATTCAAATACACAGTTCAAATCTCTGGCAATGGAAAGTAGGGAATCAAATCCAGTTAGCAAAACGGAACGGAGAACGAGCCCATCATCTGTGATCAAATTTCATTTCCAAGGGTTTCAGGGAACTCTCAAGTTTTGGTAATATGCTGCCCAAAACTGATGGGCCAGAAACCGGATCTTGGAAATGCTTTAGTTATAAAGAGACTTGTTTTAATATTGAACCAAAGCATAGTCTGCTCAATACAGTCTTACTAAACCTGCCCATAGTAAACCTACTTCTATACATTTTTTCCCCTGTAATGGCAATTTAACGGGTCAACATCGCATACAGAAAATAAAGTCAGGAAAATATTACTTTTTTTAAATGGTAGCTGTTGGCTAGTAGTGGAAATCGGTCTAAATTACATACTATATTAGTAGTACCTTATTATCAGTTAAACAATTTCACGTAATTTCATGAAATTAGGAGCATATTTGCTCCTAATTTTGCATCAACAATTTATTTAAAACATAAAATGAATTATTTCACCCTAAAGGAGAAACATTTTTTATTCTTGTTTTAATGCATCCTACAATTATGTGGCATCATCTCTTTTCATTCAGGAAACTCTTTGGGTATGTATGCTATTGTTCAAGAATACTTAAAATTATAGGAATTTTCATAATTTTTGATGTACTGTTATTTATCTTTGAAGTGCTACATGTCATACCCTGGCCTCTCTGGCCTAACCAGGAAAATCATCTCTATTTTTAATACTTTAATGTCATATAGGTTCATGCAAAATGTTAACTTGTCATTATGTTAAAAACTGGCTATACAAAAGTAAGAGCATAATCAAGGTACTTTTATCTCCTAGGTCATTTTCACATTTAGACATTTTTATAGAATGAATTTACTCTCTATTTTCCTGTACCAAACTTAACCTCATAAAATTATCTTTAAAAACTGTAATGTGTTTTAAGTTAAATAGGACTAGCATCACTGCAGTGTACTCAAAGTAATAAAGCTACTAACAAGCTATTAATAATATGAAAGTTTACACAGATTTACCAAAATAATGATTTCTAAAATAATATTTTATATTGGCTAAGCTAGAGACACATAACACACTTATTTTAGCACAGCTAACCATAACATATATTTCTACCTTATTAAAATTTATATTGATAAAACCACCAATTTACAATCATTGGCTAGATCAGAGCTTTGGTGTAATTTCCTTCTTTAAATTGTAATGTTGAACAGTTGTGAAAACGTAATATCAGTTAAGACTGCTGCTGTCTGAATTTGATAGAGTCAGTTGTATGTATACTTGGAGAGCACACTTCTGAAATATTCAGAAATTGCTAAAAAACAAAAAAAAACCTGCACGTACAATGAGACTAATCTTATGTTTGCAAAAAGAAAAGAACAGATTTTAAGCTCATTTATTTTTCTGTAGAAGTTTTTAAAATAAAACATTACATATTAAAGAGAGAACCAAAGAAGTCTGGGAGGCTTCATCAAGTATTAAAAGCTAAGTATCCCAGCAAAAAAACAAAAAGGATCATGCAATCTTAGTTCTTGCTTCTTTGAAGAGCTGTAATTCGTACATGAAAAACACTGTACTTACTAGGTCAGATGTCTGCTTTCAGCAAATACTGAACTTATCTTTAGCACAACTTCAATCTTTGGTGCATTATTTATTTCCTCCTTAACAGCAGCAGAGATGCAAGATGTTCCAAAGCTTTGCTTTCAGACAGTTTTCTTGAACCACACTCTTTCACATGTCCTGTTATTTGCTTCAGCATCTATGAAACAACTCCATCCTTCACGATAATCAAAACCCTTGAAGCAACCTACATCTGCTTCCTTATACTGAATTTCAAATCTACTTGCAAAGAAAAAATCCTCCTCCTTGCTTCGTATTTTATTTCAGAAAGTTTGATGGGTTGAATAGTCCAACTCCCTTTAACATACCACAGAGCACTAAATGGTAAGAATCACATTACTGCAGCTCCTTAGATTATAACTGATAAGGTGAGCCTTTTACATTTATATTAGGTTCTGAGGAGCTGATGCCATACCGGTTCAATAATTAATAATTCATGGAGCCAAATTACAGCCTTAGAAGGAAACAGCCTCTTTGACTAGTTCTTTCATAATCCTCTGATTTATGTATGACAGCAGAGAAGAGTTCTAGGAGAGGTTAATAAAAAAAAAATCCCAGACATAACACTTGAGTTTTTAAAATTAGTCCTGCCTTTGCACAAGCTGGGTTTGTTGTGGCATCATGGGAGTTCCACCTCTCTGAGCACAGTCAATTCAAAGGGATAATCATATTTTAAATGACCATCTGGCTACTGAGGATGTCCAGGGAAAAGTAAGGGATGCCGGAAGTTGGGGGAGCAGTCAGTAAATTCAATTTGAGGGCACTTTGTACCGAAAAAGGGGAAGATTTCACCCGCTGTTCCTAAAAAGTAACCTTTGACAGGATTTCTGAGAAGACATTTCAGGTTCAAAGGTACCCTCCTTCTCATTACCCCTCACACCTGAACACAGATCAGTCAGGGACACAGTCACCATTCATATGCTATGTGTAACTGTGTTTTTTTGTGCTCATTCCCCTATGAATATTTGGTTATACACAGTCATTCATACAAAGCAATTCCTTCAATGCCTGAGTGATCCATAATCTGTAAGGCTTAATAATTTTAAAGAATAGTTGTATCGAGGAATAACTTACATATTCTAAACTGTACAGATCTGAAGTGTACAGTTCAATCCATAGTCCTATGAAGACACAGAATATTTTCACCACTCCCGAAGCTCCCTTATATTTTTTCCCAGTCAACATCCTGCCCTCAAAGGAACTGACTTCTTTCACTAGAGACTACGTCGCCTACTCTAGGGTTCTACATACATGAAAACATACAGTATGTATTTCTTTCTGTCTGGTATCTTTCACTCATCAAGTTTTGAGATTCATTCATGTTGCTGCTTGTTTCTGCTGAATAGTATTCCACTGTCTGAATATGCCACCATTTGCTTACCCCTTCCTTCTGTTGATAGACTGTTCCCAGTTTTTTGTCATTACAAATCAAGCTGCTATGAACATTCGGATACAAGGCTCTTTGTAGACATGTTTTCATTTCTCTTGGATAAATTTCTTTGCATATAAACATAATTGCTAGGTCATAGGGTATATTCATTTTAACTTTTTATGAAACTGTCAGACTGTCCAAAGTGTCCAAAGTAACTGCATCATGTCACACTGCCACCTATCATGTAGGAAAGTGCTAGTTGCTCCTCACCCTCACCAATGTTTGTGGCTGTCAATTGCCTTCATTTTAGCCATTTAGTGAGTATTTAGTGGCCATATGGTCTCATTTCTCCAACAACTTATGCTGTTGAGCACTTTTTTCATGAGCTTATTGGCAATAAGGTTCAATCTTCACTAACTGTTAATAAAGTGGGTTTTGAGTTAGTGATAGATCCAGAAGAGATTTTCCACATAGGCCTAAGACTTAATTGTCTTTGAACCAGTGCATCTAATGAAACACTGTCTTTCCATTCAGCTAGGTGTAGCCCCTGCCCCTGTGAGCCAATACTGTTCCTGTTAACACGGAAACCCTAAGCCCTACACCTACTCACTCCCTACTTCTCCTTTTATTCTGATTTGATGATGCTACGTCTTTTGGTCATTTTTTCATTCTCAGTATTTAAAAATAAGTTCCACTGTTTATAAATTGACACTCTTTGCAAACTTCTGCCCATTAGCATACCTAAAAGTTTAGCGTCCACTGATGGATGTTGGACTAAGATAGACTGGTATTTGAACATCCATAGGTAACCCTGATCAAAACTCATGTCTTGATTCTTTCTTTTCTTACTTGTAAAATGAGAATAATAGCTTTCTCTTAGGGTTGTTATGAGGATTAAAATAGACAACTGGTACCTGACGTAGCTGGACCCCTTGACAGCAGCAGAGGTAAGGAGGTGGTAGCAGTTATGACACCTGCTACCCCATCTGCATGTGATCTCAATTCACACTGATAATTCTTTTGAGTGAACTAGTGGATTTATGGTGATTCTTTCCTGTATTTCACTTGATCTCTTCAGGCATATAATTTATCATCTGCAAGTTTCAGTGATGATGATGATAATACTTAACAATTATTTATAGTTTATAAAGATAATGGAAAAAAGAAGGTAACGTGATGCAAAATCTTCACTATTATTGCACTTGATATAGTCTCACAGAGTAAGTGAGATCCATACACAAAAGTTTTGATTATTTTATTAAGTGCATATTTGCTAACAGAGTAAAGGTAACTATTTTCTCTACCTACACAAGTATAGTAAAATAGACAAAAAGGAGTATAATCCATATAACTCTATGAAAAAAAATGTACCAAAAGGAATGGCTGATTTCTATTTTTCATACACTATCACCAGGATGAAAGAGAGCCTCAAGAGTGTGCAGGAAAATGATGTATCTTACAGGTTCAGCTGTGCCCCCCGCCCAACTCCACATAGCAATTCATCTGCTTAAGTCCTAAGTCCCAGCATCTCAGAATGTGACCTTATTTGGACACAGAGTTGCTGCCGATGTAATTAGTTAAATTAAGATAATGTCATTAGGGTGGGCCTTAATCCAGTATGACTGGTGTCCTTACAGAGGGGTAAATGTGGAGACAAACACACATGAAGAAAGTCAGTGTGACAATAAAGGCAGAGATTGCCAAACCAAGAACTCCAAAGGTACAAGCCAACTGCCAGAAGGTAGCAGAATGATATGGAAGAGGTTCACTCACAGCCCTCAGAAAGAACCAGCCCCATCAACACCTTGATCTAGGTTTTCTAGACCCGAGAAACATAAGACAATAAATTTCTGTGTCTTAAGCCACCCAGTTTGCAGTACTTTGTTACAGCAGCCCTAGCAATGGGTAAGTCAAGAGTTGCAGAACGAGAGGCTATGGGAGAATCGATGTCATGTCTCCTAGGTCATGAAGACCATGCGTTTATTTCTACTCTGAGGTTAACAGGCATATTTACTAGTAAAGCAACAGGAGATACTTAATGACTAGGATTTGACTGACATGAGGGTACAGAGTAGAGTTTCCAAAGGAGGTGTCGGAGGTAATAAAGGGGAAGGAGAAGGAGCTAAGTCATATCAAATCACCAAATCTCTACCAGGATAGAGCTGGTTATGGACTTCCTGAAGAGGAATCTTCATACAGGGACAAAGTGACACTTGTTTTTATTTCCTTGATACTAACTTGTCCTTTGACAAGGTAGCCAAACGTATCTGGGAAGGCTGAGAAACAGACTGGTAGAATTTGATTTAACCTTCTGATCTAGGGTCATGGAGCAGCATTTTTCTTGGCTCAGCTTGACTAGCAGGGTGCAGTGTGGAAGAGGTTCTATTCTGTTCTGAGTTCCCTAAGAACAGCCACAACAACTCTAACATCTTAACCTAAACAAGTTGAATAAAAACTCACTCCAAACTACTTAATGCTGTTGTCCTAACTTGACCCACTGAACCAGCAGACTGAGAATGCCTACGTAAGGGGCTTAACTTCACTTTTCCAAAACTGGTGGGTCATTCCAGTTTTACAGTAAGCTCTCATGGGTCACAAACTCAATAAAAAAAACCTAACCACTAAAGCTTTTATGATCATAAATGATCTCTGATTCTCAACTACTGGTTTATGGGAGAAGCAGTTCCAAGCTCAAACTGCTTGCTGGGGTCATGCAGATGACCAGTATGTACAATGATGTGCAGCCAGTTATCTTTCTCAATCTATGAAGGCATCACATGTAAATGTCCTTTGTGCTCCAGCCTTGATTCATGCATGATACTATCCAACAAAGCAAGGCTCAATTTTCTCTGATTTACCTATTTTTGGAGGGGCCATGTTGGTAGAATTTTCAGGTGTAGAAAGGAACAGAGGTTAGAAAGCAGAGTTTGCCTTGGTTGTGCTTTCCTCTTGCTCTCTAACAGTGGCCAGTTACTTCACTGTATTCTCTTCACCAAACATTACAGCTTTTCCATTTTTCTTAGGATGTGTCATGGTTTCATCTACTGAACTTGATAATGACTCTCAGCCATGTAGGGCTGAGATAATGCAATTGTAAAAATGGTCATAAAAGGGCCTAGATTTAATCAGGAAACAAGGAGTCAAATGAGCTTAAAACAAGCATGCACTAAATGACTCTAACACACTCTTATTATGTACTCTGTTTCACTTATCTGCTTCAGTAATTTTGGATTGGATGCTTGTTATTATGTTCGAAGATATGGAAGGTATCCAACCCCATGAACAAAGGTACTCCTTGGATAGTAGCCGTTTTGTCATGTTAGCATGACAGCCACAGGTTGTATGGCAGGGAAGGTCAATACTGAGGCCATTACAAACTAAACCTGGCTCCCGTATTACAGTCCAGCCATTCAGAATCTGTAAGGAACACCCGTAATTAGAATTTTAAGCCAGATATTAACCATTATGAACTCTCCTTTGCATCTTTTATTTTATAACCTAAAAAATGTACTTAAAGAACAAACTATCTTCTGGAAGAAGGAAATGCCTTTTCAGAGTCTGCACTATTTAAAAGGCATTCAAGTAAAAGCTTGGGTTTAGCAACTCTCTGAGCAAAATTCCCCAGGGCAAGAAATAAATAAAACATCATTATTTAGAAATTAATGAGGCTTGATGAAATCTCAGTTATGTGTCCAGCATTATTTTTTTGTAAAACTATTCTCATTCTACAGATATTAATTTACACCAAAAAAGTAAGGTAGAAATAAAATCTCTGAATCCTTTTTAGGTTATTCTTAAATCACTAACTGCGAGGAGTTAACTTGTTTGTTACTCTCCAAGTAGAACCCATGAACTCTTTAGCTGACCTACAATGATCTCAATAGGATAAATACAAATCTTTGATTTTCACATCAGTTTAGTTTATAAACAATTAGAACATGTGTTTTTCTTAAGCATATTTAAGGTTTTAATTAGAGTGAATTAGTATGTGAAATTGTTTGTTTGTAGTTATTTTGTTAAACTTTGGAAGCATTTTTCTTGTTTTAATTTTGATAATTTCAAACTTAAACATAGTTCAATAATAGTATAAAGAATTACTGTATGCTCAAATCCCCCAAGATTGGCCAACTTTTAATATTTTACCATATTTTCTCTATCATTTCTATTCTCTGTCTGTCACACTCTCTATAAACACACACACATACACACACACATTTTTTTCCTGAAACCACTGACAGTAAGTTGCAGACATAACAATTATTTAACTGTAAATAATTTAGTATATATTTCTTACAAGTAAGGACATTCTCTTACATAACCACAATAAAAGTATCAAAATCTGGAAATTAACAATTATATAGTAGTACTACCTAACATAAATACCTTACTCAAATTTTTCTAATTGTACCCATAATACCTTTTAGAGCAAAAGCAAATCTCAAATCCTATACTCCACATGCTTGACGGGTCTCTCTCTCTCTCTCTCTCTCTCTCTCTATTGATTGATTGATTGATTGATTGATTGCTGTGTTGGGTCTTCGTTGCTGCGTGCAGGCTTTCTCTGGTTGTGGCGAACGGGGGCTACTCTTTGTTGCGGTGCACAGGCTTATTGTAGTGGCTTCTCTTGTTGCAGGGCACAGGATCTAGGCGTGCGTGCTTCAGTAGTTGTGGCACAAGGGCTCAGTAGTTGTGGCTCACGGGCTCTACAGCGCAGGATCAATAGTTGTGACGCAAGGTCTTAGTTGCTCTGCCGTATGTGGGATCATCCCAGACCACTGCTCGAACTTGTGTCCCCTGCACTGGCAGGGGGATTCTTAACCGCTGAGCCCCAGGGAAGTCCCTTGATGGGTCTCTTTAGCCTCAGTTAAAATGGAACAATTCCTCAATCTTACTTTGTTTTTCATGCCCTTGAAATTTTGAATGTCATGGACAATTATATAATGTGGTTTTGTCTGATGTTTCCTCATGATTAGATTCTTCGGTGAATTTTTATTTTTGTATTCTCCTCAGTGTAACGTGTTAAGAGGCACATGATATTGATCTGTCTCATCACTGATCATGTTAACTCTGATCATGGGATTAAGATGGTGAAAGACAGATTTCTCCACTGTAAAGTTTCTATTTTTCCCTTTCTAGGCAATAGCATATGTCAACAAAGAAAATGCGTAAGGCCCATTCTCTCATGGAATGTACATTTTATCAAGGGATGCACACTGTAATAAAATGAAAAAAAAGTAAGGGAGGGAGAAAGGAAAGAAAAGAGAAAGATAGTGAAGGAGGAGAGGAAGAAAGAACACACAAGCAAGAGATAAATTCCAGGAGCAGTAAATTCTAGGTGAAAATTAGAATAAGGCTACGGGTTTTAGAATAGGGACAGTTAGAAGAGAGTTGATGCAAAGCCTCCCTGAGGAGGTAAACATTTCCTCAGTGAACAAAATAGTGAAGGGGCTCCAGCCATGTGAAGGTCTATCAAGGGGGAAGAGTACTCCTGACTGAAAACAGGAAATTCAACAGACAGAAATGAGGAGCAAGGGTTAAAATCAGATTGCTTAGGCAGATTTCCAATCATGTTGAGACTATGCAGGCTGTAGCGTGGAGTTCGGATTTTATTCTGAGAGCAAGCCAAGGAGCAAAATAATGCATGTTTTCCTTGGATGATGAAATGTAGAGAGTTGTAAGAGCAGAGGAAGAGAGGCCAGTATGGGCTCATCTGTTTGCAACATTGGGTCCCAAGCTTTTCATCCACTGAGAGTGTCACTGCATTGGTTGCAAGACAAAACAGTTCTCATATACCTACTTTCTATGCAGTTTTGTATCCAGAAAATTCAATTATGAAAGGCAGATTAACTATATGTATGTAGTGATTATGGTGTTAATAATACCTGGAAATTTTCAACTGAACATATCTACAACTCATCAGAAATATTTTCAGCATTTAACTCTCCATTTTAAGTACCTTTTGCAGAGAGAAAATTTTTTTAATGTTTTCCAAAAACATATATTATTTAATTTCTTATATTTTAAAATTTTCTCGACTAAATTTGGAATGAAAGCCTTTGTCAAAATCCTAATAACCACACTTAATTAAGTCATTACATGGAAACCAAAAATGATGGACCCTAACTATTGTTTTAACCATGTTTTCAGAAAAGCTGACGGTACTCTTCTAGAACCTCGGAGCTTGCATGGAACAGTGCAATTTTAAAATCAATTTGGTTCACACTTTGTTCTTGGGAAGACCAAGTCTTAGTTGTCAGTCTTCTGATGATACACATAGTTCAGGTATAATGGGTGGAACCTAACAAATAATTAATTCCATTAATGAGGAATAATGGAAGTGTATCCCTTAAAACTAGCATCGCAAATCTTGCAGGAAGAACAGCAAAGCAAAACAAGAAAATCTCTGAAAATTGGCTTTTTGGATAAGAGCTTGGAAATAAAACATAAAATTCATCCAGCTAGCTACCTTTAGGTTTATGATAATTAAATTCCTTATAATTTTTATAATTTTCAAATTTGTCCTTTAAATATTCTTCCATGCATTAATCAAATAAAGTTCTTAGTCAATAATAAAACTACTTAAAATAGAAGAGGGTATCTTTATTATTTATTCATTTATTTATTTTGACATCATAGTCAAAATAAAACACAGAAATTATATTTCCTTTGATAAAAAATAAATTCACAGGAGAATCGAAACTCTAAGCCAATTTTATTTTTAAATGTTCTTCTTCTTACTATTAATAAATATTTGCCTTGAGAATAGTGGAAATAACCCACCAGATTAACATATATTAAAAGTGACTTACAAACCGTTTGTAAAGACAGTACTTCCACTGCCTGGTAGAACCACAATTCCTGGATTATCAATAGCATTTTTAAGAGATAAATAGCAAAAGAATGGACTGAGTCACAACTAAGTAATTTTTATTATAGTTATTCATCCTTTAAAAATATTTAGTTAACTTAACCTAATGTTTATTTAACATAAGGATAGGTTTTATGACTTTGAATAACTCAAGATGACATGTAAAATGAACATTTATTTGTTACCATAGCAGAATGTAATAACTGACATTGGAAGTCACTGCATAACAGAAGGTTAGCAAGTTCAAAACTCTAAAAGATATCTCCTCCCTTGTGTGTAGCTTCCTGAAATAAAGATGCAAAGCCAGGAGATGGAGAAAAAAGCAAAAGCCAGATATTCACGGATTTGCTACATATATGACTTCTGTAACTTTTATCCGTCTCCTTTACCAACCACCTGTAAATAGGTAATCTTTAAGTTAAACACTCAGTTGCAGCTATATCTTACCTCAATTTGTTGTGATAATTATCTCCTATGCTCAAAGTAATCTTTAAATTATCAATTTATCTTTATCCTATTCATATATTTTAGTTAGAACCCACCCCAAAGAATAAGATAAGCTCCCCTTTTGTATCTAAAGAGGAAAATATACCCTTAGCCATCAGTTTTTTAGCTAAAAGCTACAAACAGAAATATCTTTTCAACTTTCACATCTCAGAAATTTTCTAGCTTCAAGCATGCGAAGCTAGAAAATTATTCCTCTTTACATAAAGTTTTCCAAAAATTATTGCCCAAAATACAAACATCTTTTCCAACAAATATTTTAAATGCAATGTAAACATACTTTGCAAGCACTGATTTAAACTAATTTCCACAAACCACACTATTATATAGTATTCTGGGATACTGCCGGTTATGCAAACTGGCCACAGATGGTCACAGCATTCTTTACTGTCTTAAGTGGTTACAGTAAAATAGCCCCACAGAAAGACTATGAATTGTACATCTCAATGTTACAAACTTACCACCTGGCCACTCTGCTGCCACCACACAAAGGTTGGGCAGACATCAGTGTAATTTGGGGGAAAATAAGGGAAATAATCCAGTCATAAAGAAAGCATAAACTTAATTATATAAACATTTGTTCTTCCTTTCCAGGGACCGTGCTAGACAATGAGATATGACGATGAATAGTACATAGGCCCTTCCCTGAGGAATTCATGGTCATATAACGATACATATATATGAACAAATGCACTGTGACAGGCCAATTAATAAACAACATGTGCAAAGTATAGTAACACATAATTACTGTAATATGGAGGTGAGGTGATTACCTCTCTTTTGAGCATAAGAGAAGGATTTTCAGAAGTGGTAGCTGAGCACACATGCATTTATACATCCATTTATCAAATACTGATGGAGCATTATTATGGGTTAAATTGGGTTCCCCAAAAGAGATGTTCATGTCTGGTACCTGTGAATGTGACCAATTTGGAAATAAGGTCTTCGCAGGTACAGTCAAGTTAAGATGAGGTCATTAGGGTGAGCCATAATCTACTATGAGCAGTGCCCTCATAAGAGGAGGAAAATTAGGACATACATACAGACACAGACAATATGTTCTACTGAAGGCAGATGCAGAGACTAGAGTTCTGCTCTCACAAGCCACAGAATGGCAGGGGTTACCACAAACTAGAAGAGGAATGGAAGGGTCACTTCCTAGAGGTTTCAGAGTGACCTGGTCCTGTCAACACCTTGATTTTTTTATTTTTTTTTATACAGCAGGTTCTTATTAGTCATCTATTTTATACATATTAGTGTATACATGTCAATCCCAATCACCCAATTTATCCCACTACCACCCCCGCTCCCCCACTTTCCCCCCTTGGGGTCCATGCGTTTGTTCTCTACATCTGTGTCTCTATTTCTGCCTTGCAAACTGGTTCATCTGTACCATTTTTCTAGATTCCACATATATGCGTTAATATATGATATTTGTTTTTCTCTTTCTGACTTACTTCACTCTGTATGACAGTCTCCAGATCCATCCACGTCTCTACAAATGACCCAATTTTGTTCCTTTTTTATGGCTGAGTAGCATTCCATTGTATATATGTACCACATCTTCTTTATCCATTCCTCTGTCGATGGGCATTTAGGTTGCATCCATAACCTGGCTATTGTAAACAGTGCAGCAATGAACATTGGGGTGCATATGTCTTTTTGAATTATGGTTTTCTCTGAGTATATGCCCAGTAATGGGATTGCTGGGTCATACGGTAATTCTATTTTTAGTTTTTTAAGGAACCTCCATGCTGTTCTCCATAGTGGCTGTATCAATTTACATTCCCACCAACAGTGCAAGAGGGTTCCCTTTTCCCCACACCCTCTCCAGCATTTGTTGTTTGTAGATTGTCTGATGATGCCCATTCTAACTGGTGTGAGGTGATACCTCATTGTAGTTTTGATTTAAATTTCTCTAATAATTAGTGATGTTGAGCAGCTTTTCATGTGCCTCATGGCCATCTGTATGTCTTCTTTGGAGAAATGTCTATTTAGGTCTTCTGCCCATTTTTTGATGGGGTTGTTTGTTTTTTTAATATTGAGCTGCATGAGCTGTTTATATATTTTGGAGATAACTCCTTTGTCCGTTGATTCGTTTGCAAATATTTTCTCCCATTCTGAGGGTTGTCTTTTCATCTTGTTTATAGTTTCCTTTGCTGTGCAAAAGCTTTTAAGTTTCATTAGGTCCATTTGTTTATTTTTTGTTTTTATTTCCATTACTCTGGGAGGTGGTCAAAAAAGGTCTTGCTGTGATTTATGTCAAAGAGTGTTCTTCCTATGTTTTCCTCTAAGTGTTTTATAGTCTCTGGTCTGACATTTAGGTCTTTAATCATTTTGAGTTTATTTTTGTGTATGGTGTTAGGGAGTGTTCTACTTTCATTCTTTTACATGTAGCTGTCCACAGTTTTCTCAGCACCACTTATCGAAGAGACTGTCTTTTCTCCATTGTATATCCTTGCCTTCTTTGTCATAGATTAGTTGACCATAGGTGCGTGGGTTTATCTCTGGGCTTTCTGTCCTGTTCCATTGATATATATTTCTGTTTTTGTGCCAGTACCATATTGTCTTGATTACTGTAACTTTGTAGTACAGTCAGTCTGAAGTCAGGGAGGCTGATTCCTCCAGCTCCGTTTTTTTCCCTCAAGACTGCTTTGGCTATTCAGCGTCTTTAGTGTCTGCATAAATATTTTAAGATTCTTTGTTCTAGTTCTGTAAAACATGCCATTGGTAATTTGATAAGGATTGTATTGAATCTGTAGATTGCTTTGGGTAGTACAGTCATTTTCACAATGTTGACTCTTCCCATCCAAGAACATGGTAGATCTCTCCATCAGTTTGTGTCATCTTTGATTTCTTTCATCAGTGTTTATAGTTTTCTGAGTACAGGTTTTTTACCTCCTTAGGTAGGTTTATTCCTAAGCATTTTATTCTTTTTGTTGCAGTGGTGAATGGGATTGTTTCCTTAATTTGTCTTTCGAATCTTTTATTGTTAGTGTATAGGAATGCAAGAGATTTCTATGCATTGATCAAGTATCCTGCAACCTTACCAAATTCACTGATTAGCTCTAGTAGTTTTCTGGTGGCATCTTTAGGATTATCTGTGTATAGTAATATGTCATCTGCAAACAGTGACAGTTTTACTTCTTCTTTTCCAATTTAGATTCCTTTTATTTCTTTTGCTTCTCTGACTGCTGTGGCTAGGACTTCCAAAACTATGTTGAATAACAGTGGCGAGAGTGGACATCCTTGCCTTCTTCCTGATCTTAGAGGAAATGCTTTCACTTTTTCACTATTGAGAATGATGTTTGCTATGGGTTTGTCATACATGGCCTTTATTATGTTGAGGTAAGTTCCCTCTATGCCCACTTTCTGGAGAGTTTTTGTCATAAATGGGTGTTGAATTTGGTCAAAAGCTTTTTCTGCATCTATTGAGATGATCATATGGTTTTTATTCTTCAATTTGTTAATATGGTGTATCACATTGATTGATTTGCATATATTGAAGAATCCTTGCATCCCTGGGATAAATCCCACTTGATCGTGATGTATGATCCTTTCAATGTGTTGTTAGATTCTGTTTGCTAGTATTTTGTTGCAGATTTTTGCATCTATATTCGTCAGTGATATTGGTGTGTAATTTTCTTTTTTGTAGTACCTTTCTCTGGTTTTGTTATCAGGGTGATGGTGGCCTCATAGAATGAGTTTGGGAGTGGTCCTTCCTCTGCAGTTTTTTGGAAGAGTTTGAGAAGGATGGCTGTTAGCTCTTCTCTAAATGTTTGATAGAATTCACCTGTGAAGTCATCTGGTCCTGGACCTATGTTTGCTGGAAGATTTTTAATCACAATTTCAATTTCATTACTTGTGATTGGTCTGTTCATATTTTCTATTTCTCCCTGGTTCAGTCTTGGAAGGTTATACCTTTCTAAGAATTTGTTCAGTTCTTCCGGGTTGTCCATTTTATTGACATAGAGTTGCTTGTAGTAATCTCTTATGATGCTTTGTGTTTCTGCAGTGTCCATTTTAAATTCTCCTTTTTCATTTCCAATTTTACTGATTTGAGTCCTCTCCGTCCTTTTCTTGATGAGTCTGGCTAAAGGTTTATCAATTTTGTTTATCTTCTCAAAGAACGAGCTTTTAGTTTTCTTGCTCTTTGCTATTGTTTCCTTTGTTTCTATTTCATTTATTTCTGCTCTGATCTTTATGATTTCTTTCCTTCTACTTACATTGGGTTTTGTTTGTTCTTCTTTCTCTAGTTCCTTTCGGTGTAAGGTTAGATTGCTTATTTGAGATTTTTCTTGTTTCTTGAGGTAGGATTGTTTTGCTATGAACTTCCCTCTTAGAACTGCTTTTGCTGCATCCCCTAGGTTTTGGATCATCATGTTTTTGTTGCCATTTGTCAATAGGTATTTTTTGATTTCTTCTTTGATTTCTTCAGTGATCTCTTGGTTATTTAGTAACATATTGTTTAGCCTCCATGTGTTTGTGTTTTTTATGTTTTTTTCCCTGTAATTGATTTCTAATCTCATAGCATTGTGGTTGGAAAAGATGCATGATATGATTTCAATTTTCTTAAATTTACTGAGGCTTGATTTCTGACCCAAGATGTGATCTATCCTGGAGAATGTTCTGTGTGCACTTATGGAGAAAGTGTAATCTGCTGTTTTCAGATGGAATGTCCTATAAAGATCAATTAAGTCTATCTGGTCTGTTTTTTTTTTTTTAATTTTTTTTCTGTTAATTAATTAATTAATTAATTATTTTATTTTTGGCTGCATTGGGTCTTCGTTTCTGTGCGAGGGCTTTCTCTAGTTGTGGCGAGCGGGGGCCACTCTTCATCGCAGTGCGCGGGCCTCTCACTGTCGTGGCCTCTCTTGTTGCGGAGCACAGGCTCCAGACGCGCAGGCTCAGTAATTGTGGCTCACGGGCCTAGTTGCTCCGCGGCATGTGGGATCTTCCCAGACCAGGGCTCGAATCTGTGTCCCCTGCATTGGCAGGCAGACTCTCAACCACTGCACCACCAGGGAAGCCCCTGGTCTGTTTTTCTACTTAAAGCTTTTGTTTCCTTATTAATTTTCTGTCTGGATGATCTGTCCACTGATGTAAGTGAGGTGTTAAAAGTCCCCCACTATTACTGTGTTACTGTAGATTTCCTCTTTTATAGCTCTTAGCATTTGCCTTATATATTGAGGTGCTCCTATATTGGGTGCATATATAATTGTTATATCTTCTTCTTGGATTGACCCCTTGACATTATGTACTGTCATCCTTTGTCTCTTGTCACATTCATTTTAAAGTCTATTTTATCTGATATGAGTATTGGTACTCCAGGTTTCTTTTCATTTCCATTTGCATGGAATATCTTTTTCTATCCCCTCCCCTTTCTGTATGTGTCCTCAGGTCTGAAGTGGGTCTCTTGTTGACAGCATATATATGGGTCTTGTTTTTATATCCATTCAGAGAGCCTGTGTCTTTTGGTTGGAGCAATTAATCCATTCACAATTAAGGTTTATTGATATGTATGGTCCTATTAGCATTTTCTTAATTGTTTTGTGGTTGTTCCTGTAGGTTCTTTTCTTCTCTTGTGTTTCCCACTTAGAGAAGTTCCTTTAGCATTTGTTGTAGAGCTTGTTTGGTGGTGCTAAGTTCTCTTAGCTTTTGCTTGCCTGTAAAGCTTTTGATTTCTCCATCGCATCTGAATGAGATCCTTGCTGGGTAGAGTAATCTTGGTTGTAGGTTCTTCCTTTTCATCACTTTAAGTATATCATGCCACTCCCTTCTGGCTTGTAGAATTTCTGCTGAGAAATCAGCTGTTAACCTTATAGGAGTTCCCTTGTATGTTATTTGTTGTTTTTCCCTTGTTGCTTTCAATAATTTTTCTTTGTGTTTAATTTTTGTCAATTTGATTACTATGTGTCTTTGTGTGTTTCTCCTTGGGTTTATCCTGCCTGGGACTCTCTGTGCTTCCTGGACTTGTGTGGCTATTTCCTTTCTCATGTTAGGGAAGTTTTTGACTATAGCCTCTTCAAATATTTTCTCCTGTCCTTTTTCTCTCTTCTCTTTCTGGGACCCTTATAATGCAAATGTTGGTGTTTTTAATGTTGTCCCGGAGGTCTCTTAGGTTGTCTTCATTTCTTTTCATTCTTTTGTCTTTATTCTGTTCCATGGCAGTGAATTCCACCATTTTGTCTTCCTGGTCACTTATCCGTTCTTCTGCCTCAGTTATTCTGCAATTGAGTCCTTCTAGTCTATTTTTCATTTGTTATTATATTGTTCATCTCTGTTTGTTTGTTCTTTAATTCTTCCAGGTGTTTGTTCTTTAATTTTTCTAGGTCTCTGTTAAACATTTCATGCATCTTCTCGATCTTTGCCTCCATTCTTTTTCCGAGGTCCTGGATCATCTTCACTGTCATTATTCTGAAAGGTTTCCTGTCTCCACTTCCTTTAGTTGTTTTTCTGGGGTTTTGTCTTGTTCCTTCATCTGGTACATAGTCCTCTGCCTTTTCACTTCGTCTATCTTTCTGTGAATGTGGTCTTCATTCCATAGGCTGCAGCATTGTAGTTCTTCTTGCTTCTGCTATCTGCCCTCTGGTGGATAAGGCTACCTAAGAGGCTTGTGCAGCTTCCTGATGGGAGGGACTGGTGGTGGGTACAGCTGGGTGTTGCTCTGGTGGGCAGAGCTCAGTAAAACTTTAATTCACTTGTCTGCTGATGGGTGGGGCTGAGTTCACTCCCTGTTGGTTGTTTGGCCCAAGGTGACCCAGCAGGCTCTTTGGTGGGGCTAATGGTGGACTCCGGCAAGGCTCACGACAAGGAGTACTTCCCAGAACTTCTGCTGTCAGTGTCCTTGTCCCCATGGTGAGCCACAGCCGCCCCCCGCCTCTGCAGGAGACCCTCCAACACCACCAGGAAGGTCTGGTTCAGTCTTCTATGGGGTCACTGCTCCTTCTCCTGGGTCCTGATGCGCACACTACTTTGTGTGTGCCCTCCAAGAGTGGAGTCTCTGTTTCCCCCAGTCCTGTCGAAGTCCTGCAACCAAATCCTGCAAGCCCTCAAATTCTGATTCTCTAGGAATTCCTCCTCCCGTTGCTGGACCCCCAGGTTGGGAAGCCTGACCTGGGGCTCAGAACATTCAGTCTAGTGGGTGGACTTCTGTGGTATAATTGTTGTCCAGTTTGTGAGTCACCCACCCAGCAGTTATGGGATTTGATTTTATTGTGATTTCACCCCTCTTACTGTCTCACTGCAGCTTCCCCTTTGTCTTTGGATGTGGGGTATCTTTTTCGTGAGTTCCAGTGTCTTCCTGTCGATGATTGTTTAGCACTTAGTTGTGATTCTGGTGCTCTTGCAAGAGGGAGTGAGCACACGTCCTTCTACTCCGCCATCTTGATCCAATCTCCAACACCTTGATTTTGGAATTCTAGCTTCCAAACTGTGAGAATAGATTTCTGTTGTTTAAGCACTCAGTGTGTGGCGCTGTGTTACAAAAGCCCTAGGAAACTAATAGAAACATCTAGTATGGACAACACATGAAGAGTATTACTCAGGAAATGGTAGTGAAAAGAACAAAGACTCAAGATGCTTATAGGTTGTCCTGGGCAATAAGAATAATATAAACAAAACACAAGTTATGAACAGGTGTTGTTTACTGGGAGAGTTGGACGTGATTTGATATTACTGTAGAAAAAAGTGGGATGATGAGGCTGGAGAGGAGGCAGAGCCAGATCCTAAAAACTCTTCTTCGTAGTTGTGAAGAGCGTGGGTTTAATCCTGTTAATAACAGTATGATTCATGGTTGAAGTTAGGGAAATAGTGATATGCTTATACTTTCAGCAGGTCACTCTGTGAGTAAGATAATCAGTTTGATCTGGGCACTAGCAGAAGGAGAGAGACCAGTTTGGAAGCTACAGTTATAGGACAAGCAAGAGATAAAATGAGGATCTGAGTGAAGGTGGTGGTCTCAACAAGAACTTTCAAGTCAAATTGATTTCAAACTTAGAGCTACAGAGAAGAGGCTATGGGGGACCAATTTTCTTTTTTAATTTTTAGAATATTGTTTAAGGCAATGGTGCTAGTAAAAGACAACAACAACAAAACCCCTCAAAAATAGATAAAATGATAAGTAAAATTTAGTCCTTCCATTTAGAAATGAATAATGTAGAGATGACACCGACACACATGTACACAAACATGCTGGGTCTCTCCTAGTGTGGGAGCCAGAGAGAAATCTAGATGAGAGAGCTGCTAGAAATTCTGGGCTAAAAACCAGGCAGATGTGAGCATCCTATTTGAGTCTCAAAGCAGAAAAAGAGACTTCACAAAGGGACTGCCCCTAAATCCTGATTTATCTGGGTATTTGCAGTTTACTCTGACTTAGGGTTTGTTTTTTGACAAAATTACAATTCCCCAATCTGTTGTGTTTTTAAAAACCATTAAAATAAGCATAATAAATATATCTCTCCTTGGCATTCTCTGACATTAAATCTAAACTGTAAGAAAATTCCCCTTGCTTTTTTCTCCCAATGTAATCTAGCCGATGGATTTATGTGGACATGACTTTGGAAAAGGCAAGAAAAGAACTTAGATGGAAGCATACCTCCACTGGACTAGAGCAACTGAACTCAGGGTTCACAGTACTTACCCTCCACTTGGTCAGAATGATGAACTTACATAACAATCAGTCAGTACACCGAGGCTGAGGCCTCTGTTTAGGCTTGTCTTGTTCAATAATGATGCTAACAATAATACTAGTGGCTAATGTTTATTGAGCCCTTATCATGTGCCAGGCTCCATACTATAAACTCACTGCATTATCTTATTTGATCTATCCAGCAAACCAATAAAGTAGGCCATAATCTTATTCTCATTCTATTGATGGGGAAACCATACCTCAGGAAAGATAAATAACTTTTCCAAGTGGTGAATTAAGGATTTGAATGTACTTTTAATCATTAGGTTATTACAGTCAATCATAGGTACCAAATGTCTATAACACATTTGTGTATGTGTATGTGTGTGTGTGGACAGAGAGATAAAAGAGAGGGAGGGGGGAGGGAGTGGGAGAAAGAGAGAGAGAGAGAAGAGGAGAGGGAGGAAGGAGAGAGGAGAGAGAAAATAAGTTTACGGGCTCTTGACAAGATTTTGCAGGATCAAAATTCAAATCCAACTCCATCTTTGTTGTGTTACCTGGGACAATTTTCCTCATTCCTATAGACCTCAGAATGTAAAATGGGGAAAATAAATAGCAGGTACTTTGAAGGGCGATGGGAGGATTAAGAGTTACTATATGAAACCATGCATAGAAAGCAGGTAGAAAGTACTATGTAGCTAGTGTTATCATTTTCATCAATATCATCATCATCATCATCGTAAGTAGTTACTCGTTACTGCAGATATTTAAAAAGGAGTTGGACACGTACACAGCAGGGGTATTATAAAAAGGATTCACAGGCTGAATAGGTAATTGGGTAAGATAATCATTATCCTGTGAGTTAGGATCTGTGATCATTTAAGTCTGGGAAATGCTACATGATATAGTCCCTTCCTGCAATTTCAAAAGTAATGTCAGGTCTATCAAGTGTTTCAAAGGTCAATGAAGTTGTTTCTCTTGCTTTTAACTCAGAATTTCTGAGCTCTGTCAGACTGTATGACCCTTCCTTGATTTTACACTTGAGTAGAACTCACAACATTGGTGTTATTTTACACATATTATATAAAGCGCCTAATCTGGAGCCAAAGAGAAGTGTTTCTTATTTTTGGTTCTAACTCATCAGTAATTCAAAATCAAATAACCATCACTTAAAAGAGCAGAACCGAGGTGCAAAATAAGCCTTTTAGAGAATAGGGAGCTTTTCTTAGACAGTGCTCCTGTTTTACTGGTTATGGTTTAGATGGAAGAATACCTGGGGTAAGAAACCTAAACATAACACAAAAAGTGTGACAAAAGAAAGTTAAGCCACTGTCAGTAAAGTATATCCTGGGCTTTTAAAGTAAAGTTGTACAGTGATCCAGGTTTAACATACCTCTAGCTGAAATCACAGAGTCGTATAGGTACCATCTTCATAAGCAAATGAAAATTATTGTGTGTGAAACTCGTTTTGCTCCCTTGTGTGCACTGTCTTTGCCACAAGATTCAAAAAGAACAATATGCTTTCTTGACACTTTGAAATTATACCTTGTAAATGTTACACAGCTACCTTGCTAGGAAAATTTCAAATGACTGGCAAAAAAAAAAAAAATCATACTATATCATGTTTTCTAAATATTTCCTATGAGCTAAATACGTTTTCCAAATATGCCATATTTTACAAGAAGTGGATCATTTCTTGAGTTATCTAATCAAAATATTACTATCGTTAACCCTTTGTTAAAGAATGGAGACAGTCTACAAATCATTTACAAGTACTAATTTTAACTTCGATATAAGAAATCTCAACTTCTTTAAATTTCCAACCTAACCTACAGACCTTGAAGGAAGAGACTATTATGTGTTATGTGCCAGATACTCTCCTAAGCACTTTAACACATTTTTGTCATGTAATTCCCACATGATCCACGTAGTCCCACGTTACACAAGAGAGCAGTATAGTTCAAAACGTTTACATCGTTCTCCAGGTTCTCCCGACTAGTGAGTGGGATCTACTGAAGAGACCTAAATGAAAAGGGTCAACCAGATCTTCTGAGTCTAAGTCTAACCAAGAAACATCCTATACTAAAGCAAATATCGGTCACCCTCTCTCCCTGGAAAGGAAAAAGAAGGTCAAGGTTTAAAAATTCTGACATAATTGGTACTCAGGACACCAGACCACAACAGCATTGAATTGAGAAGACAGGCAACACATACAAAACACATGGGAACAGGTCAATTATAAATCAGTGATCCAGAATCACAGAATTGCTGGCAGTCTTTGAAGCTACAAAGAAATGTCTATGTAATCTGCCCTTCTGTCTTTTAGGTTTCCCATTTTGCAGATGGGGTTACTAAACTCTAGAGAGTAATTTATTTAGTCTAATGTCAAATAAGATAAAAAGAGAGAAAAAAACAAACAAACAACATAAAGCATGCATGATCAGCACGTGAAATCAGGGTATGCTTAATTTAGTAATAGTCAGTACAGTAAATGAATCAGGTATATTGGCCATTCTGCTAGATGTCCACAGGGGTAAAGTGAGAATATTTACTTAGCCCACAGAAGTGATGCTCAAATAAACTAATTAAAGTTTGCAACCTGTTCTGCAAATATAGGATGCTCCAAGAGTGGTAAGCATCGTTACTATTCAAATTAATACCAAATCTCCCCCGTTCCACAAAGCTATATAAATGTAAAATAGACTCGTTTCATTTTCTTCATCTATTTCCTGCCTCCAATCTTCAACATCTGATCTTAGGGCTCTTTAATATTTTATCGAAATGCCTTAAAGAATCAAGAGAAAAAACAGATCCCTGAATGTGGGAAACACCAATGCAACCCCCAATGTCATCACCAAGGCTGAGATATATAGGCAATATCCAAATTTCACATAAAAAAGTGAAAGGGTGCTTTGGAAAAATTTCACCCTATTTTCCCTAACTTCTATAAAAACACAATGGACTGAGGAAAGGGAATGACTTTTTTTTTTAAGTTGATCAACATTTCTTTGAGAGCTTATGTTATAAGAAGGATAATATCATTAAATTCTCACCAAACCCTATGAAGCTGATACTCTTATAATCCACAATTTTTTAAGCTAACGAGGAAACCATACCTCAGAGAAGTTACACATTGTTCCCAAGGTCACGTGGCTAAATCAAGTGGTAACAACAGATTCAAATCCCAGCAGTCTGATTTCAAAGGTCAGATTAATAATAAATAAATGCTCCCTCCCCAGTGTTTTCTTTTATAAACATCTACTTCATGTTCTTAACCAACAATTTATACCAACATAGCAATCAGGTAACAAAACTAAAAGAGGCCTGTGACAATCTTGCTACAATGTCTTCCTTTTTTAGATAAGGATACTGAGGTCAACCACATTAATAAAATTAGGTACCATCAGAAGTTAGTAGCAAGAGTGGCAACAGAACCCAGAACTGGTAACCTTACTATTTTTCCCTCTACTATAGGCAGAGCTGCAGGTTTCTTGAAGAATTTTACCCACAATGATAACCATTTGTAGAGAAGGAAGGGAGGGAAGAAACGAGGGAGGGGAAGGAAGGAAGGAAGAAAGGAAGGGAGGGAGGGAAGGAGGGAGGGAGGGAGGGAGGGAGGGAGGAAGGAAGGAAGGAAGGAAGGAAGGAAGGAAGGAAGGAAGGAAAAAGGAAGGGAAGTAAAAGAAAAAAAATGGGCTATATGGTCTGATGGTTAGAAAAAGCCCGACTCCTTTATGCTGCTTTGGCTATAATTCCATGATCCCATTTGAATGACCAAGTATCATACCCCTATTGTATAAGAAAATATGCTTGGCAATGGATGGGAAGTACAAGAAGCACAAGCATTTCATCTGCCCTCATTTAACCTACATGACAATGGAAAGAAAAACTGTTAATGTATGGAGAGTAATGGAGATTGAATAAAGCGCCTCAGAGTGAAAATTTTATGGAACTGTAGTGTAACATTTCCATTCCTCTAGTATCAATAATGAAGGGCAGCACTCTTACAGAACACTAATAAAAATAATGCAGATTCTCCTCTTACTAAGGCGAATACAAAGGGCAGGAAAAGAAAAATTAATGCCATTACCAAAATTATTTGTAATCCTTCCCTTCTCAAAAAGAAAAAGAAGCTGAGCCTGACCTCTCAAGTTCCCACATGCTTTATCTGAATTTTCAGCCTTATTGCTCTTATACAAGACATAAATTAAATTAGCCGTTTTCTCTGATGCACTGTGAGAAGGCCAATGGGCAGATGAACTAATAATACAGTCCCTAGCCCAATCCCTAGCAAACACGTTGCTCCCAAAACATACTGAATGAAAGAATAAATGAGGGAGTGTAGTAAAGACTGCTGTCTGTCCACCAAGATCCATTTACCTCTTTTTCCAGGATACTATTCTAGATGTTGTCTCCCAGCTTCCCATACATAGCCAAAGAAGGCCATGTGACTGAAGTTCAACCAAGGCGAATGAATGGAATTAAGGGCCTGCCCTATAAAGCCTCTCACTAGCTGCTCCAAGTTCTTTTCTTCATCCCGCTGACTGGAAAGGTGAGGCCCAGAGCCATCCTGAAGGCACATGCTGAAGAGGCAGAACCCTCGTCTGCCTGGATCCCTGAACAACTACGTAGGTGAGATGACACCAACCTCCCCAACTCCTGGAAATGGAACCACCCTAGATTTTTGAACTTGAGAACTAATATTCTATTTTATTAACTCAATGAATTTTGGGTCCATTTGTTGCATCTCTTTCTTCTACCTAAATTAATGCAATGGGTAATCACAGAACTCAAGCCCCAAATCACATTTTGGCATCTAGGTTTTACACAATATATATATTCCAAATAATGAAAGAGCTTGCAACTGCTCCCTTTCATACACACGGCACACAAAACTATGACGTGACCACAATAGCTGGTGGGAGCTCACCTTTTACTAACACTTTCCTTTAGAAAAAGAAACCTTTGCATTGACATTTTGTTTGTTTATTAAAAATATTTTATGCCAACATATATATTATAAATATTCTGGGCAGCTTCAGTTTTACTGTCTTCTTAGCTATAATGGAGCTCTTTTTCCAAAAAAAAAAAATAAACTCAAATCTAAAATTAGTGTGTTAGTGTACACAGACAATGAAAGCTGCCTGTCCTTTCCCGTGAAGGTGTCACGTCTCCAGAGAGGAAAGCTTTACTAGTGCCCAGGGACAACACATCTCTCGGTGACTTAACAATCTGTGTGTGGGTGAAGGAGATAGAGAGAAAGATTGTGCCTTGCAGGTACAACCCATCATTCTATTAATACTCTGTATAATGAAGCACAGTTCAAGGTGGCATTTATATTAAAGACAGTGTGCTACGCATGCTATTTGCATCCTATCCTACAGTGGAGCTATCAGAAACACTAATAAAACCTTAATGTTAAAAAAAAAAAAAGACTGGATATTGTACCTGCAAACTGATACGAGAAGAGCTCTAGGTCATTTTCTTTTTGTGTTAATACAGCTGGTGCCTTAACACCATCTCAGACCTGTACGCTGATGATAATGAGCCAACACATGGTCAGCAGACACCAAAAGTTGGAATATTACAGCATATTAATTGTTAGGCATACAATTTTTACATATGAATGCCTCCTTCCATAAAACTATAGAGAAATTAAGAAAACGTGAAAATTGAGAAATAAGAATTCTCGAGGTAAAAAGACCTAAAAAACAGTGACAACTCTGTGGACTGTGCTTAAAAACACCTTTATCTCAGAGACTGCCTGGTGATACACAAATACCTACACCTCAAAGCCCACTTCAAACATCACCATCTCTGAAGCCTTTCCTGCCTTGCTCCTATCTTCCCCTGTCCAAAAAAAGAAAGGTAATCTGCCTTTCGTGTGCTCCCAATATTCTTGGTTCTCCTCATAAGATAAATCATCAGTCATCATCACCACTAATATACATTGGGCAATTACTAGGAACATACAAACAGGCAAATGTTCTGGTTTGGGTTAGAGAATATATAATAAGAATTATTGTTTCAATTAAATAGTCTAATAGGAACAGTTAGAAGAATAGTGTGAAACAGAATATCAATTTCTATCTGATGCATGGATTACTGATAACTTCAAATTCAGAGTGGAGGCCCTAAAGGAGTCCTGGGACTACATGCCTTTATTCAACTACTAATACTCTGCTGTCACCCAGGAACAGAACAGTAGGTAGTTATCTTACATTTCCTTAGCTTTTGTGAGTCGTAGAACACAGCTTTCCTGGAAGGTGGGGCACCCTTCTATGCTACAATAAATAGCAAAGTAAGAAGAAAAAGGAAAATACACCAAATATTAAGCTGCAAGTGAACAAGAGAGGTTTTGTAGAACCATCTGTTCTTTTTTTTTTCAATTGATGTATGTCAGGCTGGTATAAAAGGGGCGAATTGAACATCTGGACTGAAACCAAGGCGTTTAACATTGCCAAGCAATTCACAGGCATGGATGATTTATGATGCTATTCTGAGATTTTTATCATGTATCCTCTCTACTTTATGAAATGTGGACAGGCACATAAACCTGGTGACACTTCATGACATAAAAACAGTGACTGAAGACTGACAAAGAAGAAAGAAAAAAAGAATCATTTTCGTTTGGAGGTGTTCCAAACAGAGCAGGTCCCTGGGAAGATGAGTTGAATTCTGTTCCAGCCACAGCACCTTTCAGCACTGGACAGAAGCTTTGTGTTTAAGCAATCATGGGCTTCCTCTATCTCTAGAAAAAGAGGAAAAGCATCTGTGACTTAACTGATGTACCTGTGTGGCCTTTTTCACTAGAGAAGCTGAGCAGTCATATTACTGAGTACTGAAAAGCCCTGAAGAAAACAAGGCCACTGTAATAAACTTTCTATCTTCAAAATGACCCATCTCCTTCGGTTTTGGCCAAAAAGAAAAAAAAAAGGTAAGAAAAAAGGCAAAAGCAAAAAAGTGAGGGGGGAAAAGGTACAAAGACTTTTGGCATACCAAGGAAAACAGAAACAGCATAACGTTTTGGCAAAGATGAAGCTCGTTTATAAATCATTTGTCTTACAGATATTCTCTGTAAGAAAAATAATGCCCCTAAGGTAGCGATTTCTATTTTGTGGCAAAGATATGCCATATATTTAGAAACACTAGAAACTGTCTACTGTCATCAACTTGTTGATTAATTTCAAACAATATGCAGTCTCAGTAAAACTCTTATGACTGGAAAAGATTTGCACCATGACTTTTTAAGATAACACATTATACGTATATTGTCAGATAGATTTTCATTTTTTAAAATATATCACTCAATTTAACAATAATCACTGTATTTTGAATTTGCTCAAATAAGTAACAGACTTTGGCATAAAATGCTATCCTATGTCTATAAATATAGGTCTAGCATTTTAGAGAAGTCATTTGTCTTCTTATTTATTTTATCAATATTTCAACCAGTGACACTTGATTAGTATCAGAGCTCAAAGAATATGATCTTTTATTTCATCATTAGATAAAAATTTAAACGTTCATTTATATTTTCTGTATTTATGAGAGTTTTGGCTTTCGAGACTTTTTAATTTTCTCACGGTCAATCATGTTTAATGACTAAAGCATAAATATTTTATTGCTTCTAATAATTATTTCTCATTAGAAACATAGCCTTTTTTTTTTTTTTTCCAAGAAGCCTTGGCACTTTAGAATGGTCCATCAGGAATGTATGATGTCCTTCTGTACACAGAAATAAGAGACAAGTGAGCAATAGCTCTGGGGATTTCT
The DNA here is from genome assembly GCF_965194825.1 of Balaenoptera physalus. Taxonomy (NCBI): domain Eukaryota; kingdom Metazoa; phylum Chordata; class Mammalia; order Artiodactyla; family Balaenopteridae; genus Balaenoptera; species Balaenoptera physalus. The sequence continues at coordinate 97,224,992 of NC_138896.1, read as the reverse complement.
AGTTACCTGATAGTGCAACAGACTCCAAAATACCTACTCTATGAAGAATACTGGGTAGTTAATGATATTCACTAGTAACATTTAAAAATTAAACTCTTTTTTTTAAAGTCTTTATTGAATTTGTTACAATATTGTTTCTGTTTTTTATGTTTTGGTTTTTTGGCCACAAGGCATGTGGGATCTTAACTCCCCCACCAGGGATCGAACCCGCACGCCCTGCATTGGAAGGTGAAGTCTTAACCACTGGACCACCAGGGAAGTCCCTATGTTAAACGCTTTAATATCAACAGCTGATATGACATCAAAAGGGAAAAGAACAACTCTTCTTTCTAGATATTATTAGAGTTAAAACTGCATCAAGAAGCATGGACGTCAACTTCACTATAGAAGGATTTGAAGAGAGCATTCCCTGCACAGCCTATTTGTACTACCTGAAGTTCTATCTGTGAGCCAGGGAGGGGAAATCCTGGATGTCCCTCCCAGGCCAATTTACTCCATGACCTATAGATAGAAGGTTGTAAATGAATGTTCCTGAATATCACCTTCTACCTCAAGAGCCCATTTTCCTTCGCTGAATTAGACACTTACCTTACAAAAGAACCCTTTCCCTCAGGGGTTCTAAAATAGAGCTGCTTAATTATGCATGCCACGCACCCTGGAGAACAAAAGTCCTCCCAATCATAGCAAAGAAATCATTATTATTGATTAAAATGTCATTTCAGTGAGAGATCAGGAACCCCAAAAAAGATCATTTTTGCTTTCCAAATTAAACCGAAAAAGTTTAAACTGTAAGTAAAATGCCATTCCCTGCTACTGCAACGAATTTCCAATAATAGTATCTGCTTTATAGAGGTTCAAAAACATTGCCTTAATCAGGGTGACCTTTAAAGAGCTCTTCTAGAACTGAAATCCTTTAAAATGCTTCGGCATGCTACTATTCACATGCAATCTATCTACCCAAATATAATTATAAAAGCTTTAAAATCACAACTTAATATTTGTTCTAGACGCCAATTATTATTTTTGTCACTTCTGTCAAACATTAGAGTTCTGTTTAGAAGCCATTAAGAGATTTAAAATTTTAATACTTGCTTATACTAGTTTAGAATTGGCCTAAACACTAAAAATTGTGTTCTTGGGGTGGGGGTGGGTTAAACAAAAAACAAAACTTGCTTCAAGATACCAAGCAAATATGGGGTTGGCCAAAAAGTTCGTTTGGGTTTTTCCCTAACATCTTCTAAGCAGTGTATCCATTTGGAAGTGTTTAGCATATAATCATGACATCCATACTTCTCTAATTCTTACTTTGGTTTTCAGTGTTAATAAAACACTTCTACTTACTTGAATCCTTTTGAAAATTACAGCATTCCTGGGAAGTACAGAAGAAGAGTCTTCTATTTTAAAGATGAGGAAATAGGTTCAGGGAGAGAAATTTCATTCATATCTAAGTATCAATATTTATTTCATCAGCCAGTACCCTCAAGGAGTAAGACTCTGCCTCAGCCATGCAGGGCCTAACACAGCTTTTCTGATGTTCACGAAAGATCAACATTGCTTCCCATATCTGTAATTACTGGATGAACCTTCGAGATTAAGTCCTCTAACCTCAGTGTTCCATCCTATCTAAAATTGGGGGTTGGGAAGGATTAGAAATAAAGTGATTTTTCCAAGGTCAAACAATTTATTAGAGCCCACCTGACACTAGACTCCAGATCTCCTGACTCCCATTCAATTGTTCTATCACCTCCTGCCTGTTTTCTCCTTTTCAAGAACTGAATAGATAAAAACATTCCGGTCAGACTCTGAATGCCAGCTAGCCAGTTATGAAAGGTAATGGAATTGTCTTTGGAAACATTTCTTTCCTTTCTAAACACGTGTTTTACAAGACACTAAGGATTGGAACCGGATGTCAAATTTCAACTCTGTTTCTCATTGCAAGTTTCTGAAGTATGAGTACACTTCTTCTATGGACCTTTCAGCATGGCACATGTCACATACTTTAATGAACAGGGAAGAATGTACAAATTAGCCATACCATTTGCTGCCTTTTATATTCTATATCCTATCATATATTTCCAGCCAGAATGTTCATTGGTCTTTTAGTTGATCAATCACATAAAACCATTATTTTCAAAACTCATCACACAATTATCGTAGTTCTGGGTATTCAGCAAGCATTAAAAATCATTTATGCCTCCTTCATATCACTGCTTCAGTCTTGCAAGTCTTAAGCCTCTGAAGCATATGTCTTCAACATACATGCATACATACATACATAAATAAATAAGGCTACTGCAAGGGCTTGTCATAACTCCACTGAGGGTTTAACAAAAGATTATAATGAGAATGATCACGTTTATGCAACTTTCCTACTCTAAGCAGAAATATAAACCTTTATTAACAGAGCCTGTATCATCGTTTATACATAAAAACATGATGACTGTTTATTTAAATGAAATGAAATTGTTCTTCTCTAAACCAAACAGCACAAAGTAATCAGATGCTGGATTTAATCTGGTTTTAATTCCTGCACTGAAAAAATTATTTGTATACTTACAGGACTTGGCCAACTGGTGTATTATAAATAGTACAACTACAAGCACTTGATTATTTAGCATGTTTCCCAATCATCACCTGCCAAAGGAAATTACTTAATAGAAATCAGCATCACATTAGCTTTGAGCGTCTGTGAGGACTGCAGGGAAGATTTTAACAGACATGAATATTACAATTTGTCCAAGTCCTTTTTTACTTCCTTCATTCATTCATTCAAAAATATACGTTACATGACTACTATGTGCAATGCACTGGGGATACAATCCTTAGCACAAAAAGCAAATATACCATTTCTCTATCTTCATGAATTTTAGTCTACTGGGGGAGCAAAAAATAATGATTAAAAAACACAAAAACTTGGACTTCCCTGGTGGCGCAGTGGTTAAGAATCCGTCTGCTAATGCAGGGGACATGGGTCCGAGCCCTGGTCCGGGAAGACCCCACATGCCGTGGAGCAACTAAGCCCGTGAGCCACAACTACTGAGCCCATGAGCCACAACTACTGAAGCCCATGCGCCTAGAGCCCGTGCTCTGCAACAAGAGAAGTCACCGCTATGAGAAGCCCGTGCATGGCAACGAAGGGTAACCCCCGCTCGCTGCACTAGAGAAAGCCCACGCGCAGCAACGAAGACCCAATGCAGCCAAAAATAAATAAATTAATTAATTAATTAAAAGAAAAAAAACCACAAAAACTTTTCCTGACTAAATATTCATTCACTCAACAAATATTTATTGAGAGCCTACAATGCGGAAGGCATTATTTCTAGACATTTGGGTTACATCAGTGATCAGACAAAAATCAGTGCCCTCTTTGTAGGCACCTTCCAGGATGCAGAGGCAGATGCCATGACAACTGCTGGAGGAAAAGAAGAAAAAGTGGAGAAGGAAAGAGGATTCAGAGCATTGGAGTTGCGAGTTGTAATATTAAAAAGCACGTTAAGGATGAGTTTTACTGAAAGGTGACCATTAAGGAGACTTTTAAAAGGTATTAAACGCCTTGAAAAACTATTACAAAACAGAGGCTTGAAAGTCAGGCAGGGATGTGTGAGCCATGAAAAGGGTGTGGTGTTTATGCCAAGTGTGATGGGAAGCGAACTTTATGGAAAATTTGAGTCATCATGGATGGCTCAAATTTCTGACTCCTTTGATAAAATGGATGGTGGGATTATTTACTGAGTTAGCAAAGAGGGGAAAGTATAAGAAGTAAAGTCCTCAGCTGTCAGTCCTTTTGTCTACAACTGTGGCATCCAGAATACTGAAAGGATCAGAAACCACTCTACACAGGCTCCCATTCCCATCTCTAAATTATACCCAAACACAAATAAGGAAGTTAGATTTGAATTCTCGCTTGATATAAATATAAAATCAGGAAAACCCCAAGAAATGCCATAACTTACCCTATGCCTCGGTTTGTTGCTTTCAAATCATACTTTTCAGGAGAGTGAAGCTTATCACTCCTACTGGGGAGGTGGGGTCTTCACAAACGTCTGCCTGAGCTTCTTTCATAGAAAAAGGTGGATGTGGAACCCAGCACGTAATTTGAAAAACTGGTCTACATCCACCTCTGAGTTGAGAAACACTGGGATAAACCTCTAGAATGCTAAAACTCTAGGAATCTATGACAAAAACACATCGACACTGGTAAGCGATGAATCAGATAACCCATTCACTTATAAAAAGTCAGAGTAGAGCTGTCTTTGAGATCACCACCATACTCAGAATAAAAGAACTATTCCGGAAACTACAGAACCACTTTCTCTGATAAAAGATATGCAAATCGTCTTGAATCAAATAGTCTCATTAAGCAGTTATCCTTCCAGTATTGTCAGATCAAACAGGAACAGAAGCAGTAGGGGGCACTTCATCACTCTGTCACCTTGCCCTCCTCTATCTGTGCTCATTTCATTCTTTTGGATGTCATTGAACTTGACTCTGGTACACTCTAACCCGGTTTTTCTGTAAGTCATTTTCATGACCATTTTATGATTTCAGGCAGACCAAAACAAAGCACCAGAGTTATGAAACAGTTCTCTTCAACATAATATTATTAGTGAGCTTTAAAAAAAAAAAAGTTAATGGATTTAAGCCTACCACAGAATAACACTGGTCCTGTATAAGTGCTTTTAAAGATATTAAATATCACAAATGTATTTTCTAATATCAGGTCTTTAGATGTGGGTAACTAACCTCTTTTCTGGCTTTAGGCTGTAAATCCAGTTGTGTGTATTAAAGAGAGGAGAGAGAATGCAAAGACTAAAAACAAACAAACAACAACTCATTCCTATGTTCTAGAATTAAAGGTCATGTCTCTACTCAGTTACCCAGGGTTGGGCACTCTGCCAGTAAGGCTGTATATTGGGGCTAGGTGGCTACAATCTCAATGAGTTCACAGTCTCTATAGGAAATTTAGTATGAAAAGAGACTACCAATATGGACAATTACACTCTGTATCAAAATAGTGGTCACAGTATAAACAGACCCAGATGTTCTCAAGAGGGAAACAGCATTTTACTTAGGAGAAATGATTAAACCACCACTCTATTATGGTGGATAAAAGAAAGGAAGCTAGTTCCGAATCAATGCAATTTTTTTCTCTTTCTTCGCTTAACATCTGTGACAAGCATTGTAGTCTCCACCATTAGATGCTAGACAGGGCTCTACCTCAGAGAGGGAACCCGTGCTTTTCTGAAAATGTAAATATCTTTCTAATTTCCAAGCAAGAGGAAGGAAGCATCCAGTTTCTAATATAGCCTGGACATTCTGCTGCATGGGTTCACATCCTGAGGATAAAGCCGTTATGTGTAACACGGGTCATTATATTCTGTCTAAAATTAAGAACATTTGTGATTTCTCGTAACTTTTCTAATTGCTTCAACTTCGTGATACTCTCTGTTCAAAGGAGACTTCCTTGGAGAACTTCTTGCTCTTCATGTCAGAACCTGCCATTTGATACTTAGAGGGAAAAATGCAGGTTGCTAAATAATAATGGCTCTGATTTTTCATTTTAATTAATGCAAGAACAAGAGTAACTGTATGATTAAAAGACCAAGAGGAGCGAGTGAAATTCTTCTTACCTGCCTTGTGAATAGGAGTTTAAGATGCTAGCTTTCCAAAACTCAAAAGAAATGGGGACAACACTTATATTTTAAAATCAGCAAATCACTACTTTTACTGACATATTTCCATACTTTGACCTGATGCTTAGCTCAACACACAGAGGAAAGTTTAATTCACCATCCAATTTTACATTAGCATTTTCCTATTTACTTCTTTATAATGTTTGAGGTATGACTGTGAGTTAACCAGAGAAGAAAATCTGTTTCCTTAGTTTGTAGACACAACCTTACACTTCAATATCACAACAGTGATCGCCTAAGACAGTCAGAGATTTTAAAGTCTTGCACTTCAGTTTAATTACTTATTTCTCTTATTATTTAAGGAAATGTGAAGAATCCAATTCATTCATATTTTATATCTCAAACAACCATCCGTAATACATAGAATTCATAGATATTAGGAAACAGACTTGATAACAGGTTTAACAATGCCTTGAAAATAATGAATTGCCCATTAGCTCCTATAAATTTGTGGGTTCTCAAAATAAATGATAGGAGAACTTGGAAATAAAGTAACTTGAGAAAGGGTGGTTCAAGTGAAAAACTGGTTTTGAGTATAGCTGACATAGGTACATGTGCACACACATCCATATATAAATTCAGACTATGAAAACACAGATGAAGGAAATCTCAAAATAAGAGGTAAGAAAAAGAGAGGTGATATGGCTATAACAGCACATTTTTAAAACAATGAATTGTATAATGCCACAGTGAATCATTGAGTAGGTTCTTCTTTAAATAAATCTGGAGGTAAGTTCTAAAGAAAAATAATAGTACTTATGAATTCTAAGGTGAATTTAATGATACCAAGTAGAGCCAAGAGGGTTAAAGGTTCAGATTTTGAGTCATTTTAGGAGTTTCAGATAAAAAAGTTTCAATGGGTCCTATCCCTATGTTAAAAAAGGGAAAGACTCAGCTAAAGCCAAGTGAGATTATTCCACCAGTGGAAGGATATTCTATTCCCACTTATCCACGATATATTGTAACTATAATTAAGATTGTTACATTTTCAAGGATAGTTTGTTTCTTTATTTTCTTGAAAATAATCTAAAAATATGAAGGAGAGGAGGATAATTTAAGCTTTCGATACAGCTTTAGTAATGTGCCTTTGTTTATTTTAATGAAAAATCTGGAAAAGCAACTTATACATTTTACATGTGCCATCCAAGAGGTTTTCTCCAAAAATAATAAAATGTGACATCTAGAAATCCAGTAATTTTTCTTCTACAGATCTGTGTATTTTCTATGTTTTTTTGTTTGTTTTTTGTTTTTTATGCTAAAAACTACTCTTTTCTTATATACCATTTGGTCTTCTATCAGGACAGTCCTATACACACACACACACACACACACACACACACACACACACACACACAGACACACACACAGAGATGCTTAATAAACATTATTAGAAAATAAAAGTTAAATATAGCCAGATCAAAGAGGTCACATACATTAAATTTGAATGAACATCACACAAAGTGCATTTATCCTTATTATTTGGGGTTTCCACAAACTACAGCTTAGCATGAGTATTTTCAATTTAACATGATGGGATACAAATGATTAAACATGACCTTCTTTAGCCATTAAAGAAATTATGCAAACATAATCAAAAAAAGACTGCTGACAATAAACCTCAGGAACACATGGCTCTGAAGCCAAGTTTTAAGAAGAGACACAGACCTTGTCAAGGTAGATTTTGTCCCCTTTCCTTTCATTTTTTACAGAGGGAAATTATAACACCAAAAAGTATGTTAAGAATGAAGGTTTCACTGCCACTCTGAAATTGCCTAGGAAACAGAAGGCTGTTTATTGGACTACATGTTGAGCCCCAAAGATTAAGAATTTGTGTTTCTACTGAAAATGTCTCCTTCTTCCCCAAAGGGAGCAGCTTGGGGACTAATAGAGCATTCCAAGTTAATATCCAGTTTTATACATGAGAAGATGAGGCTCAGAGAAATTCCTTTATAAGAACTGGTCTCTCATCTTTGTATCTGTGTGGTCAGTATTTGCAGGACTTCGAATTTTACACATTAAAATTCATACTATTAGTTTCAACCTAATGGTCAAGTCTACCAAGAAATACCTGATACCTCAGGAAAGACAAGATGGCAGAGTAGAAGGACATGCTCTCACTCTCTCTTTCGAGAACACCAGAACCACAACTAACTGCTGAACAATCATGGACAGGAAGATACAGGAACTCACCTAAAAAGAGAGCCCACATCCAAAGACAAAGGAGAAGCCACAGTGACATGGCAGGGGGAGCACAATCACAATTAAATCAAATCCCAAAACTGTTGGGTGGGTGACTCACAAACTGGAGAACACTTATACCATAGAAGTCCACCCACTGGAGTGAAGGTTCTGAGCCCCACGTCAGGCTTCCGAACCTGGGGGTCCGGCAACAGGAGGAGGAATTCCTAGAGAATCAGACTTTGAAGGCTAGTGCGATTTGATTGCAGGACTTCGACAGGACTGGGGGAAACAGAGACTCCACTCTTGGAGGGCACACACAAAGTAGTGTGCGCATCGGGACCCAGGGGAAGGAGCAGTGACCCCATAGGAGACTGAACCAGACCTACCTACCTGCTAGCGTTGGAGGGTGTCCTGCAGAGGCGGGGGGTGGCTATGCCTCACCGTGAGGACAAGGATACTGGCAGCAGAAGTTCTGGGAAGTACTCCTTGGTGTGAGCCCTCCCAAAGTCTGCCATTAGCCCCACCAAAGAGCCGAGGTAGGAAGAAATGCACAAATTCTTAGAAAGGGATAACCTTCCAAGACTGAACCAGGAAGAAATAGAAAATATGAACAGACAAATCACAAGTAATGAAATTGAAACTGTGATTTAAAATCTTCGAACAAACAAAACCCAGGACCACATGGCTTCACAGGTGAATTCTATCAAACATTTAGAGAAGAGGTAACACCCATCCTTCTCAAACTCTTCCAAAAAATTGAAGAGGAAGGAACACTCCCAAACTCATTCTATGAGGCCACCATCACCCTGATACCAAAACCAGACAAAGATACTACAAAAAAAGAAAATTACAGACCAATAACACTGATGAATATAGATGCAAAAATCCCCAACAAAATACTAGCAAACAGAATCCAACAACACACTAAAAGGATCATACACTATGATCAAGTGGGATTTATCCCAGAGATGCAAGGATTCTTCAATATACGCATATCAAATCAATGTGATACACCATATTAACAAATTGAAGAAGAAAAACCACATGATCATCTCAATAAACGCAGAAAAAGCTTTTGACAAAATTCAACACCCATTTATGATAAAAACTCTCCAGAAAGTGGACAGAGGGAACCTACTTCAACATAATAAAGGCCATATATGACACACCCACAGCAAACATCATTCTTAATGGTGAAAAACTGAAAGCATTTCCTCTAACAACAGGAACAAGACAAGGATGTCCACTCTCGCCACTATTATTCAACATAGTTTTGTAAGTTCTAGCCACGGCAATCAGAGAAGAAAAAGAAATAAAAGGAATACAAATTGGAAAAGAAAAATAAAACTGTCACTGTTTGCAGATGACATGATACTATACACAGAGAACCCTAAAGATGCCACCAGAAAACTACTAGAGCTAATCAATGAATTTGGTAAAGTTGCGGGATACAAAATTAATGCACAGAAATCTCTTGCATTCCTATACACTAATGATAAAAAAGCTGCAAGAGAAATTAAGGAAACACTCCCATTTACCATTGCAACAAAAAGAATAAAATACCTAATAATAAACCTACCTAGGGAGACAAAAGACCTGTATGCAGAAAACTGTAAGACACTGATGAAAGAAATCAAAGATGATACCAACAGATGGAGAGATATACCATGTTCTTGGGATTGGAAGAATCAATATTGTGAAAATGACTATACTACCCAAAGCAATCTACAGATTCAATGCAATCCCTATCAAATTACCAATGGCATATTTTACAGAACTAGAACAAAAAATCTTAAAATTTGTATGGAGACACAAAAGACCCCAAATAGCCAAAGCAGTCTTGAGGGAAAAAAAAGGAGCTGGAGGAATCAGCCTCGCTGACTTCAGACTATACTACAAAGCTGCAGTAATCAAGACAATATGTTTCAGGCACAAAAACAGAAATATATATCAATGGAACAGGATAGAAAGCCAAGAGATTTTTTATTTATTTTTTATTTATTTATTTATTTATTTTTAAGAAGCACTGGTGGGCACTAAGGAGGCTTGGTTTCTTTTCGTTTTTTTTTTTTTTTTAATTTTATTTATTTATTTATTTATGGCTGTGTTGGGTCTTCGTTTCTGTGCGAGGGCTTGCTCTAGTTGCGGCAAGTGGGGGCCACTCTTCATCGCGGTGCGCGGGCCTCTCACTATCGCGGCCTCTCTTGTTTCGGAGCACAGGCTCCAGACACGCAGGCTCAGTAATTGTGGCTCACGGGCCTAGTTGCTCCGCGGCATGTGGGATCTTCCCAGACCAGGACTCGAACCCGTGTCCCCTGCATTGGCAGGCAGATTCTCAACCACTGCGCCACCAGGGAAGCCCAACAATTATTAATATTTACACGCTAGAATCACACTGGACCTGGCAAGATGGTCACATGGGAACTAGAAGAGCAGAATCTCATCTCATCTCAATCTCACTTCGGCAAAAAGCATCACTCACTCATGGAAGGTAAAGAGCAAATACCTGCACTCTACCATCTCTCTCTTTTTTACTTTTTCTCTCCTGCCATTCCCTCTTTTCCTTGTTCCTTTATTATTAACCAGTAGAGTAGAATTTGAAAAGACTAATTTGTGTTTAACGTAATTACACATCAATAAGATTAATATGACTAGGCCTGAGAAATAGTGGAAAACATGATCAGAACAGAGATGAGAACAGCACATTTAGCACAGATGATGGAGAACAGTGAACGGCAAGATGAGACTCTCTATTGCACAGATAATGGCGAGAATTTTTATCCACATGAGGATTCAGAGGCAGATGAATCTTAAGAAACAGATAATGAAGTACAGACCAAAGAAAATGTGAGACTAAACCAAATATGGTCACTCTGCGCTGATGAGAAGAAATGCTGGATAAATTATTACCTGTACTTATTACAACTGTTTCCAATCCCTTTGTGGTCTTTTCTCCCGTGATAAAATAATAATATTAAACTAAATAACTACCACAGGATCTCTAAAAATTAGATATTTAGAAAAGTGCTTAAGTCACCAGGTGAAATACACACAATACGCAGACCTACTAGAGAATGGACTTGAGGACACGGGGAGCAGGGAGGGTAAGCTGGGACAAAGTGAGAGCGGCATGGACATATATACATTACCAAACGTAAAATAGATAGCTAGTGGGAAGCAGCCGCATAGCACAGGGAGATCAGCTCGGTGCCTTGTGACCACCTAGAGGGGTGGGATAGGGAGGATGGGAGGGAGGGAGATGCAAGAGGGAAGAGATATGGGGATATATGTATATGTATAACTGATTCACTTTGTTATAAAGCAGAAACTAACACACCCCAAAAAAATAAATAAAATAAAATAAAATAATAAAGAACATTTACCTGCAAAATCTAGGAAATCAAAATAAAGTCACCATGTTCAATTTTAAAAAAAATAGAAAAATAAAATATTGTAACTTCCTTATCCCCAAAGGATAACTAAATGGTTTGAAAAAGGTCTCCACTACAAAGTTAAATTGCAGCATTATTAAGAGTATTTTGTGGACTATAAAAATAGTATATTTGAAGCAGAATAAAGTACACACACACACACACACACACACACACACAGAGGGGAAAAAAAGGAAGAAAGAAATTGCAGGGCTTGGTATTGTCATGGCAATGGCCTAGATTCACCATGGAGTTGTCTCTCTTAAAAATAGTAACAATTTTTTTTTAACTTTGTTGGAATCATTAATAGATGCTTTCAATTAACAGGAAACCAAGATTCATAAAATCAGATTCTGCATAATTTTTCCTTTTCCTTGCAACTTCCAAAACAAAATGCAATACACTCTCCATTGACATCCTTTGCTTCTTAAGCAAAGCTGCATTATATAACAATTTAACTGTTCTTCGGGGATTCAACTAAATTAAGAGATCTAGAATGGCTGTATTATTGAAGAATGCCAGAAATGATGTAACTCAGGCTAACATTTGACAGTTTGGAAAATGGAAATTTTATTGTCATCACTTTCAAAGATTGCAGTAACACCCCTTCCTCCTCTGACATGCCAACACTTAGTGGTCCTTGGAAACAGCAAGTGTAGAAACTATGATAGTTTACTGGGTTCCTATCTGATCCTGTACTAGGCACTGTAAAAATATTCTGACAATTCCTCTGAGAGAAATACTTCCATTTTATAGAAGATGGCTCAGAGGATCAGAAAGTTAAAGTTATATGGCCATCTGGTTTCAGCACTAGAGTTCAAACCCAGGGCTATCTGATTTCCTAACTTAATTTAGTAGAACTCTTCCATGTTGCCCACAAAACACAAGGTTAAGGAGTAGCACTGAAATAGGATAGCACCACATCCAAGCAAAGCTCTGGTCCTGAGACGGCCGGAATATAAATTTGCCTAGTCTGTTATAAATATTCCATTATTCAGTGATCATTAAGAAGAGATCATATAATTGGAAATATTCATTACGCATATTTATTTTCAAATAAATACACATTATTTATTTTCAATTTGTAGAAAATCACCTACATTAAAGCTATAGATTATGTGTTCCCTTACTATTTATTGTTTCAGTCTTCAACAGAATTACTATATTCCACCCTTTATGAAGCTTGCTGTCAATACCACCTTGAAGAGGACTTTAAATTATATAGAAAGCTACTCTGAAGAGAATGCTGACCAGTTTTTTCCATCTGCACAGAAGTCTATAAAAAGAGGGGAGATGTTAGACTTTGGTAATTTTTGGTGACAGCATAAAGGTGCAGTGAAAAGAAAATACGGTTTTGGAGTCAGACCCATGTGGATCTAAACCGCATCTCCCAGGAGTTGTTAACAAAGACACCCTGGACAGAATTTTCCCATCTACAAAAAAAAAAAAAAAAAGAAGCAAAATCATATCTGCTTCACATGGTTATTTTGAGCTCAAAAACAAGACATAAAAATTACCTATCTCCTGTAGTATATACGGAGAAAATTAGAGTTTTGGGAATCAGAGAGGTTAACTTTCATCACATCTTTACCAGTTACTGGCTGTGGGATCTCAAACTAGTAGAGTCCCTTACGATCTGAGACCTGATTTTCTGATTTTTATGAGAAAAATGGCACTTGCCTTAGAGGAAGGATAGCTGTGACATGCTTAGCCGAGTACTTACACTTGGTAAATAACCAATAAATGTTAGTTCCCTTCCCTGTTACACAGGAGGCATTTGAAAGATGCTGGCTTCCTTTTGGTATCACATAAGTGATGTTTCACCACAAATTGATTAAAAACCAGGTTCACTAAGGGAGAAGCACAGAATAGGGGAGACTTGGACAGCTATAGATGAGAGAATCCACCGGGCCTTGATTGGTTCAGATACAGACACCCACGGCCCTTCCCATCATTAGAGTATTATAAGAGAGGCTCCTGTAGAAACTTAGAATATAATGTTTTCTAAATGTCTATATTAGGCATTAAATGTGAATCTTAACATAGTCACTCTCTTGCTTGAAAGTCTTAAAAGTCGAATCTTATTTTTAGAATAAAGTTAAAAATTCTTTACACGGCCTTACAGTACCTCGGTTGATCTGGGTCTTGCCTAATTCTCAAGACACTCTCCTTAACTGCTACACTTAGTCCTGCTTGACCCCTGACAGTTCTCCGAGTGCACCGAGCCCTTTCCTACCTCCCCACCCTTTGCCTGTACTGTTCCCTCTGCCTGGGGTTCTTCCTTGGCCTTGTCAACTCTCACTCCTCCTTTTTTCTACTTAAACGGGAACTTTTGTCAGACCTTCCTAACTCAGGTCCTCCTACAGTTCTTAGACAACCCCGTGTATCATAAAACACTCATCTAAATTTTAATTTAATAGGCATTTCTATAATTATTTGTTTAGCATGTCTCTTGAGCCCATGAAATTATAGACCTAATGAGAGCAATGCCTGTGTCTATCGTTAACAATCAATGCTCAGATGTACACTCACAGAACAAAGTCACTAACGTTACAGTCACACAGTGTTAATTGAGGAGCTGTTTCTTCAGCTATTTTATGTGAAAATGTTTTTATTCTATAAAAGAAAATATTTAGTTCTGTTTTATAGCAGAGCATGTAATTTCCAGCCTAATTATTCAGCTCTTATTCCAATATAGTTGCATACACACACTGGTTAATTAATTTCCCTTTTATACTGAGGCATAAACCTATAAGCTAACAACTAAGTCACAGAATGACCTTAGGTAGAGTGTAGAGCAGGGTTGCTCTGCCTTAATACTACTGATATTTGGGCCACATAATTTTTGTTGAGGAGGCTATCATGTACAATGTACAATGCATCATGTACAGTGCAGCATTCCCGGTTTCTACCTATCAGATACCAATAGCACCTACTCCCCAGTTGTAAGAACTAAAAGTATCTCTAGACATTGCCAATTATTTCCTTGAGAACAAAATCATCCCCTGGTTGAGTACCACTGATGTAGAGTATCTGTATTAAAACACAGTTTTTGCTCTGATGAGTTGCAAACCTACGTGGGTGGTGTTAATACAAGTATACAAGAATAACCGAGACACACAAAAAAATGCTATTAGACTTAAAAAAGAATCTCTCCTTTTCCAAGGAGTTAGCATTTCATTATGTATTGTCTCACGTTAATTTACCGTGGCCATGTCAATTCTTAATCAACATTATAAACTGCTTAATAAAAGCAGTAATACCTTGCACAGTACCCACCACAGAGCCCTGGGGAACATTCACAACCATCAGCACTGTGATTATTATTATACCAGAAGAAAAAGTGAACACCACACCAGGCTTTCAGGAGAGGTAAGTGTCGAGCATTCAGAAAAGGTTTAAAGTCAACTTTCAGCATCACGCAAGACTGTGTCCACATTTCATTGGGCAAACACAGAAGACTAAAACACTGGGAAAATTATATTTTTTCAGTCTTTTCAGATCAATGAAAGATGAAATAGAATTGTTTTTTTGGTGGGGGGGGGAAGAAAATTCTAAAGATTCTAGAAACATTATTGACCTGAAGAGTAAAACATTTTTTACTGCTAAAAATTGCAATACAAAGTAATCATTAATTCTTGCTCTAAATGACCTTCTGTTAGAAGTGCTCTGGATCTTGTCTCCTACTTACTGTTCACCATCCTGTTCCAATGTCACCTCCCCTGTGAAGTTTTCCATATACTCTGTGCTCCAAAGAGGACAGGCCTAGTCAGAAGGTAGAGTGAATATCTGTTCACCTAGTTTTCACTCTGCTCTGTTAAATCCCTTCAGGCAAGGCATGTGGTTATAACTATATTGCACAGTAGTGAGAATTTCGGAGGAACTCCAAAATATCTGTGTAACAAGTGAATGAATGAGTAAATGAGCAATGAAATATACATGATTTATGTTAAGCACATGCTAGTTTGGGATTCCCTCAGACTTAACTGGAGGATGATGATTTGTTATAGATCACAATGATTAAACTCCCTTGATGTTTGTGTAACTTCTTTCTGGAAATGTAGTACCTAAGCTCTTAGTAACAGACATTCCTGCAATCCCAGAGAGGGGCTGCGAAGTGAACATGCGGGTATCATACATTATAATGCCTTACAATGTACATTATACATCATAATAATTACATAATTGTATTCACTCCACTCCAACCAGACAATGAGACCAGCTATAACTGAGTCAACTCTATCTGTAAACTCACGTCCAGCTAATTAAATGGTGCAGACCTGACTGATGTATCTGTGTGGCATCAAATCATATAAAGTCACTGTTTCATTATTTCACAGGGCTGCCATTGGTTGTTTAAAACCCGCAAATAAATATTTATCACAATTCTGTCAAAGAAGATGATGATTTTACTTGGATGGGGTGAAAAGGCCCAGAATAATTAGATGACTTGATACAAATATGACATATTCATAAACCCACCAGTAGTACCTAACAGCAACTAGAAGGAAGGGGAAAGTACCTCTTCTTAGAAGCTCATGGAATTGCAAGAGAGAAAAATGCATGCTTTTGGACACACACCCTATGTCTGGACCAGCCATATTTGTTCATTCACCTATTCTGGTTTTAAAAGGGACTTACTCTCCTCGATTAAGTACCTATATAGGGACAAAAATATGATTTTTACAAAATTCAAAAAAACCCCTCCAATACCCCTCCAATATATAACCAAGAAATTGATACTAATAATACCATTATAGCTACATGATGAAAAATGTCTATGCACATTAGTGCTGATTTGGGTTGCTATTATTTATCATTAACTCTCATTTATACATGCTAATAGATGAAGCAATTTGGGGCATATGAAATAATAGATTATCAAAACTCATTTTTAACTGGTTCTGGAAAGCATGCTTCCTTTACTTTTCCCACAGTAAGTTTACACTATTAATTGTCCAGTTACAATTAAAACTTATTTCACTTACCCAAGAGTATTCTAGGTGCCTGAGGTAAATAAATAAAGAGAATTATTTTGCTACAGCTTGTTCCTGGAGATATTAAATGCTTCAGGGAATAAGAAGAAAAGAGTATTTCCTGAGAGCTTAGCATGCCAAGTGCTGGTTAAATGCTTTTAAATATGCTGTCATTTTACCCACATTACCCTGTAAGATAGATATTACTATTTTCATGTCATAAATGCAAAAACTGAGGCTCAAAATGCTAAGCTTACCCAAAGTCACACAATGACCAAAACATGTTATTACTCAAACTGCTAAGGGGACTGTGATATCCGT
This sequence comes from Balaenoptera physalus, assembly GCF_965194825.1. Taxonomy (NCBI): domain Eukaryota; kingdom Metazoa; phylum Chordata; class Mammalia; order Artiodactyla; family Balaenopteridae; genus Balaenoptera; species Balaenoptera physalus. Next base: position 97,208,390 of record NC_138896.1, on the reverse strand, counting down.
CTTGAATAGACAGAAATACTGTATCCTTTTTGCGTATCTTTTTATCCAAAGATAAAACTGGTAGAAACCCAATGAAAAGATTTGCCCCAGCAGACTTTCTCTCATCCACACTAAATAAGAATGTTGCATGGGGGGTAAATAGATGTTCCCAGACCACTGATTCTGCTACACAGTAGGTTTAATAATCAAATGCAAAGTGCAGAAATCATGCATTTTATTGCACAAAAGACAGTCGCTAGAGTTATTTTAAAAACCTCTAACTGATGGACTTCCCTGGTGGCGCAGTGGTTAAGAATCTGCCTGCCAACGCAAGGGACACAGGTTCGAGCCCTCGCCCCGGAAGATCCCACATGCTGCGGAGCAACTAAGCCCGTGTGCCACAACTACTGAACCTGCGCTCTAGAGCCCGTGAGCCACAACTACTGAAGCCTGCACGCCTAGAGCCCCTGCTCCGCAACAAGAGAAGCCACCAAAATGAGAAGCCTGTGCACCGCAATGAAGAGTAGCCCCCGCTTGCTGCAACTAGAGAAAGCCCACGTGCAGCAACAAAGACCCAACGGAGCCAAAAAATAAATTAATTAAAAAAAAAAAAAACCTCTAACTGAAATATGGTATATTCTTTCAGAAATATATTGACTACCACAGTATTTTTAATTTACAGATGTTAAAGCATGATACCAAATATATACAGGATTAAGAAGATGATGGCTATTTATAGCAGTTAATCAAAGCTAAACTACATGTTGCAGGATCATATAATTGAAATTATAGACTATTTATTTTTGCTTTGAGAAAGGATACAACCCACTCACTGGAAAGGTCCTTAATAAATCTGAGCTTAATTCTCATCGGTCCCCTTTCGCCCTAGTTACTCATCTTGTTGCTGAAAATATACTCCCAGGTGTCAAAATTTTAGTGTCTATCAACAATCTCTCTGCATCCTGGGTTTTGCTTTGAAAAACCTTGGCTGATAAACAGATAAATCTGTCTTTCTGTGTGCATGTTTATATTTCCAGTACCTGCTTGAGCTGAAAACCAGACAGTGACAATGAATTAGGGCTATGAATGCAGCACTTTTACTAAGTGAACAAAAGAGCATGGAATCAACATAATAAATATGAGAGTCCCTGAAGCTGTTAGAATCAACAGAAATTAGTTTTTAATTCCAGCACTGCTACAAACCAGAGCGTCCTTATGCAAGTTATCTCACTACACTGAGGTTTGTTTTGTTCAGGTCTCAAATAAGAACTTAGGATATTCTCTTATGTTCTGAAAAATCCACCAATTGTGGATGTAAAAAAAAAAAAAAAATATATATATATATATATATCCTAATGTTTTTGTTACTTGAAGCATGATCCCTAGACCAGCAGCATCTGGATCACCTGGGAATTTGGTAGAAATTAAAGTTTCAGGCCCTACCCAGGCTTACTGGAAAAGCACCTGCATTTTTAACAAGATTCCAAAGTGATCTGTAGGCACATTTAAGTTTGAAAAGTACTGGTCTAGACATCAAGTTGTAATAATAAACAGGCACCATGTCATCTAGTCTGCATAAATCTGATTGTGTTGACAGTCTTGGAATTTTTAGTAAAAATATGAAAATCATTAAGGGTATTAAAATATCTCTTGTAAAAATTAACTCTTCAGATTTTAACAGCTAGACATCACAAAAAAGACCTCTCAACCACAGGACAGGATCTACATCCTCCCCTAACTGCTGTGGCTGAGACGTCCAATACTATGTTGAATAAATGTAGTGAGGGTATTCTTGTCTTGTTCCTTATCACAGAGGAAGAGCTTTCAGTTTTTCACCACTGAGAACGATGTTGGCTGTAGGTTTTTCATATACAACCTTTATTATGTTGAGGTACGCCCTCTATACCCACTTTGTTGAGTTTTTATCATAAATGGATGCTGAATTGTGACAGATGCTTTTCCTGCATTTACTGAGATGATCATATGATTTTTACCCTTTGTTTTGTTAATGTGATGCATCACATTTATTGATTCGTGAATGGTGAACCATCCTTGCATCCCTGGAATAAATCCCACTCCATCATGCTATATTATTCTTTTAATGTGTTGTTGGATTTGTTTGCTAATACTTCCGTGAGGATTTCTGCATCTATGTTCATCAAGAACACTGGCCTGTAATTTTCTCTTCTTTTACGGTGTCCTTGTCTGGTTTTGGTATTGGCGTAATGCTGGCTCCATAAAATGTGTCTGGAAGGCTTTCCCCCTCTTTAATTTTTTGGAAGAGTTTGAGAAGTATAGGTATTAAATCTTCCTTGAACGTTTTGTAGAATTTGCCAATAAAGCCGTCTGGCCCTGGGCTTTTGTTTTTGGGAGACTTTTATTACTGTTTCAATCTCCTTACTAGTAATCAGTCTACTTAGATTTTCTATTTCTTCGTGATTCAGTCTTGGAAGACTGTACGTTTCAAGGAATTAATTCAGTTCTTCTAGGTTGTCCAATTTGTTGGGGTATAATTATTCATAGTAGTCTCTTGTGAGTCTTTGTATTTCTGTAGTAACAGTTTTAACTTCTCCTTTCATCTCTAATTTTCTCATTACTGTTGGTTAGTCTAGATAAAGGTTTGTCAATTTTGTTTATCTTTTCCAAAATGCCATTCCAAAATGGAACCCACCAGCACTGGTATTAACAAGGTAATTCGAGATCACGTAAATGGCTCCCAGCAGTGACTGTGTCCCCAAAGAGTATTGCATCTGGTTCCTTCTTCCCTGGCAGATGCTTCAAGATTAGTAGGTGGGTCCCTTTTACATATGATCCATGCACATGATTTTATTCATTATTTCTTTGTGTTTTTAGGTGGACATTGGTCTACAGTAGCCAAATCCATGATGTTTTCAAAACTGGAAGTCTGTAGCATCAACTTTCTAATCTGTTAGAAATGATGTTCTAACTATATTATCCACAATGATCTCACAACTCTATGACATATCTCTCTATGAATTAATGGGAAGAAGAACCAGACTGAATAACAGGTCTCCTGTGTTTTTTCCACTTTGTTATTAACCAATTGTGTGATGTTAGAGAAATCATTAAATATTGTTGGGCTTAAGTTTCCCAATCTATAAAGTTAGAAGTTGGGACTCAATGCCTCAAGTAAATGGATCCTCTTCTCTACAATAAGCAACTTTAGAACTGGCAAGTTTTTTGGAAAGACCCTACTTCATTCCCAATATTCTAACATTTAATTATTCAATTATTTCTAATAGAATTTTTTTAACATACATTATTGAAAAAATTACATGTTAAGCCCACTTGGTTTGTGATATTTTATAAGTATGTGAAGAACCATCATGACTTTTTAAACCTATGGACTGAATGAAATTACAGTTGCTATTATAAGGGTCTCAAGAGGTAATATGAATATAAAGTGTTTGTTGATTGTCATAAGACACTTTTTCAAGAGGCCTTCTGAAGGAGCATGCCTTATTATTTCATCATATGGAAAAAAAAGAATTAGGGTACATTTTTAGCTTGACATGTTTAAAATAAGACATATGGTAGCTTGTCAAAATTTCAAAACCAAGTCGTGAATTTCGTATATTCAGGGCAGAATCACCCTTCTAACTACATGTGTAATGAAAGAATGTAAACTTCACAGACCACCCAAAACATAGTGTAATTCCCTTTAGAGTATCCTCTTTAAAAGTCATGTCCAAACCACTCCCAGGATTTGAACATAGAAGTCGAAGATATCCTAACAGATATTACCCAAAAGCTAATGATTTGCTGTCAGTTCTGTCTTAAGCACATATATTTTAAGGAAAAAATAAAGATATATCTGTCTAAAGACTGTACAGAAAATTTATTAAAAATCCAGGCTTCAGGAGACCGATGGACTATATGCAAACTATTAGCATAGCTCTGATTTTGCAAGCACATGACTTGGATAATGTTACCCCAGTGGAGATATTCAAATACAAACTGGAATAAGATCTCAGAGTGCTGATGGACCAATATTCTGAACTGAGTACATTGAAACAAACAACCAGAAACAAGCCAGAGTAATATGAGACGCTTAAACTTGGGGATCAGTGCAGGGAAAATGAAAGGAAACAACAGCCAACTTTATCTGAAAAGGATGAAATACCATACAACAGGAGGATGTTAACATATCTCTGGTGAGTCTGCTGAGGGCAGGGCATGGAACAGTCAGAGCAATCTACTGTCCCCACTGAGATCTATTTTGAAGTGAGAAAGGCACTTGTCTCAAAGGTCAACGACTGAATGTGCCCTATAGACGTGGTTGTGGTTATTTTACCTTTTAATCCACCTTTGAAATAAGAGATTAGAGATAAAATGAAAGCTAACTGGATCCTTGCTGGAAGAATGAAGCTTTTTAAAGGAGAGCCGTAATTACAGCTGCCTTCAAGGTAGGTGGATGCCAAATCTTAGGGACGTGCAGGATTAACCGCGTTGGTAATGACAGAACCTAAGGTATCCCCAGCAGTGTTCTTAAGAGCTTGAAAACCAAGGATTTGGAGAGCAGGTGGTTGGACACAGCTGCTGAGTAATCCTCTTAACCTCATCTGTACTCCACAGGAAGAAAAATAGCAGGAAAATAAAAGCCTCCACCAAGTGGTTGATGGCAGTGAAATAGAAGGAGCATCAAAAGTATACAAGGACAAATTTGTCTTAACACTAATAATTTTGAAAAAAAGAGAAAGGCAGTTGCTGTAGAGAGCTGTGTACAAGTATAAGATAAAGACGTAATAAGTATGGCTACATAAAAGATAAAACAGAGTAGGATGTAGGATTCTAGGGGTGGTCCTGTCTTCAAGGGACATCTAAAGCTATTATTCACTGAGGGTCTAAATCCCTCTTAATGTCTCTTTATTAATTTTTTGCTGAGGAAATAGCTAGAAATGAATAGCTCTCAGTCAATATTTAATTGATGCTTATAAATTGAATTTAATCAGGAACTAATCTAGATGTCTCACTATCCAAGGAAAATTTAAGCAAAGCCAATGCAACAAAGGAAAATGAGAAGCAAAGCAGGCAACAGGCACCAGACTTTGTGAGAGAGAGATATAAAACTTTACTATATTAAGCAATTAATATTCTTGATTATTACAGTAGAGCCTAACTAATCCTGATTAACACAGCCCCCCTCCCCACAAAGCATGAAATAAAAATTGTTTCGGTGCAATGTAATGGTTCTATGTCTTAGTAATTCTTTACTTTTAAAAGTCCCTATCTTGAGTTTACCTGAAACATATTGACTGTTGAAGCTCAAGTTCTGTTTATTGCATAGTTGGAGAACTGTATAGCATCACTCCTACCGTGAATGTGAGATCATTTAACGTTCAAACTAGGAAGAGGAAACTCCTACAACACAGTAAGTAAAAAAGAGTCCCAGGTAACATCCAGGCCAGAACTTTCATTTTACAGTTGAGAAAACTTAGGCTCAGAATTGTTAATGACTTGTCCAGATTCACACTCACACCGAACAGCAGTCCTGAAGTTCAGAGTTGTGCTTCGTCCACAATGATGGCGAGTCTTCCTCGTGTCAATGGTGAGAATTTACTTTCCCAAAAGTTTTTTTTTTTCCACCCTCAAGTGAAGGAGGATGATCTTACTTCCCCTAAAGAACTGAATGACATTTAGTTGTGCTCAACAGAAATGGGAGAACACAGGAGACATGCTTTAAACCATAGCAGTCCTCACTTGATGATGATGATAACGGCTAATTGATTTTGAGCACATATGACGTGCCAGGCACTTGCCTAATCTTTATGAACACATGTTCATCTTCAAAATTTAAAAATCTAACCCAAAAGTAGGTTCTAACATTTTCTTCATTTTTTTTAAAATAAATAATCTTAAGTTTGGAGAGGTTATATAAGTTTCCCAATATCTTACAGTAAATCTGGGGTAAAATTGGGATTCAAACTCAGATCCTTCTTGATTCCAGGACCAAGATTCATAATCACTGTTCATAGGTCTGCAGGTAACAGGAACTGAATGTTCTTGAACTTCAAGTGCCAATTAAGGGGTCACGCACATAGGATTGAAGAAATGCAGCCACCAGGGTGATGTCAGAGCAGCTTGTTGCACCCAAACTCTTACCTTCCACACGGTGGTAAAATACTAACCGGAACTTTGTGTATGAGAATCTGCCATAGGAGGAGACAGCTGTGCTGAGCCGCTTATGCCCAGCGCTGCAGACAAATCACACTTGGCTGTAAAGAAGCTGTTGATTGCTTGCACGGTTTCTGTGGCATGCCAGCTCCTCTTGCCAGCCTGCTCTTCCGTATCAAAGAGCCAGGGGTTCCAAGTGAGGTGAGAACCCCACTTGACAAGCAGACATAAGCCATTTGGGGAAAATACGAATCAAAAGGCTCCAAGATAGAAATGGAAGCATTAGCAGCAGGAAGTGTCTTGGGGATACACTGTGTCCGATTACATAGGGGAATTGGGAGAATAAGTGAGTCACAGCCTCCCGGTGGATAAACCGCACTGTGTCAGTAGTTGAGCCGCCTCGGAAGAAAGCTGTATTAGCTATTTAAAGGTGCCAGCACTGATCTTAATGCCCTCAAACTAGCATCTGCTTAGTAACATCCTTGAATTATGCACAGTTTGCCCGTTTCTCAAGTAGCTTTAGCATTTGTCCCAACTTCTAACCTGTGAGTCTGGACATCATAATGGAATTTTATTTATGTGTAATGGTAGGAATACAGAAATAAAAAGAATTAGAGAAGTTTTGCCTAATATCTCCCAGTCATTCAGTCAATGACTTAAAACTATGATGTTGATTTCAAGGAGTCTTGGTTTTTAAAAATAGACAGTATCAATTTGCTGTCATAGGGCACATGTGGTCAATGCCCAGGCCAAGAAATCTCAGTTTTAAGAAAGAGAGAACCCCTTAAAGCAGGCCAAGCAAAAAGTTTCCTGGAAGAATACAAGGAATCTCTGAAAACCTACTGCTACAAGGTACAGCTAGACTAAAATCACAACCAACAGGGCAGGTGTAAAGGCGCTACCCTTTCTCTATTTCTGGGACCATGCGGTCACTCAGCTCTCTCTCTCTCTCTGCCATGTTGTTTTCTTTTCTCTTTTCACATTCTTCTTTCTGTGTTAGTATGCAGTCATAGTCAGTTTAAATAGCCCAAGATTAGCATGACCCACTGGCTCCCTTGCTCAGGTCTCATCTCTGTGTCCTCATCAAAATCCTCAAAGAGAAAAATCTCCTGCTCCTATCAGTTTGTGGTACAAGGAGACACCCGGACATCCTTTCAGCCTGAGCTGTGGCACTTGGATATTTCTAAGCGAAAGGGCTGTATACTCAGCAGACAACCCAAAGATTTCTTTTGTATTCAGCAAATTGCTTTGAATGTTCAGTTCTGATCTGACTCAAATTATAGCAAGGACGGGGCTTATCCCTGGTTAATATATAATATGAGCACTTAACACCAGGGGAGCCACTTCTTCCCTGCCTTCTAAAACTCCCATCAGTAGTTGCCTGTATGTTTTTTACCTTGTTTCACTTAGTGCTTCTTGACTGCTAATCCTGTGTCAAAGAAAATTCAATACAAGACTCAGGGTTTCCATTTTCTATTGTTTAATCCATTTCCAGCTATTGGGAAAGGGAGTGGGAGAGGAGTTTCCATTAACTTATTACAGGCAAAGTACGTTACCGTTTAGAGAGTTCAAGATGGTGGCATAGGAAGATCCTAAACTAACCTTCTTTCACAGACACAAGGAATTGCCAGCTACAAATGGAATAATTCCCTCAGAAAGAGACCTGAAAACTAGTTGAAGAGCGTCTCCACAACAAAAGGTAAAAGGACAGCACTGAGACAGGTACAAGAGGAAGCCGTATGGGCTCACCAAGGAAAAACTCACATGCCAGCCACAGCAATCCACAGACAGGAGGGATTACAAAGGTGGGGTTATTTTCCTTGGAGAGTGAGGGATTTGAACTCCACATCAAACACCCCAATGGCTAGATCCTGCACAACAGAGATGAGCCCCCAAAACGTCTGCATTTTAAAACCAAAGGGGCATATGCTCAGGAAAACTAAAAAGCTGCAGGGAACGGAAAACATGCTTTATAAAAGGTTCATGTACAGAATCACTCAACACGAAAACCAGCACAAAACCACTGCAGTGAAAAGCGCTTGGGCGGTAGGTGAAAGGAACCCACTTACTAATCTTGAAGCATCTGCCCAAGAGGCAGGTACCAGATGGGACACTCTTTGGAGACGATGTCACTGCTGAGAGCCATTTATGTGATCTCAAGCCGCCTCAAGACACAGTCTGGAATTTTGCTGTCTGCACCAGGTTCAATGTGCCCCCTGGAAGAAAATGAAACTCCAAGCCTTTGCCAAGCTTAAGTATATGATCTAAATGTATACTACTCATGAGGCGTAGGAAATTAACATTGGTCTGGGACACTTTACATCCCAGGACCTTGGTAAAAGCAAAAGCAAAAGCAAAACTAGTTTAGGTCTAAGTTTTCACAGCACAGGGTTCACAGCATTCCCACAGAAAAAAAACATACCTAACGTGAGTTCACAATACAAAATGACGAAATATATGAGAGAAAGAAAAAGCTATCACAAAAATGAATCCGCTAGCACAGTAAAAAGATATATGCAATGTAAGCACTAGGAATAATAAAAGACCATGAACATGAATAGAAAATAAGAGTTTGGAAAGTGATAAAAAGGAATTGAACCCATAATAAAACAGCAGAACATTATAAAAGACACACAGAAGATAAACGAAATAAACCAAATAGAAGTTCAAGGAAAAAAAAATAATTGAAAATTTAAAAGCCAACAGACATTTGGTATTGCAATTAAGTGCTTTTCACAAGTATTGTCCTTTATTTCCAAGCAAATGTTAATATTGTATTTCTTTGCCCTCTTTGGAGTCATCCATGGCCTCGTGACTTCTTTTGCCAATGAAATGTAAACAAAAGTGACATGTGTCCATCCTGGGAAAAAGCTTTCAGGCTTAGCTCATGATCCCACAGGTTCTCTGTATGTTGCCTCAGCACTTAGGGGATCATTTCCTGACAATGACTCCATCAACATGGGTCCCTGAGTAAATATAATGAGCAGAGCCCCCATGTTAACTTGCACTGGGTGTGTAACGTGAGGGAGAAATAAACTTCTGTTGCTTTAGCCCATAGGACTTGGGAGTTGTTTGCTAGTGCAGCATCAACTTGCTATTTTGACTGATATAAAATGTTAAATAACAGAGTAGACAATGATGAAGAAAGGATTTAAAACTTGGAGGAGGAATCTGAGGGATTTTCTCAAAAAGCAAAATGGAGATGTAAAGAAATAGAACATTTAAAAGGATACCTAGGCATTACAGATAGGAGAAATAAATGGTCCAAAATATGTCTACTTAGATATGTAGAAAAGGACAATAGAAAACAAAATGTTAAGAGTGTCAATATTCAAATAAATGATGAATGAGAATTTTCCAAAACTGAAAAAAAGAACATGTCCTCAGATTGAAAGTAAGGCATCACATGAGAAAAACTAAAAATAAATGCATAATTGGACAAATCACTATGAAACTTCAGAACGCCAAACAGAGAAAATCTTAAAAGAAAACAGAAAGAAAGAGATCACATATAAAAGATCATCAATTTGACTAACAGAAGACTTCAAAATCTGCAGTAGATAAAGAGTAGAAAACAATAGAACAATATTTTCAAAGTACTGAGGGGAAAAATTTGGCAACTAGGAATTCCCAACCTAGTTTAATATTACTCAAAAATAATGGTAAAAGAATGACATTTAAAGATAAACAAAGAGAGAATTTACCACTAAGAGAACTTGCTAAAAGAAATATTTCGTGGGTGTGTTAAGTAAAAGGAACTTGAACACAAAAGAGCAGGATGCTGGAAATAATGATGAACAATAAATAGGTAAATATATAGGGAAATCTATGTAAATGAAGCCTTAACTATATTAAATATAACAACTAGCATCACTAACTGTGAGAAAAATCAAGTTGAACTAAAATACTATGTGTACAACAAAAACTTGGAACTTTGAGTGGTACAATTAGAGTTAGAGAATTTTAGGTTTTATTTGAGAACACTGTTAAATTTGGCATTGCTAAGCTTAAAATTAAGGGAGCCTCCTACAAACAGAAATAGAGTAAGAAATCCGAAATAATGGGAAGGAATAGTAGAATAAAAGAAAAATCAGTTGGTCCATTAGAATACAGTAAAGAAGAAATATGCAGAAACAAAAAAAAAAAACCTCACACAAAATATGTCGACACAAAATAAGATGGTAGGAAGAATGCAAAAATCGTTCAAGATTCAAAATAAGTGGGAACTTTTCAACTACCTTGATAAATGAGAAAAAAATATTAGATGGAAAAAATACAGCTATATGCTACTAAAAGGAGACACACCTAAAATGACATATAAGGACTGAAAACAAAGTAGAAAAGGAACCCCTGGCAAAAATTAACTTAAGTAAGGGAGGAATAGTAATCTTAATATGATATGAAATAAATATGATGTCAAAAAGCATTATTCTGAACAGAAAGAGGATCATCCCCTAATATCAAAGGGTCAAATCATTATGTGAAAAGAAGTCTGACGCCCTTTGGTGAGAAGCAGCCTACCCAGGGTCACATAACAAGCTAGTCTTGATGAAGAGCTATCAGCTGTGCTTCTTTATTGTTGCATCCTCTTCCTTTCCTCCTAGCACCTAACACAATTAGTACTTTTTTACTTGTTTATTACCTGCCACGCCTATTAGGTATCAAACCCAGAATTCGAGGCTACGTGCATATTTTATTTGTCACCATATTGCCAGGTCCTAAGGAAGATGCTGGTGTACATACTTGCTCCGAGAACAAATGATGCAGTCTCAGGCTATTCTGGCCACTCACCATAGCATAATTCTTTCCATTATCCATAAGGAAAAGCATAAAGCAGCCACTGGATCAAATGGAGCAATTCACACAGTCATTTTTTTCATAATGAAGATTAAACAATTCTGCTTAATGTTACAATTTATAGTATACTTCACTGAATAACTCAATTATCTTCTATATTCCCACAGTATGATTTTAATTTCAATTTCCAAAGACAAAGCCAAAGGTAAAAGCATCTCTACCATGTTCTAAAGGGAAAAAATCATAAATAATAAAAATGATGGACAATTGAATCATACATTTTCAGGCAGCAGTTTATTTTCTTATTGGCAACAGCCTGACTTGCATTCAGAAGCACATGCACAGACGGATTTTAATATAAGGCCACAGGGATGTGTTCTCTTAGTTCTAACATCACCTTCACGGTATGTTAATGCTCCTCTCTAAGCACAGGTAATGTTACCTCTGCCAGGGAAGGATCTGTCGACTACCAAGAGGAACACAGGAAGCATAAAAATCATGTTTCTCTGTGAAATATTTCCCTGCTAAATCAGAAGTCCCTGCGGGGCTGATTAAATTCATTAAGCACTAGCAGTATTCTAGCTGTTCTTTGCTTTCTGGCCCAGATGCCCGCCACCCCCCACCCCCCAGAAAAAGCCAACTTTGGAACAGTTGACTCGCCAAAAATCTAGTTGAGTCGCCAAAAATCTATAGCCTAATACTTACAACCAAATAACACTAATTAAAATGCATCAATTACATAATATTATAAATCAACTATACTTCAATTCAAATATATATATATATTTAAATATCTATATATATGTGTATATATAGATATAAATTATAAAGGAGCTGTTTTGTAACTGGCACCATGGTAAAAACTTGACATTTGTTCTTCCTAACTCTTACAATAACCCAACAAAATGGCTATTAGTACCTTTACTTTATCATTTGAGGAATGTGTGGCTTAGAGAAGTTTTAATCGATAAATTTTAAAAATGAACCCATCTCTGTCTGACCCCATCATTCATAACCATTGTATTAAATGATGAATTCTTACAATTAGAAATCTGACGTGGTCTTTGGCTTTGGAGGACACAGCAGGACTTTTAGGAAGACAGTGTATATTGATTTGAGTGACAACCCAAGGAACCTGCTTATTTTGTTACACTCCCTAGTTGCCATATCTGAAACAGAAATTTTGTCATCCTAACACATGAATTTCATATCCTATTACTTTATTGAGATATAATTCATGTACCATAAAATTCACCATTCACTGCACAGTTCAGTGTTTTGTAGTATATTCACAAGATCGCGTAACTACCAGCACTATCTGATTCCAGATCACATTCATCACCCCAAAAAGGACCCCGTGGGCCCAGCAGCAGCCACTTCACATTATTCTCTGCCCTTAGTTCCTGGAAACCACTAAAATGCTTTCTGTCTCTATCGTTTTTCCTATTCTGGACATTTCATATAAATGGAATCATACAATACGTAGCCTGTCGTATCTGGCTTATTTACCCAGCATAACATTTTCAAGGTTCATCCACGTTGTAGTATGTATGGATACTTAATTTTCCTTATCTATTTTAATTAATATCACCTAACAAAAGATGAAAATTATTTGTACCAATCCAGAAAAAAAGAACTAACAATCTTCTTCCTTTTTCTCTGTGTGTATAGGTTAGGTGGAATTTTGTGGTTTTTACAAAGCAACTTTACATGATGCAAGTCCATACACAGCATCATAGTCTCTATTTCTCCATTTTACAGATGGGAAAAAAGAGTCTTGGATAGATTAGTTTATCTGTTCAAGCATTTGAGAAGGAAATTAAGCACAGACCTCTGAACACGAAGCCAAAATTACTTTCACGTAGTTGATACATATATGTCAGCAACAACTAAATGGCTCATCCAGCCACCGAACCTATCATCTTTGGTTCAAGAGAGACAAACTCTTAGAAGCCAAGTTAAGCTACCACATACCATCAATTCCGGTGTCTGTGTAGCTGAGGACATTGAACTCAAGTGCCTGCCAGGGCCATATAGGTAGTAAATGATGGGGCACGATGAACTGAAGGTAGAGGAAGGCACCTGCTGCTCAGGTAAGCCCCCTGGCATCTGGGAATGCAGGCTCAGGGTAGAAAGATAATCTGATTCCTTCTAAGAGAATCTAGAAATCATCATTTCATGTGAAATCTAATTTTCAAGTGTTAGCAACAAATTAAACTTTTTCTTTTTCAAATTAAAAGAAAAAAAGAGCAAACACGTGAACCAAAATAACCCTGTTTTGCGGCTGTTCTGTTCCACAGGCTACTACTTTTACAGAAAACAAAAAGCCAGGGCACCGGAGGGTGTCAGAGCCCTCCTTAAGACAGGGCCAAAGGAGGATCAGGAAAATTTGAGTGAAGGTGACCTCTGCCTTTCAATATTAATTCCAAAAATGTCCAACAACTTAAACCTTTAAAGACAGAAGAATAGGAGCAGAAATGATGTCCAGAAAAGAATCCTTCATTCTTTCCACTAATAATTACTAAGGACATTCTTTGTGCATGTACTGCTAGGTTCTAGGAATACCATAATGTACAAGAAGATGTAATCACTGGCTTCAGAGTCTACGGTGGGAGAGTAAGATAATCAGGCAAGTAATTACAGTACACTGTGATTATAATGTTGTTCACATCAATGTTAGCAGCAGAGGGAAGCCTAATTCAGGCAAAGGAAAACATAGAAGGCTTCCTGGAAGAAGTGAGTGAGTTGATCACACAAAGATAGGAGAAGGAAGCAGGAGGAGGAGAATCGACTATTCCTGGAAGAAGGGACAGAATGAGCACAAGCAAGAGAAAAGACGGCACATTTTAACAATTTAAAGAAATTCAGGCTGGTAGAACCTATTTTGGAAAGTCGGGTGGGGGAAAGAAAGCAAGGTAGAGAGGTAAGCAAGAGCCTAATAATGTAGAATCTTTTGAAACCATGTTAAATGGCTGGAAATGATCCAAGAAAAACAGGGAACAGTGGTAGATTTACAGGTGGTTTTGGTAGTTGGATTAGCTTTAGAATGTGATTTAAGAAGATCAATCCTATTGTCTTGTGTGGGATGGATTATAGCTCAACAAGTCTGAGGAGGTAAAGATAGAAGTTCACAGCAAGTTTGAGAACACTCAGAATATCTTGGAATAAAGCCAGCACCATGAGAAGAAGCCGGGCTCCTACTGGAGGATTGGAAACCATAGGGAGCAAGGCTCCCCCAACTAACCTACAAACTGATCCCGGACACACAAATGCACCCAGCAAGACTGGGGGAATCTGTTTCATATCAGAAGATCTAAGCAGCTGACCTGACAGACTCGTGAGAAATAATAAATGGTTACTGTTTTTACCCACTGAATTTTGGGGTGATTTTTTATGGATTAATAGCTAATTGGTAAAGGATACCTTACTCAAACTTCGCTTATGAAAATCATCTGAGAAATCAAGTGAAATAAAATTTCTTCTACATATTTTTTCAATAGAGGGTGTTAAGAAAATTCCCTGAGAGTCAAAAGCATGCACTGATATTTATACCCATTGTCATCAATCCTTATGCTGAATGACTGAATATTTTGATTATATTGTTTGGGAGACAACTGGGCCATCAGGAGATAATTACTGCATCTTTTAAAGTAAGTGAGCATTTTATTTTGTGTAAAGCAATGCAATGAGATCTTCCTCTACCACTACCCTCCAGGTTAGTATTTTTCTCCATTTATGTCTAGTTAACCAAAGTTAACTTCACGATCACTCTTGTTTCTTTTAAGGGCCAGGTATTATTACGGATAAACTATGTCCCCCAAAAAGATATGCTGAAATCCTAATCCCCATAACAGTGATTGTGACCTTATTTGGAAAAACGGTCTTCGCAGACGTAATCAAGTTAAGATGAGGTCATATTGGACTAGGGTGGGCCTTGATATAAGGACTGGTGTCCTTACAAGAAGAGGGAAATTTGGACACAGACACACACAGGGGAGGAGGCCATGTGAAGACAGAGATTTATTTGAGTGATACAACTACAAGCCAGGGAACACCAAAAATTGTTGGCAACTTCCAGAAGATGGAAGAAGCAAGGAAGGATTTCTCCTATAGAGCTCTCAGAGAAACCACAGCCCAACCTACCCTTTGATTTCAGACTTCTTCCCTACTCAACATGAGAAAATATATTTCCATTGTTTTAAGTCACCCAGTTCATCGTACTTTGTTACAGGAGTCTTAGGAAACTAAAACAGTAACAGTTTTTTTTTTTTAAGACCTGTATGTTTTATAAAGGAAAAAACTGCGTGCACTATAGACAGTAAGTTACAACAGTCATGTTTTACCCCTAAAAGACTTCAATTTTAGGATCTAGTTAACTTAGTATTTTGAAGATTTGACTGAAAACGTCTTATCTGTAAACCATGGGCAAAAATGCAACAACCTTCATTTTATTCCCAGGACTCTCTCCATGATGCCAAATTCTGAAGTTTTTGAATTATCAAATTAATCTGAACCACCAAAAATCTGCCTCAAGTATCTTCTCCAGAAAGGTCCCAGAAAGGTCTCAACTTCCTATTTTCAAGGCTTAAATTTATATGACTTCACTACCTTCATTAACTTCAACCCTAAGAAAAACATCAAAAATGATCTCATGGTACCACTCTCTAAGGAAAGGATCTCAATGTTTCCATAGTAACTAAGGATGCTAATCAAAGGTGAAATGAATGTAAGAAAACATCTTCCCTGTGGGAAGCTTACCATTTAGGGCAGTTCCTGGGGCCACATGCTGTGGAGTTACTATATGTCAACAATTCCTAGAATTAAAAAAAACAAAAAATATACAAATAAATACATTTTTCAAGTATCAATATTCCTATACATAGCTGATGCTTAATTATTCCCATTCTAAACTTAAACTAGAAGGAAATAAAAATTAAATACAGTTGGTGTGGATTTCCAGCTTGGTAGAATCGCCTAGATTAGGAGGTTGGGTTTTTTCTTTGCTTTGTGTCTCACTAGCTGTGTGCACTTTCTGGTTTTTTGTTTTTTTTACCTCATGTATTTTTAAAATTTTTAAATTTATTTTTATTGAAGTAACCTTAATTATTAACATTATATGTTTCATATGTACATTATATTTCTACTTTTGTATACCCTACCAAAAAAGTGTGCTCACCAACAAAAGTTTATTTTCCATCTGTCACCCTTTAACCATTTTGCCCTCCCCATGTCCCCCTTCCCATCTGGTAACCAACTTAAAAAGACACATGTGCCCCTATGTTCGTTGCGGCATTATTTTAAATAGCCAAGATATGCAAACAACTTAAGTGCCCATGAATAGATAAATGGATAAAAAAAGATTCATATACAATGAAATACTACTCAGCCATTACAAAAGGTGAAATCTTGCCACCTGCAATAACATGGATGGACTTGGAGGGTACTATGCTAAGTGAAATAAGTTAGAGGGAGGAAGACAAATACTGTATTACTTCTCTCATACTTTATATATAGGATATAAAAAACTAATAAACAAACAAGAGAAACAAAGTAAATGAACAAACCAAATCAAACTAGCTGTGTGACTTGCCGTGTGAGTACTGACAAGTCAGTTCACCACTCTATCCCTTCTTTGTTAGTTTACCAGCTCTTGGAGCCTGTGACATTCTGTGGTATTCAAATTCACTACGAGCGACCATTTCCTAACAAAATATGTTACAAAGTGATTTTAAATAACGAAAAGGTAAGCAATGAACTAGGAGGCATCCTATTGTTTTTGTTAGTTTTATAAATATGTAAAATGAAGGTAACAAAAACAAAACAAAAACTCTTCCAATAAATATGGCATTATATCTTCTCTTAAATCCACCAAGTTAAACTTTAATTGCAAAATAATTTTCTACCTGGGAGTACTCTTCCTTGAAGTAATAGTTTTTCTGAGGAAAATATATACATGATATTACTAAGAGTAAATGTATATATTCGTAGCTTCATGTTTATGTATATGTGTGTATCTGCTAACCAAACTTCTACTGTGGTTAACTTTACTTCTGAGTAAAATGATTGTCTTTTAATATTTTATAACTGAAAATATCATTTTATGTAGATATATATAAATTAGCCACTCAAAAACATATTTAACTATAATATTCTCATCTAATTTACATTTAAACATAGCATATTTGATTGGGATAGAAATATAGTATTTTCTTGACTAGCCATAAATAACTTATCACTTCTTAATCTTATGCTATCCCCTGCTGGGTACCATAATAGTTCATCACTTTATTAAGTACCTAACTACCTTTACTTTCAGGTTAGTATCAATAATGTCTGGAAGGTAAGAACCAAACATGTGTTCTTTATATTGCTCATATATTAAGAATGTAATTTTTTTTTCTTTCCTTTCTTACATATTCTCCAAAAATAAAGTGTCACAAATGAGCCTAACAAATCTAAGGAGGTGCTTCCTATGAAATAGAAAAAAATGTTATCAACTTAACCATGAACCATAACTACATCACTATTTGTTTTATTTTAATATGTTTGCTCACCAGCTGTATATATGTGTATGTGCCTCAAAGCCTGACTATTTTCTTACACTAAGGATACCCACTGGTAAGAAGGTAAAGCTCTGTTTACAGCTGTTGGCATCATTTGCAACTCCACCTTACATATCAGAAACAACAGCTAAAATCAGAATTATCCTAAAAACAAAAATGAAAAAACTTTGGTCAAGGTTTCATTCTTTCTTTTCAATTATTACTACAATCTTGGCATATACATTTTTTTTTTTTTCTTCACAGAATGAAAGTAAGGATTACATTTATCCACCGGAATGACACAGAATTGAAATGAAAACAGACTCTAACTTTATTCATTAAATTATAATTATGTTCCACTTGTTTAAAAGCACAATCTCTGAAAAAGCTGCCTGGGATGGGATATTGGTTCAATTATTTACTAGCCATGGGATCATGAGCAATTCATTAACTGACACAAGCCTCAATTTCACCTATAAGGTGGGGAGGATAATGTTATTCAGCCTCAAAAAACAATTGAAAAGTAGGTAACATAATGCAATTTAGTATTCAGTCTACTACTTGGCATATGGTAACCAGTAACTTGATATTAATATTGTTAAGAGTTTCTCATCCATTATGAATAGTCTCATGACAAATGAGTATACACACAAAAAGTAAAGTCAGCACCTAAAAACAACACATACTTCAAAGAATTTCCCCATTGTCTAGAAATCTTAGCATTAATCCCACCCCTTTGATTTTAGGAATTGCTTCCTGAGGGAAACTTGGTCAAAAGAATTTACCTGTTGGATGGGCTAACATCATGAATACATTTATCAGATTTGTTGGGTGCCACCAAGCAAAGAATGATGCCACAGAGAATGGAAAGCACGATGGAAAGGTTGGAAAAGTAAGGAGGAATATCTGAGATTCCTTGAATGAATATCTTCATTCCCATGAAGGCCTCTGAACGGACATCTGTTTCTAAAAGAACTTGCCCTACCCATAGTTCCTAAAAAGGAAAGCCACACGCACTATGTGATTCACCCTAATTGGCTACAGCTTTGAACCACTCATGAACACTCAACCCATATTAAGCCAGTAAGAGTCTCTCAGAGATATTGAATTGCAACAAGAGGTCCAAGCATGTAAAGGTGGAATAACTGGCAAAGAAGCCAGTCTGTGGAGAGAATTGGGGAATGAATCTCAGACATTCTGAGAAAAGAGAGAGTTGAGATAACATATACCCTTACTCCTCATCCCCAAGAGAAACAAGGGAATGAAAATAAGGTAAAAGGGGTGAGAAGTAGCCACATCTCTCGACCTTTCAAGTCAAGTCCTCATGAGGTCAGGTTTTATCTAGTTTTCTGTTCTGAGACGGCCATAGTTTTGCCTGGCATGTGGTTTCAACAGCGCTTCTATTTCTGTCAGCTAGAGCAGGTTTCTGCATCTTAACTAAACAATTGCTTGTCAAGAAATAAGCCCACTGAAGGCAAGCTTTCCATGAATAATATCAAGTCCAATCTTTGTGTCTAAAGAAACTAAGGGAAACATACAGGTGAAAAATAGACAGATAGAAACAAACAAAAATCACTCCATCACGCTATCCATTTATTTACAAGGAAATCCTCATATACAAATTTTCCTGGCTCCTGAATATGAATCATAGTCAGCTATTCTTTACTATTATAGGCCAATAGTTTTTACGTTTGCATTTACTCATTTAATCAAAAATATTACTAGGAGAAGAAACACAGCAATTTCCCTTACATCATAGGGTTTGCTGTCATCATAAGTTTACTACTCTACCACCCCCCAAAAAAACAAACAAAAATCATTTAAATAAATGTAACAGAGTAATAGATTAATATTTTTGAAATAACCCTTTTAACAAAACCATAATATTTCCAAACTGGATCTCGTGCTCCTGCTATATTCAGCATGACAACAATCACAATATATTTATCACCCACACCACACACAAACACACATCATTTATTGTGGGGAAACAGTTACCTGTCTTAATTTGTCTTGTTCTTCAAATTGCAGCTGCGGAGCCTAGTACAACCTGGTCTAAAACATGTGCTCTTTAAATGTGGTGACTAAATAAATCAATGAATCCAACTTAAAAACTAAGTTATAGTAAGGGATGCACACTAAAAATAAGTTCAATTTCCATAGTGGATTTTCATGGCTGGTCTTAAAAAGAAATTTCTATTGATGCCTAGGTAGATATTGAGAAGTTTTTGATTTAATAATTAGGAAATGTTTTTTCAGTCCTTATTGGAAGAAAAGTTGACTAGCCATATTCTTATCAGGGGTAAAGTGACTTAGGTAAAACTTCCCTTCAGATGTGCCAGCATACACAGAGATAAATCAGGTAGACAGACATCCAAGTCCATTCCTTGAAATGGGGCAAAAATACAGGAATTATTCCATACCACCTTTGTGCTGCTTTACACAAGCAAAGAAACTATGCATCTATGCACTGACTGTATAATAGCCTCTCCCTGAACAAGAACATGAGGAAAGATTTTCATTCCATTCATCTTCTTTAAGTTCAGCTTCCTTATGCATAAAATGAGCATCCTAATTATACTCCCACCTTACACTGTTTTTATTAGGGCAGAATGAGATAATCTATGTAAAGTGCAGTATCCAGCTCATAATATGCATAAAATATTTAATTTTTAAAATCACTGAAAATTTATTATATTTTCCAATATTACCATCCATGTCATTTACCTGCTGTTGTAATAACTTTAAGTTATGTTTAAATTTTAATGATGGTTTTTATTATAAAAAAGCACATGTGAGAATAGAGAGGACATTAATACATGAACAAATTAATAAATGGATGAATCTCCCTCCACTAAAAGAAAGATCGGACAAATCAGAGCTCTGAACGAATCAGCTGGTATCAACACAAATGCACTGGCTATATCACAACACAAAAGAACCAGAAATCCATGAATGACCATAGACCTTCCTGGCAAAAAGCAACTATAAAGAGGCAGCAGCTGGTAAAGCCTGGGTCAAAAAGGATCATTTTACTCTAGGGAACAAAATGTACTGATCTAGACCTTTCCCAATACTTCAGAACTAAATGGTGTGTTGGTAATTTATTCAGGACAAAACAATCCTTCCCAAGTGACAGGTAAAGGAATGAAAATAAGTCTCATGAAAATGTTCAAAAAAACCCAAAGGCACATCTCTAATTGTTTCAGTTCTCACAGATGTAGGATGCAAAATTAGAAGGGAGAAACAGGAATCTTTTCACTCAGTGGGCTCTTTCACCTTCACTGGGCTCAGAAAGGTATGTATCTAATAATAAACGTGTACATGATCACAGCGGTTACAAGTCTATGATTGCACTGAAGCCTCCTGTGCAGTAAGCCTTTACATAATCAGTGGATAACAAACACATGGGCTCTCAGGTCAGAATCTAAGCTTCACCACTTTCCTGCTACATGAACTCAAGCAAGTCATTTAACCCCTACCATGTCCGTTTCCTCAGTTGTAAATGAGGAACAATATTAACTACCTTGCAAGGTTCTTGTGAAGATAAAACGATAGAATGTATGAAAGCTATCAGGCATACAGCAGGTATTCAATAAATGATGTCTGTTTTTACTGCTTTTTTGAACATGAAAAGATAGCGTAAGGTGAAAGAGATGCCGTTCAATGGCTGTCCATATTCTCAAAGGCCATTACATTTAAGGTGTTTCTCCTTACACATATTCTATTTTACTTACGTTATCGATGGCATTTTCCATCACTGAATCAGCAGGTATTTCTCATGGGTGTTTACTTCCTTCTCAGGTACTTAAAACCCAACCTGACCTTTCTGTGAGAGGTAAAGGTCATGTAGACATTAAATTACCCATGTTTATTTCCAGAATTTCCATTAGTTTGGCTTGACATAATTTAGTATTAATATCCGGGTTATAAAACTAATACTAAGAAAGAGATTACATTTAAATGCATTTTCCAGTGGGAAGTGGGATGCATTTCTAATCGTGCTGTCTAGCTACAAGCAAACAAATGCTCATTTGATTCTTCTGTCATTATCATGATGTATAATATTGACCACAGAAATCACTAATGGGTTCCCCCCCACACACTCAACGTAAACAACAATACAACATGATACATAACAGGCTTTAGAGTTATTAAGAGATAATCACATCCTTGGGACTTTCACTGGGCACAGTAAGTGGCACTGCTAAAACACGATTATCTCTCGATAACAAGGGTACTTGCAGTTTTCACAAAGTGAGAAGAAAAGTCATTACTGCAGGGAAAATGTGCATTTATTTTACTGAAACATAAAGCTGACAATTTAAGCTAACAAGGAGTGGCTCTCCCTGAGATGACAATATCACACAGTGTAGGAGGCTTCATATCAAGGTGACACAGGCACCATCTCCTTGAAGAGTCTGGCTGGAAGAGCCATTTTCTGGAAGACTAATTTCTAGGGTCTTGTCGACAAGATAAACAGGGCTGGGAGATGCTTAAGGGCCTAGAGATCTATGAATCTATTTAAGACAGAAAGGGGACTGAGAAGAGCAATGGGAATGGCTTATGCGGCTGATCAGTTGTAAGGTTAGGGACTTGAGATTCTGAGCTTCTCAAGTTGTCCTGATGAAACATAATTAGGCCAGCTCACCTGAGGGACTAGAGACATATGTTCCAGTCTCCAGGAGGTCCCAGGACAAACAACCAGTGACGTCGAAGAAGGGAATGGTGGCAAGTGGATTTAGAATTAGGACAGTAGGAAAAAGACACAGGCATGAGTCTTTAGCACTGCTCTCAAGGATGGAAAAAAGTTCATACACAAGATGGAGCTTTACTTGAGGGTTCTATTCAGCAAGAAAACTCTATTCACCTAAAATTACTCGGAACGGTGGTATTTTCTGGTCTCCCTAACTCACAAAAAAATAGACAAAATTTACTCTTCTTGAGTCTCCATTTACTAATCAATAAAATGAGTTTTAAAAAGAGGCCTCCTCAGAGTCACTGGGAAAAGTAAAGAAAATATTGAGTTTGAAAGTACTCTGTAATTATATAACACCCTATATTTGTCAGATATTATTATTTGGAGAGATTAATTACATAAATATTAAAAATGGGGTGAGAATACATAATTTCTCAAAAGTTCTGCCAGTGATGTGACCTAAGTTTATTTCTATGAGATAATACTAGTAGAGAATACATAATATTAATAATTATTTTATTGTAATATGCTTGGAACTGTAAGCTTGGCATTTTGGCCCATAAGATACTATCCTCAAAACGTCTAAAGTCTTAAAACATGTGCAAAGGTGTTACTGATTTTAGGAGTTTACAGCATAAAAGAGCCAAAAATTCTATTGCTCTAAATCAGTGATTATCAAACAGAGGCAATGTTTCAGCAAAGTATGGAGATATTTTTCTTTGATCGTCATAATTGGGGCATGGGGGTGAGGGTGGTTTGCTCTGGCATCTAGTAGGTGGATGACATGGATATTGCCAAACGTCCCATGATGCACAGGACCCTGTTCTCTTTAAATACAGACATTTACTGTTATTAGTTAACTCATAATTTGAATGACTTACCTCATGAGGCACCCACATCTACAATTCAGTGCTGTGAAAAACTATCTCATCAGCCTCAACATCCTAGGAATAGAGACGGAAAATAATTCTCTTCAAATTATTGAAGTCCATATCCAAATGCAGGCTTTTTAGCCCTTTAAATTTCCATTAAGAATAATTATCAGTTTGGCTAAATCCCATTGTCTTTCCCCTTGGGAAACCATAGGGGTAGAGTCAATGGGTTGGCAATCTGCAAAACCAGAAAATGAAATTTGCAAACGTTCACCATTATCACAAAAATTCGGCACAGTTGTAATGACAACCTGTCACTCTGCATTCCCAAGTCATATATAACTCCAATGCTTGGCATTCCACCACATCACATTATGTGATGTGATATAAAAATACATTGGACACTTGGAATTTTATATTTCCTATAAGTGCATGCTACTTATCTCAGTTTTACCACCACAGGGGGAATAAAATACCTATAATTCTGCCCAACAAATGGAAGACAAATGAAATGAAGCAAAAATTGCAGAAAGTAACCATAGATGTTAGAGTCCAAATATTTTCACATGGATTACTTCATAAACTTTAAGATGAAATACAGCATGGAATAGTGGATGAGAGTGCAGAATTGGGCTTTCAGAATTCAGATCTCCACTGTCTAGCTGAGTGACCTTCAGCAAATTACTTAACCTCTCTGTGCCTTACTCTCCTTGTGTATTAAACAAAGGTATCATTCCTATTTGCTTCATAGGGCTGCTATGATGATTATATAAATTAATATTTAGAAAATGTTTAGAATCCTTCCTGATACACAGTAAAGGCTAGGTCCTCCTTTTTTTTCCTTTTTTTTTAAATAAAAAGAAACACCTCGATAAGGCAGAGTGTATTATCCCATTTTACCTGAGAAGTAACGTAAGTTCTATGAGTGTTAGTAACTTTTCCCAGATTCACTCTTTCCTTGAGCTTGCTCAGCACTGCCCTGTTCTCATAGCTGCATGGACCTCAGCGTGCTGTTTGATTGCTGTGTGAGAGCTCAACTCCCTGAGCACATATCAAGTACACGGCACACAACTATACGTGATGGGTGACATAATGGAGAGTGAGGTGAAGAAAACAGTCTGGAGGCCTGAGAGTCTCACAATCTGGTCCCTCCAGGCAGAAAATTTGTTCATAGCCATAAGCGGCTTGTATATAATGGAAACCATGGTAAGGGCTCTGAACTCCAATTTCAACCTTGATAAATAAGGATTATAGGGGATCTCAGTTTTCAAAAATATGGTCATAGGACTTCTAGGGGTACACACCATTATTTTTATTTTCTGAACATTTTAATGTAAATCTATGTGTATTTATGTTTGTGTAAATATTTATATATTTATTTGTATGTTTATTTTCCATTAATGACAAGTTTTCATCTATTTGTATTACTGATATAGGCATTCTTCAGATCCACAATTTGTTAAAAATCCATTAAATTTATAGAAAATGTTAAGTAGACAATAGTAGAGATGGTATGCGGCTATGGTAAGAAATATGATCCTGGTACATAACTGTCCAAAATGTGGGGAATACTGGTACTTGAAAAGGGAAATTCTATATGAATAATTAGATCTATGAGCCTAGAATAAGGAGGGTTTCAAATATTACCCTGCTTTTCACTAGGAACATCAATTTATTCTGGGTTTCTGAAGGAAGAGTACTTCTTCCCACCAGTACACTTGAGAATGTGTGTTCTTTTCCATATCTCTTGCTGTGCATGGTCCAGAAAGAGATCTATGTTATGGTTCTTTTCAAAGACAGAAGCATTAACTGCACAACACCGTATCTTGGAAGGCAAAGGCATCCAGAACAAAAGGTGAAGTACAAAGAATGACTTGGTTTTCTTCCTTAAAGGCGGAGAGACTTGCTGATGCAAAAAGACCAGTGCCATCTCAACAAAGGGCTACTGAACTCTAAAGTGAATCTTAAAGCTCAGTATGTATTTACAATACCATCGAATATTTTGTTATTACCATGAAGAATGAAATAGTAACTAAACAGCACAAAGGGGACGAAAGAAGTAATATTTTATAACTTACTGAATTGAGTTACACATACAATAATTTCCAGGATTGATTCCCTGTCTACTTTTGAAGCAAATAGCCATGAATTTGGAAATCCATGCACAAGTATGTGAAGAATGCAAACATTTTCCTAGTCAGTGGCAAATTTCTTTAGCTTTCTTGAAAAGAAACTTAGCACTTTACACACACAGACGTGCACACTTTGATTGTGAGGATTGTGTAATTCATACCAACTTGAAATTTCCCCAGGTCACTATAAATCAGTTATGACTTAACTAAACTCCAGGGTAGGCACTGCTACATTGGAAACCATTTGAAAAATTATCTTGTTGTCCTACATTTTTGTAGATAGGGCTCAATTTCCCCTCATAGTTGCTATATGCTAAAGTATATTTCCTTGATGGTTTCCTTAATCCCCAATTATTTGACCTTTTCACTCTGTACCATGTTACAATTTTCTAAAAAAAAAAAAGTTCAAATACTGTAGGAGAAATTCCATGTTTTTTTGATAGCATGCTTCTATTAGGAAAAACACACAAAAATAATACTTCTAATGATGTATTTTTATCTCTAAAGTATATAATTGTACTATTAAATTATATATATGACATTTAAACACTATCCTAAATGATGTAAAATACATAAATAGAAGTTCTCCTATTTTCCCACCCTCATATGGATATACAGTTGACCCTTGAATAATACAGGTTTGAACTGTGTTGGTCCACTTAATATACAGATTTTTTTCAATAAACATATAGTTCGCCCTTTATCACTGTGGATGCGGAATTCGTGGATATAGAAGGCTGACTATGGGACTTGAGCATCCACAGATTTTGGTATCTGGGGCAGGTCCTAGAACCAATTCCCTGAGGACCCCAAAGGACAAGTAACTGAATTTGGCTATCATCCAGCATGCATCTGACCACTGGTAAGTCCCTTGTTGTAAAGAAACACCTCAATACAGGAACAATTAAAGGCTTCCAATTTTGGCTATTTCAGAGTAATGAGCACCACACTTACTTTAGTCTTGTAAACTGCTATAATAGTGAACAAAATACCGAGGAAACTGTTTCCAGGTGTTGGACAACAGACAGCACGAGGCTGATCTTTGAGAGGAAAGAAGCACGTGATGTCAGCTCTTCACGCATCCCGACTTGACTTCCGTGGGCACCTTCCCAACCACAGCAAAGGGAAGTGATGGCCACACTGGAAACATGGTCTCTCCGGGTAAAGCGGAGACTGGAGTTTGGGGCTATTTGGAATTTAGAATTTCCAGGGTAGGTAATGAAAAGGAGGGAGCTGCACAGAGAAGGATCTGTTGACATCTGTACAGGGGTCCACGTGAGCTGTCAGCTAAAAACTAAAATGCACATGCCAAGGGCAAGATTCCACAAGGCCTGGCAGAGAACAGACACTGGGGCAGCTTGAGATGAACATATACCATCGTTCTCCCAGGGCTGGAGATGTGGAAGATCCAAAAGCCAGAGTAGAAGAAACTTAATGAACACCCCAGGTATTCAACTGAGACCCTCAAAAGGTACACTCTTAAATTTACTGAGAACCTCAAAGAGCTTCTACTTGTATGGGTTATGTATATCATCCTTACCATATTAGAAATTAAAGCTGAAACTTCTAAAAGTAGTAATTCCCTTAACAATCAGTATATTACGCACTAACATAAACAACATGTCTTATGGAAAAATAACTATATTATCTGAAGAAATAGTGAGAAGAGTGGTATGTTGGTACATTTTCACAAATTGTGTTCATGTCAGACTCAATAGCAGATTTACTGAATTCTCCTATTTGTCTCTGCATTCAGTCTTATTTACGTGTTATCACATGCCAGGCAGCCTCTGAAAAACTCCACTGTACATCTGTGAAAGACTGAGAGTGACAGGCAAATACCATCTTAGTATTATAATAAAAATAGCTTGGATCTGACCGGCCACCTGAAAATCTTGGTTATCGCCCTGACCAGGGTTCCCTGGATCAGACTTTAAGAACTACTGTAAGAGGATGCCTTGGAAGCAGAGAGAAGCAACACCTCACTTAAACAGAGATAAAAAGAAAGAATAAGAGAGATAAAAGGAAAGAATAAGAAAATATGTATGAGCAAAATTTGGCGGGGGGAAGGTTTTCATAAAGCAATTTCAGCTTAATTTTCTCTTCTACAGAGTAAATAAAAGATCTCTGCTTTGCAGGGGAATCACTCTTTGTGACTGTTTTCAGGGTTGGGGGTTCAGTGAGGGTGGGCTGAGAGGAGTGGGTAGGGATTGGGTAACGCAGGCTGGTTCATCCCCCTGGAAAAGCGCCTGGGTCCAGAGAACACGTAAGACGCAAGCAGATCCAAACACTTTTTTCGCTTAGTTCAATCTATGGACTTTTGAGGGCAGGCTCAAGGTTCTCAGGAGCCACCTACCTCTGTCCTGGCAACAGCCTGAGAGAAGCAGAGGTGAGACACACAGAGAGACACCTACTGAGAGCACAGTGTGAACCCCTGGATTCAACTAGGCCTAAACTGAATCCAGGGAATGTCAATTATACAATTAAAACTGAAAGCAAAAGACAGTATCTGGAAGAAAGCACATTCCTGGCCGAAATAGAGAAAGCCTCAACTTAAGTTAGTGTCTTATGCCTCTGGACTAGAAAATGGGAAAGTTCTGATAAAGTTCATGCCACAGAGAATACGTACATCTGGTGTAGTACATAATGTGTGTGTGTGTGTGTCTGTCTGTCTTAAGAGAAAAATACTACAGATACATTGTCTATTTTCTCCATCATTCCTCTTCTCTGCCCCCACCTTCTGCTCCAAAAACTTAAGCTTTCTGAGCCAGGCCAAAACTGAGGCCCTGGAACTCCACACCATACTCTACACAGTGCTTCTCAACTCAGCACAATATTGTCCCTTCCCTACCAGAGGACAATGGACAGTGTCTAGAGACATTTTTGATTGTCATGACTTGTGGAGGGGGTGTTACTGGCATCTAGTGGATAGAGCCCAGGGATGCAGCTAAATATCCTATATTGAACACAACAGGTCCCCAGAACAAAAAATTATCCAGTCCAAAATGTCAACAGTGCTAAAGTTGAGAAGTTCATCTCAAGGAAATAACCTTGGTTTGAGAATTTCTGTTTTTCTAGGCTAGCACTCTCTGAATTGCCAGTGTACTACCTAGATTTCTAAAAACACCCAGACAATATTATTCAGCCCAGTATTAAACTTTACTATTTCCCGAAGCTGTTTGTATTCATACTGTATTGTTCACAAACTATTTTAATTCGAGTCAATGCGCTAATGAGAGTATACACAGATACATGACTGTATATGTGCTTGCTTATTCAAATCACGGTTTCAATGCCATAGTTACTTTGACCACAATGTGCCAGGACAAAAAATAAAATAAAGCATCAAAGAAACTTAATTTAATGGATGGACTATGTGTTTAGCTTCAAAACATGTTCATTTGGTGTGAGGCACACCCTGACAACAAAAAGAATGGGTGATCATCACTACCGAGGAGCTCTGAGAAATGGAAGAAAAAGGGACATCTAAAAGTCTATCACATAGACCTAATATAAGTTGAAGCAGAATGACACTTCATGGGAAAACTCTGAGCTTTTGTTTACCAGCTTCCATGAACCTCCAGGAGACCACGGCATGCAAATATGTTCTCCCAGATCCCACAGTTTCCATCCATTTCAAAATCCTCTCCTGGCTGTCTTTCTCTCTCCTTGTCATTTACAGTCTGTGCCCCAGAGACAGGCTAACGGGGCTTGATTTTGTTGCCTCAGCCAGCATTCCTATAGGACTCTTCATCCTGTAATCATCATTGTTCCAGCAGTGCATGTCTATGAAATTAACATGGAAGAGATTGATTCTTCAGGTATGTGCTTGCTGCTATTGACAGTCAATCCAGATCACTCCCTCCGAGGCAAGACAGCTCAGGCACGAAAAATACCTTTGCTTATCAAGCTGAGGCTCTGTGCCAGTAAGATGGCAATTTTGGGCCCATATGACAGCAGTCAGAATGAGCTAGGGCGCTCAGGAGACTGAATTTTGGTAACCCTGCAGTATTCCATTAATCTGAAATCCACCAATCTGAGACCTCAAATTTTTCTCCATTTTAAAGCTCTGATCCATTTACAACATTACATAAACACAGCTAGTACCTCAATTAAAAAAAGACATTGCTGGCAGCATGTTTCAGGCATTTAGATTTTCAGTATCTTAGGATCTAAATTTTGTTTTTCATTTTAAAATATATATTTATTGTGGTAAAATAAATTTAAAGTAAAATTTGCCATTTTAACTATTTTTCAATGTATGATTAAGTGGCATTAAGTTACATTCACAATGTTGTGCAAACATCACCACTATCCATCTCTAGAACTTCTTCATCATCCCTAAAAGAAATGTTATACTCATTAAACAATCACTCCTCAGTCCCTGGTAACCTCTATTCTACTTTCTGTTGCTATGAATTTGTCAATTTTAGGACCTCAGATAAGTGGAATTTTCTATCAAAATTTATCCTTTTGTGGGACTTCCCTGGTTGCACAGTGGTTAAGAATCTGCTTGTCAACGCAGGGGACACGGGTTCAAGCCCTGGTCTGAGAAGATCCCACATGACTTGGAGCATCTAAGCCCGTGCGCCACAACTACTGAGCCTGAGCTCTAGAGACCGTGAGCCACAACTACTGAGCCTGCGTGTCTAGGGTCCGTGCTCCGCAACAAGAGAAGCCACCACAATGAGAAGCCCGCGCACCGCAACGAAGAGTAGCCCCTGCTCGCTGCAACTAGAGAAAGCACGCACGCAGCAAGGAAGACCCAAGGCAGCCATAAATAAATACATACATACATACATAAATAAAAATATCCTTTTGTGTGTGACAGATTTCACTAGCACGTTTTCAAGGTCCATCCATGTTACAGCATG
Source organism: Balaenoptera physalus (assembly GCF_965194825.1). Classification (NCBI taxonomy): domain Eukaryota; kingdom Metazoa; phylum Chordata; class Mammalia; order Artiodactyla; family Balaenopteridae; genus Balaenoptera; species Balaenoptera physalus. The sequence continues at coordinate 97,178,360 of NC_138896.1, read as the reverse complement.
TATCAGAAGTCCATTCCTTTTTAAGGTTTGATAATATTTCATTATATGGATATATTACATTTTGTTTACCCATTCATCTGTTGAACATGTGGGTTGGTTTTACCTTTTGGCCATTGTGAATAATGCTGCTAATATCATAGGTGTAAAAGTATCTGAGTCCCTGCTTACTATTTAAATTTTGATTCATTTTTGCTCATTAAAAAGAAAAAACTACCTGACAGCTGTAAAGTGTTACAAAGTAAGATAATCTAGTTTTCTTTTTTTTTTTTAATGTGATCTTATGTGACTTCTTGTGGCACAGGCAGAGATAATTTTTACAAATACGAACACTGCCACTTGGAGAACTTCAGTTATTTTCCAAAGCATATACAACAAATAAGTACAGTTGTTGGTAATATTCTTTCATCTTTCTATAGCCACCCAAAATACCTAGTCCTTATCAGCAGATCACAAACATGGACTTTGAAGAAACAAATAATAGTCCATTTCAAAGCAGCTCACTACATCTTTGGTTAAGTTAAAGTGAAGGTCAAATCACTTCACTATATATCATAAGACACTTCTCTCTCTTTTACCACAAACAGCCAAGTGACAGAGCAGAGCTAGATATAATGATTCTGAAGTTTATGTGACCACAAATGTCCTTCTTAACCATGTCAATATATTAATTCCATAGTTCCATGAATGGAAAACTGAGATACTAGGTTGTATAAAACCACGACTTCAGAGGCAATCTAGCTGTGACGAGGCTAAGAACAAAAGGAACATAAGTTTAAAGTTGATATAAATAAAAATACTAACAAAATAACGGTACTGAAAACACAGATTGCTAAATGTTACAATAACTGCACACCCAAGAATGAAATTTTGGAAACCTTATTTTAAGAGAGCAGCTCTTCTAATTTAAACAATTGCAGAACTCTACATTTTTAAGATGTTTACTAAGTCTTGGTCACTCACGTAATATTACTTTATTGAACTCTCATGGCCGTTCTTTGGGGACAAACTGTTATTTCCATTTAAAGCTAAGAAAACTAAGAGTTTCAAATAACTCTCATGGGGGCACATGGCTAACGGTGGAGGTGAACTTTGAACCACAGTCTATGTGACTCCTGAGATAAAGCTTTTTATGACTGTGCTATCTGCAATTGGTCCAAACCACATTTCACAACGGGGACAATGCTTCAAGCAAATATGCGTTTATGAGGGAGATAAGAATTAACGTGCCTTGTGAATTAAAATGGGTCCCCTCAGAGCTATGAGACAGAGCCTGCTCAGCCTGTGTTTGACAGTTCCCGCATTATCTGGTATTTCTCCATTCTGAGAATTTAGCAACCCAGCATGGCTCCACGTGGATTCATCTACCGTTTCTTTTAGACCTCTCCCCTGAGCTTCTAACGCTGGCTGTTTTACTGAAATATAAATATTTTAGGAGTGAAAGGTATCTAGAATGTTCTAAAGAGAGTTTCACTGTTGCTATTGTAATTATTCTTAATTATCACTATTGTTCCCTTTGGAGCAAGTTACCTCAGGGAGCACTTATGCAGTCTGCCTATAGAAAATCACTGAGAGTAAGCTATGAAGGAATTATCAACCAAATGTAGACTCCTGTGTTTCTTTTTCCTATGCACCGGCAGTAATAATTTTAGAAGTCAGCAGTACACATGGTTTGGAGTTCACATTGATATTTGCCTCAGGATTATTTATGGCATCCCAAAAGTGACACAATCAACTTAGAATGGTAGTCTTTATTAACATGGTAAATTAAAATGGAATACTGACTGATGTCTTGAGTAAAATTAATGCGCCATTAACCTTAACTATACCAATAAAGTTATCTCATGAAGGTCAACTACAAGAACATTTATCCACCTGGGATACACAGCAAATGTACATTAACTCGATGTTAATGTGGAATGTAGATGTTAAAAGGGAAAGGCAATTGAAACTAAATATTAAAACCTTGGTTGAAATAAAAATCATAAATGTTGACACATAAGCTGTATTAGTTCAGGATTCCCTATCCCATATCATCACTGATGTTGTTTCCTATAATTTGTGTTGATGAGTTTTAAGTAGCTGGGACCAAAGTTTCTTTCTCTAAACCACATTAATACATCTTAGTTACGCTGACAAATAGCAGAACATTTTTAAAGCTTGAAGGGTCACGAGAGATAATTAAGTTCCACCTTCTCATTCTATACATGAGGAAACGAAGATCTAGAGATCCTGAAGCACAGAGAGAGGAACAGAGCCCCAGTCTAACTCTCACTCCGGAATTATATCCCCTACAACCTGCTTGATTTTCGTTCCAGCTTTCTCTTTGCTAAGGCACTTTATCTCCTTTTGTTCTCTAACTCTGACAGATTGTAGAAGACCAACACTTTTTTTTTTTTTTTTTGGCTGCGTTGGGTTTTCATTGCTGCGCGCAGGCGTTCTCTAGTTGGGGCGAGCAGGGGCTCCTCTTCGTTGCGGTGCACAGGCTTCTCATTGCAGCGGCTTCTCTTGTTGCAGAGCACGGGCTCTAGGGGCGTGGGCTCAGTAGTTGTGGCGCACAGGCTTAGTTGCTCCGCGGCATGCGGGATCTTCCTAGAACAGGGATTGAATCCATGTCCCCTGCATTGGCAGGCGGATTCTTAACCACTGCACCACCAGGGAAGTGCCAAGACCAACTTTTAAAGTAAGTAAAATAGAGGTAATAATGCCTAATAAATAGATGTATTATGATGGACAAACCAAATGTTCTTGAAATCTTATTGAAAACTGTAAAAAGTTATATTTTATATTCATAATAGGAATAACTATATAACTATATTATTTTATTGCAAATATAAATATATATATTTATTATAAATATAAAAGTAACTTTTAAGCCATTGAAAAAGTTGAACTCTCCTTTGAAAAGTCTCTTCTTTTTTAAGTAGCCCAAAAGAATATAGGCTTTGAGACCACGAAAATGTGGTTTCTAGGCAAGTCTCACTCAACTTACTGGCTACCATTCTTGAATATCTCTGGATGTTCTAGATGTCTAAAATCATTAACAGTAATATTTCTCTTATATGGTAGTTGTGAATATTAAATAATATATATAAAATACGGGACAATACTTGGACCCTAGTATAGATTTGATAATTATGGATAAATATTAATTTTCATTTCTCTTCCTTTTGAATCTTCCTTCTTTCCTTTGAATATGTATAATTAAATTGCAAAATTTTAAATAGTACTAATATGCAGGCACAAATCTGCACTTACAAAATTATTTTATTACAATAGAGAGCTACTTAGTAAGCTCCTCTATAACGTAAACAGACAAAGATACAAAACAGCAAGTAAATCTGCTCACTGAAATGGTACCACACACCCCTAAGCATTCTCAATTAAAACGAGTATGTGCAGTTCTCACATTAGGAGGAGAGGAATATACCAAAATCTGGATTAATCTTAGGAATTCTTCAGTGGAGAAGAACAGAGTCAGCCTATTCAAGGGAGAGCAATGCTGATGTGTTAAAAGACACTTTGCTACATCCCAGGTATTCTGACAATTTCTGATGGAGGCAGGGTCAAGCTCTTCTGGTACAAGTTACCTTTCTGATAAGAATAATTCTAATAATGTGTATTTCCAGCACATTAGGTCCTCCAGTATATACAATATAGTAAAGGATGTATATTCACAGGATGATATATCAGCATATTCAAGCTGCCACTTTTAATGTATCAGATCACACTAAGATTAACACTCAAATTAATTTTGACTTAAATCGAGAGAAATACATAACAACCAGGAAAATGAAGTTAAAAGACGAAGTGTTCTGAATTGAGTCCTAGAGGACATACCGAAGACATTTGTACTGTTGATGCGAAAGTAAGATAACACTTTGAAACAATATTACTCTTCTCAGAAAAAAGGGATGCTAGCTTCCTGGGCCACAGACTCTGAGGGCTAGCACATCAGTCTTTTTAAAGAAATTACTAGCATGCCGTGTTTGGTTTACTGTCTCCCACCTTGCATTTTACCAACTGTATCAAAGCACAGAGTGTAACAGCTCCAATTTCCTTCATAGCAGCCGCACTGTTTGAGAAAAACTGACAGATTAACTAGAAGAAAGCTTCCGACGTCACTAGAAACTATGACTGCCCATTAGAACAGAATGGTAGACCAAAGAACACACGGAAAGGAATGCCTCGGTGATCCACGGCGCCAGCACCAGTTAGGATCTGAGTGTGGGTAGGAGAGGGTCCATCCAGGAATGATAACTTGGACAGTGGTGCCCAGCACTCACTCTGGGTGAGGATAAAGATCTGGATTGGAAAAGTAGCTATTGATTTTTCCGAGTATTTCAGCTATTATTCTGATGAGTCTTCTGGTTGCTAGCTTATACTAAAATATAAACAACATACATATCTGCTCCTTACATAAATTAATGAGGTTAAGCTAAAAGAAACACCAACTGCTTCACAAACAAGTACCACTGTTAATTGAGTTCAGAAACGTACATTTGTCTTTTTTATGATAATCTGTCAGGTCTAGATTCAGTGGGAAGCACTATACCTCACATTTATACAGAAACTATACAGTGTGTTTGAGAAATATCTGCCATGTGGTCCACAGAAATAGGGAAGACTGCTATTATGACACCTGTTTTAGAAATGAGTGACTTAGAGGTCTGAGAGTTTAAACGTGGTGACTAACAGCAGAGGAAATAAGGAAAGTGGTAGTGTGCCTGGTTGTGGGATGAAAGGAAGGTGTGGGGAGGAGGAAAGAAGTCCTGAAAGAGAAATCAAAGGAAGATACACATTGGCTCAACCTCAATGTAATTTGCAAGTATTTTTCCCTTTTTTGAGGTACTTTAAAAGTTTGTATCAATACACCTTTAAAAGATAACTATGGATAAATTAAACCTTTCAAAGGGCAACTGCAATGTTCACGTTACTGGGAAGATGTGGTATGATATGCGATGATTTACGTTTTATTTATGGACAAAATGGATAAAAACGACCTCACGATAGACCACAGCTGATGCCTCTGTTATGGAGCATTCCCTTAGGGAAAGGGCTGTCAGAATATTTACCATAAACTGGAGTTTTAATGTGTCTGTTACAATTATTTAAATCATCAGCAATCTACACTTTAAGACTTTTTTCTCCAATCATTTAGTATAATTTGACCTTCTAGACTTTAAGTAAGACAGATAAGTAGGGGGTATGCCTCAAATATATCTTGAAAGGGAATGTCCTTTCAAACTGAAATTTTACTGTCAAACAGATGAATTAATACATACAGATCACGTATAACAAAAGACTTTAAACATCAGAGTGTTTAATATCTACTTATTGACAATTCACCAGATATTCTACTGATATTTTTATCTATCAATGTATCATGTTACTGGTTTCACCAGTAACATGAAATTATGATGGAAAAAAGGGAAATATGTCATATTAAAAAGATAAGCCACATCTTCCAAATTAATTACTAATAGAGCCTATAGTTTGCAGGTGGAAACTCAGAGTCACACAAACTAAGTGATTTACCAACAATCATCCCTGGTAATTCCATAACGCGAATCGAAGCCTCCTGATTCGTGATCCATGAATTCTTCTGTTATATAAGGAAAATCCTAATTGGCTAAAAATAGGCCAGTTCAGTGTATCTCAATATATTTTCTAGTTCTATATTTGAGGAAAATTCTCACTGTACCCTCACATGGGGTTAGGGTTCTCAATAGGGTCTCTTTATAAGCTCACTGCTATCATTCATGAGAAATCCACCCTCATATCCTCATCAACACCCAAAAGCCCCATATCCTAATACCATCACCTTGGGGGTTATGTTTCAACATATAAATGTTGAGGACACAAACATTCAGACAAGAGCATTGCGCATGCCTCTAGTCTGAGAGAGGTTTCAGAATCACCACCATCAACACCAAAAGCACTGACTTTTATTCAGTGTGTCAGACTCTGCACCAGGTGCTTCTAGATTATGCCACTTCATAAAGGACATTTGTTAGTTTGCCCTCTATTTCTGTGCTCTAAAACAATGATGTAACATAAAGTACACATTTATCATTAATTTGAAGTGGTTTATCCATTAAGATGGCATCCCAGTGTCATCCCACTGGGGATAACTATGACAAGTTTTACATTTTTTCTGGATTATTATTTTTTTACTTGGGTTAATTTAGATAATTTGTATTGCTCAAAAAAATCATTCATCTAACATTTTTAATATCTTCTGTATTGATATAACCCCCTTATAATTACTAATCCAGTGTATATGTTTTCCTTATTTTTTGTGCATGAGACATTTGAGCAATTTATGTATGTCTTGATTTTTAAGTCACAGCTCTCAGATTTATCTAATTTATTTTCTGGTTTTGCATTATTTAATGATGTTTTCATTATTTCCTTTACTCTTATAGCTTTATTATCTATTTTAACTTTTCAAGTTGAACATCAACTTAATTAATAATATGTCATATGATGACATTTTATTTAAAGCTATGTATTTGCCTGCAAGTACAATTTTGGTCCTACTTCACAGGCTTTGACATGTAGTGCTTTTATTTTTGTTACGTGCTTAAGAGTATGTGACTCTAGTTTCTAAATTTAGTTCTTATTTTATCTATGTCCACAATATATGAAAATAATCTCAGTCATAAACACATACACAGAAACAGGCACACAAAAACAACCAACCGAAAACCCAGATGCTTGCACCTAAAATACCTGGTTTAGGTCAACTCATCTGAAAATACATGTTTCTGTAACATTTGAGAAAAAATTAGTCTATTTTCCAAAAACTATGTTCTTTGTACTTATGATGTGATTTGTATTACAAAACACAAATATTCCAGAAAGCACAAATTTTGTTATTAGAAAGGACTGAACCATTTGGGTCACATCACCTTTTACATGAAGAATCACGAGTATTATATTACACAGATTTCAGGATCTACCAGGATGGATTTCCTCCTGGCTTACTGGGATGCAGAATTTCCTGTAGATCTTTGTTACAAATTAGCTGATAACTAAGAGGTTCAAATCAGCCAGAACAGCTAGGTTATAGCCCAATATGATTAAAATCAAGGCCTTAAAGCAATTCATTTCTGATTCATGCTCTATGTCTAATGTTTGTTGGCAATGTTTGTTTACCACAATTATTCAGGGGCATGAAAGAGGGTATCAACAAACATTTCCAAAATCTCCACAACAGTGAGAAGGGAAATAAATTAGGCACTGGTTTTTAAAGCTGTTTTAATCCAAGTGTGATTCATGTCACTTCTATTCATATTCCATTGGCCACAGCAGTTGGTCTGGTCTCATTTTTGGGAGAAGTACAACCCTACCATGTACCCAGAAAGACAGTAAGAATAAGAATATTGCATAAAATTCATTCTTTACTTTTCCTTTTAGCTTAAAAAACAGTTTTTTCCTCATGGCATGAAACCCTCACATTTGTCATACATCCAATCGACGACTATTTCATAAGTGCTTACACTATACCAGATACACATCCCTGATTAAGAATCCTCTGAATTTCATACCTCTGGAAAATATCTAAGGATTGCCTGAAATATTCTGTTATGCTTAGATGAAGGGCAAAGAGTTTTAACAAAGAAATATAATTGCTTGGAAAACATATTTCTATTCAACTACTTTTCATATGAGCAATTTCCCAAATAACTGTCTATTCATATGGTTTTCCAAAGTATTATAAATGTGTACCAGCCCTTCTCTGACCTAACAAACTTGCTGTATAGACGCAAGATGAGATGCACACTCCTCACTCCCCTGAGCATGTCAGAGCCCTGAAGAAAACCTACTGAAATGCTATTCCTGCTGAGTGACCAGGAAGAGCATCAGTTATTTGTTCTCACAGGTGCAGAGCTGCACTCTCTGACAAGACTGTTTCAAGTAACACTCCATTCACTACTTTTACTGCATTTGATAAGAAGTAGAATGGCAAAGAGTCATTAAAAGCATCAATAGAAAGAAAACCCAACAGTGCCTGTGTCAGTGAAAGGCCTCTCTGATTCTTGTCAAATATGTTTCTGTTTGATATATTTCTTCAGTGGTTCCAAGAAAATAATGAAGTAAATTAAAATCAGTATAAAATTACAAATCAAAATCTCAGGTTGACAGAAAGACAGAAGCAAGAGCATTTCAAATCAAGGGAAAAAATACATCACCGACTCATCCACAGTGCTTTCCTTTCTGAAGAGACTATGACTCATTCCTGCTGCTATTGCTAGGCGGGACAGCTTGAATCAGGAATGGAGAAACAGCCTTCAATTAGAAATTCATCGAAATTTGTCAGATTCATTAAGACATTAATGTCACTTCAAGGGGGAATGGTAGGTATGTTTTTGATTCACTCTGCCTCTCTGTTTCTGATATTTCCATTCTAGGCTACATTCCTTAGCTGTTATTTTTCATTAAGAAGGAAAAAAGTATGAAAAACAGGAGGATAAAGTCAAGGGAGGCTTTCTGTTTATAAATCAAACATGAAAATTTCAAAACACATTCACTGCATTGAAAGACAGGTTGAATACCTATCATTTGAGAGTTAACCAGATTTGTGCACTTGAACACTCAGTAAGAACATTTTATAGCATTTCGATGGCAATCCTTTTATTTCTATAGGATAATAGAAAACAAGTGGGAGCAGAGACAGAGCAAGTCCTAGATGGTGGAGTGTTAAAAGGCTTTCATATCCAAAGATAATCATGGTAACTTTAGTTAAAGTACCAAGGGACACCTAAAGACACACAGATGCTTAATATACCACTGGGGTATGAAAGAAACATTTTTAAAGGGAGCAAGTAGTGGTCGAACATTTGCTACAGCTGATGGTATCAAACTAAAAATAAGGACGTTATATGATGAAGCAGTATGTGCTAGAGTGAAAAAGTGGGAATGCAAATCCTTATGCTATAAACGTCTCTCTAGTAGCTTTGTAAGTCATAGAAGAAATTACTTTTAGGAATAGTGAATGACAGACATGCTGCATTGTTCACCCCTGTACATTCTGTACTGATGGCAAAAACTTCTTAAGTAGAAGTTTCTTCAGGTAGTTCCATAGCTCCACAGTGTCATTCATGATCATAGCTCCACAATGTCATTCATGGAAATGCATCTCTTGAAGAGTGGGAAACTTGAAAAGAACCTAGAAATTTACTTGAAGACAGGCAAAAGCCAAGTCATTTGACTGTTATGTCCAACACTTGTCCCTTTTATCATGAAGTCTCAATCCAGAATATATTTCCCACTCATGCAGTTGGTTCCCAAAACTCTAACATTCAGAAGCTCTTCGGGTGTTTAATTGGTTTCTGATAAATTTTTCACATATTCCATCTGGCAACTGAAATATGTTAGCATAAAAAGAGTTATGACATGAAAGTACCCACATACTATCAAGTGTTTAATAAAAGTTGGTTTTTACTACTACTGTTTCATACTATTTTATAGGTAGGCAGGATTTATTTAAGTGTGTAAAGACAACATACAGAAGCAAGAATGCCAGACTTCAGCTGGTCCAGGAGACCTTCCAAATATGGAAAACATAGGCGGCAAATGGTTTATCTTTGACTCTATTTGCCCAGTAAATATAGTTTGTTCGATCCACAACAATGCTTTTAAAATCTAAACTAGTTTCCAAAATTTTAAAATTGGGTAAAACCAAAAAAATTCACAATTCTAACTTCTTTTGGTGTACTGGAAAAAGTGACATCACTAGGACTCCATTCTGTAATGGCACTACCTACCCAAACCAAGTTGGGTATTCTGTTGAGTTCCTGCCAGGTGAAGGCCTGGACTGCAGGGAAGATAATGGAAATGGAGAAATAAGTAGAGTCACAAACAAAACTGACATAAGACACACAGAAAACAAATAATAGAGAGAGCACCAGCATCACAACTAACTGCTGAATAATCATCAACAGGAAGACAATGGAACTCACCAAAAAAGATTCCCCATATCCAAAGACAAAGGAGAAACCAAAATGAGATGGCAGGAGGGGCACAATCACAATAAAATCAAATCCCATAAGCACTGTGTGGGTGATGCACAAACTGAAGAACACTTATACCACAGAAGTCCACCCACTGGAGTGAAGGTTCTGAGCCCCACGTCAGGCCTCCCAACCTGGAGTCCAGAAACGGGAAGAGGAACACAAAACAATTATGAAAATGATAATAGGAACATACATACTGATAATTACCTTAAATGGGAATGGATTCAACGATCCAACCAAAAGACACAGGCTCACTAAATGGATAAAAAAACAAGACCCATATATATGCTGTCTACAAGAGACCCACTTCAGACCTAGGGACACATACAGACTGAAAGTGAGGGGATGGAAAAAGATATTCCAAGCAAATGGAAATCAAAAGCTGGAGTAGCAATACTCATATCAGATAAAATAGACTCTAAAATAAAGAATGTTACAAGAGACTAGGAAGAACACTACATAGTGATCTAGGGATCAATCCAAGAAGAAATTATAACAATTATAAATGTTTATGCACCCAACACAGGAGCACATCAAAACATAAGGCAAATGCTAACAACTATAAAAGCGGAAATCAACAGTAACACAATAATAGTGGAGGACTTTAACACCTCACTTACAGCAATGGACAGATCATCCAGACAGAAAATTAATAAGGACACACAAGCTTTAAATGACACAACAGATCAGATAGATTTAATTGATATTTATAGGACATTCCATCTGAAAACATCAGATTACACTTTCTTCTCAAGAGCATATGGAACATTCTCCAGGATAGATCACATCTTGGGTCACAAATCAAACCTCAGTAAATTTAAGAAAATTGAAATCATATCAAGAATCATTTCCGACAACAACAATATGAGATTAGAAGTCAATTACAGGGAAAAAAACGTAAAAAACACAAACACATGGAGGCTAAACAATACATTACTAAATAACCAAGAGATCACTGAAGAAATCAAAGAGGAAACCAAAAAATACCTAGAGACAAATGACAATGAAAACACGACGATCCAAAACCTATGGGATGCAGCAAAAGCAGTTCTAAGAGGGAAGTTTATAGCTATACAAGCCTACCTCAAGAAACAAGAAAAACCTCAAATAAACAATCTAAACTTATACCTAAAGGAACTATAGAAAGAAGAACAAACAAACCCAAAGTTAGCAGGAGGAAAGGACTCATAAAGATCAGAGCAGAAATAAAGGAAATAGAAAAAAGAAAACAGTAGCAAAGATCAATAAAACTAAAAGCTGGGTCTTTGAGAAGATAAACAAAATTGATAAACCGTTAGCCAGACTCATCAAGAAAAAGATGGAGAGGACTCAAATCAATAAAATTAGAAATGAAAAAGGAGAGGTTACAACAGACACCACAGAAATACAAAGCATCCTAAGAGACTACTAAAAGCAACTCTATGCCAATAAAATGGACAACCTGGAAGAAATGGACAAATTCTTAGAAAGGTATAACCCTCCAAGACTGAATCAGGAAGAAATAGAAAATATGAACAGACAAATCACAAGTAATGAAATTGAAACTGTGATTAAAACTCTTCCAACAAACAAAAGTCCAGGACCAGATGGCTTCACAGGTGAATTCTATCAAACATTTAGAGAAGAGCTAACACCCATCCTTCTGAAACTCTTCCAAAAAATTGCAGAGGAAGGAAAACTCCCAAACTCTTTCTATGAGGCCACCATCACCCTGACACCAAAACCAGACAAAGATTCAACAAAAAAGGAAACTACAGACCAATATCACTGATGAATATAGATGCAAAAATCCTCAACAAAATACAAGCAAACAGAATCCAACAACACATTAAAAGGATCATACGCCATGATCAAGTGGGATTTATCCCAGGGATGCAAGGATTCTTCAAAATACGCAAATCATTCAATATGATACACCATATTTACAAATTGAAGAAGAAAAACCATTATGATCATCTCAATAGCTGCAGAAAAAGCTTTTGACAAAATTCAACACCCATTTATGATAAAAACTCTCCAGAAAGTGGGCATAGAGGGAACCACCTCAACATAATAAAGGCCATAGTGCTTCCCTGGTGGCGCAGTGGTTGAGAATCTGCCTGCCAATGCAGGGGACATGGGTTCGAGCCCTCGTCTGGGAAGATCCCACATGCCGCGGAGCAACTAGGCCCATGAGCCACAATTACTGAGCCTGCACGTCTGGAGCCTGTGCTCCGCAACAAGGGAGGCCGCAATAATGAGGCCCCACGCACCACGATGAAGAGTGGCCCCCACTTGCCGCAACTAGAGAAAGCCCTCGCACCGAAACAAAGACCCAACACAGCCATAAATAAATAAATGAACAAATAAACCCAAAGTTTAAAAATAAATAAAGGCCATATACGACAAACCCACAGCAAACATCATTCTCAATGCTGAAAAACTGAATGCATTTCCTCGAAGATCAGGAATAAGACAAGGATGTCCACTCTCACCACAATTATTCAACATAGCTTTGGAAGTCCTAGCCACAGCAATCAGAGAAGAAAAAGAAATAAAAGGAATCCAAATTGGAAAAGAAGATGTAAAACTGTCACTGTTTGCAGATGACATGTTACTATATATAGATAATCCTAAAGATGCCACCAGAAAACTACTAGAGCTAATCAATGAATTTGGTAAAGTTGCATGATACAAAATCAATGCACAGAAATCTCTTGCATTCCTATACACTACCAATAAAAGATCAGAAAGAGAAATTAAGGAAACAATCCCATTCACCATAGCAAAAAAAAAAAAAAAGTAAATAAAATACCTAGGAATAAACCTACATAAGGAGGTAAAAGACCTGTACTCAGAAAACTATAAGACACTGATGAAAGAAATCAAAGATGACACAAACTGATGGAGAGATATACCATGTTCTTGGATTGGAAGAAACAGTATTGTGAAAATGACTCTACTACCCAAAGCAATCTACAGATTCAGTGCAATCCCTATCAAATTACCAACGGCAGTTTTTAGAGAACTAGAACAAAAAATCTTTAAATTTGTATGGAGACACAAAAGACCCCAAATAGCCAAAGCAATCTTGAGGGAAAAAAACGGAGCTGGGGGAATCAGACTCCCTGACTTCAGACTATACTACAAAGCTGCAGTAATCAAGAGAATATGGTACTGGCAGAAAAACAGAAATATAGATCAATGGAACAGGATAAAAAGCCCAGAGACAAAGCCACACACCTATGGTCAAGTAATCTATGACAATGGAAGCAAGGATATACAATGGAGAAAAGACAGTCTCTTCAACAAGTGGTGCTGGGAAAACTGGATAGCTACCTGTAAAAGAATGAAATTAGATCACTCCCTACACCATACACAAAAATAAACTTAAAATGGATTAAAGACTTAAATGTAAGCCCGGACACTATAAAACTCTTAGAGGAAAACATAGGAGGAACACTCTTTGACATAAATCACAGCAAGATCTTTTTTTACCCACCTCCCAGAGTAAGGGGAAAAAAACACAAACAAACAAATGGGACCTAATGAAAGTTAAAAGCTTTTGTACAGCAAACGAAACTATAAACAAGACGAAAAGACAACCCTCAGAATGGGAGAAAATATTTGCAAACGAATCAAGGGACAAAGGATTAAACTTTAAAATATATAAACAGCTCATGCAGCTCAATACTAAAAAAGCAAACAACCCCATCAAAAAATGGACAGAAGACCTAAACAGACATTTCTCCAAAGACGACATACAGATGGCCATGAGGCGCATGAAAAGCTGCTCAACATCACTAATTATTAGAGAAATGCAAATCAAAACTACAATGAGGTATCACCTCACACCAGTTAGAATGGGCACCATCAGAAAATCTACAAACAACAAATGCTGGAGAGGGTGTGGAGAAAGGGGAACCCTCTTGTGATCTCGGTGGGAATGTAAATTGATACAGCCACTATGGAGAACAGTATGGAGGTTCCTTAAAAAACTAAAAATAGAATTACCATATGACCCAGCAATCCCACTACTGGGCACATACCCACAGCAAACCATAATTCAAAAAGACACATGCACCCCAATATTCATTGCAGCACTGTTTACAAAAGTCAGCTCATGGAAGCAACCTAAATGCCCATCGACAGAGGAATGGATAAAGAAGATGTACATATATACAATGGAATATTACCCAGCCATAAAAAGGAACGAAATCGGGTCATTTGTAGAGACTCGGATGGACCTAGAGACTGTCATACAGAGTGAAGTTAAGTCAGAAAGAGAAAAACAAATATCGTGTATTAACGCATATATGTGGAATCTAGAAAAATGGTACAGATGAACCGGTTTGCAAGGCAGAAATAGAGACACAGATGTAGAGAACAAACATATGGACACCAAGTGGGGAAAGTGGCGGGGTTGGGGTGGTGGGATGAATTGGGAGATTGGGATTGACATATATACACTACTACGTATAAAATAGATAACTAATAAGAACCTGCTCTATAAAAAATAAAATAAAATTCAAAAAAACACTAATAAAAAGGCAGATATAAATCCTATCTTATGAATAATACCATTAAATGTAAAGAGATTAAAAGGTAGAGATTTGCAGAATGGATTAAAAAAAATAAAAAAAACATGATCCAACTGTATGCTATCTACAAGGGAAACAATGTGGATTCAAATGCACAATTGGTTGAAAGTTAAAGGATGGAAGATGCTATACCCTGCATATGGTATCCAAAAGTGATCTAGACTGGCATTACTAACATCAGGCTTTAATACTTCAAGCCAAAATTGTTACTACCAATAAAGAGGAATATCTTCTAATGAAACATGGCCAAACTACCAGGAAAATATAATAATTAATAAACACATATGCACTTAAAACAGAGACCCGAAGTACATAAAGGGAAACTGAGAGAAGTGAAAGGATAAATAGACAATTCAACAATAGTTGGAAACCTCAATAGCCCTCTTTCAGTAGTGGAAACAAAATTAGAAGGCCAACAAGAGAATGGTTGATTTTAACAACACTATAATCAAACTAAACCAACAGAATCTATAGAACACTCCATCCCAAACCAACAGAATACATATTTGTCTCAAGTGCAAATGGAAACATTTTCTTAGACTATAAGAGGTCTCTAAGCTATTTAGGACACTACAGACTATATATATAGACTACAAAAGGTCATGAAACAGGTTTCAAAAATTTAAGAGAACTGAAATCATAAAAAAATATGTCCTCTGACCACAAAAGAATGAAACTGGAAATTAAGAACAAAAGCAAATTTGGGAAATTTGCATGTATGTGGAAATTAAATAACTCTCCCAAAATAACCAGGAGCTCAAAGAAGAAAGTACAAGAGAAATTACTTTGCGATGAATGAAAATGAGGACACAATATGGCAATACCTATAGAATGTGGAGGAAGTAGTGTTGGAGAGCAATTTAGAGCTGTAAATGCCTATGTTAAAAAAAGAAGCAACATTCAAATCAATACCTTAACCTTCCACCGTAAGACAGTGGAAGCACAAGAGCAAAATAAACCTAAAAGTTACCAGAAGGGAAGAGATAATGAGGATTGGACAGAAAATAAATTAGAGAAGAGTAAAGCAATAGAGAAAATCAATGAAACCAAAAGTTGTTTTTGATAATAAAATTGACAAAACTTCAGCTAGATTGATTAAGAAAAAACTGGAGAAGATTCAAAATCTAGACCAGTAAAAAAAAATTGGAGAAGATTCAAAATCCTAAAATTAAAAATAAAAGAGGGGAGACTACATCCAAACTCCCATATATTTTTTCAAGTGATTTTAAGGGAATGCTATGAATTCCTGTATGACAAGAAATTAGATAACCTAATGAAATGGATAACTTCCCAGAAAGACATAAAACTACTGAAACTGCATCAAGAAAAAATAGAAATTCTGAATATAACCACTAAAGAAATTGAATTAGTAATAAAGAAATTCCCACAGAGAAGTCCATGAACAGAAGGCTACACTGGTGAATTCTACCAAATGTTTAATGGAATGCTCTAAAAATATATATATAAAAGAGGTGGGAGCACTTCCCAACTCATTCTGTCAGGCCAGTATTACCTTAATACCTAAACTAGTTATGGACACCTCAAGAAAAGAAAATTACAGATTAATACCCATTATGAAGATCAACAACAACAACAAAAACTTCAACAAAATACTAACAAACTAAATATAGCAAGGTATAAAAAGAACCTATGACCTAGTGGGTTTATCCAAGGAATACAAGGTTTGTTAAATATATGAAAATTAATCAGTTTAATATACCATATTAATATATTAAAGGACAAAAGCCACATGATTATTTTATAGATGCACGAAATACATTTGACAAAACGCAACACCCTTTCGTGATAAAAACACTAAACCAGGAACAAGGAAAAGAAAGGATTTTACTCAACTGTTAAAGGGTATCTACAAAAAACCCACAGGAAACAACATACTTATTAGTGAAGGGATGAAAGCCTTCCTTATATGGTCATAAGCAAGACAAGAATGTCTGCTCTTGATACTTCTATTCAACACTGTATTGGAGGTTCTAGACAGGGTAATTAGGCGAGAAAATGAAATAAAATGCATCCAAAGTGGAAAGGAAACAGATCTGAAGATGACATGATCTATACAGAAAATACTATGGAACCCACTAAAAATATCTATAAGACCTAATAAAATATCCAAGATAAATAAAAAGCACGTCCACTTAAAAACTTGTACACAAATGTTCATAGCAACATTATTGATGATAATAAAAAATGGAAGCAATTCCAATGTCATCAGATGATATTTCAATATAAAAGAGGAAATCCACAAAAATATTTTTATGAAGGTATCAGTGTAATTTATGAATTAGCCTGCATAAAGCAGAAGGACTATGCAAGAGGAATCTAATATCCGGCAGCTGGGACATCAGTACAGGAGAGCAGAGAAGCTGAATCTGGCAACTGGTAAAGTGCTTTACTTAGATATTAAACATTAAGTCGATATAAAATATTAAGAAAAAAGTACACAGAAAAGTCACTACCAACCAAAAATAAAATTTTTAAAGCAAAATAATTCCCAAAGATTTCCCTGAAGCAAATATATTGTAAAAGAACTTTCAATTAATTCCCAGAGAGGAGCCATTATTTCAGCTGTCAAATATGTCTCCTTTCTTTAAACAGAGTCCATTCCCTAATCTGTACTGCCAGGCTGGGCTGTTAACTACCCAGGCCAGAGTAGAACCAGAAATTTCGAACACTGATAACTGTGGGAAATGTGTGATCACTCTGTCCCATTCACACAGCTACTTTCCAAGTGTCAACATTTGGAAACATTGGACAGCTCTGAGTATAAAAGGAAGGTAAATGCCATAGCAGCACTGGGGAAATGGTCCTATAAGTGAATTCTACCTGCAAACAGGGAGCTAAAAATAACTTTCTCATGTCATACTTCTAATCTCTTTAGAACATCAGTTTGCCTCTTTTGGTTGTTTAGGAATAAATAAATAACTGCGCAATTTTCCCCACTGGTCAACCAACATTTTTTTATAGAGCATATTTGATGTTTTTGAGAGATACAATTTCAACAGGTTATCACAAAGAGACACAATGGTCTCAAGCCACATACCACAGGTTACAACAGAAAAAGGCCCATTCTGTTTACTCACTTCTGTTAAATAAACACGCTGGGGATATGGGGAATTATCTGATACACCATTTGTTGGGTCAGAACACATAATATGATAAAACCGACTTTCTGCCTTCATTATTTTCCTAATTACCAAGGCCAACAGTGTTTCATCTAAATTATGCTGTGAATTCAAGCAAGAAGGTGTGAAGTGTCTTGCTCGTATGTGATATAACACCTCTTCCCTCACTTCGGTCCATCTTTAATCATAATCAATGTCAAGGATCACGTAAAAATCAAAAAACTACTGATAGAAACTGGCTCTAAACATATTTCACTGCATCTAAATGGTGTAGATGAATAAACTAATATTTTCCAATGAGATATTTATAATATGCAGTTAATTTCTTTCTCTAAATATACTCACTTTAGTAACAGGGAAATTGAGCATCATAACTAAGTTACATAATTATTACATAAGTCATAAAATAAGGAATTTAATTTGATGTGAATGATGAAATTAACAGGCATATAAATCTGAACTATTAAAGAAAATATTTTATAAGAGAATTTTTCTATTTTACACAGTAGCTCCCAACTTCCCATTACAGATAAATGAACAGATCATGTCACCAAATGATCCTTTCTTGATACTACTATCTTGTACATCTCATCAAAAAATAGATAGACTGAATATCATTGTGCATCTCACCTACTAATATGTAATCAAGATTTACAGGAAACTTGAATAACACTCAACTAAAGGTGCCATCATCTAATTTCTTTTTGAAAAGGGTAGCTCCGAAAGTGATACTCTATTTTAAACAAAGTATACTTTTTACACAGTATTCCAAGTATCCAATCTGTCCTGACAACTCCAGTAAGTGTGACTCTTGAGGTAAGGATTCAGCTGAAGGGAGATGAGAGGGCAGACAGAGGACAAGTCCGTGTGCTCCTACCCCAGGCTCACTTGCTGTATTCACTTCTCAGAGAATCACAGCTAGGCTAAATCAGATGTGCCTTTTGGACTCCAAAACCTTAAGCTCAGAGCTGTCCTTTGTGGCGGTGCTGAAAGAGTCAGCTGAGCGGTCCCAACTGTTAGGGTTGACTTTTATAACCACTAGAGGTATTTTGTACCTAAGTAATGAGAGAGGTAGCAAAGAGGTGTGGTTAAAACAACATGGATTAACATCCATCAACGAATAAATGATGAAATAAAATGTATATCCATACAATAAACTATTTTTCAAAAAATAATGAAGTACTGATAAATGCTACAACATAGGTGAACCTTGAAAATAATATTATGCTACCTGAAAGAAGGTAATCATGAAATACCACATATTGTCTGACTCCATTTATGTGAAATGTCTAGAATCAGAAAATCTATAGAGACATGAAGTAGATTAGTGGTTGCCTGGAAATGGGGGGGATAGTAAATTAGGGGAAAGGATCAGTGGTTGCTAATGAGTACAAGGGTTATTGTTTGTTTGTTTTTTTGTTTGTTTTCTTTGAGAGGGGGACAAGAAAAAATTCTAAAATTGACTGAGGCAACAAATCAATATAATTATTATTCATTGTTAACATACTAAAAACCATTCATTGCACAATTTAAACAGGTGAAACGTATGGTACATAACTTATATCCCAACAAAGTTGTTATTTTTCTTAACAAGACCATGGATTTATGTCACGGCTCTACCATTCAAGAGCTCTGCAATGATGGGAAAGTGACATAACTTTTCTCAGCTTCAGTACATTATCTGAAAGTAGAGATGGTAACAGTATCTATACTTCATAGTTTTGAAGACCAAATAATTTTTATATATGTAAAGCATTTAGGACAATGTCTCACATAGTAAACAGGAGCTGTTATTACCGGTAACCAAAGCATCTTCTTCCAGGGTATCTCCTGAAAGCTGATGGCTGCCATTGTGGGGAACGTATGTGTCAACAAAAGGGCACCTCATTGTCCAAAATTCCATTCACTTGTTTATTCTTAAATATTAATGGAGTACATACTGCCTGCTTGGCATTGTTAGCTACAAATAAAACTCTAGATGGACTAATAAGCTTATTGATGAGACATCCCCAGCATTTCATTAGATGCTCCTTCTTATGGGACAAAGTGACTAATACATCCTTTGCCTCTACAGTGGGAAGAAACAGTGGGTTCAGTGGGAAGAAACAGTGGGTTCTCTGTCCTTCATAAACTTCCCATGATAAAAATGGATGGAGATGGAGTAACTCTAGATGAAAGTAAGGCAACTATGATCTGACTCTCAGGTTTTCTGGCAGGAGAATCAATTTTAGAAAGTAGGACTCCATTCCAAAAATAAGAGCTATAATGACTTTAGCTAGGGTACACCAATTAATGCAAACTAAGATCTTCCTGTAATATATTTTTATTAATTTATTTTTAAGTTGCATAACCAAATTACTCAAAGCTTTAGAAAGTAAACAGTATGCTTATCCCACAACAATTCCTTCACAAAGGAAAACGTAAATAGTAATTAGCTCAATTCCAATTTAGACAGAATAAAATATATACACACTGGTGTGATTAATAACAAGTGGCTCCAACTGCTTATCTCTTATCAATTTCAGACTACAGTTTGATGTTTTTAGTGATTTTTGTCAAGTAGATTGCTAAAATGTAGAAACTAGGAGTGAATTTTTAAATTTAGTCATTATCATATGGCTTAGAGATTTTTTTAAAAAGACAGGCCAAGCCAGCCTGAATCACAAGTTTGATGGCTTAAGGGACACATCCAATACAAGTGCTTATAGAAGCCAAAAGTGGATTCCAGTCTGAAGTCTGACATGAACACGCTATTAGAAATGTGCATCTGACTCAGCCAAACTCAGGTTTCACACTGTGTGCAAACAACTCTCTATTATCCCCTAAATGACTTGCATCCTTTTGCTGTGATTACGATTTCTGCTCAAGGCTGATAATCAAATTTCTTACAAATCAAAAGGAATAAAACATAAGGTGAAACTGTTAAAAACCAGCTATCAACAAAAAGGTCAAGGCCTCCAGCATGAAAAAGGGAAAAAAAAACCCACTTATTCTCTGGTCCGGGATTAGATTTATTCTTGATACAGAGCAGAATCATTTACAGCCACAAAAAATTTTTTAACTAGTAGTAAAGCATATTACAAGCTCTCTTGATTCAATTTTCCCTGGCATTTATTGTGCTTTATAAAATATCTAAATGTCAACCAGATTTATAAAAATGTATTTATAACTTAATAAATGGCTAAAACAGATTATTCATAAACAGATACAGTGCAGGCCATAATAATCTAAATTGATACGAATTTGTTTTCCTCCACATCACAAAAGTAATTAGTGTTTGCTTACAAAGTTTTTTTTATTTAATAGTAATGGGTACTAAAAACCCATCTGCATCTGCATGCATTTGAGATTTCAACATTACTACTGTACAGTTAGCATTCAATACGAGAACATTTGGTGGATTTATGTATTTCAATTTGCAATGCATCAATGAATGGTCAAGGACATATCAAGGAGGGCTTAGCCCAAATCCGATTTGAGGAATAATACTAATAACATTTTGAAAATGATTATCCACTAAGTTGTGCTTCTTGCAGGTGAATCAAGGTCTTATTTGAAAGCCATCAAACAGGCAAGACTTCATGGTATTTTCAGGTTTCTCTGATAAAATGTTTTATTAAAAAAAAAAAAAAAAAAAGAAGGTTCACTGACTAACTATCCTCTGATCCTTTCTCTGGGGTAAATGAAAAGAGCAAACAGTTATAAATGAGAATGTTAGTTCCACCATTTGGGCTCAAAATAAACATCCACTTGTTGCTGCAATTTTCAAGGCCCCTGACTTAAAGGAAAAAATTATTGCTTAAGATAAAAACTGTGATACTTCCCAAACAATTCTATCTATTTTGAGAAACTTACACAAGCAAATCTACCCTAAAGTTTCAGGTACTGATCTTTTTACTGATGCCACAGTCTTGACATTCTATGACACAGAATGTCATATAGCTGAAATCATACAGTATGTAGCCTTTTCAGAATGGCTTCTTTCACTTAGTACTATAAATTTAAGTTCCCTCCACGTCCTTTCATGGCTTGATTGCTCATTTCTTTTTAGCGCTGAATAATATTCCATTGTTGGGATATACCACAATTTACTTATCTATTCACCTACTGAAGGACATCTTGGTTGCTTCCAAATTTTGGCAATTATGAATAAAGTTGCTATAAATATCCATGTGCAGGTTTTTGTGTAGATATAAGTTTTCAAGTCCTTTGGGTAAATATTAAGCATGATTACTAGGTTACTAGCTTTTAAAATTTGAATGTAAAAGAATTTGAAATTCATTCTCCATTGAGTTTTACAAGAGAAAGGGACAGACAGAGGTACAGAGAGACAGAGAGATAGGAGAAAAAAGGGAAGGGGAAAGGGAAAGAGGAGAACAAATTTTAAAAGTCCCATTTGTTTCAAGGGCATTTTGAAGCATACAGAATGTAATTAGAGAACTACTTTCTCAGAATGCCAGGTTAATTAGATAATTAGTTGAGCTAAGCAATACATGAGGTACTGCATGTTTAAAAAATTAATATACTTATTCTAACTAAGTAATTAGAACTGCAGGGACAAAAGCCAGGTTTGAAAATAAGCCTGTTAAATACCAAGAAAAAGGCTGAGACTAGATTTTAATTTGACTGACAAGATGAAGACAGCCTTGTCAGAGGAAGTTAAAATTATACATTTATAACTATCTTTAAACATAAAATAGAATATATATTTTATATATTATACAATGATTTATTACTAATTATGTTCTCTTTTAAGGATCAGTTAAATGCATTCATTTATCCACTTAATGGCTCATTCATTCAAAATCTATTTAGTGTTCACTTTGTACCAAGCACTGTCTAGCTGCTAAGCACACATCCCTCAATATAACACTCAAAAATCCCTGCTCTCATGAAGTTTATATTCATGTGTAGATAGCCTGGAAATAAAAGTAACTAACAAGAGAAGTGTACAATATGTTATAAGTCCATAATGCCTTGGGGATTAAATGGGTAGGGTTAAGTCAGACAGAGGTACAAGGGAGTTGCAATTTTACATGTGGATCAGGGTAGGCAGCACTTAGAAGGCTGCAGCTGATTAGTATCTTTTTTTATTCATTTTTTTACTGCATTCCTTTTTTTAAATGGCAACATAAAGTCTTAACAGAATCTTCAAAATATCCTGTAATTTTCAAAGTAATTGTTAAAGCATCAAAATATTTAACATCATTTGACAATATTCTATAATATGATTTATACAGATGATTTGATTTCCTTCTGATGGGAATTTTAAAATAAAAATAGAAACAGTCTGTCTTACATTCTTTTTAGATGCAAATTATAAAGCATCCTGTGTATTCTAACAGTTGCAAATAAATTATTTGATACCTCACATCAAATCTGGAAAAATCTCACTAATGAATCCATTGAAAGACATTATAGCTGACATATAAAGCACTCTT
The DNA here is from genome assembly GCF_965194825.1 of Balaenoptera physalus. NCBI lineage: Eukaryota > Metazoa > Chordata > Mammalia > Artiodactyla > Balaenopteridae > Balaenoptera > Balaenoptera physalus. The sequence goes on along the minus strand of NC_138896.1, from coordinate 97,155,180 downwards.
AAGCCGAATTTATATAGTGATTTAAATCAACATTTTGTCAATAGGATCCTTAGATGGCGAGAATCGTATAAAAGTTCTCTGAAAGTCCCAATCAATGCATTCAAAATAAAATTAATGCCTACAATCAAAGGCATGAGTGAAGACTTTATTTCACCATTCCGCTAACCAAACTTATTCAACTCCACTCTGTTTAGAGGGGGAAAAAAAAGAGGAGTGACATGATTTATCAATACAATGAACTCAACAGAACTTTTACAATAGTAAAGCAAAAATCTTCCAAGACAATCTAAAAGTCTAGTTTTTCCTTAAAGTCTAATTTTCTAGTTCATTGGATTTATAGGTTTTTTAGGGGAAGAGGTAGTAACAGAAACTAAACAGACACCCTTCTGTATACACTACTTGTCAGCTGCAGTATCTGTAGATCGTTTTACTTTCCTTCTACGCTTTGTCCTATAAAATCTCAAAGCTAGTGTTGCCATTTCTATTTGACTAAACTCTGTCATGGTAAATTGTCAACATTTATACCTATGCTTCCCGAGACAAATCATTCTTCTCAGGCAGAACCATTTGAGCTTGGTCTCCTCCTTTTAGTCTTCAAATATGTATCACTTTTAAATGATGATAAATCATAGTGGTATCAGCATTTTTTTCTAACAAATTTTAATGCTCTTCAATAATTTCCACAGAAATAATTAGAAACAGTCTGTTCTTAACAAGCATTTGAATAATATTTTTAGTAAGAAAAACTTTCAAAGCTGTGGTAGACTTAAAAAGACACAATTCCTCTACCCTCTGTCTGCCACATAACTGCAGCTCCTCACGTCACCACTCACAACAGGGGAAGTCTAGCTCCCTAGCTCCCGAATCGGGTCTGGCTTTGCCGCTTGCTTTGGACGATAAAGCATGGTGGAAACAACACAGCACTAGATACAAGACATCCTGTATCTTGTGTTTGAGGTCCTACCTAGTTACCGTGTGAACAAGTCTGCATAACTGGCTGGGTGATGAGAGATATGCGTCTTAGGTGCCACCACTAATGGAAGCAAGTCAACTCCCAGAAAGAGAGTCAGGTGACTGGCAGTGCATCCAAGACCAGAGGAAATACCAGCTGAACTGAGCTCATATTGCGGATCCCCAAAATTGTAAACTGCATAAATGGTGTTTCAAGCCACTCAGCTTTAGGGGTGTAGTACAGCAATGGACAACTGGCACAAAATCAAGACTAAGAGTACTGTTTACACTTTCAATCAATAGTTCAACCAGATTATAGGATTACAATTAATATTTCATAAAGACGTTGAAGTGAAAATGTTTAAATAAATTGCTACTCCTGCTGATTATTTAAAGAAATATACTCATAGCAAATATATAACGGAGCGACACTATTGCTAATAATATTAACAGCCAGCACATGTTTAACGCTTATTATGTGCCAAATAATCTATTGACACATTTACTATCACAACCACCCTATAAAATATGTGATATTATTCCCAAATGAGGAACCTGTAACACAAGTTAAGTAACTTGTCCAAAGTCACATAGCTTGTGAGTGGTAAAGCCAAGATGTGAATTCAAGTAATAAATACTATTCCATTCTGCCTCTTAACAATAATGATTGGGACTTCCCTGGCGGCACAGTGCTTAAGAATCCACCTGCCAATGCAGGGGACACGGGTTCGAGCCCTGGTCCCGGAAGATCCCACATGCCACGGAGCAACTAAGCCCGTGCGCCACAACTACTGAGCCCACGTGCCACAACTACTGAAGTCCGCATGCCTAGAGCCCATGCTCTGCAACAAGAGAAGTCACCACAGTGAGCACGTGCACCGCAACAAAGAGTAGCCCCACTCACTGAAACTAGAGAAAGCCCACGTGCAGCAACGAATACTCAACGCAGGCAAAAATAAATAAATAAATTTATTTTAAAAAAATAATGATAACAATAGTAACAATAATAAAATGACAAAATATTAGTTTATCTTATAATAATAGCTAAAATTTATTGAGTGATTGCACTGTCTGGTATTGTGCTAAATTTATCACATTTACTCCTCAAAGAAACAAATATTAGTATTAATATTCCTATTTTTAAACAGCTAACAAAGGCACAGAGAGATAAAGTTAGTGCTGCTTCTTGTGCTGGAAAATTTTTTAAATATTATTATAAAATGGATAATTTACACACGTGCCCCTTAAAATTTGGTGCTGTAATCAAGTCATCAAGAAAATCCACCTTGAAATCACAATGCAATACCACTACACAATCACTAGAATAGCTAATATTAAAAAGACCAACACTACCACACATTAGTGAGGATGTGTCAGCAAACAGAACTCCCATGCATTGTTGGTGACAGTGTAAATGGTACAATCAATTTGGAATACATCTTGGTAGTTTCTAATGACTATGAACATACACTTACCCTATCCTTTAGCTATTGCACCCTTAGGGAAATGAGTGGATGCGTCCACAAAAAGACTTGTACTGGATATTCACAACAGTTTTACTTCTAGCAGTCCCAAACTGGAAAGACCCAAAATGTCCATGGATAAGAGACAGGAAAAATATATGGTGGTATATCCATATAATAGAATACTCTCAGGAATTTTAAAAGATCAAACTACCTACACATGCAATAACATATATGAATTTCAAAATGTTATGCTGAGCCAAAGAAAGCAGATGAAGAAGAGTACATACTATATATCAATATTTCCATTTATGAGAAATTCTAGAACACTAAGAACATTCTGAGGTGTAATAAATATGTCAGAAAAGCGACTGCCTGTGGTGGAGTGGAGACTACACCCGAAAAGGTGCACAGGAGAACTTCCCGGAATGATAAAGGTGTCCTGTATCTTTATTTGAGTGGTGGCAAATGGGTATCAGAAAGTCAACACACTGTAAACTTTAGATATGAGCATTTTACTGTGTGCACATCAAAGTTGAAAAAGCAAACGAAACAAAACTGATCATTTTCAACTTACTCAAGTTAGCAAATACCTATGGGGTACCTACTATGTACTTAGCACTGTGCTCAAGGCAATCCTGAGTGACAGAAGGAAATCTTGCAAAAATCTATGCTATTAATAAGTTCATCCATTGTGAGAAAGAAAACTCAGGGGAAAACCCAAGAGAAAAATAATCTGCTGCTAAGATATGTGCGTCAGACAAGTGTTGTAGAAGTGACAACACAAATACCACTTGTTATAAGTGAAACAGGGAATAAGAATTCATGAGACATTGTGTTTTAAGAGTTAATGATGTGACAGATTAACATTTTACTATCTTTTTTAAAAAGTCATTAAAACATTACACTTTGAAACAAAGCAACCACGTAAAATCACTTATATCCCAGAAGAATTCTAGGGACCTCCAAATAGTTTATCATAAAGATGTCAGTTAACCCCTTAATGATTTTATAGCACCTGATATCCTGTGGTGAAATATGGGATAAACAAAAAGATATCTTACCATCCATTCAACAATCATAATTAAAAATTCCTATTGAGGCTTTTTAACCCCATTTTGTTCTTCAAATATTTAAAGGAGTGAATAAGCACCAGAGGTAACTAGGGTGAGTCTGCTAGTCTAATAGCATGTCAAAAGTTATTCATTATTTTAAAATGATGCTACAAGATAAATTCTTGAATAGTGAGAGGTTTCCTCCATGGGTTGGAGTTTTCCCATAAGAATCACTGAACAAGAATTTATTGAATGCCAAGGCTATATATTCAGTGTTGGGGAAGTTAACATGCTATTCAAATATACTCTCTGCCACCAAGAAAATTCTAATGTACTTGGGTATACAGGAAGGGTAAAACATGTACACAAATCGAAGCAAAGGAACAGTAAAGAATGAAAATCATCCTCTTTGCAATGATGGGGTCCAGATACCTTAATGGCTAGGGACGCAGTCATCCAAACATACAGCTGTGGCATGAGTCATGATCAAAGTGCACCAGAACTCTCATCCTATATAGTTCTATTTTTTTCAATAAACGCAGCTCAATAAGAAAAGTGATAGGATTTTACAATGTAAAACTTTAATAAAAATCAGCCACAAATCATAATTTCCATGAGTTCCTTGAGTTTTCCTTTGGAAGAGCTTGTCATTTCAATAATAATAAACTAAACAAAGCTCAGACAGAGAGTTTGTATTCAAAGGAAAATGAGTTGTTTCCTCCAATCTGATCTATTTGAAGTCAGAAATATTTTATTGCCTATCTCCCCAGCTACCATCCCAAAACACTGTACACGCACCACGGTCTCATGCCTGCCTACACTCCTGATGCCTTCACATCAATACACGTATCCTTAAGGTGGAGCCCAAGACCCCGTGTAGCCTGGCTCAGCTCTTCCTCTTCAGTCATCTCTTCCCAATTTTGATTCAACAAGTGATTTCAGTCATACTGAAAATCTTCATTCTCTTGGGCGTACCATTATTTGTCCACTTACTCCTATTTCATATATAGTCTCTCTCTACTCTGGACTTCCTATATAAAAATCATCATTAATGATTTTTACCTATAATTGCAACCATGGAACTTAAGTACTCAGTAAGTTACATGTATAAATGAAAAGATGAAAGGCCCCAAAATTAATACTATAAAACACAATTCAGTGTGATGATATTCAAGTCATAATGTACCAGACTAAAATGAGCAGTTTCTTTAAATTACTATGCATATGTCCAGGGTCCATCTGGCTTTCCCCTTCCTGTGCTGTGACCAGGGGGCTCTCTCTCTAGGTTATGTAGCCAGGATAATCCTATAGTCACCTCATTTGCTGCCCTTGTTTCTGGGATCACTGTTCTACCCTGCCTCTTCTGTTCACTGTCTACAAACTGTTGTTTCGTTGTTGTTGTTGTTCTTTTTCCATTTTTGGTGTTGCTATATTAGGCAGAAAGGTAAGTCCAGCCCCTGTTACTCCACCATGTTAGATGAGGAAGTTACAAGATCTCAGAAAGTGTCTGGCTCAGAGGTCAGACCTCAAGGTACTGGAGAGTTCTAAAACAACACTTTAAAGTTTCCAAATAAGGTGGTCTTAATTTTCCAACCAAACTTCCAGATAGAATTATGTTACAAAGAAATCTTCTCAGTAAGTTATTCAGCCACTATTGTGACAACTTATACATCAAGTGACTATTCTTATAAATGCAAAAAAGTCGAAGAAAATTAGAAACAGGCTCAAAACTAAAGATAGTCACAAGAGGCCCCAAAATTGATTCACAGTCTGGTCTTCATTATCTTATTTTCCTTTTTATTTCCATAGGATGAGAAGCAAGGCTTGGAGGTGGTAGAGAGCTGCCTAAAGTCAAAAATCCCACGTGGATTTGAAAAGCCCAGAAAGATCATCATATGTGATTAACTACCCTCCGCTACAGCGTGTTCCACAGCTGTTGACTGAAAGCAGATGCCTTCATGCCTTGCTTTTTATTATGAACAACAGCATTTAATGAACATCATAAATGTTCCAGGTACCACGCTATGTGCTTTACATATTATATCAAATTAATCCTAACACCAACCCTGTGATGTAGGTACAATTATTACCCCCATTTCACAGATGATAGAACTAAGCACAGAAAAGTAAAGGAACTTGCCTAGGATACCGCTATGCAATGGAAAACCTAGGTCTGACCCACGTTGATCATTCTATACAAAATCATGACATTTAACCAGCTCATGTTTAGAGGACCTGGTCTCCCATTCCCCACAACTCCCTCACCTGACCTATGTCTGCCGCCCCTTCATTTACCAGTTTGTCCACTGCGGCTCCGGTCTTCAACTGGCCCACCTTCAGATCAGTTATGCTTCCACCCTTTCCAAGAAGAGGATCTGCATGAATTTAACATAAACTGTCTGCAATTTTCAGAGAATACAGAGAAAACCCTTACTGAATCTGTTTATGCCAGTGTACACCTGCCCCTGCTGAGATCCCAGCCTCACTGCGGGACTTCTTCCTCATCACGTTCATTCTCTTCACCTGCTTCCTCCTGTACCAGTTTCCACCTGTCATGAGAGATCACTCGCGGTAGAATTTGTGCTACACGCCAGCTCAACTACTAGTCTTGGCTCACTTTTTCTAGTTTTACCTCTCTGACCTACTTACGTTTACGATGAGAAGCTGAATTTCAACACGTTAAAAAAAAATGGATGTCACTGTCCTATTCCCCATCAATTTGCAGAAGTTTTACCTGAAAGGAGTCTGAACTTGGATAAAACTGGGCAAAAGTTAATTGATGATTTCCTTTTTGCATCTTTATAATAGCTTATAATTTCTCATATATAAATATATAAATACATGAATATAATATATAAATTTATAAATAAAAGCTATTTAAATCTAGAATGTGTTATCTTACAAAATAATCAATCCCCTCTTTTGAGTCTACATTAAGCAAGCACTTTTCAGGAATACGGGGCTAGGTAAGGTCCACTCACTAAATAGGGAGCTGGAGCAAATGATTTATAAGATCTTTCTAGCCCTCAAACGGTTCTGTGTACCTTTAACCTCACTATCTATGTTTAATGCTTGTATATACTGCATTAATGCAGTACATACTTCATTTCACTCCATTCCTTGAAATTTCTAGCTCTTCTTCCACCTTCCCTACATTACTGAACAAACAAGTTATTTAACTTGAGTAACAAACTATTTTCCTTTATTTATATGCTCATCTAACATTTACCAGCTCTCTTCCAGCAAGTCCAAGAAATGAGTTATTTTAATTCTGGTTTTCAGATTCATATTTCTCTTACTGTCCTTCTACTTATTTGATAACAATGCATTTGTGATATATTTTCTGTTTTATACTTACTATGGCTTAATCTATTCCATTCCAAACAGAAACTATTTGAAGATCCCTGCATATTGCAAACTTTCCCAATTTCTTTAATCTGCCTTCATAACGATTTCCTCCCTTCCTTGTTTTCTTTTCAAACCCAGACCATCTTATTTCTACTAATATCTCCTCTAATTTATTTGCTAACTCTGCTGTCAATTTTCCCACTGCATTATTAGAGGTCAGTGTTTCTGTCAAAATTGCCAGTGACTGAAATCCTATGTTCCTCATATTTCTTTATAAAATTAATACAACCAAAATGAGATCTTAATTCTCAACTTCTTCATTTAAAATTTTATTAGCAAATTTTATTAGCTTTTTACTTGTGTAATATAATTTGAACATCAGGAGATGAATATAAAGATTAAGTTCACTACCAATTATAACCAAATTATAAACATACAGCCAATTTCAAACTTCAGGTTTACTAATGTGCTATTGTAAAATAGAATCTTTTTTTCACACATTACATCCTAGAGCTACAATGGATAGAATGGTATAAAGTCCCTTAGTTGTTCAACTTTATGGATTCATATTTAATTGCCAAGCTGGAAATAGCCTTAAAGGTACTCTAGTTCATCTATCATCAAATGATAAAATCATCTCTACAATAACCTTGCCAGGTGAATGTCCAGTCTCTGAACAAAGAGGTCCAAAGAAAGAATATGCCATAAACCTCCTCACAGGAATGTTTGTTTTATGACAGGTATGACATTCCTCATCTTTTAACCTACAATTCCTTGTTTTATCTTACGACTATAATCAAAACATTCAGTCTACACTGATAGCCCCTCTAGTGTTTGTATACAAAAATGCCATTCCTGAATTTTAACTCATCTAAACTAAACCTTCCCTGGTTTCTTTCTCTCTCTTTTTTTTCTTTTTATAAATGAAGAAGTACAACTATCTTTACTTGTAGTCAATATGATTGCTCATGAAGAAAGTTCTAGGGAATCTACCAAACAACAACAAAAAAGTACTAGAATGCAAACAGATTTAGTAATGAGGCCATATGATACAAGTTTAATATCCTTTCTTGGTTTTTTTAAACACTTCTCATGACACTGTGATCAATCTTTTCTCCGTATTTTAAGCATTCTCTAGTTCTCTAGGTCCCTTTCAAAATATGTTACCCAGAGTAAACTAAACATATGTTCCATTACATCCTTGGATAATCCCAAGATATTTACAGCTTCCACTATGTTCTATGAAAAAGAAGTGCTCTATTGTAAACGTAAATATATGTATAACCTAATCAGCGGTAATGCATCCCATTCACACATTAAGCAGATATTTTTACTATAACACTCATCTAATCGAAACACCAATCTTATTTCACGGCAGTTGTCTTACTTAGAAATTACAATTTTTATCTTTTTTCCTGTTCTTTTTATATATCTTGACAAGCCTTGTTTAATAACCATGTATTTTTAAGCTAACTGGACCCTTTATGGTTCGGATTCTGATATTTTCCATTCAGGTTTCACTATATTTTAAGTTACTATAAATTTGGAGAAAGGGAAGTGCTCATCTTTCTAATCAATAAGAAAATTGGGGGCTTCCCTGGTGGCGCAGGGGTTAGGAATCCGCCTGCCAATGCAGGGAACACGGGTTCGTGCCCCGGTCCGGGAAGATCCCACATGCCGCGGAGCGGCTAGGCCCGTGAGCCACAACTACTGAGCCTGCGCGTCTGGAGCCTGTGCTCCACAACAAGAGAGGCCGTGACAGTGAGAGGCCCGCACACCGCGATGAAGAGTGGCCCCCGCTCGCCACAACTGGAGAAAACCTTTGCACAGAAACGAAGACCCAACACAGCCAAAAATAAATAAATAAATAAATAAATTTATTTTTTAAAAAATAAAATAAGAAAATTGATGTACAGACCAAACATAACATCAAAATACAGGTTCACAATGTTTTTAAAAGTCTAGTATATATGTGGTTGTATGTATGAATGGGTGAACAGATACATATATATAGAGAGAGAGATGGGTAGCAATTTCATACAGTGAGATATATTAAATTTAATACAGTTAAAATTTTAAATTAATAGAATTCATCATGATATACCTTTTTCTTGCTTATAATATTGGCAAATAAAAAGAAAAATGCCTCCCCAAATCGGCAAGGATGTAGCTAAATTGGTTCTTTAATTCAGTATAGACATGTAAATTGGTACAAATTTTCCTAATGGAAACTTATTAATCCATTAAAAGCATAAAATATATACACTCTTTGGTTCAACAATTATGCTTCAGGAATTTACCCTCAAGAGATAAAAGATTAGTTAAATAAACTGTGTACATCCATAAATGGAATAATTGGCCATTAAAATAATGGAAAATAGTGTTTCCTGACATGGAAGATGTTCATATTATAAAACTATGTGTAAAATACAGGCCATAATACAGTTGAAAAATACATAATCATTTATTTATGTGACTATTTAAACAGGAAAAACATACCTAGATTGACATCACCAAAATGACATTGGTTATAATCCTCTGGTATTAGAATTATCAATGACTAATTGCCTTGGTCTGTTTATCTAGATTTTTCTAGTTTTCTCAAGTGAACACACACTGTTTGTGTTATAAGTGGAGAGTAAGCAATGATACTTTTTAATACAAGGAAGTGTTCACTTGGTTATTCCTCCTACATAGCAGTATATTTAGAACATAAGAAATAAGAGGTATGATATAGGAAAAGAATGGGAAAGAAGGCAAACTGTTAGGCACCCCAATGTCCAATGCAATCTTATGTTTCCACTTCAATAATTTTAATATGTTATTAATGAAATTATGTTATGACAGAATAAGCAATTGCAATGTCGTTAAACAGATTTATCAACTGTAATTGAACCAGATAAACTATTTTTTTAACCAGCCCATTAATCTAATTAAATCCTGTTTAGTACTTTTTGCAGATTAAGAACTTCTTAATTATGACCTTTTAAATATGTATCAATATTTGTTACTCATCTTGCAGTACTTTTCTAGGTACTACTAAATTCCATATTTTACTTGTTTGCTAATTGTTAACATCACTTTCTAATTCCATATTTTGTGTTTGTTGCAATAAAATTCAAATCCAATTTTTATGTAGACTGAGCCCTTTTCATTTTTTATATGTTTTATTTATTATTCCTCTTTAAATATACTTTATTATTTAAAGTATACCCTGGTAAACAAACTGGCAGACATAGTATATGTAAGAAACTGAAATTAAAACTATCCTATTACCTACCTCCTAAGATTACAACCAATGAAGCATTAACATATTTTTCAAGACTTATCTGTGTGGTATAATTTGAACAATTTTAATATTCAAAATTTCCTATGCTATATATTTATGCTCCTACCTAAGGAATATTTTGCATATTATTAAATGTTTCTTCAAGATTATTTTCATAACTCTAAGTACACTGTGTACGTAGACTGACTCTTCCACTACTGTCAAATACTTTATTACTGATAAAAATGAACATCCCCAAAGATGATGTTGGCTCATTTTAATAGCTCTACTGCAGGAGTTAGGTTTCATTAACTATGTAAATAAATTATTCTACAATAGAAAATTACAATTGCATAGGAGAGGAAAAATAATTTTTCCCTCTACCCTTATGAGTTATTGGTCGAGACCTCTGTAATAGAGGACAGATTAACAAGAGAAAAGCAAACAGGTTTATTAGCACGTGTACCTCATGTGTTCATGGGAGATACCCAGGAACACTGAGTAACTCAAACAGGTTTATTAGCATGTGTACCTCATGTGTTCATGGGAGATACCCAGGAACACTGAGTAACTCAAAGAGGTGGCTTAGAACTCTGACTTATATAATATCATCTTCAACAAAAAACAATACATTTTTGGACAAATGACAGGACAAAGGAAAGCAGTTTTAGGGTTTCAAAGATGGCAAACGTGTAGGGTAATGAAGTAATGATAGATAAAGGCTAGTCTGAAAAGTCTGTTATACAGATTCCTCTGGTGCCATCTCCAGGTCAATAGAGCATAAAGTTCTCAGCTGATTAACTTTTGTCTTTTCTAGTAGACAGGGGAAGAGTGACACCTTTGAAAATTTATCTCCTGCTTTTAGGCAAACAGGTGTAATGCAGGGGTCCTTTCTTGTATCTCCTTCTTCTCAAATGACTACAGTTCAAAATAATACTTATGCAAAAGGTGCATATTTGTGAAAGGCATATTCTGCTATCCTTCAATAACACAATTATATAATAAACCCCAACTGTGATGCTATACTATAAATTCTTTGAAATTAAACCTCATATAATTGCTTCATTTTAAACAATCATGAGAAGATGGTATAAATAAAATTCATGAAAAACATTAGGAAACTTTTTTTCAAACCACCTTCCATAAAAGGTTATAGAGATGAATGAGATAATTATTGCAAGATATCCAAAAAGTGTAAAACTGCCTTCAAAACCAGAACAAGCTAAGTCTTCAAACGTATATTATAGATAGACCTAAAGAAAAATATATTTGCAAATAACTTAATTGGTTCTGCATTCTTGCAACTCAATTTTTTTAAAAAAAGTTTATGTCCCGTTCTTAACTTTTGCATCGTTCTTGGAGTTGCTTCCTTTGCTATTCCCAGCCTATAGCCATCATTCTAATTTCTTCCCAACTGTTTCCTCGTTTCCTTTCTTTCCTTCTACCTAAACCTCATATAGCAGTCTATCACCCCGGCTCTTTTTCCCTCTTTGGGTACTTATTCTATTTGCCTCTCTTTCCTTTTTTCACTTTGCCAACATGCCCTTACTATTTTACCTGTTTTTAGTTTCACATTTGCATTGGCAAATAGCAAGAGATGAACTAGGTAAGTAGGAAGCAGATTTCAGGCCAGGCAAAGGGGCAGAAAACACATGAGCATCAAATGAGCATATGAAAAATTCATAACAGGAAATATGCTTTCTTAGCTTTTGTAGGACCAAAAAAAAAAAAAGTTCTAATAGTCTCCCTTGAGCAGAAATGTGGAAGTTGTAGGAAAACTAAACCTTACAAACTGAACCAAAAATAAGGACTGAAAGCTATTTCAATTATATTTAGGGAAGGAATCACTGGGCTCAATGAAGAAATAACTAACCCTTCTTGGATAGAAAAATGAGTTAAGGTGAGATAAAAGCTCTTACTGATCGTGTTATCCCCTCCTTACCCACACCGTGGGGAACTCCTATGCCTCCTTCCAAAAGTAGTTGAAATAGAATCTCTCTGGCAAAAGGTCTCTTTACATCCATTCAGCTATGAAGTGTCAATTACCCTCTCTTCTGTACCCCACTCCTCAAGACATGGCACTTACTCTTTGTGAATATATTCGGTGACAGATTTGTGAATACATTACTCTATTTTCCATCCACCATTCAATGGCTTCTTATCTGCTTTTATTTTGTGGGGAAGAGGGAATCCATTCATGGAAATTGGAACACCCACTAACTTAGCATTATAATAAAGGTTGTGCTAAGTGCTTCTTATCCAAAAGCATTCCTGCATTTAATGTTATTATTATTTTGCAATCGCTCATATATGTTTATCAATTATCCTGAAATCTAGACTTGATGATGCTCTTAATGTCAAAGCATTTCCACTAATTCTAATGGTTTTTTATTTTTATACCCTCTGTTCACTATAACATCTTTTTACTTTTTACTGAGATAAATGATGAATTTTGTGTTAGGTTAATACTATTTTGAAGTGTACAATTCATTGGTTTTTAAAATACTCACAAGCTCGTGCAACTATCACCACTATCTAATTCCAGAACATTTTTATCACTTCCGAAAGAAATCCCACTTAGTGGTCACTCTCCATTCCCCTCTACCCACAGCCCCTGGCAAATACTAATCTACTTTCTGTTTTTATAGATTTGCCTATTCTCCACACTGCATATAAATGACATATACAAGATATGGCCTTTTGTGTCTGACTTCTTTCACATCACGTATTGTCAAGGTTCATCTATGTTATAGCATGTATGATTATTTTGTTCCTTTTAGTGGATGACTAATATTCCATTTATGGTTATGTCACATTTTGTTTACCCATTTAGTGGGTGATGGACATCCGGACTGTTTATGCTCTTGGGGTATTATAAATAATGTTGCTATGAATATTTGTGCACAGGTTTTTCTTTAAAAATAGATTCTCAATTTTCTTGGATATAAGGGCTTCTTGAAAAGAACTCAAGATACTTAAAAACAGCATTTTAATAGTCAATGTGATAGTCTTGCTTTGTTTTGTTATGTTAAATATACATATTTGGTATGCCATTTTTGTCCAAATGATTCATCAAAACAGAAGGAGGGGAAAAAAGCATCAGACAGGCCATAGACTCATGAACAACATACACTACAGAATACAACTCAGGACAGCACATTACAGCACAGACTGGCTGACAGTGATCACAATATTGTGTGCTTGCTCTCTTTATCAAAGAACATGGAAAAATACATACTGTGTAATGAGTCATTTGATATATCCTTATTTTAAAGGACATACCTTGGAGACGAATGGAATTATAACCAATCGACAATAAACAAAAGTAATTAAATGTCTCTCACCGCTGATACACTTTCAGTAATTTTCTAAATGTTTACTGCATGTAACCAGCCTCATAAAATTCAGGCCAAGCACCTGACAACCGTGTGAAACAAGCATTCACAAGAAAATAAATTGTAAAATAAAAGTTTATATTCATGATCTTTCAGACAATAATGTTTATTATCCTCAACATATTGAGGATAATATGTATAGGAAAATAAGAAAATTTCAAAGGGTTACTGTAAAAATGGAGCAGGAGTATAGCTAAAAATACAGGCAAAAAATGAATGGCTGCTGGGGAAAATGTGGGAGGTTAAAAGCTGATGGCTTATTAAAATTTAAAACACATGAAAATCTTCGTGTCAGAGTCAGTAGACTTGCCAGCCAAAAATAAGTGAGTCAAGAATACCCAGTCTCCACGGAACGAGATGACACCAAACAGCAAAGTAACACGCTTGACAAATGAAGCAACTGACAGTTACCACTAAAATAAAAGCACAAAAAGGGAAGAGGAAAACACAAAATAGCTAATGAAACAGAAAGCTGTTAGCCAAACCTTTTTCCAAGTAAATATGTGAGATCCAACTATTTAAGCTCATCAAGAATTAGGAAAAATAGAAACCTATCAGTTGGCACATGGTGACCCTGTCAGGTGTGACAGAGAGCTTCAGGGGCCACAAAAATTGCTGTATTCCTTTAGGGAGAGCTAGAAAGTGGCCAGAAGAGATAGAAGACCACAGTGTAGAGTAGACAGAAGAGATTACGAAACACTTTCAGTGCATTCCAGAGCTTAGCTCCTGAAGAATCTTTAGTCTTGAAATGCGCCATGGAGAGTAACATGCACAGTAGCTGAGGTAGGTATATAGTGGACAATCACAGTGCCTGGCATTTTATTTACCTTCCCGACTAGAGTATATGGTATGTACTGTCATCACTCCTACTTAATTGACGAATATACTGAGGCTCAAAGAAGTTAAATAATTTGGTTAAGATCACAGTACTGACTGACTTCAGATCCTGAACTCAGCACTGCTATCCGTGCTAATGGACTAGAAGGTATCAAAATATGACAGAGGTACACCCACTTATCACAAAACCCAGTAACTGTTAGACATGTTTTTTTAGCATCTTAATTGGAATATAATTGCTTTACAATGGTGTATTAGTTTCTGCTTTGTAACAAAGTGAATCAGCTATACACAAACATATATCCCCATATCTCTTCCCTCTTGCATCTCCCTCCCACACTCCCTATCCCAGCCCTCTAGGTGGTCACAAAACACCGAGCTGATCTCCCTGTGCTATGTGGCTGCTTCCCACTAGCTATCTAATTTACATTTGGTAGTGTATATATGTCCATGCCACTCTCTCACTTCATCCCAGCTTACCCTTCCCCCTCCCCGTGTCCTCAAGTCCATTCTCTACATCTGGGTCTTTATTCCTGTCCTGCCCGTAGGTTCTTCAGAACCCTTTTTTTTTTTTTTTAGATTCTATATATATGTGTTAGCATACAGTATTTGTTCTTCTCTTTCTGATTTACTTCACTCTGTATGACACACTCTAGGTCCATCCACCTCACTACAAATAACTCAGTTTCGTTTCTTTTTATGGCTGAGTAATATTCCATTGTATATATGTGTCACATCTTCTTTATCCATTCATCTGTCAGTGGACACTTGGGTTGCTTCCATGTCCTGGCTATTGTAAATAAAGCTGCAATGAACATTGTGGTACATGACTCTTTTTGAATTACGGTTTTCTCAGGGTATATGCCCAGTAGTGGGATTGCTGGGTCATATGGTAGCTCTATTTTTAGTTTTTTAAGGGACGTCCATACTGTTCTCCATAGTGGCTGTATCAATTTACATTCCCACCAATGGTGCAAGAGGGTTCCCTTTTCTCCACACCCTCTCCAGCATTTACTGTTTGTAGATTTTTTGATGATGGCCATTCTGACTGGTGTGAGGTGATACCTCATTGTACTTTTGATTTGCATTTCTCTAATGATTACTGATGTTCAGCATTCTTTCATGTGTCTGTTGGCAATCTGTATATCTTCTTTGGAGAAATGTCTATTTAGGTCTTCTGCCCATTTTGGGATTGAGTTGTTTGTTTTTTTGATATTGAGCTGCATGAGCTGCTTGTAAATTTTGGAGGTTAATCCTTTGTCAGTTGCTTCATTTGCAAATATTTTCTCCCATTCTGAGGGTTGTCTTTTCATCTTGTTTATGGTTTCCTTTGCTGTGCAAAAGCTTTTAAGTTCCATTAGGTCCCATTTGTTTATTTTTGTTTTTATTTCCATTTCTCTAGGAGGTGGGTCAAAAAGGATCTTGCTGTGATTTATGTCATAGAGTGTTCTGCCTATGTTTTCCTCTAAGAGTTTTATAGTGTGTGGCCTTACATTTACGTCTTTAATCCATTTTGAGTTTATTTTTGTGTAAGGTTTTAGGGACTGTTCTAACTTCATTCTTTTACATGTAGCTGTCCAGTTTTCCCAGTACCACTTATTGAAGAGGCTGTCTATACTCCATTGTATATTCTTGCCTCCTTTATCAAAAATAAGGTGACCATATGTGCGTGGATTTGTCTCTGGGCTTTCTATCCTGTTCCAATGATCTATATTTCTGTTTTTGTGCCAGTACCATACTGCCTTGATTACTGTAGCTTTGTAGTATAGTCTGAAGCACAGGAGCTTGATTCCTCCAGCTCTGTTTTTCTTTCTCAAGATTGCTTTGGCTGTTTGGGGTCTTTCGTGTTTCCATACAAATTGTGAATTTTGTTCTAGTTCTGTGAAAAATGCCATTGGTAGTTTGATAGGGATTGCATTGAATCTGTAGGTTGCTTTGGGTAGTAGAGTCATTTTCACAATGTTGATTCTTCCAATCCAAGAACATGGTATATCTCGCCAACTGTTTGTATCATCTTTAATTTCTTTCATCAGTGTCTTATAGTTTTCTGCATACAGGTGTTTTGTCTCCTTAGGTAGGTTTATTCCTAGGTATTTTATTCTTTTTGTTGCAGTGGTAAATGGGAGTGTTTCCTTAATTTCTCTTTCACATTTTTCATCATTAGTGTATAGGAATGCAAGAGATTTCTGTGCATTAATTTCATATCCTGCTACTCTACCAAAGTCATTGATTAGCTCTAGTAGTTTTCTGGTAGCATCTTTAGGATTCTCTATGTATAGTATCATGTCATCTGCAAACAGTGATAGTTTTACTTTTCCAATTTGGATTCCTTTTATTTCTTTTTCTTCTCTGATTGCTGTGGCTAAAATTTCCAAAACTATGTTGAATAATAGTGGTGAGAGTGGGCAACCTTGTCTTGTTCCTGATCTTAGTGGACATGGTTTCAGTTTTTCACCATTGAGAATGATGTTGGCTGTGGGTTTGTCATATATGGCCTTTATTATGTTGAGGTAAGTTTCCTCTATGCCTACTTTCTGGAGAGTTTTTATCATAAATGGGTGTTGAATTTTGTCAAAAGCTTTTTCTGAATCTATTGAGATGATCATATGGTTTTTCTTCTTCAATTTGTTAATATGGTTTATCACATTGATTGATTTGCATATATTGAAGAATCCTTGCATTCCTGGGATAAACCCCACTTGATCATGGTGTATGAGCCTTTTAATGTGCTGCTGGATTCTGTTTGCTAGTATTTTGTTGAGGATTTTTGCATCTATGTTCATCAGTGATATTTGGCCTGTAGTTTTCTTTCTTTGTGACATCTTTGTCTGGTTTTGGTATCAGGGTGATGGTGGCCTCATAGAATGAGTTTGGGAGCATTCCTCCCTCTGCTATATTTTGGAAGAGTTTGAGAAGGATAGTTGTTAGCTCTTCTCTAAATGCCTGATAGAATTTGCCTGTGAAGCCATCTGGTCCCGGACTTTTGTTTGTTAGAAGATTTTTAATCACAGTCTCAATTCCAGTGCTTGTGATTGGTGTGTTTATATTTTCTATTTCTTCCTGGTTCAGTCTCAGAAGGTTGTGCTTTTCTAAGAATTTGTCCATTTCTTCCAGGTTGTCCATTTTATTGGCATAGAGTTGCTTGTAGTAATCTCTCATGATCCTTTGTATTTTGGCAGTGTCAGTTGTTACTTCTCCTTTTTCATTTCTAATTCTATTGATTTGAGTCTTCTCCCATTTTTCTTGATGAGTCTGGCTATTGGCTTATCAATTGTGTTTATCTTCTCAAAGAACCAGCTTTTAAACAAGGCTATGCCATCTCTTATGTGACCAGGAATGACTTCTCTAACTTTGCTTGTTAGGTCACAGCTAACTTTTAGTGTTCAGTCTCTCTGTTTCATCCCATCAGCATGTCATGAACTGTCAAGAGTGTGGAAAATGCCATCCAAATCTCAGCTTTTCACTAACAGAGCAAGTAGGTGCCACCTCTGAAAGGCTGCTTCTGTCACTCCAAGACTCTGCTGTAGGTTGATGCCAGTGTGATGTGTCTTCCCCAGGTGATCAGAACAAACACCACGTGTGTCGTTCTCATAATGTTTCCAACTTCTGTGAAGAACTTAAATTAAGTGGGGTTGAGGCTTTTAGACCAACTTTGCAGGATCTGGGGCTCTTAAGTACCAAACTTCATACAGAAGTTCTTATAAACTGACAAAGAAAGTAGGCAACAGAAGCTAGGTTTTTCCATGAAAAACAGTAAAGTTTAGTGTCTCCTTTTTTATTTTTGGTATTTCACCATGTTCTCTAGGGTCGTGACCTTATATTCCTAGGAGGTCAATAGCTGAAGACCCTATAGGATACTGGCTAAAAGCATGGTTTCTGGAATCAGACTGCCTGCATTTCAATTCCAAGTGCCACTAGCTGAGGGACCCAGAGCAATGAGTGTTACTCTCCAACTGTATCCTCAACAGTAAATTAAGGTTTTTGCAGCCTGAGTCTAAAGGGTAAAGTCAAGAAAGGAGGGAAAAGAGGGAGATGTGCCTTCTTTCTTTCACTTTCTTTCTCTTGCTTTTATAATTACCTTTCAGAGAATCATAATAAACAATCCTTGAAATATCCCTTTAGTCAAAAACACTAGATTCAAAACTATGCTTATAAATGCCTATTGATTAGTCCAGTATTATACCTGGTAATCAAGAAAACATGATAAAAGGAAGAGAACACTTGCAGGTCATAAAAAATACATGTATTACGACTGCATCTAGGGATATTTTAATGAAAGTGCTGCTTATTTTATTTTATTTTTTACAATGCATACCCTGGTCTATAAAGGCAGGCACTGTTTACAAAAATGTCCTTTTAATCTGGTTTGACAAAATAAGTACCAAATTCAGGACCAAGCATCGCAACTCATTATGTTCTTTTGGCCCCTTTTAATACAGTGCAGTTCCTTCTCCAGACATTAATTTGTTGAAGAGATCAGGCCTGCTATCCCACAGAATGCCTCACGTTTGTTATTTGTCTGGTTGCATCTGTATGATGATGTCTAGTTTGTTTATTCCCTGTTTCTCCTGATGATCGGATATTGACAAAACTTTGAATACATCATGGATACTGTCTGTTATACCCTGCATTGTATCAAGAGGCATATATCTGACTTACTACTGTATTACAATGAAAACAACCTAATTCCTTCATTGTATATTTTTTCCTTTCAAAAGTTATATGTTTAGTTCTACCTTGATATTATAAAATTATCTGGCTCCCCATAAACCAATTTATTAAAAATTGCTGACCTTTACCCAAATCAATAATTTCTTTTGGATGTTTTTATTCGTTTCTGTTAGTTGCTTTCTTTCTTTGTATTTGTTTACATTTGAACAGGGAGAAATCTACTTGGGCCAGGCTTTTTGGCAACACAGAAGGTAAACACAAGGTTGGCAATTTCAATTGTCAGGTCTAAACTTGAATTTTAACTTGATGGGCATGATCTATCAGCTCGATCTGCAAAGCTTGCAGGGATTCATTTCCTTCTGACCCTAAGCTAAGGATAAACCAATAGCAGAGGCGACCATCTATCCAGTGTTTACCAATATACACCAAACACCAGACTTAGTTCTTACTTATTAATCCTCACAATAATATTATGAAGTGTTTTATCCCTATTTTACAAATGGGAAAACTAAGGCACAAAGAGGTTTGGCAACTTTTCCAGTGTTCAACAGCACATAGTTATTTTGGAATTCAAAATCATCCTATTTAACATCCTTTCTTTTAACTACTGTAAGTGTATGTTAAATGTCTTCTTTGAAGGGGACATGTATACAGTATGTACAGTATTTCTCTTTCCATAGCTATGTATGCCTGCCTTTCTCAAACACTGCCATTTATCTCAAACATGTTGCTTTCTGAGATTTGTACTTTCTGCATTGATGTAGAAATACATGAGCTGACCATGATGGAGAGTGAGGACAGTGGTATTCTAGCTCTGATTATAGGTGGTATCCCGTTCAGGAAGGGTCACATACTTTTCTAGTAAATTTTTTCAGTGCATAACAAGATTGGTATATTATTGTTCAGTTTTCTTTCCTACTTTATCCATGTCCAGCTGGTATATTGGTGTTCTCTAGGATATGTAGACTACAAATGTACTTCCTAAGCCAATTCCAAGACTGAGCTATTATTGAAATTTCCTCTACTGATTTTTACTATTTAGTGATATGGAGAAAGTGAGGATAGTTTGATTTTTATTTCTTTACAGATTATCTTTGTTTATTTTTGGAGGAGTTTCTACTTGAGTTATAGGCTCTTCTCATTCTTATTTATAATCTTGCTGCCAGTTTGTCTATTTCTGTGTACCTTCTTAAACATTTAATGAAAATTTGAGAGATAGCCCATCAGAAAACCAAACTGTGCTGCCATATTCACCCAGAAAAGTCCTGTACAAACTTTCAAAGTCGTCACCTTCTGAAGTGATTGGTCTTCAAATCTAAAGTGTCTTCTTGATTTACAATTTTCTTTTAAAAAATTTAAGTCATTATCCTGTGCACTCCAGTATTGTGCTGGTTCCACTGAATTAGTCAGCCATGCAAGGAAGGAGAAATTGACAGATAAATTCAATAAATAGCATTGTGCTGAACTTGCTGAGTCTACAAACAAGAAGGAAGTAAGCACAAATGAGCCATGTAGGTGCATCCCACCTACAATGGAGGGGAATCAACATCCCCCAGGCGAGAAAAGGACAAACCAGGAGGAGGAAAAAAGCAAGCAGTATATAATGCTAGCTTCAGTGAGAATTCTGCCAACAATAGGGACGGTAGGGGAAGATGAATAATTATGCATATATGTGCTCTACAGAGGAAAATTCAAAGTTTCTGAAAGGTATACGATAATACCCAGCTGTGAATAGTGCCAAGAGGGGGAGACCAGAAAAGGGGGTAAAAAAGCATAAAAATATTTTTCGGCAGACAGAGCCTGCTGAAAACTACCTTCCTTTCTGTATATTTCTATAAACTGTTTAGTGGGAATGTTTGTTCAGCTTCAAGGAATGTCTTTAAACTAAGCAACAACTTACACATGTACAATAACTTTAAAAGTCACTCTAATATTTGAAAAACCAACCCAACAGGCATTTTGCTCATTACTAACCTTGCTGATAGTCTGCCAAGATGTTTACACCACCTTTCTCCAAGAAGAAAAGAGAAATAATTAAGTAATGTACTATATCATATTCTCACATGACTTGGGATACAATGATTTTATGAACCCTCACAGCCCTTAAAATTCCCCTGGTGAAATAATGGATTCTAAAACATATAGCTCCTTCCTTCTCTCTTGCTTTTTTGGGTCTGTTTTTACCAAACCTACCAACTTTTTGTCTCACTTTTGTTGTCATTTATTTATATAATAATCTTTTTATACATATATAAAAAGGTAAAGATTTACACCTTGGGCTATCCTGAGGCACATGGATTCTTTAAAAGCAACTGTATTGATCTATACTATACCACCTAATTATGGACTAGAAATGATTCTAATAAAAGAGCAAATAACTTTAGAAACTGACCAACATTTACTTCAAACAAAAGCTATTTATTGGGACTTCCCTAGTGGCGCAGCGCTTAAGAATCTGCCTGCCAATGCAGGGGACATGGGTTCGATCCCTGGTCCGGGAAGATCCCACATGACGCGGAGCAACTACGCCAGTGCACCACAACTACTGAGCCTGAGCTCTAGAGACCACGAGCCATAACTACTGAAGCCCGCGCACCTAGAGCCCGTGCTCCACAACAAGAGAAGCCACCTCAATGCGAAGCCCACGCACCACAACGAAGGGTAGCCCCTGCTCGCTGCAACCAGAGAAAACCCGCATGCAGCAATGAACATCCAACGCAGCCAAAAATACATAAATACATAAATAAATAGATAAAAAGCTATTTATTGAGAACTTTTATTTGCGATGCATTATGTTATGGGGATCACAAAAAAATAAAGCAGTACTACTTTATGAATATTTATCATTTAATTGACCCATTATTTAAAAATTGTTAAAATATTAATCAATCAGGCAAAGAGAAACTAAGGAAATAATCCGTTTTACCATCACATCAAAAAGAATAAAATACCTAGGAATAAACCTACCTAAGGAGACAAAAGACCTGTATTCTGAAAACTATAAGACACTAATGAAAGAAATTGAAGATGACAGAAACAAATGGAAAGATATACCATGTTCTTGGATTGGAAGAATCAATATTGCCAAATGGACTAAGGCATTTTTCCTCCTTCCTTTCCTCAGGATATGTTTTCAACTTTCTTTCTCCAAGATCCATACACTTGGCCTTCTAATGTGCTGAGGGTATCATTCGAGACAGATTTAACAGAAGAAAAATGAAGTGATTCAGTGTTGGTAACGTTTATTGATGAAGGAGGGAGGTAAGTAGCTATAACACCCCCACCAGAAAAAGTTTTTAATTAGAAAAAACAACAGTATTTCTCTAGGTTTTATGAGAAGTAAAGAAACAGGGATCTTGAAACAAAGAACAAGTAATTTCCAGGATGATTCCTTGATTTGTGGATGGAGATTCCAGTATGGCATGGGCCTCTGTAGATTGGAGAAGGAATGGAAAATCGTACCTACTTTCCTAAGACCCAAAATGGAATGTTTTCTTTCACACAAATCTCCAGGGGATCCTTACTGCTATGTTTATGTAGAACAGGAAAATAATGCTAAACCCCCATTAGATGCAGTAAAGGAGAAAGAAGATTTTATTTCTTGGATACCTAGTCTGAAGAGAGACACTATTATCCTATTTTACATGGGGAAAACGGACCTGAATAATAAATGACAGAGCTACAATTTAAAATCAGTTTTGTTATGCTGTAAGCACAGGATTTTGGTGTGTTTTTTTTAACTTTTTATTTTATACTGGAGTATAGCTGATTAACAATGTTGTGATATAAAAAACAAATGTTGTGATAGTTTCAGGTGTACAGCAAAGTGATTCAGTTCTACATATACATGTATCTATTCTTTTTCCAATTATTTTCACATTTAGGTTGTTACATAATACTGAGCAGAGTTTTGGTTTTGATTTAATACATATTGGTATTAAGAGGAAAATAGTAAAGTGGGGAGCTGACCTTCACACTGGTGTGTCCAAGATTTCCTTTATCTAGCAGGCTCAGTCAATTAAATTTCTAGGACAAACAAACTTGAGGATTCAAGCAATTGACTTCCAACCAAGGAAACCCTGTTTCCATTTATATACCATCATCCTAAACTCCACTCACTCATCAGTCATGGTAGTCACCACAAATGAGATCAAGAGGTGAAGTTAAATGTCTCCACGTAAGACATCAACAGTGCAAGAAAACCAACTCAAAGGACACATCTAAGCAATATGTCTTACTGTTGTTTTTAATGTAAAGAAAGCTGAAATGGGCCTTTTATCACCTCCCTGGGTAAATATAAAAATATAAATCTAAAAATTATATATGTGTGTGTATATATATATATACACACATATGTGTATACACACACATACATATACATATACACAGACACGGAGAAAGGAGGAAGAGAAAGAAACAGAAAGAGAGAACAGGACTGGAGGAGATATTAAATGTCTTCATAAGGCTGCACAAAATCAATTATAAAGTGCAAGTGAAGAATACAACAAATAAATACTTTTTAAATGGTCACTGAAAAATTTTGTAGACAATCTAACAGTATCCTGGTTTACTGCTATTACTGTAATTTTTTTTTAAAAGATCTTTAATACAATTTCAACTTTAGGATGGCATCCTCAAATCTGTTCAGTGTATGATTTCCAGCACTGGATAGGGTAGAAAAATTGGACCACTAAGGAAATGTTGAGGTTACGTTTATTTTTATTTTTCCTCCCAGTTTACTTAATCTATGAGAAGGCTTTACATCCTATATTGATATATTTAAAAAAATAACTTTCATTCCTGCCTGAGGATGCAGAGAGCTATCTGGTGTTAGGCACACACAGCTTCTCTAAAAAGACCTAACAGGGCACTCTGATAGGGCTCCATCTGTCCCCTGACACACACTTCAGCTCCTGCCTCAACTGCAACCCCATTGGTTTCCTGTGATTGGACCACACGATATTACAAAAGTGATGACTGGGAGTCCAATCACCCCCTCACCCTCACAAGAAGGAGGCCAGAATGACCAGGGTGGGAGTGCGATTAAAAGAACTAAAAGCTGTCTAAGTGTTTCTGATATTCTTAAAATACTCCCTCCAATAAATGAATGATCACACTTATATTGTGAATAATCTGAATCCAACTGCCTAGATGAGGGGCTCAAGTACACCTATGAGAAGATACTCAACCTCATTAATATTTAAATAAGAGTAGATTAAAACAATAATGAGATTTTTAAAAGCTAGCCTAGAAGTATTTGCATATACTTTTATTGGTAATATAAATTGATATGCACAAGAACGTTTACCAGAGTGTAGGTTTTAGCGCATTAATTGTGAAAGATAAACAAAATACACACCCACACATATATATATGTCTGTAAGAGATTTTCATACATCTTTTCAGTGGACTGGACCATTAGAATAATGAAAGTCAGTATATTTTGACAATGGAAATGTGCATGACGCACTGTTGAGTGGAAAAAAGTACATAATTCAAACTTCATTTACGTAAAATGAAAGAAGTAGTGAATATGGAAATTCATAAATAATATCTGGAGGATATTAATAATATTAACGATGGTCATGTTGAGGAGGTGAGATTGCAGATGATTTTATATTTTTCCTGTTTTGCTTGACATATCTACAATGAGCTTCATTACTTTTATAATCAGAAAAAAAGAAACCTGTTAAGTAGTTTTCATTCTGGGAAATGTTAAGGCCAAATCAAGAAAGTACTCATTAAAATTTATCATAGGATTATAACATTTTCATATTTTTCATGATAATAAAATTCTTTGATGATTACAAATTTAGGATCATACTTAAATACCGTTTTGCAACCTGTTAACCTGTTTTTTCTACTGAACATCTTGTGAACATGTTCCATATTTTCAAATATTCTTCAAAATATGGTTTTTAATGACTTTAGTATTCATTGTATAATACATTAGTTTTTAACTATTATTAGTTTTCTGATATGGAAAGTAATTACATGATATGATTCTGAATTACAGAGTTATTTATTGAAGAACAATAGAAGGTAAGGTGCTCAAGTTAAGGATAGTTGGCTCTTAGAGATTATTATATTATTATATTAAGTGAAATAAGCCAGACAGAGAAAGACAAATATCATATAGTATCACTTATATATGGAATCTTAAAAAAATTGATACAAATGAACTTATATACAAAACAGAAGTAGACCCACAGACATAGAAAACAAATTTATGGTTACCAAAGGGGAAAGTTGGCGGAGAGATAAATTAAGAGTTTGGATATACACACTACTATATACAAAACAGACAACCAACAAGGACCTACTGTATAGCATGGGGAACTATACTCAGTACTTTGTAATAATCTATAAGGGAAAATAATCTGAAATATATATAACTGAATCACTTTGCTATACACCTGAAACTAACACAACATTGTAAATCAACTATACTTCAATAAAAAAATACTTAGGCTCCAAAACACCATTTGCTGGGGATGGGACCCTACCAGGTGATTCTGCTGTAGATCATCTCATGTCCTGGCTCAGAGGCACTGATATAATCAGGATAGTCTAGGAAGAAAAAGTCTAAATTGACTATCTACTTGCGATTATACTCTTCTTTTCCTTAACAAGATTATCTAACCAATGATTTTTCTATTAAAATAATAATGGTGAACAATTACATACCACATTACTAATATTAACTCATTTCATCTTCATAATAATCCTTTGATGTAGGTGCTATTATTATCCCTATTTAACAAGAAACAGGCCAAAAGAGTTTATATACGGGGGTAAAGATAACACAGCAAGTAACTGCAGAGATAGAAACTGAACTCAGCACTATGGCTACAGATTCCATGTAATTACTTTCTTCAAAATTATGAGCAAATTCACAAAATATGAGGCTCATTCAAGAACATATACTTAGTTATCAGGGGATCCAAGATCAGAACTCAGGGGTAAATTCAGGATCTTTCCATCACATTCCACTCTGTTTCAGCAACAACAACAAAATTATCTGGTAAATGAGATTCAAGCAGAAGAGGAGGAAAGACACACTTACTTGTTCATATTTCTAGTGACTGCAAGTTCAGTATATAAACAGGTTGATTATATACAGACGTAAATAAAACATTTTGAAAAATGGTATGATTTTTTCCTACCATCTACATTCTTTTTGCTACCATATATCACCAAAAGCACATAGGTCCCCCAGTTCTAAGAAGTGGCCGAATTAATATTCAGCTTTCTATAAAGAAAATCAGAGTTGTTCAACCTCAGAAATAATTCTTTAAGACACAGCAGATACTTCAGCCTATAAACCTATGAGCTACTGATAGCCCACATATGTAACAATGGCTGGTTTGCATTTCAGGAGGCAGCTGGACTATGAGAAATTAGTAGAACACAAGGAACTGAGCCATGGTCTGTCCCTCCCAGGACCCACGAAAGAAATGTCATCATCCTGGGTAGTTCTAAGATCCATTTTCTGTCACAGTGCATAGTTCAGTCTTCCTCAAGCAAATCACATGGTTAATACCAGAAAGTGATCACAATGAACCATATTTGTGCCACTGTGTCAATCAGCATGGACACAGTGCCCATGAATATACCTCGCCAGCAGTCCTCCTAGAGCCATCTGTGAAACATCTTTGAAAATGGACTAAGTGGGGTCCTATAGGTCATTACAAGTACTCCTGTCCCATCCCCACACTTGAAGTCAAATGACATTTTTACACAGGGTGATCCCACATATTCCCTTACTTCTCTGTCCCCGAATGTATAGAAACTAGCCTCCCGCCACCACCACGACTACACACGCACGCACACACACACACTTTAAACCTGCTATGAAAAGAGGATCAGTAAGTAAACTGAGTTCAAAGCTCTACTACAAAACTATCTTTCCTTCCAAAAAAAGTCACTTAACTTCTTACAGTCTCCCTTTCATTATTTTGAAATAGAGAGTTAATGCTATAATCTATCCAGTCTCTTTTCTACCCCACAAGTCACAGGCTTAATGTAATCCATTACATCATAGACATAGGGTATACTTAACCAATTTCAGCACCCCACTGACCAAGGTATAATTCTTCAAGATTCTCATTTTATCATGATCTCCCTTTCCACTCTTAATTGGTTACTTAAGGCATTTCAAGTGGGTAACATCAAAATCCTCAAGTATTTACAGCCATCTAAACTGTTCCTTTGGTGTTTTTTCCAGAGATGAACTAAAATGGCACCATTTCCTGTTTGTCATTCTTAGCCTGGTGAGCTAATCAGTCCACAGCATCCAGCAAGACTTTGGCTCTGCGATTGTGAACAAAGTAGTGATTTAGAGATGCTGAAATGCACACTGTAGAATCGCCAAACTATGGAAATGCATCCCACAGAACATATCATTTCCAGAATATAAATGAATTAATCAGTAGGCTTGCCACCCACATGCCAAAAACATCTCTGATTAAATTTAATGTAGTGAGTTTGTGCAATCACCACCAAACTAACCATCGATTAAACAAAGGCCTCTGAGTGCTAATTCTTTTAATGTGCAGTTTACTTCTGCTCTTGTCTGAAGGGCATACCTTTGAAAACAATGCTAGTTTGGGGCACATATCTACATTTAGAATTCAGTCTGGGTTTATTTCTCAAGGCAGCCCAGCTCTGTTATAGGAAGGGCAACTAGTGCATCAGACATTTAGACAGATGCCTATTTAGTTAATCTGTCATAGTGGCACTAAGATTTCTCAACTACCTTGTGGATAGGTAGAGAAACCTGTTTATCGCAAAGTAATTAGTCACCTAATTTCCTCTCTGCGTGTATAAACAGGAGAGAACCAACTGCTTTTTATCCCAGAGATAAAAGTTAAAGGTTGAAATATACCTAAGATTCCTGCCTACTCTGTCCTACACATTTGAATTTCAGGCATAATGGTATTTGCCTGCCCATGGATGATAAAGGAGTAAGAGAACTGTAAAATATTATAAAGAGACTGAGATTTGTCAAGACTAGTTCTTTATTTTCCTCCCAGACAGATATAGCTAGATAGATTTAGATATATCACATATTAACTAGAATCTAATTTATATAACAAATCCACTTGCAGACTCCTGCTGTAATTTAACAATAGTTCAGACTGCATGTACTGTGTTCCTGGTATCCAACAGGTACCATATAAAAGAATCAAATTCCTGCTCTCAAAGTAGCTGAAAATTTAGTGGTAGTAAATGGGGAGTAATATTTCTGGACTGAAAATGTATCCCCTGGTAATTTATCAAAGACTGCCTCTAAAGTCCTGTGGAATCACACTCATGTAAATACTGAACATTCAAAAGTATATTTTTAAGAAACGAAATTGAGTTATTTGTAGCGAGGTGGATGGACCTAGAGTCTGTCCTACAGAGTGAAGTAAGTCAGAAAGAGAAAAACAAATACCGTACGCTAACACATATATATGGAATCTAAAAAAAATAAAATAAAATAAAATAAAAATGGTTCTGAAGAACCTAGGGGCTGGACAGGAATAAAGATGCAGACGCAGAGAATGGACTTGAGGACACGGGGAGGGGGAAGGGTAAGCTGGGACGAAGTGAGAGTGGCATGGACTTATATACACTACCAAATGTAAAATAGATAGCTAGTGGGAAGCAGCCGCATAGCACAGGGAGATCAGCTAGGTGCTTTGTGACCACCTGGAGGGGTGGGATAGGGAGGGTGGGAGAGAGATGCAAGAGGGAGGAGATATGGGGATATATGTATATGTATAGCTGATTCACTTTGTTATAAAGCAGAAACTAACACACCATTGTAAAGCAATTATACTCCAATAAAGATGTAAAAACAAAAAGTATATTTTTAGACTTAAAATAAAGGTGAGTGCTAAATATCTAATCTTAATCCATAATGAACATATAGGACTGCTGTCTCAAGTCAAAACACGATTTTTATGGCCCTATTTGGCCCTAAGAGGTCTGGCAAACATTCTCTTAGACTTACAGAACAGCCCTATCTGTATATCATGGAGCAACTATTTGAATGCATGTTTGACTTTGCACCAAATCTAGTATATTGAACACATAGGAAAATGTGTTCAGGCTAAAAATGTTTATGGCCCCTTCTCTCACAGCCCACATCTATCTCACGATCAATTCCTGTGGACCATACCTTCTAATGCTGCTACATATCCTGAATATGATCACTTCTCATCCCCTCCACTGCTAGAATCCTCGCCTGAGACTCAAAAAGTTCCAGAGGACAAGACAACAATATATAAATACATAAGGACTATTAATGTGTAAGATGGAAAGCCTTGGTCCTATGTGACTCCAGGTGGCAGAATCAAAATCAATAAAGTGGTATTTTTCAATGTACATAAGAAAATCTAATACTCTCCAAAAACCTAAGAGGTTACCTTAGGAAGCAATGGGTTTTTTCTCAAAGCTGTTGAGGAATGTATTAGAGAGGGATCAGCATGGTCAATTAAGAATGAGAAAGTAGGGAAAGGAGATAGATTAGAAAACAGTTCCAGCCAATCCCAAAATTCTATGCTTTCAAATTGTCACTTTCTCATTTAGTTCATGAGTCATAGATGAGATAGGATTGTCATGTATAACATACACGGCATGTTTATAATGGTGTAGAACCATGGAATAATATCCTATTAGAATTTGGGATGCAATTCAAATATTCCTTTCATTCCAAATGAATCTCTCCTGCTTTGATTTGTATACATCATTTCAGGATTTCACAAACCAGCTGTGAAATTGCTGATTTGTCTCCAGTATGAATTTCTTTGTTAGGAAAGAAAATGGCTCTTTGAAACAGTCCTCTTCCTATGAGAAGAGGAGATACTTCTGCTTCTTTTACAAACACATGCAGGTCAATTCAAAGGAAACCTACTTATTCCTAAATGGCTGTATCACCTCAGGAAATGGTTCTTTCAGTGGTTGTTATGCTTAATTTCTACACCACACAGTCATATTTGGCACAGGAGACAGAAAAGGAGGTGAATGGTATCTTTTAGACACAGGCAAAGTTCAGTCATCAGAAGCTCTTTACATCCCTGAAAGGGAAATTCCCCAAGCACCCTCTTTGTTTCTTTGAGACAGACAGATCCATGACAATAAATGCATTTAATTCTTAACTGACTTCCCTTTTAAAATTCTATAATAATAAGTGTATCACTCCACTGCTCGATTATATTTGAGGAACCATAAAAATAACTTTGGCAATTTCATCTTTGGTTTTAGTACGTGAGAGCCCATACTCTTTTGGTATCTAAAAACCCCAAGCCAAGCATATTGCTTGAGTGTGGTGGCAGCTGTTGCTACTACATATGACCTTCCCCTGCTGAGAACTCTCCAGCAATCCTCTGAGAAGTCTCCAATATTGTGACATTTCTAGGAAACTCAAAACAGCAATGCTGTTCTTTACCAATGAATCAGTTTGCATAGAAGGCATTACCTGTCCTTCAACAACAGAGCTCAATAAATGAAACATTTAATTAACCTGATCCCAGGACATTAAGGCTCCTTGTCTCAGGAGTATGAGAACCTCAATCACAGTTAACAGCCCTTATTTAAAAATCCTTCAAGAGGACCAAATCTCTACTATGGTCTCTAGATATCTCTACTATTTACCATCCTACTATGGTAGATTTTTCTTTTTTTTTTTTTTTTTAATTGGAAGAATCAGAAAGCTGTCAGAGCAAAAAATAACGAAAGCAGGTTTTAAGAGAACAAAATGAGTAGTGAAGAGAATTATTTTCTTATATTGCTATGTTTTAAAATTTAAGTCTGAACGTCATTTCCAAAGAGGAATCCACATCATGCCTTGATAAATGGTTGTATCACAGTTACCAGTTTGAGAAAAGCTCTAGTAATCTGACTACAGTACTTAGCACATAAGAGGTTCAATATAGTTATTGAAAGAATAAAGACTGATTGAGTACAATTGTTTTAAACTTTAAAAAATCAGTCTCCTTTTTAGTCATATTTCACATTAAAAATACTCTGTGTGTGCATCTTCAATGACTATTTATTCACTGCTCTGGTGTCGCAGTCAGTTAAGACTGATAACACAAAATTATTTTATTATACTAGTCCCTGTCTGCATGTAGTTCACAATCTACTCAGCAATATTCTCAAGTGGAGGATATATTAAAATTACTATTTTGTGGGGAAAATACTGCTGGTCTTCCTCCACAAGGCAGACATTTTAGCTCGGCACAGGGCCACAAGAAGAACTGTATCTTCCAGTCTTCTTTGAAGCTACACATGACCATATAACTAAGTGCTGATCCATGACACTAACCAGAGCAGTTGTATGGCAACTACTGGGAACTTCCCTTAAGAGAACATAATTGCTCCCTTTCTCTATTATGCTGTTTGGAATGTGCCTATGACACCAGAGCTCCATCCACAAAGATGGTGTCTGACAAAGCCTGGATCCCTAACACCCTGCAACACCGTGACTACTTTGGATTGCCTACTTTGACTTTTACTTGATAAGGAAAAATCGACTTTTATCTCATTTAAGTCTCTGCTATTACGGATCTTCTTTCTCTTGCTGCCAACTCTAACTCGACCTAACACTGTATGAAGAAATGTTATCTAAAGTTCTAATGGGTCTGATGGTATAGTTATCAGAAAAAGTTCTAAAAAAATGCATTTGAAAAATAAAATAAACATGGAACTGCAAAAGTATTTCACATCTTTGTATACCTCACTTTTGGAAACCTCAAAACTGCTCTGTGCAGGACAAGGACAGATGATAGAATTTTCATTTTAAATAGAAGAACATGGCACAAAGAGGTTATAAGACAAGTCCAAGCTAATAAAACCTGCTCTTCACTCAGGTGCCTAAATGGGTTGCTTGCCTCAGTCCAGCATGAGGATTTTCATTCCCTTACATAAAACCCCTCCATAAAATTGCAAAAATGTGTTTAAGTGGGCTCTGGTAGTGTTTTGTTAGTCAGAAAGTATGCTGCACAAAATGATTCTTTAAAAAAAATAGCTTTTATTTTCCTGAATTATATCATGCAGATGAAATTGCAAAGAAAGAAAAAATTATCTGGAAAAACTGGTCCAGTTGGGGATACACAGCTGAAAACAGATGAAACTTTTTTAGGTATCCCTTCTATATTTATATAGCCTGAGTTTTCAATAAATGGAAAGCATTGTACAGAAGGGTTAGAAATATATTTGCAATTTTCACATTAAAAGTAAAGGGAAACATACAGGGAATAACTAAATGGAAAACTCTGAATATTGCTGAGGGGAAAAAAATGCATTTTATCAGCTGGAGAAAGACCTGGGTAATAAGTAGAGACAATGTGATCTGTGAGGCAAGTTGCAAAAGGCACTCTATGGGAGAGGAAAAATAAAATGAAGATGACAGCATGTTTGGGACTTACTGGGCAAAAATAAAATCACTTTCAACATGCATCCCACACACAGACACTCAGGCAGATTTAGTTGATCAGTTCTGACAAAAACAAAAAACAGTACAAGTGGAAGATGTCTAGCTTCTCAAGGTACACAGTTCTGTCTGAAAATTAAACAACTAACTTCCACATCTGAGCAATACTCCACTGCCAGGCAAGAGCAATGAAGAGGGCTTGTCCTACACTGTTTGCTCTATCCCATATAATTTTTGAACTGATCCTCTGCAGCCTGGAATAGGTGGTGATGGTGCTCAAGCTTCTATCCCAGATGGTAAATGCAGCAAGTTACATTAAAATAAAAGAGCAGAAAATTCTTGATGGAGAAGATGCTCACATTCTTCCCTTGGACTGCTTTCTCAAAGCCCCACCACTAAAGCCTATAATATAATGTATGAATGGGTCATTTTAATAACATCTCATATATGAATATCAGCAGACTTGATAATAACAGTGTGAGCCATAACATGTTCATGCCATCTCAGAGGACTGGTAGATCCTTACTCTGAGTAGTAGACAAACGAACATGTAGACCTTTAAATTTAATTGGCACCTTCTATAATTTCAATTCAACAAAGCTAATATAGCATAAATGCTCTCACTCTGAATAATAACTTTGAGTCACTACATACCAGCGAATACCACAAATAGGAGTAATATGCAATAAACCATGTGGGAAAAAATTAGGGATTTTTTTTCCCATCTCCAAATGTGGTGTGCTCATTTATTTTGACAACTGCAATTTAGTTTTAATTATTCATCATATGGCGGTGAATGTGCTGCAGGATATTTCATAAAGTAATGAAAACTCAAATCTGTAATGGGAACTCCTGTTAAGAGGCAACATTATATTAAATACTTGCTTAGAATAATGCAAAAGCAAGGAATTTATAGCAGGCATAGGAGTGAGTGAGCTTTCACAAGGCAGTAACAGTAGGGGGTCAACTTTTGTCCTTAATACATCTGCACTGTTTTCTCTTACGCCTCCTTTTCTCACCCACCTCAGTGACATTTTATTGTTCTTAAAGCTCATCCTAATAACACCTTGAATTTAAAGAGTATTTCAAAATTTACAAAACATTTTCCCATTCATTATCTTAATTTAATCCACAGGTTCTCAACCAGGGGCAATTTTGCTTCCCCTGAGAGGTAAAAATTTTGTCATTGCCCAAAGACATCGTTGGTTGTCACAACTAGGAAGGTACTACTGGGTAGAAGCTACTGACAAACCTAACAAAACACGGGGCATCCTCCCACAAAGAACTGCGGGGCCCCAGATATCAGTATATGAGGCTGAGAAACCCTGATTTAATCCTACAGCTACATTGTATGGTAGAGTAAACGAACTGCTACCTCCAGTTGTGGATAAGAAACTGAGGCCCATCAGTCTTTAACATATATAAAAAAAAATTAACTACGGCCAAGTACCTTCCTTATATTTCCTAAAACATTACAAAAGTCCAGTGATCTGTAGAAATTATGGGAAAGCTTGGTGACGAAAACAAAAAAGCTTGAAAATAATAGAGCAAAGTTCCCGAAACCAAGGGACAAACAAAACAAAGAAGTATGGGAAAAAGGGAACTACCTGCAGGTGCCACAGTGCAACAGAGGGGAATGAAAACAAAATACCTAGATCTGGGTCCCAGGCCTGCCACTCACCCATCAGATGCAGACTTAACATTTTCAACTCCGAGCCTAGTGCCCAACTTGTAATATGATGATTACTCAATAAGAATACATATGCAAAGCTCCTTATAAAACATAACGTGCTGTCCAAGTGTTACTTATTATCATCAACATTAGAGACAAATTTCACTGTTCTCTCCTTGCTCCCTTATCATCTGGTTAGTGAAGCCCTGATTTGTGTTCACATACTGACTTAAAAAACTAGGCTTAGGTCCAAAAGCAAACACATGTCCAGATCCCATAAAGATATGGGGGGGGGGTGGCGGGGAAGGGGATGCATGCAGAAGAGAAGTTAAAAGAAAGGGGTCTGAAGTCAAAAAGTCTTAAATTCAGAGAGACTAAACAATCGCTAAATAATCAGCTAACTATTGCAATATAGCTTTGGGTGAATTATTTAACCTAAGTCTCCATTTCATCTGGATAATAGTATTTGTGCCTCATAAGGTTATAAGAACTTAATGAAATACAAGAAAAAGAACTGTGTCAGAGTATACAATGATTTGGATAATACTGGATATTCGTACTTGTGCCTCATTTGGATAATAGTACTTGTACCTCATAAGGTTATAAGAACTAAATGAAATACAAGAAAAAGAACTGTGTCAGAGTATACAATACCTGCTGTGATATTAACAACCATAGGGCATGATAGATATTAATAACAACCATCATGTGATATATCTGTATGTTTTTTTGAGAATCTCTCTTAGGCCCAGCAACACCCTGAGGATCTGCGAAGTAATGGTGGATGAAATGGACAAGGTCTCTGTCCTCATAAGCCCCACATTTCTTTTTGTTTGTTTGTTTGTTTGTTTGTTTGTTTTTAAACATAAGGTACTTGATCTTATACTGCTCTCTCATTAAAGGCATACTTTTTTTTTTTAGTTTTATTTTATTTTTGGCTGTGTTGGGTCTTCGTTTCTGTGTGAGGGCTTTCTCTAGTTGCGGCAAGCGGGGGCCACTCTTCATCGAAGCCCCACATTTCAATGGGGGACTTGAGCAAATCAATATATAATAAAAATAATAAAAAATAAAAAATTTTAAAGGTCAGGAAATAAGGTTAAGACATGAGATGCTAATTCAAAATATCTGTTAAGCCAAAGATTAGTTTCCAGAAATGATGTGAGAAACAGACTGTGTGAACAGAATTATTAAATATAGGATTTGTGATCCAGGATGTTCAAAGCCAATTATAGGATGGGTTGTGAGTTCACAAACATGAGCAAATAAAGTGCATCTAGCAGGAGGATATGATTAAAAAGGTAGGAAAACTCTCCCATTGTTTTCTTAAGCAGTATTTCATCCTAAAATAAAATATTTCATCTAACAACTATCTAGGCCTCCTTTTTACTTATCAGGAAGTATCTATCTAAATGCTTAATAAGACAAAAAAATTAAACAATATTTTTGCAATACTCAATGAAACCTCTTGAATCAGAATATCAGAAAGTAACAAGACATCTATCAGCTATGCAGATATAACTGAAAACATTAAATTAGTAAGAAATCTTGGCACATTATGGTCATACTGATTCCACTGAAGAGGAGATTAATAGTAGAAAGCTGTATTCTGCTTCAAGGAAATAATTCAATTAAATAAAAATTCGTGAGCAGAGCTTTTAGCAGTGAATTTATCAAAGGCTAGATAAAAGAAATTCTAGAATTAGGGCATAAATCATATGGCAGAATATTAGTTGTTTTGCTTTGTTACTAAAACGTAATATCACTTTTGAATTTCTGATCTCATTTCTCATAGACACCATAACATCAACCCCTATCAAAAACAAAAAATTTTTAAAGGAAATAAGGCTACTTCTTTCGGAAATAAAGTTACTGTTCATTCTAACGGGCGGAAAAATAAGGCAGCAGAAATGGAAGTAGTTTAAACACGTTTAAAAACACTGACAAATTCTTCAGTAGGTTTAGAATAATTACATAGCACAAAGTACACGGGAGATTTAGAATCTAGTCACCTTGATCAACTTCAATTAAAAGAAAACCAAGCTAATAATTCTAGACTCTAGGAATGCTCTTTGGATCTTAAATTATTTTTAAGGGCCTTTATATACTCCAAGCAATCGTGTAACACTAAATATGGTATTTTTTCTTTGTGCTTTGCATATATTATCTACTATGCTTTTGTGAATATAATAGTCTCTATAACAAAACAAATTAAAAATTAAATTGACTAGCTTAAAAGCAACTAAGAAAACAACACACCCTGGCAAGCAAAGAAGTAATAAATAATCTAAGATAATCTTTTTTCTGAGGTCTTTAGATATTAACAGTATTGATGACTTTAGAAAGAACCAAAAATGTTATCTGTGGAAGACCACTGAATCATCAAATACAATTATCAAGCCAATCTGTACTTAAAGGGATTCAGCATTTTTATCACCTTACTCAAGTATGTGAGTTAAGTTTCCTAGTGGATGGGCTTTTAATCATCAGCCATGTTAAATCTACAGTTTAACCCAGAAAAAGAAAACATATTTTATAAGAGCTAAAAGGTAAAATCAAAGTGATGTTCTATGATTTCATCATTATCACAAGCAATACTGTTTCACTTTCAATGAACGCCTTCCAACTTTTTTTCCTTTTTCTGGTTCATATGTATGGAACATAATCAATGGAAATGTAAGAAAGGTAAGGGAAGAGTAGAAGGTAGTTTTTATCTTTATTGATATATAAATATCGTGAAATGTATGGAAACATGTTTATGGAATACCATAATGTTATAAATTAATAAAACAATAATAAGGTCCCAAAGGTGATATACAAAAATGTAATAAATGTGACATAAACACTTAACTGTTTTGCTAAAGATTCATTTGGAAATAAGTCCATTTTATTTTCAACATGACTTACTGTATTAAGTTATAATCAAAAACCTTATCAAGAGTATTTTTACCATTCAACTACATTGGAGGGAAAAATAAATTCAATCATTTCATTAGCGACTGTTGGCTTTAATAAGTATAGTCCCTTCATTCATTAAGTCAGTATGTATCTAGTACCTATTATATGCCAAGCAATATTCCACCTCCTATAAATATGAATGTAGAGCGTGTGTAGAAATCATCACAGGTTACAATGCCATACATATTGAGATGATGTGAATTAGGTTAGGCCAATATAAAATCAAATCAGTGAAACAGTTTGATGTGCTCACTTTCCTAAGGGTTGGTTTTTATTACATAAAATATATTGGATAAAAATATATCAACTAGACAACTAGTTAAAATGGTAACACAGCCTCCTCTTATTATTATCTATGCTCCAGGGCACTGCTTCAAAGAAACTAAACCAACTTTATTTTTCCGTGGAATCCATGGTGCATACTATACAGAAAAATATGAAACCTGCCTCCACAATATATTACAAATCAAGAAAAATTAGTAGTACTAACTCAATTTTTTTAAATCGAACAGTATCTTTTTTTTGCCAACTTGTAACCCTAAGAGAAGAGACTACATAGTATTTTATAACTAGAGCTAAATTAAATAATAATTTATTTCCTGGCTATCCAAAAATTCCCTAATACAGAAATGGCAGTGGACCTATGAGGAAGTAGACGGAAGGGCAAATTCATTCTTTCAATTTATTACGAAAGTCCCCTTAATGACTTGATTACGCAAGGACATATTTCCTAAGGGACCATTAGTGATGTAGCCCTGAGAGCCCTATTTCCAAACTTGGACCTCTAAATATAAGTGAGAGTGGTCAGCATCAAATGGGAACACAAAAATCAGAAGAATTGAGCAAAATGAATCTAAATAGATATTCCTTCATTCATCTGATACCCCTTAACTTTGCTGTTACCATTAAAAAATACTTTGGGAACAGAATGTCACCGTATTTTATTAGCATTCCTGGAGCAAATATTTAATATCCTAGATGGCTATGCTCAACTTCCCAAATGTTAATTGATGTTATTACAAATTGCTTGTGGCATATTCAAGGTGTACCAGGAAATTAACGACAGAGCTTATAGGACAGAAAATGCATTTTAATAACTGGTCAGAAGGATCACTGTTCTCATTAGCTTCTTTTCTATGGTAAACAGTAAGACATTCTTATATGGAATTCTGAAAATATTTAGATAATGACACTCTGTAAACAGGTGACAAGGCAACGTTAGCATTGTAAGCAGAATTTCTCTTCCTCAGATTTATGTGTAATATTTACAAGTGCCATTACTAATTATTCTTTTAAAATAATTTCTTCTCTTCCTCTACTAACTAGAACAAGAACAAAATCAGTGAAAGTTTCTATTTTAAAGAATTATATTGACCACTGAGTATTATACTCTGGGTTTCCATGATCACTGTCTACTTGTGTCTTCATTTGGGACATGTTAAGAAGAACTGTAATAGTTTTGGGGGGATAACATTTAGTACGTTTTAAATATGGTTATGCAATCCAAAACCAAATGAACATGAAAAAAGAGGGATACAATGCAAATTATTTCACAAGCAAAGTTTCCAAAATAGCTTTGTTACCTTTATTTCCCACTATTATCATAGAATCACCTTTAATTACAGAGCTCTCAGACATCATAACCTCAGAAGTATATAATAATGAGAATAATTAATAAAAATTAACAATAATATTTCTCTGAAGAAGACAGAAATCTGTGACAGCCCCAAGATTCCTGCCCCTTGGTATATACCACTTTCGTAACCCTCTCCCTATTAATGATGGTATGAATATGATGAATTTCACTCCGTAGATTACACTACCTTATATGACTAAGGGGACTGGATTAAGGCTCCACATCAGTTGGCTTTGAGTTATTCCAAAGGGAGATTCTCTTGGAATCTTGACCTACAGAGGTAAGAACTTAAAAGGGACAGGCTCCCTTCTTAAAAGGAGAGACGTCAAGTAACAGAGATTGTCCTCTTGAATATGAAGAAGTAAGCTGCTGTGCTGTAGGTGCTTACAGAGAACATCACGTGGCAAGGACCAGAGGCAGCCTCTGGGCGCTGAGAACAGTCTTGACTGACAGAAAGCTACCAAGGGCAGGGGCCCAGACCTCAGTCTCACAGTTCCAACAAAATGGATGCTGCCAACAATCTTAGGACGTTTAGAAACAGTTATTTCCCTAATTCAGCCTCCAGATGAAGACACAGCCAGCTGATACTTCCATCTCAGCATTATGAAACCCTGAGCAGACAACCC
Organism: Balaenoptera physalus; assembly: GCF_965194825.1. Lineage (NCBI taxonomy): Eukaryota > Metazoa > Chordata > Mammalia > Artiodactyla > Balaenopteridae > Balaenoptera > Balaenoptera physalus. Next base: position 97,115,880 of record NC_138896.1, on the reverse strand, counting down.
AGCTAAACTAGGCTGGACTCCTGGCCCAGGGAATTTACAAGATAATTAATGTGGATTATTCTAAGCTTTTTTATCTGTGGTCATTTGTTACACAGCAATAAAAATATAATACAGATGGGCTATCATGTACTGATTATTTTCACAGACTTTGCAGGCATCGTGCGAAATCCTACATTGGGCTGGCCAAAAAGTTCGTTTGGGTTTTTCCACACAATGTTATAAAAAAACCCGAACAAACTTTTTGGCCAATCCAATATGTATTATCCCATTCAAGCCAAATTCATAAGTTAAACATTATTATCAACCCTATGCTACAGATGAAGTAAAAGTTTACAGGGTAAATATCTTGATTAAGGTCACACAGCTAATAGAGATGACAGTTGCAATTTTAACGCTCACCAACACTCCATTCTGCTCTCCCTGTGAGAAAGAGCACCGAGGCCACAGTCCTAAAACCTGGGTTCCAATCCCATTTTGCTATGAATTAGCCATGCCATTTAAAGGAAAACACTGATTCACCCTCCTCATCCCTGGTCTACTAATTAAAGACTAGTTCATCCTCCCAAGTCCTTTTAAATCTAAGATTCTCTCATGAAATTAAAAGCTTATATTCTTAACTGGCCACACAGAAATGAGTGTAGTTTTACGTAGAAAAGTTAAATTACAAGGGCCAGTGACGAGATACCTTATTTTGTCAAGAAGCCACCTTCTCTCTATGAGACTCAAAACCCACACTGAAAACATTTTAGGGCGATGTGCAAGTCCCTGGAAAGTGATGAGGAGATACTAAGAGACGGTTTATTTTAAATTCCATTTTGTCACACATCCCAGCGAAAGTAGACATAGGAATGATTCAAAGTCCCTCTTCAGGGATCTTGAAAAGAATAAAATCTAGAAGTGAGGCCCAGTAACAACACTCATTATATAGAGGATAAGGTCAAAGTATGTTTGCAGCTTTTTCAAAAGAAAATATCTATGGCAAGGAGTACTACGGTACTGTCCGTGGAAATCTAAACCACACTTTTGTGGGACAATTTTTCTCACCCTCTGACTTTCCGGTCTAAGATTTCTGTTTTCTTGATTTCCTTCCAACTCATTGGATCTCAATGTATGTTTTTCCACAACTCCCTTCTTCCCCCTCCATTCAACTTCTTGCCCAATCTAAGCTATTTCAAATGCTCTCCACACTTGTTCTTATCAACCTCAAATGTCTGAACTTGACCCAATGAGCTAGATCCTTTGCCCCAGCCTTACCAGTTCTACCACAAAAAATAAATGAGCCTGTCTTCTTCACCCATCTATCTGCTCGCTTTCATTAGCACTAACTGATCTGGGAAACAACATTTGTATTCATGAGATGCCATACAACTGGATTATTATCTCACTGCTGAGGTCTCAGCATGATTTGGACCACTCTGCAATAGACCATTTATGTGCAGTGTTCTCTGGATGTGATACCATAAGCTTGCTTCCAGTGATTCAACTTTCCATTTTTCATAGCACTTCTTTACCTCCTGCACAAAACTGTTCGTCAATCCCTCTAAATAGTGCTGGTAACAGCAGCTACCTGTATCTTGGTTATTTAAGGCCCTCTGCGATTTTTTAAGGTAGCTTATTTAAAACAGTAGATGATTCTATTTTCAGCAACTAATATTTTCAGTCCCATCAGAAAATCCCCCATGCATTAGGAGGGCTCACGGGAATACTTTCACCATCTGCATCTCCGCTTGTTCCACACATATCTCATTTCCCCATTACAACAAATCCTCCTCCTGAAATTTAGCTGGATTTCACCACATCCAGCCAACACAAATATCAACAGGCTACAAAATGCTATGTTATGGTGTCAGGAGAATACATGTTGTTCTGCCACTGTAACAAGCTTTTCCCTTTACATATCTACCAGGCAGCTATTCTCAGTGTTAACCTAAGAGAGTGCTCAAGCTTATCATCCAAACTTCCAGATATGATGAATGACCAAGGCAAAAAAACACATTTGTTAAGGAAGCAGCCCATATAAAGCTTGTAAAGCTTTGATTGATCATGTTTACCCAATGGATACAAATGTTATTGGCCTTTAAAGAAAACTGGGGTGGGGGCTATGTTTTGTTTTCCTGTCCTTTCTGAACATGGCTTTTTCGGACCAGCATCTGCTCAGGCTTACACAATGGAATGGTATGGAATAGTGGTTAGCAGTGATTTTGTATAAATAAAATTGATTCCTTTTTTCTAGAATGTGTGAAAGTGGTCTACCTACAAGTAAGGAAATGTTCCATTTCCTTTTCAGGGCTCTTTGTTGCCTGTATTATTTGGGTATATACAAACTAAAACAATTTGTGTTAATAAACCAAAATTCTTGAGTTTGGCTCTGGAGCCAAATATTAACTAGCTTTCTAAATCATCTTTAGCACCCTATTTAGCCCCCTCTGTGCCTACAATAAAAATTCATCCAGCTAATCATTCAACAATTATTAATTGTGTGCCTATTATGGGGCAGAAAATTTTACAGGCGCTCAGTTTATAGCACTAAACAGTTTAGTCTCTGCCCTGATGCCACTTACATCCTAGGAAAGAGACAATAAATAAATAAACACCTCAGGGGGTGAAAAGTACTATGTAGCAATGAGAACAAACAGAGGAGGTACAGACACTCTTCTAGAGATGATGAGCCAGAAGGCCTCTCTGACGAGAAAATATTTGAGCAGAAATCCAAAGAAGTAAGGGGCCCAGCCATGCAGATATCTGGGGGGAAGATCAATCCAAAAAGAGCAGACAAGTGTATAAGCCGTGAGGAACTTGAAGAGAACATTGAATATTAATGTGTGTCAACACTCTTGCAAGACTTTAGTAAGGCATGTTATTATCTTCAAAGTACCACACTGTCTGCCACTTCTCTGTCTAGATTTGGGTTGCTATTTGTTCCCCAAATATAACTCACAATGGAGGACACTGTAAAGCCCAGAATAACTGCTGTCACTCAACTAATATGTACAGAACAACTCATTATCATTTGCCCCATAGCTCAGTTTTAGAGCCATTTTATCATAGAGAATACAGTCCTTAGCAATTTCCCATTTAATCAAAAAGATACCTAATATGACAAGAAATCCCCAATCCGGATTACAACATCAGCCAAAGAGAAAAACAGCCATTTCCCCTGCAAAACTGATTTCAAAACTATCATCATCCATCATCATCATCATCAATCACAAGAGGCAGCTGCTTTGGCAGCATTACTTTAAGTCCGTATTTAACGAGATGACAGCTTAACCTTCTCAGGGGAGCAGAGTAATCCCTCCTTACAACCCCAACCGAGTACAGAGAAGCAGATTTGCTCCAATGCAGAAACTGGCTTTCACCTGATTTCATAAACACGCAATGGCATCTGATGATTTAATAGGTACTTAGATTTTTCTTTTGAACATTCAACATTCTATCAGGGCTCGTGAGGCCTGTGTAACTCAAAGATTACTGCAGTCACTGCATCGGCAAGAACTTATCAACAGAATCGACTGCGCACGATGGCCAGGGAGAAAGCTATCCACGCAAATGTACCTCCCAGAGCCAAGAAGAGACACTTGCCTAAATACATAGCAGAACACAATGTGCATGTGCTTCACACATGACAGACATTTCTTTCCCCATTCTATGCTTGTATTTAACTGATCTCCTCCTCTCACTGTTCACATCCATGCCCCAAAGCTTTTCATAGCTCTGCGTATATATTTATACTACTTACTCAGCCTGCAAGGACCATCACCAACAGCTCTATATGTTCACATCCCAGCCATAGTCACTGAGGAAATTTCATCACCAAGCCCTTCCATAAAACTATTCCTGGAATCCCAGAGAGAAGTAATTTTGGCCTTCTCTGAATTTCCCATCAGGCTTCATTCTATACCTCTTTTAGGAACTCATCTTGTATTCTCCCTGATAGTAGAGTCATTTGCTTGTATCTATCATCTTGTTTTTCCTATTAATGAAAAAAAATTATTTATGGGCAATTATAATAGCAGTGTATCTTTTTACTTACTAAAATAGTCTTTCCCTATTACAGTGTTACAGAGGTAGGTGGTAAATTAACAAATGCTATATATCCCAATTATGTTGCACCTTCAAACAAATATCCTCAGTTAAAAATGTGCCTTCCGGGCTTCCCTGGTGGCGCAGTGGTTGAGAATCTGCCTGCCAATGCAGGGGACACGGGTTCGAGCCCTGGTGTGGGAAGATCCCACATGCCACGGAGCAACTGGGCCCGTGAGCCACAACTACTGAGCCTGCGCGTCTGGAGCCTGTGCTCCACAACAAGAGAGGCCGCAATAGCGAGAGGCCCGCGCACCGCGATGAAGAGTGGCCCCCGCTTGCCACAACTAGAGAAAGCCCTCGCACAGAAACGAAGACCCAACACAGCCATAAATAAATAAAATTAAAAAAAAAAAAAGTGCCTTCCATCATTTCCATCATAGCTAAGTGCCAGAATCAAAGTAAGTATCTATGAAAGCTACTTAAAGAAAATGTCAAAAACAGCAGTTCCATTATGCAAAAGAAATTTTTTAAATATAATGCCAAAAAAGTCTCCGTATTAAAAGTTTCCTTTCAGAATAAGAGGCATTAGGAATTTTTTTTCATTATGATTCCCACAACAGCTAGCACACTGCCTTGATGACAATTTGTTGAATGAATAAGTAAATGATTGCATGATTATGCGCACATTACTGTAGCTCAGACACAGAATGTCAAAATTTCAGGGAGGGGAGACGGCTGAAGGAGGAGCATGCCCAAGATAAGCAGGGAGTACAGGTTGAATTATAGGAAAAATGGAAAGGAAATAGATCAATACTGTTGTTAAACAGCATCTTAATAGAGAATATGAGGTTAAGAATCGTATCTATACCTGGGGAAAATAACTAGCATTACTGACAATCATTAGCATCCAGGAAGGTGTTCATCTAGGGGATGGGACAGTGTAAGAACGTGAGAGTGTGGGCGAAAGAAAGCACCCACGCACACACATGCGTATCGCCTATGTGCCTGCCCGCTGCTGTGAAGTCAGAGGAAGGGGTGGGAGCAGGAGGCTAATTCTCAGAAGGCACCTCTACTTCCTACTGAGATGCGTGCACTGAGTCATAAAAGAATATGAAAACTTCAGCATAGCTAGACAGCTCGTGATTAATGATAGGATACCTTGTTAAAGGGAGCTGAAAGGTATATCGTTTTTCATGACATAGGACCAATGAGACTCAATTAATAAAATGAAATATTAAGTTAAATTTAGAATTTTTCACCACACAGTCATTTCTCTGAAGAAAAAAATATGTGCACTCATTTTTATTGTTTCCGAGTACAACGGTAGGAGTTTTAAAAACATGCACAGGGTAAATTACTAAAACTCAGTGCTCATAGCGATTTTCTTCTGCCTACTTCAATGTCTGTACTTCTGACGAACAGTTACAAGAGTTTCAATGCACTATGAGCTTTTAAGAAATTAATTATAGCAGGAGAATCACGTGCAGATACAGTGTGCACACTGTCATTGCCTTTTTCTGAAAATATGAGAACTATCATGTGGGAACCTATCGATTGTGATACTTCTCAACCTGCCTATCTCATGCATCTTCACGTGCCAGAAAGTACCTGGCACAAAGTGGCTACTCAGAAAGTATCTGTTAAGCTGTGTTGACTATTTCATCAATATACCTATTTTTCTCTAACATTCAGATTCTAAAATGGCAGCTTAAAACCACAAATCAATTGGGGATTCACTCAGCCTCATTTCCTCCCTATCAAGCTATTATTAGTTTATCTTCTCTTAGATCAGCAACTCCCAAAATATGTTCTATGAAATACTGGTTATGAGTAGGGGAGTGGGTCCTATCCTCAAAATATGTGAACATATGTCTTTGAAACAGGAATATATTTTGAGCTTTGGAACTTCTTAGTTTACTTAATATACATACATACATTGTGTATATTATGGTAAATGGATTAAAGTGTATATAATACATCTCAATTTGACTTGAGAATACTTTTCAATTAAAATACTGTATTGGGTTGACAAGACCTTTTCATACATTGAACATGAAATATCATGAATTATAAGGCTTTCAGCTTTGTCTCAGATATCTTCCTGTAGGCAACCAGCATATCTTAGTCTTTTTGATTGCATAGTCTTTTTGAACATAGATCATAAGGAACGTCTGTAACATGATTACTTTATAAAATAAGAATTTGAACAATGTACTTTCCACATGTCAATTCTAAAAGTTTGAGGAATAACACATCTACAAATTTCGGAATATTTATTTTGACCTTATTTTTGAGAAAGGCATTACCTTTTACTTGTCCATACTGGACTACACTCTGTGTCTCATTCATTCCATTTTGTTCATTTATTCACCAAACATTAAACCCTCAATACACCCCATGCATGGGCCTGGAAATTGGTCATATAAAGATGAATATAAAAGGTTTCTGCTCTAACAGAGCCCTTGTTTCATTTGAGAGAGAAAAATAAAATAACAGTAACTCAAAGCAGAGTCTGCTGACATGAGCAAGAGATGCACACACTTACAAAGTAAGGCCAACTCTGCCTTGGATCATCAGAGAAAGCTTCCAAGAGGTAGGCCTTCAAAGAACGAGTTCACCAAGTATAAGAGGACAGCCTTTTGAGAAGTATTACACATCCAAAGAGAGAAACCCCATTTGCTGAGGCGTGGAAATAAAGAAACACAGAAACTTAGAAGACTGAAGTGATGAGGCAAAACTAGACCATGACCTGCTTGCCAACTAGTTAATTTAGCTGAGAACTTTTGTAAGAGCAAATGTTACAGATAAGAGGGCTCAAATTTTCCATCTTTTGTCTCCAAATTACAATCATACTTGGGAATGTCCATGTGAGTAGACTTGGACTGAATTTCTGCACATGCTTAGTGTTTCCAGGAAAAGTTCATCAATTCCTCTGAAGCTGGTCTCTCGTGAAATTACGATGACCTGTACAAGGCAGTGATTCTGAGATGTACTGTATAATTAGTCTCTCACAATGCTTACTAAAGAAGAAAGGGTAACATGTCCAAATCCCTCTTTACCCATACCTAGTATCGATAATAGAGTACAAGAAGATCCAATCTACTATTCAAAGTACAATTTTTTTTTTTACCTCTGCCAATTTAAATGATGCACAGCTATGTATTTTGAATTTGTCATCTGCCTAGAACTTGGTGAAGAATTGTCATTAATAAGAATCCTCCTCTAGGGCTTCCCTGGTGGCACAGTGGTTAAGAATCCGCCTGCCAATGCAGGGGACATGGGTTTGAACCCTGGTCTGGGAAGATCCCACATGCCACGGAGCAACTAAGCCTGTGTGCCACAACTACTGAGCCCGTGCTCTAGGGCCCACAAGCCACAACTACTGAGCCTGCGTGCTGCAACTACTGAAGCCCACGCACCTAGAGCCCGTGCTCAGCAACAAGAGAAGTCACGGCAATGAGAAGCCCGCACATTGCAACGAAGAGTAGCCCCCGCTCACTGCAATTAGAGAAAGCCCATGCCTAGCAACGAAGACACAATGCATCCAAAAATAAATAAATAAATAAATTTATTTTTTTAAAAAATCCTCCTCTAAGCTCACTTTTTCATGACCCCTTTCCAATTCACCCTTCATACCTTCAATCTTTCCACCAATCTAAAATATTAGGCATATGCTTTAAGGATTTCTTTTTATGATCTTTCCCCCATGTTTGGCCTGGGTTCTGCCTCCCTTTCCAGAACACCAAGGTCTTAAAAGCAAAAAGAGGAAATTTAATTCTAAAGAGAACAAAGACTATATGTTGCTTATCTCTTTTTCCTCGGAACCTAGCATAACGCTTAATATATGCTCAACAGTTGATGACTATTAGATGAATGCACGGATAGATGGATGAATGAACAAGTTAACGAGAGGAAGAAAGACAGGGGAAGGGATAAAAGGACAAGTAGAAAGAAAGGAAAGGAAAGACAGAAAAGAGGAATGGGAAGTGGAAGAGAAAGAAAACTTCAGTTATATCAATAATTTTATCTCTCTGAGTCAGGACTTTGAATTGAATAACAAAGACCCAACTCAAACTAGCTTAAGTAAAAGGGTAAATTATTGGTTTCTGTAGCTCCTAAATACCCAAGGATATAGTTCAAGGGACTGGACAAAGTAGCAGGAAACAGGACCTGAGAAGACAGAAGTGGGGACGCAACTCTTTCCAGACTCTTTCCCAGTCTCCTTGTTCACCCTCTTGTCTGGGTACCTTGGTTTAGCTTTATCTTACGGACATTAGCCTCCTTCCTGTATATACAGCTCCCCATCCTCATCCTCATTCTCCTCATCCTCTGATGGTCCTTTTTAGAGTTTAGGCTTACACTTATCTAATCCCTTTGTCCAGAGGAATAGGGAACTGTGAAATGGTGAAGCTTGGCACACTGGCCCAGGAATTTTTATCAGAATTGCTATTATATCTGTTATAAAACATACAGCTATAAGTATATAGCTGTAAATTATGCCATTGCATTTTGGATTACAGATGTTACTTTATTTTTGAAATTATGCATAGAGATAATAGACATTAAATATTAGACTAACATTTAATAAAAGAATAGTATAGTTTTGTCATCAGTTTTGAAAAAAATATCACAGAGTTCATAACAACCTTGGCTGTATCTGAATAGTATACAATTTCTGCCCTACCAAGCTCATGGTGTGACATGAGGATCCAATAAGATGAAGTATGTGAATGCATACAGTAAACTCTATGAAACTACAGTGGCCATTAGAGTTGGCAATTTTGCTGTTTTTAAAATTAAGTAAGTATTAAGAAACAGAGCAAGAATGGTCAAAGAAAGCATCTATCGCCCTGTGATTTCTACCAAAGATGTCCCTCTGATCTTTGATAAAATAAATATTACTCATTTAATTCCCTTTTAAATAACTGTGTTCTCCCCAGAACCAATATACATGTTTCATGGTCTCTTGCCCAATACCTAAGGCCATGCATGCAGATGCATTCTTTTTTTTTTTTTCCTGGTATTTCTCAACCCTTAGGAACTCTAAGGGTTGCATTAAATAAATGATGGTGTGAGATGATTTATCCAATGAAGCAGAAAACAAGAGGATAAGTGAGATCATTTTAAAAGTAAGAAGCAAAAATTATTGGCCCACCCACTCCAAACACACCATGCGGGAAAAATCAAGCCTGAACCTCTACTACCTTGTCTGGTGTAGTTTTAATTTTACAGAACAATTCAATCAAAAGCATGATTTGTGCCAAAGCAGAGAACACAAGGAAGAGAGGTACACAATCAAATTGGAGAATGGACACAGAATCTGTTAGTCACAAGGCAGCAAGATACAGATGAGCTACAGATGGAAGGACAAGTTGACAGCAATGACCTTGAGCAGCAAGTTCTGACTAGAGGGCATCTGGATGGCCTCCTGGAACAGGCAGGAAGGAGTTCAACTAGACACAGAAAGATAAGTAGAACTCTGACAGGTAAGGACTGGAAGAAAGGGGTATCCCTGACAAAGGAAACTGAATTAAAGAAGGCAGAGAGGTAGGATCAAACACTGGGTGAAATAGCAAGTGACAAGCAGCAAGAGTAGCAGGAACATGAAATGATGGTTAGAAAAACTGAAAAGTAACCGTGGAAGATTCTCAAGGTCAGCATTATAGCTATCTATCCAACAGTATACTCAGCAATAAGATGTAGGTATTAAAAATGGAATGAATTCACTAGAATACTTATGATATTTACCACTTTCCTAATTAGTTTTATACTGGCCTCTTAAAATAAGTATATCTAGCTGCTCTATTTATATGTTCATATAATTCCAATAAGTAACATAAAATATCCATTATTTTAATTGTTTATTTTTAAATATTTCCCTTAAAATTTGCTTCTACTGATTTGCATTCCTTTGAAGGGAAACAGCACATTTATATCTTACCTTTGTCAAGGCCATGCTGAAAACCACCACTTGGCATAAAAAGATATTTTTACTAATGGCATATAATCAAGCATGCACTTCATTAGCCGTGAAAACTTACTGCAAATATTCAACAGCTATGTAGCAATTGCAAAGAAAACAATGAACTTGATTTCAAACTGTAATGCCTATGATTTCTCTCATAAGACACAGGAAAAGAATTCCTGAAAAAAGAAAGATATGCAATGAAGGTTTTATTCCTATTTGATTTACAAATATTTAAAATATAGTTTTTAATACCTGGCACTCACGATGATAACTAAGTTTTCTTAAATGAAGTTAGTGTTTTAGTAAGCTTTGCTGCTTGTCATTACCATTTTCACAGATGAGCTATATTTTTTCTCAACAATGAATAACTGATATGTAGGCTGATCCATATAAAATTGACACCATCTTACCATTTTTCACCTACAAAGATGGTAATTTTTTAGATTTAAACTAAAAGATTAAAATTGTAGTATCGTGGAATCTTAAAGTTAGAAAAATGGTCTGAGAGATCTGGTGGATCCTCTGGCCTGGTTCATAAAAATCCCCTCTGGTATAAAACAGCAATCATTTGATATCTGCTGTTGGAATGCTTGAGGTAAGCTTAAAATAATATATGAATGGGAGCAAAAAGAAGCAGTCAATGAGAACAAGTCCAACACTCACATGGATCTATCTACTTATTCACTGACTTCATTTAATTTTTTTTTTAATAAAGGAAAGGAAAAAACAAATGTCAAGCAAATATCTAACCTCACAATAGAAAAGGTGCCTGAACATTATTTAGAAATTTTTAGATGACCAGATAAAGGATATAAGGGCTTACTCTTCAGACTAAATATATAATGCATTTATTTTCTAATTTCAAACAAAAGTAACTAAAATTAGCAATCCCTAGTTAACACTCTTTCATCTAAGTATCTTGGAAGAATCAAGTGAATTATTCAAATCTAGAAAAGGAAATCACTAAGAAAATAGATATTTTAATGCTCTCCAGCCTGCAACCTAAACAGGAAGAGAGAAATCAGATAAAAGATAACCCTGAGCTAACAAGGTTTTAAGGGATTCTTTCAAAATGAGAGATTTTTCAAAATGAATCAATCCTATGTCTCCGTGTCAGGTAGGACAAAAGGGCACAGAGGGAGGAAAGCCTGCCTTCCTAGATCCACCCAAATCCCCGAATTCAGTAAGTAAACAAAAATACTGCTGACTAGACAATCAATGAACCTTTCTACACGATTATCCCAATAAATGAATTTACCTTACCCTGTCACCTCTTAATTCATAGCAGTTTTACCAATATGAAACTATTCACCTCTAAACTTCAGCTTTTTGAAGTAAGAAATGAAAGTATTTCAGGAAAAGAAGGAACCTAACAAATCATGATTTGGCACACTAACCATACAAATGAACTTTAGGGAAAATGAAGTGCTCAAGATCCCACAGCTTGGGAGAGCAAGAACAGTCTCAAAACACTTGACTCAAGAACCCCTGGCTCACTACTTCCTGTGATGGCCCAACATAGTAGGACACCAGCCTCTTTGTTGTAATTTGGTCGTTTTTGCTATGGGATTGGTTAATATGTGTGTCTGTGCATGTATCTCTGTGTAGCTTAGAAAGGCATTAATACAGTTAAGACTCAATTTTATACTGATTAATTAATCACTCCTAAATGGTCAGTAATCCTTTTTAAGTCTAAAGATCTTCCCCATAAATTAAACTCTGTAATGCCACAGGATTATCTGCAATTGGGTAACCAAATACAAATCATGTAATTATCATGGAACTACCAAAGTACAAATTGCTAAAACAAACTGATAATTCTCCAGTATATGATGTATGCACTAAACCGAAAGGAATGAAGACAGAGAACTTTGTACAAAATATCAACGTGTTAGGTTGAAAAATCAAAAAAGATGATTTTTGAGATAGTTGCTATTAAGAACAGAACCATTTGATCACTAACATGACAACATATAAAATAACGTTTACAGGGGTAAGTTGTGTTCCAAAATGCACATTTTGGTAATATTAGAATTTAATACAGCAAAAATATAAATTTCATAAAATGCAAAGATTTACAGCTGAATAAATATGTGAAGGAAGACAAACAAATGCATTGCCTATTATATTTAGTTATTCAGATAATAAATTTCAGATAGTTAACTTTCCTACTTTAAAAAGTATAGTTTTTAAATGCATTGATAAATGAGATTAATAATAAAATGTTATTTGTAAATGACTTTTGAGGGCCACATATTACATTTAAAATCACCTCCTATCTTATGGTTTAATATAAAATCCATTGCTATTGCTTTCTGTATATTTACATAAGTTATAGATTAATCCCATAAGTCATAAGGAAAAGTAGTCCCAGTGAGTATCAACATCAAAACTTTTCTACAATTCCTCAAAGATAAAATATATTTATATATTATATTACACATATATTTTTATTTAAATAAAATGGTACTTACCCCCAAATACGTTATTCATCTCAAGTTCAATTGCATATCACCTACAAATAAAGAAATGGATTTTAGAATAAAGCATAAACCTAGACTTTATTTTTTTTAATAATCAGCTGCATTCCAGAGGCATCAATGGTGTTAGAAAAAAGTCTCAATGGCAAGTTATGTGAGAAAAAGTTTTTCTCAGTCAATTACAGAGAACCTGATTTTACCAAGATATTCCTTAAACTGTGTAGTAAGATACCCTGATGAGCAAGAAAACTGTCACGGTGAATCCATAAAAAAGGCCAATAGGATGATCTATATCTAAACATCTGAAACAAGAAAGATACTGATAAGGCAATATGTTTAAATAAGCTAAATTAAGTATTTGATTTTCATATTAAAATCAAAACTCTGTATCATTTGAAATTAAAGGATAAATTACATAAGATCGTAAAGAGCAACAATTAATATTCATTCCGTATAAACTACATGAAAACAATTCCCTTATCCTTTCCTTAAAATCACTGCCAAATTTTTAGAATACATTTTTTAAAACTTGAAACCTAATTTATAAAAGTAGGACAAATGGTACAATTATAAAAATTTTAAATAGTATGAAGGCTGTCCAAGATTTACAAATCCTCACCTTTTTTACCCTCAAAAATTATACACTAAACGTTTCTAAATTTAAACTCCAGGTGATACCGATGATAGTTTGGACTTAACACAAAAACATATTTATGTTTCTCTGAGTTCTATATTGCCTTCATACTTTCTTTTCTGAGCTCTAGATCCAAGCAGCCAATTGACTACCTGACATCTCTATTTGGATACCCTAAAGGGATGTCAAACTCAATGTGCCTGTATACAAACACATGACTTCCTATACCAATCCTCTCTCCCCACTAAAGGGCCCACTTCTACAGTTGCTAGCGAATGGCACCACCATAATTTATCAAGCCAGAAAGTCAGGAGTCACACATACCTTCCCTTGTCTCTTATCACATCAATACTCAATCTACCACTAAGTCAAGATCATTTCACTTCACCCACCTCTCCCCATCTCTACCACTAGTTCCCTCAACCTACCATTACCTCTCACCTGTAGTAGCAATGAGCACATTCTCACTGCATTGTCTCCTGACACCACCTATGCCTTTGCTATCCATTAGCCAGTATTATCACCTCTCCCAACCCAAACCCTCTTAAGATGCTTCAGTGTCTTCCAATTAGTCATAAAAAGAAGACCACAGTCTTTAACTGGCCTACAAATTCTTGCATCATCTAACCTTTGTGAAATATTCCGAATAGCTCACCTTTCACCACCCTCCACCTTGCCCTCTTCACCCCAGATACACTGAAGTGTTTTCAGTTGTAGAAATGAGCCATGTTCTTTCCTATCTCAGGGCTTTTATACATACTGTTTCTTCTGTCATGTTCTTTCCTTTAACCCATTTCCACCTATTCACTCTGTGGACCCCCACTTAAATTTCATTAAGAGAAACCTCCTCTAACACCGTAAGTCAGGTTCTCATAATATTCTATACTCTCACAGGACAGCATTTGCTTCTTCAAAGTTTTTATCACAAACTGTCTTTGTAATTGTGTCATTTATGACTACAGCCCTCACTGAACTTTAAACTAAATGATTATGGTATGTATCTATGTTGCAGATCCCTGGTGCCTAGCATAAAGCTTCATATCCAATATATTAGTGAGTGAAATTAATATGAATGCCTGAAAATGATAGTTTGAGGTTGATCATTTTCACGTTCCATTCATACCAAAGTGTGTTGCTATAAAAGGAACACAAGCATGCTGCATTCCTGAGGAAAATATTTAAGATTATTAGATTATTCCGGAGCCCCAAAACAAAAGGCATGGGGTACAATAATAACCTTTATAAAATGTTAATTGCTTTTTCGCTTTTTTAACAAACCAACATTAGTTACTCTCCAGATGTAATTTGAAGAATGGAATATAGCTGGTGTGGAAAAATTTATACAGAGTAAAAACTTTATTTATTTATTTTTAACATCTTTATTGGCATATAATTGCTTTTCAATGGTGTGACAGTTTCTGCTTTATAACAAAGTGAATCAGTTACTGGTGTGTTACTCTCTGCTTTATAACAAAGAGAATCAACTATACATATACATATATCACTGTATTTCCTCCCTCTTGCATCTCCCTCTCACACTCCCTATCCCACCCCTCTAGGTGGACACAAAGCACCTAGCTAATATCCCTGTGATTTACAGCTGTTTACCACTAGCTATCTATTTCGTATTTGGTAGTGTATCTATGTCCATACCACTCTCTCACTTCATCGAGCTTACCATTCCCCCTCCCTGTGTCCTCAAGTCCATTCTCTACATCTGCGTCCTTATTCCTGTCCTGCCCCTAGGTTCTTCAAAACCTTTTTTTTTTTCTTTCTTTTACATTCCATACATGTGTTACCATACGGTATTAGTTTTTCTCTTTCTGACTTACTTCACTCTGTGTGACAGTCTCTAGGTCCATCCACCTCACTATAAATAACTCAATTTTGTTTCTTTTTATGGCTGAGTAATATTCCACTGTATATATGTGCCACATCTTCTTTATCCATTTATAAGTCAATGGACACTTAGGGTGCTTCAATGTCCTGGCTATTGTAAACAGACCTGCAATGAACATTGTGGTACATGACTCTTTTTGAATTATAGTTTTCTCAGGGAATATACCCAGTAGTAGGATTGCTGGGTTGTATGGTAGTTCTATTTTTAGTTCTTTAAGGAACCTCCATACTGTTCTCCATAGTGGCTGTATCAAACTACATTCCCACCAACAGTGCAAGAGGGTCCCCTTTTCTCCACACCCTCTCCAGCATTTATTGTTTGTAGATTTTTTGATGATGGCCATTCTGACTGGTGTGAGGTGAAACCTCATTGTAGTTCTGATTTGCATTTCTCTAATGATTACTGATGTTGAGCATCGTTTCATATGTTTGTTGGCAATCTGTATATCTTCTTTGGAAAAATGTCTATTTAGGTCTTCTGCCCATTTTTGGATTGGGCTGTTTGCTTTTTTGATATTGAGCTGCATGAGCTGCTTGTATATTTTGGAGATTAATCCTTTGTCAGTTGCTTCATTTGCAAATATTTTCTCCCATTCTGAGGGTTGTCTTTTCGTCTTGTTTTTGGTTTCCATTGCTGTGCAAAAGCTTTTAAGCTTCATTAAGTCCCATCTGTTTATTTTTGTTTTAATTTCCATTTCTCTAGGAGGTGGGTCAAAAAGGATCTTGCTGTGATTTATGACATAGAGTGTTCTGCCTTTGTTTTCCTCTAAGAGTTTTACAGTGTCTGGCCTTACATTTGGGTCTCTAATCCATTTTGAGCTTATTTTTGTGTATGGTGTTAGGGAGTGTTCTAACTTCGTTCTTTTACATGTAGCTGTGCAGTTTTCCCAGCACCACTTATTGAAAAGGCTGTCTTTTCTCCATTGTACATTCTTGCCTCCTTTATCAAAGACAAGGTGACCATATGTGTGTGGGTTTATCTCTGGGCTTTCTATCCTGTTCCATTGATCTATATTTCTGTTTTTGTGCCAGTACCATACTGTCTTGATTACTGTAGCTTTGTAGTATACTCTGAACTCCGGGGGCCTGATTCCTCCTTTTTGCATCTATGTTCATCAGTGATATTGGCCTGTAGTTTTCTTTTTTTGAGACATCTTTGTCTGGTTTTGGTATTAGGGTGATGGTGGCTTCGTAGAATGAGTTTGGGAGTGTTCCTCCCTTTGCTATATTTTGGAAGAGTGTGAGAAGAATAGGTGTTAGCTCTTCTTTAAATGTTTGATAGTATTTGCCTGTGAAGCCATCTGGTCCTGGGATTTTGTTAGTTGGAAGATTTTTAATCACAGTTTCAATTTCAGTGCTTGTGATTGGTCCCTTTATATTTTCTATTTCTTCCTGGTTCAGTCTGAGAATGTTGTGCTTTTCTAAGAATTTGTCCGTTTCTTCCAGGTTGTCCATTTTATTGGCATATAGTTGCTTATAGTAATCTCTCATGAGCCTTTGTATTTCCGCAGTGTCAGGTGTTAGTTCTCCTTTTTCATTTCTAATTCTATTGATTTGAGTCTTCTCCCTTTTTTTTCTTGATGAGTCTGGCTAATGGTTTATCAATTTTGTTTATTTTCTCAAAGAACCAGCTTTTAGTTTTATTGATCTTTGCTATTGTTTCCTTCAGTTCTTTTTCATTTATTTCTGATCTGATCTGTATGATTTCTTTCCTTCTGCTAACTTTGGGGTTTTTTTTGTTCTTCTTTCTCTAATTGCTTTAGGTGTAACGTTAGGTTGTTTAGTTGAGATGTTTCTTGTTTCTTGAGGTAGGATTGTATTGTTATAAACTTCCCCCTTAGAAATGCTTTTGCTGCATCCCATAGGTTTTGGGTCATCGTGTTTTCACTGTCATTTGTTTCTCGGTATTTTCCGATTTCCTCTTTGATTTCTTCAGTGATCTCTTGGTTATTTAGTAGTGTATTGTTTAGCCTCCATGAGTTTGTATTTTTTACAGATTTTTTTCCTGTAACTGATATCTAGTCTCATAGCATTGTGGTCAAAAAAGATACTTGATATGATTTCAATTTTCTTAAATTTACCAAGGCTTCATTTGTCACCCAAGATATGATCTATCCTGGAGAATGTTCTGTGAGCACTTGAGAAGAAAGTGTATTCTGTTGTTTTTGGATGGAATGTCTTATAAATATCAATTAAGTCCATGCTGTTTAATGTATCATTTAAAGCTTGCATTTCCTTATTTCATTTTGGATGATCTGTCCATTGGTGAAAGTGGGGTGTTAACGTCCCCTACTATGATTGTGTTACTGTTGATTTCCCCTTTTATGGCTGTTAGCATTTGCCTTATGTATTGAGGTGCTCCTATGTTGGATGCATAAATATTTACAATTGTTATATCTTCTTCTTGGATTGATCCCTTGATCATTATGTAGTGTCCTTCTTTGTCTCTTGTAACAGTCTTTATTTTAAAGTCCATTTTGTCTGATATGAGATTTGCTACTCCAGCTTTCTTTTGATTTCCATTTGCATGGAATATCTTTTTCCATTCCCTCACTTTCAGTCTGTATGTGTCCCTAGGTCTGAAGTGGGTCTCTTGTGGACAGCATATATATGGGTCTTCTTTTTGTATCCATTCAGCCAGTCTATGTCTTTTGGTTGGAGCATTTAATCCATTTACATTTAAGGTAGTTATCGATATGTATGTTCCTATTACCATATTCTTAATTGTTTTGGGTTTGTTATTATAGGTCTTTTCCTTCTCTTGTGTTTCCTGCCTAGAGAAATTCCTTTAGCATTTGTTGTAAAGCTGGTTTGGTGGTGCTGAATTCTCTTAGCTTTTGCTTGTTTGTAAAGGTTTTAATTTCCCTGTTGAATCTGAATGAGATACTTGCTGGGTAATCTTGGTTGTAGGTTTTTCCCTTTCATGACTTTAAATATGTCTTGCCACTCCCTTCTGGCTCGCAGAGTTTCTGCTGAAAGATCAGCTGTTAACCTTATGGGGATTCCCTTTTATGTTATTTGTTGTTTTTCCCTTGCTGCTTGTAATAGTTTTCCTTGTATTTAATTTTTGATAGTTTGATTAACATGTGTCTTGGCATGTTTCTCCCTGGATTTATCCTTTATGGGACTCTCTGCTTCATAGACTTGATTATTTCCATTCCCATATTAGGGAAGTTTTCAACTATAACCTCTTCAAATATTTTCTCAGTCCCTTTCTTTTTCTCTTCTTCTGGGACCCCTATAATTCGAATGTTCGTGCATTTAATCTTGTCCCAGAGGTCTCTGAAATTGTCCTCAATTCTTTTCATTCTTTTCTCTTTATTCTGCTCTGTGGTAGTTATTTCCACTATTTTATCTTCCAAGTCACTTATCCGTTCTTCTGCCTCAGTTATTCTGCTAGTGATTCCTTCTAGAGAAGTTTTAATTTCATTTATTGTGTTGTTCATCATTGTTTGCTCTTTAGTTCTTCTAGGTCCTAGTTAAACATTTCTTGTATTTTCTCCATTTCCAAGGTTTTGGATTATCTTTACTCTCATTACTCTGAATTCTTTTTCAAGTAGACTGCCTATTTCCTCTTCATTTGTTTGGTCTGGTGGGTTTTTTCCTTGCTCCTTCATCTGCTGTGTATTTCTCTGTCTTCTCATTTTGTTTAACTTAGTGTGTTTGGGGCCTCCTTTTTGCAGGCTGCAGGTTCATAGTTCCCATTGTTTTTGGTGTCTGCCCCCAGTGGGTAAGGTTGGTTCAGTGGGTTGTGTAGGCTTCCTGGTGGAGGGGACTGGTGCCTGTGTTCTGGTGGGTGGGGCTGGATCTTGTCTTTCTGGTGGGCAGGACCGCATCCGGTGGTGTGTTTTGGGGTTTCTGTGACATTACTATGATTTTAGGCAGCCTCTTTGCTAACAGGTGGGGCTGTGTTCCTGTCTTGCTAGTTGTTTGGCATAGGGTGGCCAGCACTGTAGCTTGCTGGTCGTTGAGTGGAGCTGGGTCTTAGCGTTGAGATGAAGATCTCTGGGAGAGCTTTCACCATTTCATATTATGTGGAGCTGAGAGGTCTCTGGTGGACCAATGTCCTGAACTCGGCTCTCCCACCTCAGAGGCTCAGGCCTGACACCCGGCCACAGTACCAAGACCCTATCAGCCACACAGCTCAGCAGAAAAGGGAGGAAAAAAAAAAAAAAGAAAGAAGTAAAGAAAACAATAAAACAAAATAAAATAAAGTTATTAAAATAAAAAATTTAAAAATTATTTAAAGTTAAAACATTTAAAATAAAAGAAGAGAGCAACCAAACCTAAAAGCGAAGCCACCAATGATAACAAGCACTAAAAACTGTACCACAAAAAAAAAAAAGCAGACAGAACCGTAGGACAAATGGTAAAAGCAAACCTATACAGACAAAATCACACAAAGAGCATACACACACACTCACAAAAAGAGAAAAAGGAAAAAAATATATATATACATATATACATATAAAAAGGGAGAGAGCAACCAAATCAATAAAGAAATCTTCCAATGATAATAAGCTCTAAATACTAAATTACGATAAACATAAAACCAGAAACAAATCAGATACAGAAAGCAAACTGCAAGTTGCTCCCAAAGTCCACTGCCTCAATTTTGGGATGATTCATTATCTACTCAGGTATTCCACAGATGCAGGTACATCCAGTTGATTGTAGAGATTTAATCTGCTGCTCCTGAGGCTGCTGGGAGAAATTTCCCTTTCTCTTCTTTGTTCACACAGCGCCTGTTGTTCAGCTTTGGATTTGGCCCTGCCTCTGCGTATAGGTCACCTGAGGGCATCTGTTCTTCGCCCAGACAGGACGGGGTTAAAGGAGCAGCTGATTAGGGGGTTCTGGCTTATTCAGGCCGGGGGGAGGGAAGGGTATGGAATGCGGGGCGAGCCTGAGGCGGCAGAGGTTAGCATGACGTTGCACCAGCCTGAGGCGCGCTCTGTGTTCTCCTGGGGAAGTTGTCCCTGGATCACGGGACCCAGGCAGTGGCGGGCTGCACAGGCTCCCAGAAGGGGCGGTGTGGATAGTGACCTGTGCTCGCACACAGGCTTCTTGGTGGTGGCAGCAGCAGCCTTAGCACTTCATGCCCGTCTCTGGG
This sequence comes from Balaenoptera physalus, assembly GCF_965194825.1. NCBI lineage: Eukaryota > Metazoa > Chordata > Mammalia > Artiodactyla > Balaenopteridae > Balaenoptera > Balaenoptera physalus. The sequence continues at coordinate 97,095,763 of NC_138896.1, read as the reverse complement.
GTCCGCACAGATAGCCACAGCTCACACCCGTCTCTGGAACTCGTTTCGGCGGTGCTCTGAATCCCCTCTCCTCGCGCACCCTGAAACAATGGTCTCTTGCCTCTTCGGCAGCTTCAGACTTTTCCCCGGACTCCCTCCTGGCTAGCTGTGGCGCACTTGATCTCTTTAGGCTGTGTTCACGCAGCCAACCCCAGTCCTCTCCCTGAGATCCGACCTCTGAAACCCGAGCCTCAGCTCCCAGCCCCCGCCCGCCCCAGGCGGGTGAGCAGACAAGCCTCTCCGGCTGGTAAGTGCTGGTCGGCGCCGATCCTCTGTGCGGAAATCTCTCCTCTTTGCCCTCCGCACCCCTGTGGCTGCGCTCTCCTCCGTGGCTCCGAAGCTTCCCCGCCTCCCCCCTCCCATCTCCACCAGTGAAGGGGCTTCCTAGTGTGTGGAAGCTTTTCCTCCTTCACGTCTCCCTCCCAGAGGTGCAGGTCCTGTCCCTCTTGTCTCTGTTTTTCCTTTTCTCTTTTGCCCTACCCAGGTATGTGGGGAGCTTCTTGCCTTTTGGGAAGTCTGAGGTCTTCTGCCAGCGTTCAGTAGGTGTTCTGTAGGAGTTGTTCCACATGTAAATGTATTTCTGATGTATTTGTGGGGAGGTAGGTGATCTCCATGTCTTACTTCTCCGCCATCCTGAACGTCCCTCTCCAGCCTCACAAGTTACGTTTTATAGACCTTCCCCATTTGCTACATGCTTCCAGATACATGATATCCTTTGAACATGAAGTCAGACATTTACTGAGTACCTACTGGCAGTATCTCCAGCTGACAGATACGAAAGTACAGTAAGAGAGGATCAGTGTGTGGCCCATGTGGTTGTGTTGCTAATAAGCAGCAAAATGAGACTTCTTATCTCCAACTCCTGTGTACTTCCTGCTCAATTACAAAGCCTTGGCAATGATCCAGATGATATAAACCTTACAATTTCTCCCACTGAGACCATCTTGTAACTTCATGACGATGATATTGCTGCCACACAGCATTTTCACAATACTGTGGGTGATTCATACTACCTTCTAGCTATGGAAGCATCCACTCAACATCCCTTAAACTCAACTCCACCAACCTCAAGCCCTTCTCCACTGAATTAAGATGGGTCTTTTCTGCATCTCCTATCACAACATTTTCTGCACTAAATTTTAAACTGGTTTACTAACACATCTACTTTAACTAAACTGTATGTGCCTTGAAACAGGATGGTGCTCAATGTTTACATTCCAGCACCAGGTGCAATGCCTTCACCACAGTGGCCACCTAAAATCTGGATACTGAGTGGTTGTGTGCAACAGTTAATAAATGAATTGCCCAAGAACATGCATGATACTAGACGCTCCTATGACTTCTCAATCATCAAAATTTAAAATCAAATGAGAGCATTTTGTTGAAATCTAGTTCTCTAGTCAGCATAGTAACCATTAATACATCATATGCTTATCATATAGAGGCAAGTTAAAGGACTATGAAATTTACACTGGGAAGATTATTTTTAAGTGGATATACAAAGGCTCAAAAATACAGAAAAACAATGACAGGAATTAATTTTTTAAAGTTAGAAAAATAAAATGATACAGGATAATTTTAATTTCTTCAAAATTTTGACAGACTTATTTTAAATATTTACTGTAGCATGTTCAAACACAGGCTGACATATACCCTTCCTAGATAGCTATTTGGGGTTTTTTGTTTGTGACTGCATCAAAGTTAGCTTTCATGTTAATAAACTGCTTAATCTAAATAGCTTTCATGTTATCCTGTTATGCACATCTGTTCACACCTGGATAAATGTACAAATTGATAATGTTAACATCATTAAATCTCATGCAATTCACAGTAATCATTCAATTCAAGCTCTAGTCAAAAGGCAAAGAGAACAGGGAAAAATAAATCATTTTTGTTTCTGAAACACCCAGACTTATGGGTCTTCATGGCCACTTTGTTATTTTGTTAGTTCTGAGTGAGCTCTAAGACAGAAGCCCTTACCAATGCCACAGATAAGCCAAGATAAGTAACTCAATTTTTCCAAATACCTATGGCCTTTTTCCAAGCAAAAGTAAACTCAGAGCAATACTGTTCAAAGCAAGTGAACAGGTTTTGTCAAAGCTTCAAGCAACAAGAAAGACAAGTATCTGGTCTCCACTTAGCATAAACTTGAATCTTTTGCGACCGAGGTAGTCCTGAAGATGCAATAACATGCTTTTCTGGCGGAGAGATGGGTGCTACTAAGTGAGCAAGAGAATAGAAGAGGAAAAAAAGACAAAGGCAACATGCTGTTTGTGAAGGCCACACTGATAAAATGATTGAACTTCATTTGGAGTAACTGATGAAGATTAAAATACAATTCCTTTATGACAAAGGCAATCAACAATGCATCTGCCTCATGCTAAAGAAAGTAATTTTACTTCTTCCTAACTCTAGGTGCTATACCCAGTCTTGTCAGCTCCATAAAAGGGCATTTAATAAATGTTCCTATCAGATATATCAGCATGAATCCCTGTCAACGACTTCTTGGTCCAGTGTCCAGAATAAAGTCACTTCTATAAGTAGTTCTGTATATAAATGTGGTAAGCAGAGAAACTCAACAACCTGATGAAGTTTGTTAATCTCTGCTAGCTGCAATAATGACCTTTTAACAAATATCTATTCCCAATTCTCTTCCCAGAAAGTAGGTTGTCATTTCAGAATCTAAAAGCTACCTGGCCAACTATCATCTGAAAATAAAGAAAACGTGTTAGATGCCTAAATGAGCAAGAAATCATATGGAATAACAGGAATGAAGAGGAAATACTGCCAACACTAATTACATCAGGTATATTTTCCAGGTAAGTGTCCTTGTTTGCTTTTCTTCTTTTGTTGCACATTCACTTCTTGTTCAAACAGGGCATGGATAATTTTGAGAAAAGAGAACTCACTAGGCTCAAACCAAGGAGGTTGGACGGACGTTTCCAATAATTTCTTGGAAAAGTCATTTCTCTAATGAGCTTCTTCATCTACAAAATTACAGGGGTGAACTAGATGACCTTGAAGTCTCTGCAAGAGATAATAACTGTGATATCCAGGATGATTCTATCATACTGCTGCTTTGTTAAAAGGTTTATTAGAGAGAACACCGGTGAAATAAGCACCCAGAAAAATGATCTGAAGATTCTCAATGGATTTCATTTCCCACGCCGTCCACGCCTGTCCTCAATCACTGCAGATAATCCTTAAATTAAGCGGTATTATTCAAAATCAAGTACTACATACTGAATTGTATCTGCCTCGTTCAGAAAGGCTATCTATACGATAGTGCATATAGCCATGAGGGAGAATGCTGAATATATCACAAGACTGAAGGAAAAAAAAAAAAAGGAGGCAAAAGCTTTTTAATCGACCACTTAAAAGGTTATGTAGAGGCCAGGCCACAAGGTGAAGGTACGAAGTATGTTTCTAGTACAGAAAGCTGTCTACTAACAATGAAATACTCAATATTCTTACGATTTTTTTTGAGTGAGGAGTCTACAGCAGATTTCAGTCCTGGATCAGTTAAGAATCTGGTATGTAAAAATAAAAGCCCATCAATTCTTAGCATCCCTTTGGGGTTTCTGTGGGTATATGTTTAATAACCGTCATATCTCAAAACAGTTCAATCTGACCCCCATTTAGTTTAAAAATATAATGACAGTGGCCAGAATTATCAGCTATGCTTCCATGATTTGAATACTCCTAACTGTTGCAATTAGGTGAAATTAACCAATTTCTTAGTGAGAAAACAGATTTGTATCTAAAGGGCTCAAACCACCTCAGAAAGGTGATAGGGCATTTCATAAAAGTAGAATCTATCTGCCAAGGTCAAAAGGCTCCTGTATCTCTTCCTCAATTCAATTTTTCTCATGAATTTCCACCCCCAAGGTTGTCTCACTTAAGACTTGTTGATTCCCTGGCAAGGCTGTTTTGAGATACAGAGTGTGATAAGAGCTATGGAAAGGGTATGATCTCAATTATAATAGAAAACACCAATGGAAACAAAACTTTTTCACACTTCATGTTTTCCATCTATCAAATTGGCAAAGATCAAAAGTTTTACACTGTGTTGACACGTTTGTGGTATAACAGACATTCACATACATTTTTAGTGGGTGGATCCATTGGTACAAATTCTGGGGAGAATTATTTACCAGTATCTATAAAAAGCAAAAAGCCTTTTTTGTTTTTGTTTTTGACTCAGAAATGCCTCCTCTAGAAATATAAAGTCTAGGAATATACGGTCATTGGAGCACTTCTTCCTGGTTGTAATAGCTACCTGATAGGGTTATTGTTAAGATTAATGAAATAATTCATATGAAGCGTACAGAACAAAATTTTCATTTTACTGGTATTAATGGTAAGCACTGATAAAACTTAGTTGTTCATGTAATTATTATTAGATGATGCTGTTCATGTAATTATTATTAGATAATACAAGTCATTTTTTGACATACTATAAAATTTCAGAGAAGTAGAGGACAGCCTCATATTCATTAAGATTAAAAAAAGCAAATGTGTGTACTATACGTATCTATATCTAGAACATGGTATTTAAATGCTCTCTGGTAAGCCTGTCAACTGGGGAAATTTCTTTACAGAAAAGTACAATTTGCATATAATCATGTGTTAATTTCACAGGACTGTTTTATACTGAATTAATAAATGTCTAAAAGATTAGGGAAAAACACAAAAACCTTGTAATCTGGATCAAAATTATCATAATTTTATCAGGATATAATTGTTTGAATGATTTGAAAAGTAGCTTAAATATTTTCTGGGTTTTTCTCTTCTTTCTGTAGCTAAATGACGTTCTAACCATTATCAACCATTCATTTTAGCTGAATGACAAAGAGAGAAAAAAATGTGAAGTAAAAGCGTATTCATTTGACATTAACCCAAAATAACCAATTTGCTTCTCATGAGCCTTGGATGCTGCTGAGGTGCATCTGTTAAATTATAGCAGCAATTTTTCCTCAGGAATCTTCTAATTTTGTTCCAATCACTGGAGTCATGCTTATCTATCTCCTTGCACAGATATACTGCCTCCTCAGAGAACTCTTGAGAATAGAAACTCTTCATCCGATGAGTGAATGTCAAACAGTGAGATGACTAGCCAGTTAGGTTAAAAATATGAAAAGACATTTCAATCTAAACATAAAGGAGATCATGTGAATAACAAAATATGGGGGATGTAGAAGAATAAATAAGGGAAACTTCTTCCCTTCCTTTTTTCTCAGAGCTTTTCCATACCCAAGCAGGAAAGCTGGGTCATACTATCCTACTGTTTAGAGCTGTGCTATCCAATATGGTACCACTAGCCAGATGTGGCTACTGAGTGCTTGTAAAGTAGCTAATAAGAAATGAAAAGATAGTGTAAAAAAATGAGTGTAAAGTATCTTATTCCTAATTGTTTTAATACTGGTACAGGTTGATATAATATTTTGAACACAATATATTTAATAAATTTCTGCCTGTTTCATTGTACTTTTTACTGTGACTTCTAGAAAAATTGAAATTATATTTTTGGCTCACAGTATATTTCCATTGGACAGTACAGAACTAAAGCATTAGTATCTATGACATATGTATACGCCACATGTTCCTTTGTGTGCACTTGTATTTTGATGGTTCCTGTAACTAAGTCGGTCTCTAAAAGGGAAGAACCCATGTATCTGTACAATCTTATCTAGGTATGGGAAAACTGTTTGGGTTTTATTTGAGTCCAGCTCTTCCCCCTCAAAACAAGGCCCTACCCAACATGGTATTGCAGTCAGAACACTTGAGTTTCCACCTGGGTTACCTGGGCAAATCACTCAAATCCCCTGAGTCCCTTGTCTTAGGTATAAAATACCTGTCTTTCTAGCCATGAGCACTGCTGTGCAAATCATCTGAGGTATGTATGTAAGAGACCTCTTCAAGTCATACTCATTATGGTCCTTGAAGGGGTATTTAGTTTTAGCTCAACAAATGACATACTTAACAACTGATCCTTTGCAGTCCATCTAAGTCGCAGCAGAAATACCACACCTTTGCTTCCAGTCACACTGCTGTGTATGACAGAGGCAGCTGATCCCTAAGTCATAAGTTAGACTCTTCCATAAGGATTCTTTTTCAAAGCAAGTGAATCGAGTGTGGATCTCTGAAAAAGCTTAATAACTATGATCACAGTACTAGAATTAAGAGTAAAGAAACCATGATGATGTATTGCTGATAACAACTGACTCTTTCACACACCCATGCATTCACTCATCAAACATTTGGAGAATGCCCTACAACCACAGCATGAGAAAGATCAAGCTTTGGAGTCAGAGATACCCGAGTGTTAATTTCAGCCATCTTGAGTGTTTTATATGGCCCTGTAAACCCTGTATTATTGGAATAAATTATTAAGAGCGGAAGGTTTTTAGACAGTTAATTAAGTATTCTTTGTAAAAAAAAAAAAAAAAAAAATGAGCTCAATTCCTGGCATATAGTGTTCAGGTGAAGGTTAGCTAAAATAATAATATTTACTATTATTTAGTTACTGTTCTTGACACTGAAGATACTGTAAGACACAGGCTCAGCCCTCAAGGCATTATATAGATTATCATCTGTCAGCTGTATCTAAGGAAGTCCATAAGAATGGATATTTTTAAGAATCCAGGTAACTATATAAATTTCAGCTGTTATTCTGATATTTAGCACTGTGTAATGACAACCTGAATTCTCAGAAGATCCATTCAATAAGCCTAAGGGATTTTGCCAACTAAAATGCAGTTTACCTTACCGTGTTTCATGTAATAAGTCTTTCAACACTGAATTTCAGGAAACTCTTGAGAAAACCTCTTCTACCAGGCTTAAAGCTAGCCTAAGTACCCTATTAAATAGACCTCTTAAGCCATTTTTTAATAACACAGAAAACTGATCATCATCACATTCTAATGCAACAATCATTTATTGTGACCCTCTAGTTCAGCAAGGGAGGTGAGAAATCAATGATGGAAAACATCAATAACTTCTTGCCTCCTTCCATAAACCTAGCTAAGTAAGCTCTTACCATGAACAGCCATCATCTTTGCCAATTTCTTTTTTTCTGCAATAAATGAGTGAGCAGCAAGGATTTCCACAGAAAGGCCTTAGTGGCCAATTCCCCAAGACCACTGTATTAAAATTCTCAAAATAAAAGTTAAACCAACTTGTAATCATTTCTATATATAGCAGGATCCACACTGACACAGAAAAGTGATTCTACCATCTACTATGAAAACAAAATACCAACCTCCCTTTTGTAGATAGCTACAAGTTGATACGGCATGTCCAAAGTTCCATACACTGGAATGACTGCTTTTAAATCAATCAACCAAATTGTATTTAATAACTTAATTAAATTAGAACATATAACCCCATTTTCAAAAGACTTAAAATATTTTTTAAATAGATCTAAACTGTAGGCATTTATATATATTACAAGTTGTTATAGTTCAAGAAGGCTCTCAAAACACAATTCTAACCAAGTCAATGACTTAAAAATCAGAGCCTCAGTGTCTTGATCTGTAAAATGGAGATATTTTGTATTGAAATTACTGTCCTATTAGAAATCACAATCTTATTATTACTACTGATGTTTTATTTTCTTTATTGGCTAGGGCAGGGGTCTGCAAACTTTTTTGTAAAGAGCTAGATGATAAATATTTTCAGCCTTGCAGGTCATAAAATCTGTATCAGAACTACTCAACTCTGCTGTTGTAACATGAAGTCAGTATGGACAATATATACACACATGAGTGTGGCTGTGTGCCGATAAAACTTTATTTATGGACACTGATATTTGAATGTCATAGTTTTCACATATCATGAATTACTATTCTTTTGATTTTTTTCCAACCATCTAAAAATATTTTTAAAAAGCATGCTTAGTATGTGGAAGACACACAAAGAAGTGGAGAACTAGACTGGGCCAATGGGCCATAAATTGCCAACCCCTCGGCCAGAAGACTCTGATCCAACCTTATGTAAATTGATTATATATTTAATTGGCCAAAGAGTTTTTGGAAAAAAATCACTTGTAACAAATTGAAAATTTCTCTACATACAAAACCATGTTATTTTCATTTACTTCAAATTCTGTTGAACATTTTTTGGGAAAAAAATACTCTGTTTTCACTATTTAATCACCTTCCACTTTATAGATCTTTAAGTAGTATTTTCTCTCTAACGTAAAAAGTTCAACTATGGTACTTCAAAGCAGTGCAAACAAATTTATTTCCAGTGCTTGTTAAACATATTGCTTATTTTCCTTACTAAATTAACTGTGGTTTGTGAAACAAACAAATAAATCCAACAATACAAGATGCAAAAACAATTTCAATAAATAGGTCTTCATTTACTATTTAATCTCCTTTCTGCCACTGACTTAAAAACATCTGCCAGCAAGATGTGCAAACACCATATTTCTCCAGTTACACAATGTTAATTATAATGGAATTACACCACCAAGAAATTCTTAATCATGTTGGCCACTCTTCTCCGTGTTCTTATTACTTACTCCTAATCCATTAAATCTGTGCTGTAGTATTAAAATGGGCAGAAGGACAGGGAGAGAGAAGATGAATTTGATTTGGTCAAAAGGTGAAGGCTTAATAATTTAGTTGAATAAGTTAAGCCGGGCATCGACCTTTTATCCCTTTATTTCTTATGCTTTTAATGCTGGATTATATGTAAAATGAACAAAAGACCATGAATATCAGGCCAGTTATGCTGAGACAATCAAGCAAACCAACTATGGCACCAAACGACATGCTGTTGAGGTTCATATTAGTTGCTCTTGTGACATTGATTTAGAGTTTAAAGAGATTTACCAAGCATTCCTAATCTATCATTATCTTATAATCCACCAATTTATTTACCTTGTTGAACCTAATTAGAATGAAAAGTAAAAATGTTAGGGATGCAAAGATAAGTCAGAAACGTTTGTAAATCCTCAGAATAGGTTTCTGTTTTGTTTTCTGAGTCATGGCATCACATCAGCCCCCAATTAACACAATATCCACGTTACCATGGACGCACATATCTACAGATAGTTAAGTACACAGATAATAACAGAAGGCAGCATAAAGGACGGGTTAAAACCACATGCTACAGAGCCAGACTGACCAGTTTTGTAAGCTCAGCCATTTATCTATCCGTGTGATCTTAAATAATTCACTTATCATTGTATTCCTGAGTTTCTCTGTAAAATGGAAAAAAAATAATCAGAGCCACAACAGAATATTAGAAGGATTAACTTAATATGCATAAAGTTTTTATAATATTGTCTGACACAAAGAACTATGTAAATGTTAAATAAAGCAATGGCTAAAAAAGTATTTATTATTGAATAATACTCTATTACCATTTCTTTATAATATTTGCATTTTGATAGGTGATTACTACACGGCTCTTTTTAGATCTCTATGAGAAAAAAAATCATAAGAACTTAATAGCCCCATCGATGATAAATGTTTGCCAATGATACAGGTGAAAAGGCAATCTAAGGGTTGTTTGCCTCAAATACCACCAATGTCTGACATAATTAATGAAACAAAATTACAGGGCAACAGGGCACTTACTTCTGAAGCACCTAATAATGAAGAAGCCTTTAACCAGCAGTATAGACTCGGCCACTAAATTAGCTCCTGCTACATAAAGTGGTTACCTTCAATCCAGTGTTTTCTTTTCTTCTAAATACCCCTATGACCTACTGTCTCCAAACTCCCAGGTCCTCATCAATAAACTTGACAAGATTCTTTTTTTATTTTTTTAAATTTATTTATTTATTTATTTATTTTTGGCTGCACTGGGTCTTCATTGCTGCGCACAGGCTTTCTCTAGTTGTGGCGAGTGGGGACTACTCTTCGTTGCAGTGCACGGGCTTCTCCTTGCGGTGGCTTCTCTTGTTGTGGAGCACAGGCTCTAGGTGCGCAGGCTTTAACAGTTGCAGCACGCAGGCTCAGTAGTTGTGGCTCGCAGGCTCTAGAGTAGAGGCTCAGCAGTTGTGGTGCACGGGCTTAGTTGCTCCGCGGCATGTGGGATCTTCCCAGACCAGGGATCGAACCCGTGTCCCCTGCACTGGCAGGCACATTCTTAACCACTACGCCACCAGGGAAGTCCCAAACTTGACAAGATTCTTAACTGAGCCCCATTTAGCAGCACACCACTTTGCTAACTACCATAGAGAATGTCAATACACAAAAGAGGCAGCCCGGACTATCAAGGAGCTTACAATCTATTTAGAGAAACAAAGTATAAAAAAGTGAGAAGATGATGGCAACATAAAACTATACAGGAAGGAAGTAGGAACCCAAAATGCAAACATGGGTGCAGTGCTTTAGTGTCTATACAGTGTTCTCACCAGTACAGTAACTCATTCTGTGCCTCCATCCCACTGTAGATAGACCAGCAAGTTAAAAAAAAAACTGCTATCTTGGTATTACAGACTACCAAGCAGAGCCTCGGGAAATCTAAGTAACTTGCTCGAAGTCTTACAATTGCAGACAAAGCCATAGTGCAGAACCTAGATATTCACACTCACATCCATGATTTTAAACTACAGCGCTCTGTTCCCTGAAAGGAGAGACCCACAAGATTCCAGCAATCTGTGATCACTTCCTAGAGAGAGGGTGTGAGCCAGTTCATGATGAGTGGTCAGAAGTGGGCATGTGACCAGAGGGCAAGGTCACTGCATATGAGAAATGGTGTCAGCTCAATGAAGTAAAGAAAAAGTCCAGGTCAATGGCTTTAAATGGAGCATTTGGAGAGGAGGTCTGCGCTGGCACAAGTAGGAAAGTCATTAGCTGGTATTCTGTGTTTCCTATTGGCTGTGCAAAAGATGGGAGAGAAGGACTGGAGTTTTAAAGCAACTGCATCAGGCAATATGAAACTAAATTTCAACTCCACCACCTCTAATGCGTATGTACCCCTTTATCTCTTGAGACTCTGATATGACCTACACACTCAGTCAATCTGATTCACTTGGGATCCCCAAACCAGTTGCTATCCCATACTGAATGACAGCAGGCACTTGAGTAAATCTTAAGATACTATGTATCTTATGATGTTAGAAGCACTGTGCTAAAATCTTTCACGTCATGTCATTTAATCTTCAAAATAACCACAGCAGCTGTGTCAGGGTCCCCAAGACTACTCCTAAAATCAAAGACTTGCTAGAAAGATTCACAGGACTCAGCATCTAAGTTGCACTTATGTCTAAGATTTATTACAATGGTGTAGTAGGAATACAAAGCTGGATGATAAAGAAAAAAACAACCACAGGCAGAGTCTGGAGTAATCCATATGCAAGTTTCCTTACGTGTCCTTCCTCCCATCAGGTGGTCACAGAGTGTATACTCTCCTAGCAATGAAAATGCATCAACACGGGTGCAATATTTCTGTCCAGGCAAGCTGATTAGGGACTCAGTGTGGGCACTGTTTATTCCGTTTGTAGGAGGGCTGGTCACATAGGTACACTCTGCTAGAACTACCAAAATTCTGTACGACTCAAAGACAGCAGGTGTTGAGCACACACCACATTATTTGTACAGACAGTCTAGGCATAGTGATCAACTCTTGTCAATTAAAAAAATTATATTAGTACCAGCCAAGATCTCAGATGTCAGCCAAGGGCCAATCTCACATGCATTCCTCTTAGGATAGGAGTCTCAGGTCTGATATACTAACTCTTTCCTACACAGGAGGCAATTATTGTTTCATGTAGAAGAAGTAACTGAGTTACAGACATTATTTAACTCATCTAGGATCCTAGAAGTTCTAAGTGCCAGACAATGTGTCACAGCTTGAGAGCTCCTGAAACAGACACGACACAAGGTTATAGACGAGCTGTTTTGTTGTAGGAGAGATCCGGGAAACTGAAGGGCTACTTGTAGGTGAGCACAATGATAGCCAGGTGTGGAAAAAGGAAGGATAGCAAGCTAATCCAAGGGTTTGTAGTTAAATTGGTTACCATCGTGGTCAAGCAGGAGTCAGTCCCACTGTGGTACAGTGTGAAATGAACTTCAAAGTTTTCCACTCAAAATACCAACCAGGGCAATATCTATTTACTGGTTGTTCATCCCCTATTGGTCAAGGTTCTCAGGAGCTATTAACTCCTCATAGTAGAGAAATCTTAGGGCAGAAAGCAAAAATCCCTGAGGCAGAACACAACCTGGTTTTGCAGCAAGGGTGGGAGCCAAAATCTGCATCCAGAGAATGAAAGATAGGGTATAAAAAGAATAAACAGTCTGTATTAAACCTCAGGCAGTGTGACTCCGCATGCTATACCTGAGTCATCATGGTGGGTTCTGTCAGATTCCTTTAGAATGGATTATAAGTCCCTAAGTAGCTTTCAGGGATTAAAAAAAGAACAAACATTGTGGACCAATGTGACAGTGGTAACTCCAGCTTTTGCACGGCAAAGAAAGTAACAGAGTAAAAAATCTGTCTTAAAAATCCCACGCACCTCAGTTCAGCATTCTTTACAGAAATGCTATTTGTTTAAGGCCAGCAATTGTTGATACATAAAGTTTTGCAGAAAGCCTGACTCTGGCTCAGTCAGGTTTCTGTGCATTACTCTGGGAGATATGAAGGTTTTATTTATATATTTATACATATACAATCAGTAGTTTTTTAACATTTTCCAAGGGTTGGAAAATCACCATCACCTAGTTCCAGAATATTTTCATCCCCCTACAAAAGAAACTATATAAATTCACTCCCATATTTCCATTCAAAATCATTCCCAATTTCTCCTCCTCCTAGCCCCTGGCAACCACCAATCTATTTTTTGTCTTTATGAGAATACGCCTATTCTGGAAATTTCATATAAATGGAATCATACAATACATGCCTTCTTTTACGCAGCATAATGTTTGCAAGATTCATCCATGTTGTAGCATTATCAGCACTTCATTTCTTTTTATTTCCAAATAACTTTCCATCATATGGATTCAGTACGTGTTTATCTGCGCATCAGCTGATGAACATTTAGGATGACTCCACTTTTTGACTTTCATGACTAATGTTTCTATGAACAGTGTGGCTTTATGTTCTCATTTCTCTTGGGTACATATCTAGGAGGGGAATTTCTGGGTCAGATGGTAACCTTATGTTTAACATTGAGGGATAGCCAAACTGTTTTCCAAATAAGCTATATTATTTTACAATCCCACCAGCAGTGTATGAGGGTTCCAATTTTTTCCTTCATCAACACTTGTTTTGGGCAAATACAAATATCTGAAGGCCAGTAATTTCAAGATCAATGGCTTGACTAAGAAGCTTCCTAATTATTTACATTCAGTACTCCTAAATACGTATTATGGAGAAGGTAGACGCCTTGCAGCTTACAAACATGACATGCCATCTAGTAGTTGTTGTCATAGTGGGAAAACAAAAAATCCTCACCTATATACATAACAGGTGGCAGATGGAGGTAAGTTTTCATAGCAATTCCAAATGGAAAGATCAAACCCAAGAAGGTGTGATTTGAGGATTACTTTTAGAGTAGGATTTGGGTGGAAGTAAAGGAACCTAACAAAACAAAAAGATAGTTGTTATGACTGACTGTTTGCATCCCCCCAAATTCATATGGTGAAGCCCTAATCCCCAATTTCATGGTATTTGGAGATGGGTCCTTTGGAAGGTAATTAGGTTTACATGAAGTCATGTGGGTAGGGCTTCCACGATGGGATTAGTGTCCTTGTAAGACTGGAGACACAGACAGACACAGACAGACCAGTGCTAGCTGTCTTCAACATGTGAGAACACAGGGAACAGGTGGCCATCTGCAAGCCAAGAAGAAGGCTCTCACCAGAAACCCAATCTCTTAGCACCTTAATCTTTGACTTCCCAGCCTCTGTAACTGTGAGAAATAAATGTCTGCTTAAGCAACCCAGAATATGGTATTTTGTTATGGCAGCTTGAGCTAAAACGATAGCATACCAGATGCAGGAAACACTATGAGTGACAACATAGAAAAAGAGAGATGAGTAGTTGTATTTACCCAAAATCAAGTAGTGAAATAATCAACTTATTTAAACTTGTGTCCTGAACATGGTGAAAACAATATCCTCCTAGTAGATGGAAAGGAAATGGAAAGAGAACCTAAAACAAATTAGATGGAAGAAGAAAGTTGTCATAGGGAAATAAATAGAAGCATGGTATGAATTTGGCAAAGCTAATTCCATTAACTTCAAGGTCTATAATTCTGAAGAAGGCTATCAAATATTCCCCGATAAAAGATGGCATAAGATGCAGCTTAAAACCATAAAAATAATGCTAAAAGCAGTCTCAAATGTGAATAATGATTATGAGTTATAAGTAAATAAACAAAGCTGTTATAAATTACCCTGCCATAATTAAAACAAAAACAAAGTCATTATTTTGTATTACCTTTTATTGTTGATACAGGACAAAATTAAGGAATATTCCAAGAGTGTACCTTAAAAGATAGAGAGAAATGACTTCAAAGCTCTAGGAGAAGAAGTTTAATAGACACTTCAATTGATAACTGGGGGCATCTAAATAATAAACAGGAAAAGAATGCAACGGCCTAGAAAATCCACTATAACCCAAATAGTAGACTTTGGCAAAGCCAAGCCAAATAACATTTTTCAGTAACAGCTGGTAAAGGCATACAAGAGCAAAGAAAATTTAAATAAAGGAAGTAAAGTTCAATTCACTGAGAGATTCTCTGTTTCATATACATTTCCAGAGATATTTTTCTGGAACTGGGATACAAAAAGTCAAAAATATCGTAGACATATCTGTTTATTTTTGGAGCCCTACAAAAGGTATTTAACTATAGCCAAGACAGATGATTGTCCCAAGTAAGGAAATGGTTCAAATATAAATCACCAACTCTCTTCCTCCAGAGTTACTGTTAACATCAAGCTAGACATGAAAATTAGCACTGCAACAACTCACCATTTCTATGCATCCAGGCACTTATGGAAGATCAGATCTGCCTCCTGGAAATGTGCTGAGAATTAGTATCTGCAAGCCCTGGGTAAACCTAGGGGACAGCTGAGCCCAAAGCCTCATCACGTCTTTAAACACTTAACGCCTTCAACTCTAGCATTCACTTTAACAGATGCTCCTCACATCCCACATGTCAGCACAGCTTCCTACAACCCCTATATATAGAAAACACGATGACACATCTTGGTCATAACTGATAAGCAAAATTGGAATTGCTATAGGACCATCTGATAAGCCACTCCTAGCATGATGAGAAATGGAAGGACCTCATTCCTGATAGGAAAATACGGGGGAGAAGAATGGTGGATTGGGACCAGTCCTCCTTGGTTATATGTAACCTTTTACTCTGCCTTTACATCAGGGGAAAGGATCCCTTTGGTTTAATACAATAAGCATATGTTTCAGAAAAATATACAAGGTAAAGAATTAGTGATAATGGAATTTTTACAGTTATATGCCACCAAATATTTAAACCAATTTACAAATTACTTATTTTCTACACATCTGGGCCTGGGCACGTATCGAAAAACAGCTATTATTAGACTTATATTTTGAAAGAAAGTTACAAGATGTGTACCTGTTCCCAATTTCTTTAAAAAATAGAAACATACCATACTATCTGATTCCAAAATGCACTTCTATAAACTTTCTATTTACCTGAAACTAGTTAGACCCTTAAATTGGGTTGTACATTTCAATTATTATATTCTTATCTCCCCTTGACTCCTTAGAAAGCTGTGGTTAAATTGATGGTGTCTCTTCCTAACTTTAGCTACACTCCAACCTCTTTCATATCTCTATACACTCTGAACCTGCAGTGCCGGCTCCCTGTAATCTCGTCCTCCTTGATCTCTGCACGACTGCTTTTCGTATCCTGTGAAACTCAGCTGAAACGTTTTCTTCTAAAAAAACACTGGCTTTCCCCATCACACTAATTAGTCTCTACTCATGTAACTCAGTCTATGTAACCCACTCTTCCTTCCCTTTCAGTCACAACATTGCTATCACTGTACCTCTTTCTTACTTTTACACAATTTTTCTCTATTTGCTTTTACATATTTAGTTATTTGTCTGTTACCATCTCCCCCTGTAGACTTTAAGCTCCATGAATGGTAGATCTATAGTTAATTTATTTACCACTTTCTTTGTGTACCCAACATCTTGTAGGCACTCAAATTTTTTCAATTAATACATACATGTTCATCTTTACATCTGGATTGCTAATTATGGTTCCATGAAAAACCTTTTGTTTTCTTTATGCACTGCTATATTTTACAGAATTTCTAAAATGAACACATGTATTTGACTTGTGAAATCAAGAAAAAAAATTCTCTTTTTTGAGGGTTGCTTTCCCTTTATAATGCTATTCTTAGGGCTTTGGTTTTCTGATATACTCCATATATTTGAGCTAAAAGCAGTCATTTACTGCTAGGTGATCAGAATATAGGTATTAGTCACATCTGTGGAGATGATGTTCACACAGTAAAGAAGATATTGAAATATCTGGTAGTCCTGGTAATGATTATGACCTTCAAAACGTACACAAGGGGGAAAAAATAGGTACCAAACAATTGACAGTTTTTACAAAAGATTAGAGCAAACAGCATGAAATCACTTCCAGAAATGACAGCAATCAATCTTTCTCTTAAATGGTATCAGTGGCAGAGTCCATACCAGAAAACAGATTGTTTGGAACTAGTCAGCCCTCCAGGCCAGGAAGGTGCCAAGAGAAGGAGCCTGAAAGTTACGACAATAAATAAAGAGCCACCTTCTTATACTACAGACAGGAAAGACGCCCAAAAGAAGATAAGAGGGGTTGCTGAAGCATGGGGAACCAAGAATCATGCCACAAAAAAGCCCAGTAGCATCAACGTCCCAAAGAAGCAAACTAAATGTCAGGGGATGAACTTCAATCCTTAGAAGAGAAACTTTAAGAAGTTAGATAAAGTCCAAATCCTACATTTAATGTCGGATCCTAAAGAAACAGGCTTTGAGACAGAGCAGAGTTCTCTACTTTTCAGAATGTGCGTCCAAGCATATTTTGTATAAAAGAGAAGTCTCATTATTTGAAATAAGTCACAAAGCAAAGGCCAGACTAGCAGCAAGCATAATCCACCCATGAGCTACCGAGCAGTGGGTTGTAGCTCCCTCAAACCTGCTATGGAAGGGCAAGGTCTACGCAAGAAAAGGAGATGAGGCTGAGGCTGCAAGGGTTTCAAAAGGCCGCGGCTTTGTGGTAAGAAGGGTATGTGGACTGAAACCACTCAGGGAGTAACATCAACTACAATCAAAGTAAGGGAGCTCGTCTACACTTGGTGTGAACGTCAACTGGTACAACCGCTTCAGAAAACAATTCACCAACGTATCTAGGAAAACTGACACACATACCCTACAACTCAATGAGTCAACATCTGTGGGGGGATGTCCCCAGAGAAACGTTTACATCAGGAGGAGGTATGTACCAGGAAATTCATTGCCACAGTTAAAGTGGAAATGTTTGAAACTGAAATGCCCACATGAGAACAGACAGACATCATGATCCAGTCACACACTAGACTATTATATTACATTTAAAATAAATGAATTATTATCGATGTTGATCATATTAAATATAGGGAGAAAGAAAGCCATTAGCCAAAGGATATACACTGTAGCACGTTTTTAAATTAAGTTTTAACACAAAACAGTGTGTGTATATAAATATAAATATATACATATACACACATATATTTAGTTAAATAGATGTGTATAAAAGTATAAATACTTGAATGGGAAGGAAACACACTTACTTCAGGATATGTAATACCTCTGAAGAGGTGGGAAGGAGGAGACTGGGGCAAGGGGCTTCATTTATATCTGTCCTTTAAGGACTCAATTATATCTATAATTAAAATGGATCTAAACAGTAAAATATTCAACTGTTTTCAAAGGTGGTTAAGGATACATGGATATGGATTAGTATTGTCTTCTATAATATTATTTATCTTTAGAATATTTATAACATTTTTAACAATTAAAATGGTAGTAAATACTTTTCTTGCAGAACTTCCTCTTTTCTACTGAACACTATTTTAAATTTCTATTAAGTAGGATTCCCAGATTACATTTAACAGCACTGCAGAGTATGTACACTGAGATTTATTATGTACTTCCTGGAACGCAGCCTAAGCCCCTACTCAGGTAGAAACGCACTCCTACCTAAGGCTTTGATAGTCCTCACATGATCATTGTAGCTGATTTTATGTGATGATTTCCATGGACTCTATGCTCTTTTTCTGACTTTGTGAAAAATTGTATGTTATCAAATTTCATGTTAGGAAGATTCATTCTGTAATATCAACTCATAATATGAAAATTCAGTCATGCATAATTTCCCTCTCCTTCGGTCTGAGACACCGTCTGTCTTACTACCATTACTAATTTTTGAAAGGAAAAAGGAAAGATGGGGGGAGGGGCTAGCACTATCCCTTTCAAGGAAAAAAGTGACAGACATTTATAAAAGCTCAATACTAAACAAATGTAAATCTGATCAACTGTCTGATCATGGCTGACTACCGCGAAGACACCATTTAAGATTCATCACTATAATCAACTGTCCAAATTCAGGGGGAAAAACACCAACTGATCTGAAGTGCTAGATTATTTGGGGATGTAGAAATAGGAAGACTTCAAATGAAGTATCTGTATTCGTATCCCCAGCTTAAGCTGCATTGAACCAAATTTCCACACTCAGGACTATTTAAGCCATATTACCCACCATATTACCCACTTTATCTCTAAGAGCAAACCCTGAGCAAATATACATTTTAAAAAATCAGTCCTATCTTCAAATCGTGGAGACCACTTAAGCCCAGGTTGAAAGTGTGCAAAATTTGTAACTATAAAATGAGAGTGAAACAAACATAATATTCCACCAGATAACATGATGTAATGAATCATAATAAGAAATAAGCCTTCTAGTATTTTCTACCCTCATTTCTGAACACAATAAGGAATGCAGCATGCCGATGAGCCCATTCCACCAAAAAAATTTTTTTAAATCCACTGATATAGTTTGTTGCTAACCTCATCCCACCTTCTGTAATCTTAGATGTGTACAATGTAAGAAACGTACAACAACAAAAATACATCCTCAATTGATTCACTTTGCTATTCTGTTAATTTCCCTGAGAGCAAAAAGTTATTTCCTATGAGAAAGATGTTGTCTCATTTCACCAATGGACCACTTAACTGTCCAAAAACAAAACCTGCTTTTCAGGGGGAGAGCAGAATTTGGTGACTGGAAATTGGGAAAGCTGATGGGAGCCTGGAGAACATTTGATCTGCTGGCAACAGAAACCCTTACATCGCACTGCACATCAGCTGAATTTGAGACCTCAGTAACTTGAGCTTATCCATTAATGCTGATTGCTACTTCTCAGTGGAGAAACACTGCCTAAAGTACAGGTGTAGATCATTACCGCGTTTTATTTTTTCTTCCAGAAAATAACACACACCTGCTCCCTGTAAAGTAATTTCTGAGTGGTGATTAGAACTTAGCACTGGGCCTTAAATAACAAATGGAATTTTTAGGACCTGACCCAGAAAGAACAAGTGAAATCTCAAGTCCAGGGTTATTTCACAAGGCTTCTTCCAGAAAGCAAGGGGTAAAACAGAAGGAGCACCTGACAAGAGCTAAGAGCCTCGAGTTCATAGTCCCTGCTCCCCACCTGACCAGCCTGTGAAGTTGGGCCATACATCTCATCCCTCTGGACCTCAATTTCCTCATCCATAAAATGGGGAGGTAGACTAAGGATAACAAACTCTCAACTCCAACATTCTACATGTCCCCTGACTTTCAGATACTTTAAAACAGTAATTTCAGTCAGTAGGTCAGGTTCCCAACTTGCTAACCAACACCAGACAAACCACAACATTAATGAAATTGATGCCAGTACTAGCCAGATATACAGAAAGTTTGAAATTGAAAAATTCATGACTTCACATGAGGAACAAAATGTGTATTAACATGCTAAGAGCTTGGATGATCTCAAAGATTCATAAAAATCCCCAATGAACTGTGGATCACATCTTGAGAAACTCTTCTCAATCAAAATTCCTCAACCTGAGTTACATATAGGAAACACATGGGGTAAATTTTAGAAATATCTCTCCCTTAACTCCCACCTCAGATCAATTAGACCAGAATCTCTGTGTGAGGGTCTCTGTCATTGCTTTTTTTTTTTTTTTTTTTTAACATCCCTAGTCAATTCAAGTGCTCAAAGACTGGAAAGCACTGTTTTAAACCAAGTTAAAATTAATGAAAAATGGGGTGGGGCACTTTAAGGGCATTCCAGAAGAGCTTCAATATGAGAAAGGAACATTTTTAAAGTATCAGAATGCCTATAATGAGATGTAAAAAAGGCAAGCGAAATTATTAACATGGGGAATTTTTTAAAAGATATCATTAAACAGAAGGTCAGAAAGCTGGCTTTAGCTATCCATAAGTCCACCCAAAGAGGGCACTTCACTGAATCAATCAGTGCATATGCTCATTTCATGACTGACCTATGTGGAAGAATGTTATAGAAATGTAAATGAGTCTGTACCAATTCTAATGGCAGTAGCGGGGGATGGGGGTTCCCCCACACTGACAAACACTTCTCAGGATATCAGCTGGGTGTCCTACAATTCAAATCAATTCTGAGACCATCTACCCAGAGACAGTATCAGGTTCCATAGGTTAACAGGTCAGTCCTTCAAGACTGTCTCCTTCCCCACTTCAGATGCCAATCAGCCAATCACAAACCCAGGCTGTTACCTGTGCTTCTGACCAACAGGCTACAAACTGGAGGTTCCCTGACCCCCTCCAACTCAGGATGTCAATTTCAAGCCTAGGTTGTTACCTGTACAACCTTGTACAACTTTGTTACAAGTATAAACTAGAGTTTCCCACAGTCCCCTGCTCTGGTTTGGTTAATTTACTAGAACTCAGACAAACGTTTCACTTACCAGATTATAACTCAGAACCACCAGATGCTCGACATGCATAGGGCAAAGTATGGGGAGAGGGCACAGAACGTCCACGTCCTCCAATCACCGCTTTCCCAGCACCTCCGGGGGTTCAACAACCCAGAAACTGCAAACCCTCCTCTCTTGGGTTTTTATGGAGGCCTCATTATATAGTCATGATTGATTAAATCACTGGCCAATAGCAATTGATTCAACCTCCAGCACCCCTCCCGGGAAGTCAGGGGGCAGGAATGAAAGTTTCAACCCTCTAATTACATGGTTGGTTCTCCTGGCAACCAGTCCTCATCCTTAGGTGGGATCCAAAATTAACCTCATTAACCTAACAAAAAACACCTTGATCATGCTCACTGCTTAGGAAATTCCAAGGGTTTTGGCACCTGTGAGTCAGGAACCATGGATGAAGACCGACCAAATATATATGAGAAATGAGAAATATATATTTGGTCATCTGAATGGCCAAATATATACTTTGCTTATAAATCAAAATATTTCAAATATGTGTCAAGAGTTTTAACTAACAACCAAGAAAAAATAAATTTTAAAATCAATAAGAATTAGCTAAATTGTTCTTTTAAACTCCTTGTGAGTAGTAGTTACTAACAGACAAAATGGTGTTATCAGATAGGTTTTGGAAGGCCTTTAGTATAGGAATTAAAAACAAGAGTTGATTGTAATCTGTCTGAGAAAACATACACATAGTTCTCTATGTGTATGATGTTAATGAAAAGACAAAATCTATATAGAGTGTAGACTGGCATAAAATTACACATGCACATGAGTGCATAATATTCTCAGAACCAACAGAAAAACAACAAACTAAAGCAGCAGTTACTACCTTACTCAAGAATCCTCTGAAAACCCAGTTATCAGGGAAATTGTTTTATTGCTTAAAATATGACAAATAATAAATATTAGTTGTTATTATCATTCATCAATTCATTCCTATTTGCTTTTCTATTATGTGTTTGCTTTTGGGTAAAAAACAGTTAATAATAAAAACCCTTTGCTTCCAATGAGTTTTTGATGTAATGAAGGAAGTTAGGAGATTCAAACAGACAATTAAAAGATGATAAAGCAGTAAGAACAAAGAAGGGGTAACTAAGATAGAGATGAGGAGCCTCATCACACAGAAGGAGGAAAAAAAGTTGAGGGTCTAAATAAATTAGTAATATTTAGTCAAGTACAGGGATGGGGACAGGAAAAGAGGGCTAACACGTTCATACACCCAGTAAGGACTTGAGTGTGCCAGGACCTAGGGTCCTAACTCTAATGAACCGCATTCATCACATCACATGTACCTCCTCAAAGTTCATTCTGCCTCCCCCTTTATTGAGCCCTCTGCCATTTTGTTCCACCTCAGCCTGAGTGGCTGCTGTCCAACTTCATGTCAGCACACTAGATTCTGCCTCCTGAGAGCCAGCTGCCACATGCCCCCAAATCTCTGCCACCACCTGTTAATTTCATATTCAGACCACCACAGCAAATGTGGAATCTGGCTTCCCAAGCAGCTCCTCAGGGCCAGATGATGAAACCCAGAAGCATGGGAGGGTTCACCAGTAAGAGGCCTGAGAGAGCTGGAGGTGAACTCTCTCTCTTTTTCTTCCACTAATTAGATGTGTTTTTCTTTAAGCTGTGTTTTTCTTGTGTTCACACATCAGAAATGTCCCACGTGATCCAACCACTGTACCTGCCAAGCAACTGTCCTTGATGTTAAGTAGATTATAAATCAGTGGCCACCCTGGAAATGCAGCACCTTTCTGCTGCCCCTTCTCCTTGTCCTCACTGCACTTTTCCTCACTCTTGCCACTATGGAATGGCACCTCCCAGTAAAGCTTGAACACTTTGTCTTAGGCTCTGTCTTTCCAGGAACAAGGATAAGACATGAGTTTTTCTTTGTAACGATGGGGGCAACTTTAAGTTTTCAATAGGAGACAAAGATATTTATAAGATCTATTACAAAGATCACATGGGCTGTGGATTAGAGGGGAGTCAAAACTGAGAGAGTAAGACCATTAGGAAAGCTAATTTGACAAAACACCCAGAATTGCCACAGCAATCCTGAGGAAAAAGAACAAACCTAGAGGCATAACCCTCCAGACTTCAGATGATACTACAAAGCTACAGTAATCAAAACTGCACGGCATTGGCACAAAAAACAGACAGATAAACCGATGGAACAGAATAGAGAGTCAAGAAATAAGCCCACACACCTACAGTGAATTAATCTTTGACAAAGGAGGCAAGAATATGCAATGGAGGAAAGACAGTCTCCTTAGTAAGTGGGGTTGAGAAAGCTGGACAGCCTCATGTACATCAGTGAAATTAGAACATGCCTTCATACCATAAAAAAAAAAACAAAAACAAAAAAAACCCTCAAAATGGTTTAAAGACCTAAATATAAGACATGACACCTTAAAACTCCTAGAAGAGAACACAAGCAAAATATTCTCAGACATAAATCGTAGCAATATTTTCTTAGATCAATCTCCTGAGGCAAAAGAAATAAAAGCAAAAATTTAAAAATGGGACCTAACTGAATTAAAAGCTTTTGCACAGCAAAAGGAAACCATTAACAAAATGAAAAGACAAGCTATGGACTGGGAGAAGATATTTGCAAATGATGCAACCAATGAGGGGTTATATCCAAAATATGCAAACAGCTCATACAACTCAATATCAAAGAAAAAAACAATCAAAAATTGAACAGAAGACATAAATAGACATTTCTTGAAAGAAGTCATACAGATGGCCAACAGGCACATGAAAAGATGCTCAATATCTCTAATTATTAGAAACAGATGAATGGATAAAGAAGATGTGATACACACACACACACACACACACACACACACAAAATGGAATACTACTCAGCCATAAAAAGAATGAAATACTGCCATTTGCAGCAACATGGATGGACCTAGAGATTATCATACTAAGTGAAGTCAGACAGAGAAAGACAAATGTCATACGATGTCATTTATATGTGGAATCTAAAATGATAGAAATGAACTTATTGCAAAACAGAAAAAGACTCACAGACACAGAAAACAAACTTACGGTTACCAAAGGGGAAAGCGGGGGGAGGGATAAATTAGGAGTATGGGATTAACAAATACACACTACTATATATAAAATAGATAAACAACAAGGATTTACTGTATAGCACAGAGAACTATATTCAATAGCTTGTAATAATGTATAGTTGAAAAGGATCTGAAAAATGTATATATATATTTATATGTAACTGAATTACTTTGCTGTATACCTGAAACTAACACAATATTGTAAATTAACTATTCTTCAATAAAAATTTAAAAAGAAAGCTAATTTGGAGATTTAGGGAAAAGATGGTTGTGGCTGTGATTACATCAGGAATAATGCAGGATGCCATCACCCCCTCCAGCTCTCTGCCTGGGAAGTCTACTTCCCTGCAGAAAATATAAACAAAGTTTTCATTGCCATTATGAAATATCGTGTGTGTGTGTGTGTGTGTGTGTGTGTGTATATATATATATATAATTTTATGCATTTTTCAAGTTACATTTTCCACATAATCACAGACATCTTTTCATGTAGGTAAACATAGGCGTAAACTTTTTTACCAGTTCCATATATCCTACTGTGTAATTACAGCATAACTTATTGAATTCTTTCAGCCATGACTTATTGAAACGAGACTCCAACGAATATTACCAGATAGACAGACAGACACAGGGACACACATATCTATATGGACCTCTATATACACTCCTGTAAGACACTAAAAGTAGAGATTCTGGGCTGAACTGTGTATCAGTCAGGAAAGGCTAGGTTATGCTTCAATAACAATAACACAACAAAATTTACAAAAGGAAATTAAATTAAAACTCAGTGGCTCACACAAAATTTTATTTATCACTCATACCACACATCCAACATGGGCCTATGCATCAACCTTAATAGGAACCCAGGGTGACAGAACAGCTCCAACTGGAGCATTACATGTTGTCTTGATAGGAGGAAAAGCGAACACAGGAATTGCACACTGATTCTTAACATTTCCCCTAGAAGGTGTACTGATGACTTCTGCTTTAGGATTTTAGCATTATCAGTAGAGCTATAGCAAGTTCTAGTGGAGGACCCTGCATAGAGCGAAAGTCAAAATTCTAGCCATGCATCTCTCTGGCTAATCTCTTCATCAGGAAGATACCATGTTCTCCACGGTAAATCATAGTAACGTGCACCCAGCCCAGGCAGTGCTTAAAAACATGGACTGTGAGGCAGACCTGGCATTACCATAACTCACCCAGATGATATCAGATATTATCTGAACTTTAAGCCTTAGGTTCTTACCTGTAAAAAAGGAATACGCCCTCTCGTGGGAGAGACTGGCTAGTTTTTCAGTAAACTTATTTCCTTTCCCCATTACACCCATGGCTGGATTACATTTCCCAGACTCCCTTGCAATTAGGTGTAGCCATATGACTGAGCTCTCACCACTGGAACATAGATAAAAGGACAGATGCCTTTTCCATTGAAAACCATTCTTTCTATCCTCACCTTCTTTCTCCCTTCTTGTGTCAGATGCAACAGAGAATCCAGCAAAGGGTTCGGAAGCTCTGTGAAAGGGTGGTCCACAACTGGAAGAGCACATGAGTATTAAACTGTTAGGTGAAATAAAAATATCTGTCCTGTGGTGGTTGTAGCTTACGGCATTTAGCCTACACAAACCATGTGCTCCTGTACCAGGGTAGTTATAAAGATTACATGCAAAAATCAAAAGAAAAGTCTTATCACAGCATCCATAAACAGTGAATATTAAACCACTACTAGTTATGATTTTCATCACTGTTCTGATATTTACCAATTGACACATCTGTATATTTTTTCACTCTAGTCAGTGTCAACTTGAGTAGACACCATAACTGACCAATAAACATATTTAAAACAAAATGGACTCCAAAAGTCATTCTTAATATCAAATACAAATACTGTCCAAGGAAAAACTAACTATGGCTTCTTTCTTCTTTTAGTAAAAATCCAATCCTTAAAAATGTTATTTCAGGGTAAAGGAGTACTCACATTCATTATTTAGAGAACACTGGCACGAATGTATATTGATTTTTAGGTTTTATAATGAAATTTGCTTGATGTGGTTTTCTTCACAAATGAAATGAATATTGACCTGCCTGATTGCATACTGACAGTAAAATCATCCTTAGATACAGAACCCTTTGTAGATACTGTCAAAGAAAGTTAGACATGATGAGTGGGCTCTTTCATAAGTTGACAGTATTAGCTCTGACCCTAACTGTGATCTTTCCCTATGGTTTAGGCAGAGCAGGCAGAGACAGATTACCTCTCTTCTTCCTCACTTTACTTCAGAATAATCCTGTTGCTACACCTTACTTGGGAAGAAGGAGAAGGGGAGAGGGCCCACGGAAGGAACAGGTATGTCGTAAGAGCTTACCTCTGTCAAAAAAATACAGGTGAAATGTTCTCACCTGTCAGTAAAAATAACTGCCTGCTAAGAAACAGAACTGGAATAGCTGGAATGCTCTTCTAAGTATTCATCACCTCCCTACTTTAAATGCAAAGTGATGAAATGTATTCAATTGTTTTGCATTTCCTCAAAATGAGACTTTTGTCTCTAAGAATTGCTGATTGCTTCTCTGGTTACTTGCATAGGATACACCATCTTATCCACTCAGTACGGAAGTTTACTTAATAATCGTACACTTCTAAAAAGGATGAAACAGCCAGTTTTCCGAGAACTGTATACATGTCACTTTGCTGAGACAAATATTACTTCTGTTTCATTCTGTTTCTACTATTACTATTTCGACTCCAGATAAAAAGAACTGAGAGACTGTTTTAAAATTGCATAAGCACACTTGTCATTCGTTATTGAATGGCTACTAGGAGCCTGACATGCATTAGGCTCTTGAAAACAAGACAAGATATAATCTCTGCCCTTTGGGAGCTTATAATTGAGTAAGAACTTAACCGGGTTGTATTTGAGGCCCAAACTGGTTTCAGGAATATACAAGTCCCTGCAGTTCACGTCTCATGTCCCTGGTGGAAGTTTCAGTTGGAGAAAAACTACATGGCTCCTACCATGGTCAAAGAAATGTAAAATTAGGTTGGAGCATCCTACTTTAAGTCAGGGATCACACTTTTCTGAATTTCATAATCAGAAAAAAATTTTAAATAGTGGTATTTAGGAATTTTTAAAACATTATTATTAAATAATATATTGAATATGACAGAAAATCATCCATATAATAAAAAGTGGAGTAACAAGGCTAAAAAAGTTGTTTTAAACTCAACAGGCCATAAGAAAAGACAATACTAAAATCATGTTAAAGATAATTCATTTTGACATGAACTTTCCTCACCAAGAAAAAAAAAAATTCATGATTTGGAAAAAAAAAGTGACTATTTTAAGCAAATCCTAAGTATATCACAATCTACACCTATCTACTACAAATGAATAAATACTTAAATACAAATGAAATAGTATCTTTAGTGAGTTTCAAAGTAGATTTCACATAATTCTATACTGACAATTATGAGACATCCATCTGTTATTCAGACCAGAAGTGTTGTCATAACTCAGCCTTCTGAATTATCCACTCAGCAAATTACTATTTCAAACTCCAAGTGTTTCTTCAAGAATTGACACGGTTGCTATTTCTCTGAACATGTCAAATTTATCCGAAGCAGTGCCTTGCCTCCTTGGACAATCATGAAACAAAAATTAACACACGAGCATTTTTCTTATGTGCCCTAAGTCTGAATGGGAAAAAAAAAGCTTAAAAATAATTGTTCTTTCTTAATTTAACATTATTTATTTAAAGACCACGTTTATTAATTTTAAAGCATGTGTACAGTTTTAAAAGCCACCCAGAAGTCTTACTTTGCTTAACCAACAAACCAGCAAGCAGCAAACCACAAAAGTGCAAAACTTCAAGAAGAATCTGTGAACAAATTCTACAATTGCAAAAGAAAGAGTTTAATTATCTATTTTTAGGATCAAAGGCTTATATTATTTTTCTGTGCAGTTGCATGTAACTTTATTAA
Organism: Balaenoptera physalus; assembly: GCF_965194825.1. NCBI lineage: Eukaryota > Metazoa > Chordata > Mammalia > Artiodactyla > Balaenopteridae > Balaenoptera > Balaenoptera physalus. The sequence goes on along the minus strand of NC_138896.1, from coordinate 97,067,659 downwards.
ATGTGTATAATAACATCAAAGGCATTAATTCATTGTTAAGATTTGAAGGCATTGTAAGTTTGTGAACAATTAAAAAGACGTATGCAATTTTTTGCTGGGTAATGAATATGTCAAGAAATATGAATTTTACTGAACCTATTTATTAAGGTCTGTACGTCAAAGATCTTAAAAGTTAACCACTTCTCTGCATTTCTATGTATTCACAAGTGCTCCTCATGTGTTATAACAATGAATGAATTGTTAAAACTCAATTGTTAAACCTTAAATTGTTAAAAACCTCAAATACAAATTATAAAATTTAATTTTCTATGAAATTTAATAATTTAAAAATTACAATTTTTACATTTACAGGCTAAACCTTTGAATATATAGATTTAAAATATACACATACCATTCATATACATAAATATATGAAGAAATTGCAAGAGAAAAAAAAAAAGACACTTGGAGAAATCTTGTTTTCTATATTAACTATATATCCAGGTCCACATACTGATTCTGCCCTAACTGGCTAAGCAACTCTGGGCTTGTGATTTAAACCTATATGCTAGTTTTCTTATCTATGTAAAGGCGTTTTGCCCAGTATCCTATTTATAGGCTAGGAAAAGGACTATAATTGATCTGAGTTACAAGATATGTTCTGACTTTTTTCTCTCTCTCAACGCGACTGTCTGGGATAATGAGCTGACTCAATACGATCCCTCTACCTACGTGTATGGTAGACAGTACATGCACCTGTTCTAGAATGAACCTGAGCAGGTCCAACTAGATCAAGTACAGACTCATTATCCCAGAGAAAATGAATTCTTGCATGTGGTCCATCATATTAGACTTCAGTTCTATACTGACCCAAGCCCCAGGTTAACATAACAGACTCTATTTTGCTTTCTTTTCCTTTCTTTATATATCTATTCCTCTCAGAAATATGATAGGAAGGAGACACTTCTTGGACAGACAGACTATGAATATTATTCACATAAATGGCCATCACATCATCATAAAGATAGCACCCCATTTTTCAGTGTCTAACTGTAATACCTAGCATGGTGTCTTGTACAAAATGTGGTTTGATAAAATGGTAGGTAGTGATACATACTCTCTCTATAAGGTAAGAACCAGATAGTCCTTTTGTAATCATGTAGTCCAAATCCTTTCATTTCACATACTGGAAAATGTTAAATACAAGGACACAATAAATGAGCACATTCCTGAGTCCCAGACAGGAAAGCATTAACCAGTGGTACACTTAGGTTAGTTAGATAAAATAAATGCATTAAAATTATTTTTGGTGGTTAAAATGATAAGTATTATGGCTCCATAGAGATACCAATAAAATATAATAATGAACACTTTTATTTTTATATGAACCATTTTAAGGTACTCTGACTAGTTACACCTGAGATTCTCATAATGGTTTCTGAGTTAGGGGAAAACAAACTAAGCTGACATAAATTAAGTAGGTTGCCTGTTGTTGAAAAATTAGTAAGTAACCTCTCTAAGTCCTAGTCAATTATGTAAAAGGCAATGTATACATATAGGAATACACATTGTATATATTTTTGCAACTATTCACCATGTTTTACATTAGCTCCTTAGACACTATTCATCATAGAGGTGAAAGTTTGTACCCTTTTACCAACTTCTATTTCCTCCATCCCCCAGCCACTGGCAATCACTTTTATACTCCCTGCTTCTGTAAGTTTGACTTTTTTATTTCAGATTCCACAAATAGATGATACTCTGCAGTATTTGTCTTTCTCTATCTGGTTTATTTCACTTAGCATAATGCCTTCAAGTCCCATCCATACTGTCACAAAGGGTAAGATTTTCTTCTTTCTCTGGTCTGAATAATAGTCCATTGTGTATATACATATATATATATGTATATATGTGTATACGCGTATATATATACAATTTCTTTATGCAGTCATGTCTTGGCTATTGTGAAAAATGCTGCAATGAACATGGAAATGCAGATATCTGTTTGAGAGCCTGTATTCATTTCCCTTGGATATATACCCAGAAGTGAAATTGCTGGTTCACATGGTAACTGTGATTTTTTTTTAATTGTGAGGAACCTCCATACTATTTTCCACAGTAGCTGAACCAATTTACATTCCCATCAACAGTGCACAAGGGTTCCCTTTTCTCTACATACTCGCTAACATTTGTTATTTCTTGCCTTTTTGATAATAGCCATTCTAAGAGATGTGAGGGAACATCTCACTGTGGTTTCAATTTGCATTTCCCTGATGATTAGGGATGTTGAGCACCTTTTTAATGTACTCATTGGTCATTTGTATGTCTTCTTTGGAAAAATGTCTATTTTGTTCCCCTGCCCATTTTTAATTGAATTGTTTCTTTTTTCTATTGAGTTTTATGAGTTCTTTATACATTTTGATAGTGACCTCTTATCAAATATATGACTTGTAAATATTCTCTCCCATCCTCTAGGTTGTCATTTTGTTGATGGTCTCCTTTGCTGTGCTGAAGATTTTTAGTGTAATGTCAATTTACGTTTTTATTGCCTTGGCTTTTTTTTTCTTTGAATTGGCTCTATTTAAATATAGCAGCTATAAATCTCAGGCTACTATTCAGTCTGCATCCTACCTGACTTATCACCAGCATCTGACAAGAATGATCATCCCTTTACACTTTCTTCACTTGGGTTCCAGGACACTGCACATTCATGTTTTTCTTCTTATTGCACTGTTAGTTGTGTCTGATTCTCGTTATATTCAACAAGCTAGTGACAAAGAAATAGTGACAGCTCTCTCTTTGGGAAGAATCTACCATACGAAACATCACAGAATTTGGACACTTTCTCCTGTTCTCTACAGAACCTCTCTAATGAACCGCTTACACACAGCTCTCTCCTGTCCTGCTGGCTACTCTACCTGCCCTACTCCATCCACTCATTATCGGACTTTCTTGCCTTTTATCCCCTATACTCTGGACAGTCGTGTCTCTTCTTTCTTGCAGTCTTCTGTGATACCAAACCAAGCCATATAAGATGTAATTTAATAAAATCCAAAGAATTACAGAATGAAGACATCCCATGGAGTGTAGATGCAGAATGACTTCTAATGGTGTCAGCTTCTAATGCTGGGTCAATATGCCTGGGAAACTAGTACTCTTGGCTTTTGGTGTCAAATCCAAAAATTCACTGGGAAGACCAATGTCAAGGAACTTACTGTTTATGTTTTGTTTTAGGAGTTTTATGGTTTCAGGTCTTACGAGCAAGTCTTTAATCCATTTTGAGTTGATTTTCTTGTGTATGATGTAAGATAGGGGGTCCAGTTTCATTCTTTTACATGTGGTTGTCCTATACCATTTATTGGAGAGATTGTCCCTTCCCCACTGTATATTCTTGGCTCTTTTGTTGTAAATTAATTGACCATATATGCCTGAGTTCATTTCTGGGCTTCCTATTTTGTTCTGTTGATTTATGTGTCTGCTTTTATGCCAATACCACACTGTTTTGATTACTATAGATTTACAATGTAGCTTGAAATCGGGAAGTGTGATGCCTCTAGCTTTGTTCTTCTTTATCAAGATTACTTCGGCTATTGGAGTCATTTGCCAGTCCGTTGAAACTTTAGGACTGTTTTTTCTATTTCTGTGAAAAAACGTCATTGTAATTTTGATAGGGATTGCAAATAATCTGTAGATCACTTTGGGTAGTATGGATATTTTAGCAATATATTAATTCTTCCAACCCATGTACACAGGATATCTTTCCATTTATTTATGTCTTCTTCAATTTCTTTCATCAATATCTTACAGTTCTCAGTGCACAGATCTTTCATCTCCTTGGTAAATTTATTCCTGAGTATTTTACTCTTTTCTTTTTTTTTTTTTTTTTTTGGCTGCATTGGGTCTTCGTTGCTGTGCATGAGCTTTCTCTAGTTGCGGCGAGTGAGAGCTACTCTTCATTGCCGTGCACAGACTTCTCATTGCGATGGCTTCTCTTGTTGCGGAGCACAGTTCTAGGCATGCAGGCTTCAGTAGTTGTGGTGTGCAGGCTCAGTAGTTGTGGTGCATGGGCTCAGTAGTTGTGGCTCACAAGCTCTAGAGTGCAGGCTCAGTAGTTGTGGCGCACGGGCTTAGTTGCTCCGTGGCATGTGGGATCTTCCTAGACCAGGGATCGAACCTGTGTCCCCTGCATTGGTAAGCAGATTCTTAACCACTGCGCCACCAGGGAAGTCCCTATTTTACTCTTTTTGATGCAATTGTAAATGGGATTTTTTTTCTGATAGTTTGTTATTAGTGTATAGAAATGCAACTGATTTTTGTACATTGGTTTTATATCTTGCAACTTTACTGAATTTGTCTATTAGTTATAACAGTTTTTTGGCAGAGTCTTTAGGGATTTCTATATATAATCTCATGTCATCTGCAAATAGGGACAGTTTTACTCCTTCTTCTCTGATTTGGATGTCTTTTATTTATTTATTTATTTTCTTGCCTAACTACTCTAGCTGGAGCTTCCAGTACTATGTTGAATAGGAGTGGTGAGAGTGGGCTTCCTTGTCTTGCTGCTGATCTTAGAAGAAAGCTTTTAGCTTTGCACCATTGACTATGATGTTAGCTGTGGGCTTGTCACATATGGTCTTTATTATGTTATACATATTTCCTTTATACCTGGTTTGTTTAGTGTATGAGTGTGTGTGCCTGTGTATTTTTTAGTATTAAATTGTGATTGTTACTCAAAAAGGTATGGTCATCCCCAGATTAAATAAGCAGCTAATAAATTGGGGAATAAGCAGTTGTGCAGGTCAGCAGATTACATTTAAAATCCAAGTGCCACCGTTAGCTAGCTATGTGACCTTGAGCAAATTAGTTTCTCTGAACCTTACATTTTTACTGTCTGCAAATTGAAGGGAATGAATTTTCAGGGATGCACAAACACCAGGAGAATGGCGTAAAAGAATGCATTTCCTGAGACTTTGGAAAAACCTAAATTCAGTGGGTTCTAACACTCCCCTCAGGTTTCAAATCCATTTGGGTATGATTCTTACTCTCCATCAGGTTTCAAATCCACTTAACAAATTGACCCTTTCTACTTTAACATCCCTGCATGTAAACTGAAACTCAAGGTAAATGACTTGCCCAAGGCCACAGAGGTAAGTAGTAATAATGCTGAAATTAGAACAAATACTTCTAACCCCCATTTCTGTGACTCTTCCAAGGAAAATATAAGCAACAACACATTAATCTGATTATCCTGCTACTTTAAGGACTAGGAGCCTTGACATCAGAAAACCTTAGAAATATGCACTGTTTTTCTCCAACCAGACAATGTCTTGGGATCAATATATATCCTTCAAAATGAAGAACTGCTTAATGGCTACTGAAGCTAGAGGAAGAACGAGAAGCTGCTCTTTGAAGTGAAAAAAGGTCATATTTCCTTCAAAAAGCAAAAGAAAAATGCCTGTAGGATAGAGTCTCATTTTAACAAGTGAACCTATTACACAGCTTAAGAACTCTGTTCTTCTAGTTGGAGATACTGAAAATAGCCTCCCCTATAATATTTAAACCAATTTAATATATTTTACATTTAGCAGGTGTATAATAAGTTGAGAGGATTGAAATAGGAATTTGTTAGAGGATTGTAAGAATTTGTTAAATGAAGAAAATCATGCATTATGTCAGTATCAGCGTATTACTATGAATTTGGCTGTCTACCTGATAGATCCTCTCTATAAAAGTCTAGAACGTTTAAGTGATAAAGACTAAAAATGAAAAAAAAAATAATCATTTTCTTGCCAGCAGCATACGCCAGCTGAAGGATTCTCAGGCTTTACATTCTGAGGTCACCTCCTAACACTTCATTCTTGGGTACTTCTAAGCTATCTGCTGGACCTGGCCATCATTCTTAGTAAGCAGGCAGGCCTTCTGAAAATGAATGAATCTCTTGATAACTGGTTATTTTTAGCAACACTTTGACCAAACTTTAAACAGTCAATGCCTGGAGTAAGAAAGAACCTGTATGTAATTAGCAACTTTGCTAATTCTCTATATTTTAAGTTCTGCATTTTTAATTCTCCTCTTGTTTACTTGAACTGTTGATTAAGTGATGTTCTGCCAACTGATGCATGCATTCACCTAGCCATTGACTACTTCAATGACTGCCTTGAATATTTACTGCTGGTTAAGTATTTTAAACTTCTACCAACATTATCTTGTACTCAATTAAGAACTCACTGAGGCAGTTTTTTTTTAACCTCTCTTTCATTGTAGGGAGTGTTCTTAATTACAGGAATGGCTTGCTTGTTCCCCTCATTTGAAGGCATTAACTTCCTGGAGGGAGGCACCCTGTCCTGTGGGAGGTTACTAACAAGAGCTTGGTGCAGAGCAAAGCATGGGGTGGATGCTCAGTGCTGGAGACGGAAGGCACGGAGAACTGACTACTCTATTCATGACTCTGCTTTCTCGCCACCTTCTTTAATTAATTCCCTTGCCATTTCTCAGGGGAAAAAGGTAGCACACTGTCCCTAAAGTCTCATGTTCTCCCACCCACCATTTTCTCTTAAAAGTTTACTTTGCTACTCGTTTCCAATGAATTTTATCATCAGTCTTTTCGGCAACACAATTTAAAATTGTAGCTATTGTGGAGTCAAAAGAAACCTGGAAGCAAATTTTTTGCCTTTCTTCTCTGCTACTCTACTGAAGGCTGATGGGGCTACTGCCCAAAGTACCGCACTCAAAATGCACCACGTTCATTCAGGACAAGAAGAGAAGAGATCATTCTGATTACTCAACTGCAAGAATGTACCGTGTTTACTCCAACAGATATTGTAAAATTGTGGCATCAATAAAACTGTGTATAGAATTTAAAACCTCCATCCGGCTTCACAACATATTACTTCAGTAAATCCTCACAATCGCCCTGTGAGGCGGGTAGATGTCTTCAGGGTTTCTTAACTTCAGCGTGATTGACATTTGAGGGCAGAGGATTCTTTGCGGAGGCAGCTGCCCTGTGCAATGTAGGACGCATAGCATCATCCCTGGCCTCTACCCACTAGATGCTAGTAGCATCAACTCCATACACAGTTGTGGTATTTAAAATTGTCTCCAAATATTGCTAAATGTCTCCAGGGTTTGGGGAGGAGGGAATGGTGGCAAAATCACCCCCAGTTGGGAACCACTGATGTATCTATAATTTGGATTTTATGAGGGGTCCATCACTAGAAACATTTAAGTGACTTACCGATGTTTACAAAGGCTTTGATTCCTTTCTTCACTTAACCTCCACGAACCATCAGTAAATATTTAATTTGACCTCAAATATATCCCCAAATCTATCCACCCATCTTCACCTCTATTACCACCACCTAGACCTATGAACAATCTCTTGCTTGGGCTGGTGCAATAATGTCCCATCTAGTACCCTTACTATTTCTTCCCCCCTCTCAAATCCATTCTCCACATTCCACATGAGTAATACTTTTAAAACAAACTGAATATCAACACTGTGCAGCTTGAAACCTAAGATGCTATCCCAATGCACTAAAAATAAAATCCAAACATTCATCTTTCTTATCTCTCTGGCATCTCACCCTCACCCAGGACACTGGTCACAGTGATTTCCTTCACATTCTTAGAATATGACAAGTACATTGCTGCCTTGGAGTCTCTGCATAAACTATTCCCTCAGTCATGAATTCCTTTTCCCTGACCTTCATGGTTGAGTTCATTATATCTCAGTTAATTAACTACCAAACCTAAAATAATAATTTACAATTTCCTATTTTAATTCTCTGCATACCATTCATTTAATATTTGTCTTGACTATTTTCATGTGTTATCTATCATCTGTCTTCTCCATAAAGTGCAAACCCTAGGACAGCAGGGATGTCTAGTCTGTATCTTGACTGTTTTGTTCACTCCTATATTCCCAGGGCTGGAAACAATCTGGCACAGAGTAGGCACTCAATTAATTAATCATGTTGAATAAAGGTATTAATGAGTAAGGAGTCATGGAGTCAGAACCAGAATCCAGAGGGCTCTTTCCATTATACTATTAAAAAACAGTCATTTCAAAGCCATCAATTCATAAAAAAATTTTAACAGAAAAAAGGTAGGGACAGGGTGATAGTAGGTGAATAAGGGGGGAGTCCCTGCAGTGGAAAAGCTCACAATCTATGGGAGAATGTCTCCCTCCCTCTCTGTCTCTCTCTCATACATACACACACACACACATTTTTTAAAAGCACACGAGAGAAACACCAAAACAATGGTACGGACACAAAACAGTGGAAGAGAAAGAAGTAGAGGGTGGGATCATAGAAGCCTGCATTTAGGAGGTGAGCTTAAGCTGCATCTTGAAAAAAGCATAGGTCAATATGTATTTCACCCAACTACAGGCTGTCAACACTTTGCCTTTAGGACACCTGGATTAATAATGCCAAGTGAGGGGTGCTACCAGCTAGAGACTGAGCTAATTATGCTGCTTATATGTTTGCTGTAGGTATTCTGACATCTCTTGGCCACGGGCTGCATGACCCAGAGAGACACTCCTTTCTTGTGTGAGTGAAATGTGACTCAGCTTCCCCAGTCATGTCTTTGTGTACTTGCTCAGAACAAAAGCTGTCATCTGCGCTGAACACCGCCAGTGCACCCCTCAGATAGGATACTGGAACAGCCACTGAATGAGATGAGAACATAAAACTGGTATCTTTTGTGATCAGCATAATTTAAGAACTTGGAATCTGTGACAATAATGACTAAAATGATAAGAGCTGGTTTTCAAATAAAGCGAAATGGGAAGCCTGGAAAAGAAATAGCTTTGAAAATAAACTCAAAATGAAGCAAATTAAGTCTCAAGTACACTCTATGCAAGTCCCTGATGACTGTGATGGGTGGAGGGAGGAGTAGGAGTGTTTTATTTCTCTGACTGTACTTTTTTTCTTCTTGACTGACTCCATGCCAATTCAGAGGTCCAAAATTATTCATAAATTTGGATATTTAGAAATAAAAATTGGGGGGTGGTTAACTAGAAAAAGCATTTTGTGATTCAGATAGGATATATCCACTGTATGATTTCACAACCATAAGTTAAATTATTATGGGGTTAGTACAAATCTGCATGATATAAACACTTTCCTATTCTGCATGTACTGGCTAAAAAATAGCATCATACCAACTTGAAAACTGACACCAGTTTGAATTCTATGTATTATTCTGTTCGAATATTAAAAATGAGTCATCCAAAGGCATTATTTTCTTTTGCTGTGATGTGAGAAAATATGTATTTCAAATGGTAATAAAATTGAGAGCAACCAAGTTAACAGGATAAACCTAAAATTTTCCAAAGCTAAAAAAAACATTGTTATAAGACAAATACATCTTCCTCCTTGTATGACAAGAGTACTGATTTATGGTTCTGTATGAATTTGTCACTAATCAAGAACCCCATGTGGGAAACCAAAATATCTGCTGCACTATTCCCTCAAGAGAATTCACACATTACTGAAAACCCTCTATCTTCAAAAGTATGTACCTACCAGCTTTCATCTTTTTTCACAAGACTGATAACTCTTTACTTAGGAAAGCATTAAAAGATTGGAAAATTTATGCCAGAAAACCCTAAATTCAAATCCAGATCTGACCATTGATGACAAATACTAACATGAGACAGTGACCAGATCTCTGAGTCTCCGGCTCCTCATCTGTAAAATGAAGAAATTAACCCTCGCCCTGAAGTATTATTTTGAGGATTACCAGGAAATGCAGCATCACCATCCTGGCACATGGTATTCACTCAATAAGTGTTAACTGTAGAATAATTCAGATGTGCTCTTTCTTGATTTTTCTTTCATAAAAAAAGTCAATTAATTCAAGCTAGCAAACCAAGAAGGAATGAAAAGGGAATGACAGTGTTTTGAATTTTTAAATGGGCAGTTACCCTCCACTATATACACAGGATGAATCCAGGTAAACAGCATCCATGGAAATCTATAAAAAGCAGTAGAGGCCTAGGAGCCAGTTTGAAATGAGAACTAGGGAAGTGATGCTAACTTGTGAAGATTCTTTAAAAGTTGCTATAACTTCATGAAAGGCTGTGCTTCAATTTACTAGTGGAAGAGGTCCAGTGTAGGAATCTTTCACAGGTCAGAAGTGGATCACAGCTCAGAGCACAGACAAGATAGGAGTGATTCACAGAGAAGACATCACAGTCAACTAAGCCAGGAGTTTCACAAGAAGTATTATCACTTGTCTCTATCCCTTTATGCCTGGCATATGGTAGGCACTAGTATTTGTTGAATGATAAATGAATGATATCAACAAAAGTAATGGAAAAGAAATCAGAGATCAAGTGCTTGAGTAGATGCTCAACAAATACTTTCTGTATTGAACAAATGAATGAAGTGATGAACAAATGATACAAAGATTAAAGGAATGAACAAACGAAAGAAGGTTCCTTTGAATCTACCAAGCAGCCAATGAATAAAAGAACACATATGTTCCAGAAGGCCTACCAGTGAAATAATTCAAAGCCCATAATAGAAATCAGGATTCATGGTAGGATTCACAGGAAAGCAAGAATATCAAGCTGGCCATTTCAAAAATTACTCTGGCACAATTTTTGCTCTCTCCATCTCCAGCCCTTCAGACACATACCTCAGAATATGTCTTTCCAAGTAAGACATAAAAGCTAGGTGTCTAAAAAATAGCAAAGTGGTGTTAATTCCAGCCTGTTTTCTTTACAGGATATAACTTACAGATGGTATAGCTCTATATAAATTAGTGTCTTCTAAAGCTGGGTCAGATACTACTGATTACAGGGCCAACAGAAACTTACTTATTCCCATGCCATCTCTAGAAATTGGGGGACATTTATACTCAAAATGAGATCAAACAAACACATACGAGTACTTACTAAAAGCTTAGCAACATAGCAGATAATGCCACAATTCTTTCCGACAATTAACTGAGAAAGTTGACTTTTTTATTCCCTGACAATTAAAGAACATGTCTGTAAGACAGTGACTTTTCTCTCCAGAACTAAGTTGGTTCACAAGAAGCTTCCGATTATTTCAAGCCAAACTAGGTGATTGTCACTATAAGTATTATCTTGAAATATTAGGAAAGTACTCACCCCTGTTTCTGAACGCAACTCTCCACGAGTTGGACAACGATGTGATTCCTAGAATGACACCTGTCAGTGGAGGGCTCATCTGATATTATGGATCCAGAACTGTTAAGCATCTAAAAAGTGTCAGTTACTTCCTGTCCTATATAAGTAACTAATACTTAAGAACACATGCTAATTCTCCTCCCATATTTTTTTCTTGTAGGTGTTAGTATTATATATTGCATCAGAATAACAATTATTTCCAAATCTTAATATATGACAATGAAACTTTAATTTTACAAGAAAGTGAATTTCCTGACAAATCATATTTTCTATTACAATGCACATGCTATTATTAGAGTAGCATCATGAGTGAAAAAGATGGCACTCAAGAAAATATAAACAGAATCTGTTCAACATTTCTTAACATATATACTCCCTCATGTTCTCTGTTTTGTTTTCAGTGGTAATCTTTAAATTGTCTCATCTCAGCAATTTGTACTCATTTGTTTTACCACATTTCTTTTGACCCATTAAACAAAATCACCAATGAAACTAGCGTTACTAGAGCATAATCTTCCCCTTCTCTGAGTCCTGATTTGAGAAATCTAGGGTTGATTATAAAGGTACATCTATATTTTGGAAAGAAAAATTAAAGGAGTAAAACTGGATAACCACCTCCTTGAATATTCATCTCTAACTTAACTACATGGGGTAGGAAACTACCACATCCTGGTTCTCAGAACTCAACCACAGATTTCTTAACTTCTTTTTAAAAGACTTTTTACATATCTCTATTTCTTTTTTTTTTAAACTTTGGGTTTATTTATTTATTTATTCATTCATTCATTCATTCATTCATTTATTTATTTACGGCTGTGTTGGGTCTTTGTTTCTGTGCGAGGGCTTTCTCTAGTTGCAGCAAGCGGGGGCCACTCTTCATCGCGGTGCGCGGGCCTCTCACTATCGCGGCCTCTCTTGTTGCGGAGCACAGGCTCCAGACACGCAGGCTCAGTAACTGTGGCTCACGGGCCTAGTTGCTCCGCGGCATGTGGGATCTTCCCAGGGCTCGAACCCATGTCCCCTGCATTGGCAGGCAGATTCTCAACCACTGCGCCACCAGGGAATCCCCATATCTCTATTTTAATAGCAAGAAAATCTCAAACTTAACATGAGGGCCCTTGTGTAGGACATACAGCTAGTTGCTTATCCATTGGACATAATCCTTTTCTTACTTAGAGGAAGAGCATGGGTTTTGCTTGAGAATTTACCTCTTTCTTCTCAAACTCAAGGATGTGAAGAAGGGATAAATCCAAACTTGTCTAATCCAGGGAAGCAAAGTGGGCCATCTGTTGTACAAATAAAGCTTTACTGGAACAAAGCCATGCCATTCCTTTACATATATCTCTGGCTGCTTCTCTGCTACATTGGCAGAATTGAGTAAATGCAACAAAGACAATATTGCCTGCAAAGCCTAAAGTATTCTGACCCTTTACAGAAAAAGACTGCCACCCACTGGTGTAACCTAATCCTAATTGTCTCATTCCACTCACCAGTGACTAGTTTGAATAAATGCATATGACACAATCCTATCCAATAAGATATATGGAAAAGTCGATGAAAACTTCTGAGAAAAGTTTCCTTACTAATCAAGAGAAACACACACAAAGAAATAATCACTTTTCTTTTTTTTAATGTTGATATGCCTGCATACTGTGGCTAAATTTGGGACAACCTCTTTTTTGTTTGTTTCCGTGCTTCCTTAATGGGAGAAAAACTGTATGTTGAAGAAATCTGAGTGAAAATAAAGAACTCAGTCCCTTGATGAAGTCAGTGAAACACCAAATTAACCAAACTTAGAGCCTGCTTATCCCAGAGCTTCTTTTTAGGTAAAATAATAAAGATGCTCATTTTTAAGCCTGGTAGGTTAGGGCTTACTTTTACCTACAGCCAACAGCTTCCTAATAATATTCTCAGATCATGGAATGCCAGAGAAATGACTGGCCGGGAAGAGACAGGAGAATAGATGTGAGTAGACTAAGGAAGTAGCTCCTCTAAAAAGACTATTTTATAATATAGGATTGTAAGAATGATGGAAGATCCACACTGCAGAACAGAGTGAGAATTCTGTATTTATCACACTTTAAAAAATTCTACTCTAAGTAATTAGGGCTACTTACCAATAATCTATTATTGCAAAGAGTCATTGGTATAGCTATGTATATTCAAACAAAATGACAGATTATTTCACAAGTAACTAGGAGAGAAAGCGATTACTAAATTTATATTTACTTTAAGATTTTCCTACCAATGTAGTAGTATGATTTAAGTCAATTTCATTTAACATGACACTCAACAGATTTTACTAAGCACCCACTATGGGCTAGACATTTGAGATACAGCAAAATACAGCAAAAAAGACCTTTGTTCTTGAGGAGTTTATATTATAGCGGAGGCAGTCAGACAATAATCCGTAAGACTCAATGTGCAAGGTAAACAGCATGATAGAAGGTAACCCAGAACAGTAAGGGGGATTGGGACTATTAGAGAGACTCCTGCGGAAGGAGAGGATGCAGTGTCCTCTCCTAAATAGGGGTGTCCAAAGACATTAAACAGGATGTAGTTTGAGCAAAGACTTGAAAGAATTAAATGTGTAAAAGAGTAAGTCAATTAGAGGATTCAGAGAATGAAATTTAAAACACGAGCCGGTGCCTGGCATGTTCAAGGTCACTGTGGCTGGAACAGAGTGAGAGAAAAAGTAGTAGAAGAAAAAATTAAGGGGCTACATCCTGTAAAAATCTGTAGTTCATTGTAAGGACCTCAGTTTACACTCAGGGTGAAATGGAGGGTCACTGCAAAGCTTTGAGCAGAGAAGTGCCATGATTTCACACACAATTTAAACAGATCACACTTTGCTGAAACTAGACAATGCTGATGGGCGAGTGGGCAAACATCAAAGCAGGAGAACGATGACAAGGCACTGCAATAGTCTAGAGAGATGATGGTGACTCAGACGAGGGTGATGAAACTGAAGGTGGTAAAAGACTTTCCATTTCTGAGTGTGTGTATATGTGTGTGTGTGTGTGTTTCTATTTTTTAAATCTTTTTAACTTGCAGTAATTCCAAACATACTGAAAGCTGCAAGAATAGTAAAGAACACCTCTAAACCCTTTACCCAGATTCACCTACTGTATTATTCAACAGCTTCTTAGGGCTGCTGTAACAAGGCACCACAAACCGGGTGGTTTAAAACAGCAGGAGTGTATTGTCTCACAGTTTTGGAGGTTGGAAGTGTGAAATCAAGGTGTCAGCAGGGCCACACTCCTTCTGAAATCTGCAGGGGAGTGCTTCCTTGTCTCTTTCTAGCTTCTGAGGGGCTGCTGTTAATCTTTGGTGTTCCTTGGTTTGCAGCTGCATAAACACCAATCTCTGCCTCTGTGTTCGCATGGCCTTCTCCCTTTGTGCTTCTGTATCTTCACTTGGCCCTCATCTTATGGCTGTCTGCAGGTCCATAACGGGCAGGGTCTGCAGGCTACCCAGCCCACTGACGACCCCCTCAGCCTTCTGGATCTGCTCTGGACACTCAACAAGACCCGAAAGGGCTCTGCCTGCCTGGTCCTTACACTACATCATCCCCCATGCCTGGGTGCCCCTTTTGGGGTGGGGCCTCCCATTCCTGCTGCCTTCAGCCCAACCTGGCCCAGCTGGCACCTCTGTGGGGTAGAGATGCATCACAGGCCTTGGGTCAGGTTCTGCTCCTTTGTGGGACATTTTTCAGCTCTTTGCTATTGAATAAACAAACCTGTTCTGGGAAAAGAAAAGTAATATTAAATCAGAGGCCCATACTACTCTAGAACGACCATATCTTAAATAATTACATATGCAATAACCCCATTTTCAAATAAAGGCACATTCCAAGGTGCTAGGGTTTAGGACTTCAACATATCTTTTCTATGGGGACACAATTCAACTGGTAAAACCTACTCATAACATTTTGTCCTATTTACTTTCTTTATACATATTCACATTATTCTTTTTCTAGAACATTTGAGACAGGTATCATGTTTCATTATTTCTTTTAAAAGGGATATTTCCCTAAAATAGATAACTAATAAAGACCTACTGTGTAGTACAGAGAATTCTACTCAATACTCTGTAATGACTTTTATGGTAAAAGAATCTAAAAAAGAGGGAATATATGTATATGTATAACTGATTCACTCTGCTGTACAGCAGAAAGCCAACATAACATCGTAAATCAACTATACTCCAATAAAAATAAATAAATAAAAGGGATATTTCCTATTATACCTGTAGAACAGTTACTAACTTCATTGAACTAAGTATGTATACAGAACTTTAATCTAATCTGCTGGTTGTATTGCTATTTTGTTAATTCACCTATTAGTACGCCTTATACTTTAAGATTCAGGCTATATCTATTTAGTCATCAAATATCTTTCATATCTTTTTATCTGTAAAAGTTCTCCAGCCTTTCTTTTACTTTTATGATACTGATAGTTTTGCAGAACAAAGTTGATGGGCCATTTTTATAGTCCTTTATATCACCTTAATATTATCTTTCTAGAGTTTACATTCCTTCAGACTTAGAATGCAAAGGTGTTTCTATATGGGGCGTCCTGAGGTTTTAGGGCCAATCAGGGTCAGGTCATTTTACCATTGACAGTGGCAGAGATGATAGGATGTGTGGAGGAAATTCTCCATACGGAAAGAAATCCTGCAGTGAAGGAAGAAAAGATTAGGGGATCGGCTTGAAATCCAAGAATTTTGGAGGGGACAGCACCTGTGGAGAAGATTCTGTCGCAGGAGAAACTGGGAAAAGAAAGTAAGGCAGCTCTAATAAATGCTCATCCTATGAGTGGGAAAGGTTTAGGTGTCCTCCCATGGCTAATGCAATAGAAAGAGAGGGAAATGAGGAAATCAAAGCAAATACATTAGACAGTGCTTGATTCGAGCAGTTTGTGATCTTAACAGTGATGCTGTAAGTATTTCAAATCTGTTACAGGCCTGGAACACATGGCAAACACACACATATTTTCTCTCACTATTTTTTTTTAATATTGGGAAGTGTTTTGGGGGAGCTTTGGGAGGTCTCAGGGCAAAGCATTCTGAGAAGGACAAGAATGGCAAACAATGACTGAGAGTATTTACATGATCTGCTATGGGGGGCACTCACACCTTTCTCCAGCTTTTTTTCTCTTCTAGCACCTTTAACACAGAGGCTATTCTGCTTACTGATTTGTTGTGTGTGTGCAAATATAACATTTTGGGTAAACTCGAAGTGGGGGGCATGGTGAGAGTTGAGGTCTATGTCTGGGTTAATGCAAGAAAAAAAACATACTACGTTGGGAAGCCTGAGATGAGAATAGAGGAGATTCTAAGGGAGTGAACTACTGAGAATTAGTAAAAATTTCTGGGAAAGCTCCAGATTTTCAAGACTACTGAATTGGTGAAGTTAAAGCCACAAACACCAAGGAGTAAAGATCAACGGAGCTAATATCTGGATATATGTGGAATACATAGAAAATTCTACTAAGGTGTGGGCTTGTATGTGTGCATGGGGTGTGTACATGTATATGTATATGCACACATATGTATGTATATTTGGTAAATATGTATATGTATGTACATATATTGTGTGTTGTGTGTATGTATATTTAGTCTTCCAAGTCCTGACCCCAACACATACCAACATATAGAAGCTGAAAGGTTGAAGTTGGAAAATAACAAGGCCCAGGGAAGGCTGTAGGGACTTAATAGGCTCAGGATGGGTGGTGGGGATCTGCTAGGAGAAATCAGGGCAGTGGTGAATGGTCTGTAGGTTCATCATTTTTTGTCTCCCCCCCACAACCCTGGAGACCCCTTTGCGATTCTCCCATGGCTCTGAGATGTGGGCCAGAATTCTAGGATAGAGTATTCATGGTCAATACCCAGTTAGTGAGGAAGCAGTGTGCTACAGAAAATGGAGAATACCTCTAACCTTCCTGAAGAATTTGTTTTGAACAGGGAAATGTGGAAGCAACTTGTGTATCACCTTCAAAATAGGCTCATAGAAGAAGAGAGGGGTCAGCCTTCAGCATCCGAGAGACTGGCACCAATGCAGCCTAGAGGTTAATTACCAGGAACCTCACAGATGAAGAGGCAACAAGGACTCTCACAGCCCTCTGTGATGAAGGGCCAGAGAAACAAGGATCTCAAGAGGATTGACCTGAAGCATCCAGTATTCTGTTTAGAAGATCTAGATAATTCTAGCTAAGGAATAACCTGAGGAGGGGTCCAAAAATAACCTATCAAGAGGCTCAGAAAGCTATCCAATGAAGACTCACTCACGGGGCTGGTGCTGACAGGGAGACAAAAAAGGACTTGATGAGTCACTCAGGGAATTGTGGAGTGGCCCAAGGGAGCATACCACTAGAAGCCAAACATCTATTTCACTTGCTTTCATGAGTGGCAAAGTGGGCCTACTTCTGAAAGTCCCTGGGTTCATAAAACTATGGTATCAGATGAGAGGCTCCAGCCTGGCCTTTTCACCAAGCTATCTTTCCCCCACTCAGTCATCCACATTTCAGGGGAGACTCACTCAACAACTGAGCTAGGGAAAATGGATAATCAGAAAAAATGTAGTACCAGCCCTGGACCACCAACTCCTAGGGGTGAGCAAGTCCAGAGGCATGAGGTGGTCCTGCTTTGATATTTGTGGTGGTCTTGCACAGACTCATCAGGCTAGGGAAGGCAGCAAATACATTTTAAAACCCCCATACTTTGCAACAGAGAAAAACCTAGCAGAGTATGACTCAGCTGGGGGCCAAGAGGGTGACCCAAAGCTAACTATAAGTTGAGCAACAGCAGACCATGAACCCAAAGATAAGAATGAAAACTGTGCCCCAGGAGACTCCAGCCATAGCATAGGTGTCCTCAAGGAGTAGAGACATGGAACGTAGTGTTAGAGGTGCCTTCAAGGGCCAATGTTTCCAAAGAGGTAGTATAATTAGGGCTGCAGAGTCCATGATGCCTCAAAAGAAAAAAATGAAGATACATTCTAAGCAACATTGAGCTAGGAAGCTCCCAGATACTAACTGGAAATCTGAGTAGTTTATGGGCTCTAATAACCAAGGAATGCCTCGTGGCACCATGACTGTTGGTAATCCAAAATCTAGGGAAACCATGCCTTAAACACCAACTTTCTTCTCAGCTGAAGCTCAAAACAGAGACTTCCCTGGTGGTCCAGTGGCTAAGACTCCACACTCCCAGTGCAGAGGGCCCAGGTTCGATCCCTGGTCAGGGAACTAGATCCCACATGCTGCAACTAAGAGTTCATATACCACAACTAAAGATCCCGCATGCCGTAACAAGGATCCCATATGCGGCAACAAAGATCCAGCATGCCTCAACTAAGACCCACCCCAGTCAAACAAACAAACAAACAAACAAATAAATAAATAGCAAGCTCAAAACAAGGTAAAGCCTAAGAGCCAGGTTCATAACTGTGCCACTGAAGTGCTCCCGGTCTCGGGTACTTTGGCTGCTAATGGCTCATAGCCCCATCCCCATAGCATGCACCCTGGGAATATGGTACCTTCCCAGGTGTTATATATTCACATAGAGGGGAGGGCAAGCCCTAGGATGGCAGAAGCATGGACCTCCTAAGTTTCAGACCCTAAGAAAGATCTAGGATGCCAATTTAGACCCATCTGAAGAAAATGAGGCACCAAGCAGCCAGTAACTAGGAGGCAATCCAGAGGGAATACAAGAAGGGTGACCTTCCACAGCGAGGGAAAGAGCCAACCTGTGAAGGACAAAGGAATAGCAGAGACCCTGCTGAGCAAGATATCCCAGTTTCTGCCCCAAAGGGCATGGGTTCCTCAAAAAATGAAATTCAGAGAAAGTATGAGTCATCTGTCTCCGTGGAATCATCCAAGGGAAAAAGGGAAAAGTCAGCAAGGTGCCTTGTACAATGCCAAGTCAGTTCCAGCCTCTGGGCAGAGCCCAGGCCCTGTTCAAATCAGAGCTGCGTTTGGCTAGTGTGGTCCCCGAAGGGTAAGGGCACACATCAGTCATAGGCCTGGTTCTGGAGAGGAGACTGGGAGGAAGGCATAAATTTCAGGCAAGATAGCATGGCCCACACGTGGAAGAACTCCAGGCTCAGGCAGAGCCCAGGGCTGAAGGATCCTGCCAATGCAGACCTTCCTCCTTCCTTAAGCAAAGCAAAGTGCTAAGTGCCACATCCTGCAGACTTCAAGCAGATTCTAAGGATTGCAGTTTTTTTAGGAAGAACAGTTGGTTCAGAAACAGGAATTGATGTCCTGGAAACATTGAGAAGGTCAACTGTGTCTGAGGCATCCTCTTTCCATGCTTCCTCAGGAGGCTTTGTCCCCATTCTGGACCTACCAGTGGGTGTCCAGGATGCAAGATGTCACACTCACCCTCACCCCTGCTCTGGGCTCTGTCTTTGGGCCTAGTATTTCTAGTGTGCCTGAAAATCCTCCTCTGTTCCCTCCTAGAAGGGAAAACACTGTCAATGAAAATTTTCAGTCCATGTGGACCAAATGTATTTCACTAGCTTGTTCTCTGAAAAAGACAGCCTTTATATCTTCTATCCCAAAATATTTTTTGTCCAATTACATTTGTTTCTTCTAATGAGAGAGTTGTGTCTTCTATCTCTGCTGCACTTGCAGTCAACGTTTATAGTCTTAGTAGCTTGGGCTGATTATGTAAGCATCATTCTCAAATATGACATTCTATGCAAACCTTTGATTGCATAGCCATTATGTCCCATTATATACAGTCCAGACCTGAAAGAGTCATTCTCCTTCCAAGGGGGCACAAAATTCTTAATTAATTTGAGCTCAAAGCTGACAAATACACAAACAAATAAAGACTAACAAACCAGATTCTCTATTGCCTCTTACCCAACAGAGAACAGATCTCTATAAACCATTAATCTACTTACAGACCTCACCAAATGGTGAGACCATAACACCAAATTGCCAGTCATTCTTGACACTAATTAGAAATAACTTATCAGGCCAAAAATGAACCCCAAACAAAACAAGCACACAAAAAGCATAAAATGAGTAGAGAAAAAATTAAGATGAGAAAAACAAACTCAGCAAAATTCTATTGTTCCTCTGGGAGCCAAGAAAAGACATGAGGTAGGCTTAATTTTCCCATGAAGTAAGTATATTTCTCTTGTGAAAAAATTTACCTGACTCTGTCTGTTGAATCCACTGGATATCTCAAAACTTGAAAAATATAATTAATTTTTTTTAAAGTTAAAATCATGATTGTCATAAAGATATAAGATTGACAGCTGTTAAAGATTTTATTTTACTTATAATAAGGGAACTAGTCAGATGCTATAACTGTTTGTTTCTTGTTCAAGTTGACCCTTGAACAACATGAGTCTGAACCTGCATGGTCCACTTACATGCGGATTTTTTTCAATAAACATAGTAACTGTATTCTCATTTTCCAGATCTTTAACTAAATGTGGGAACAAGTTTGTGTTCAATTAGAGATCACAGTATGTGGAATCAAAAGCCCTAGGGTTTGAGTCCTGAGTCTATGAAAACTGTTTTCAGCTTCCTGCTCTTGGGTGAGTCATTTATCAATTCCTTTGTTTCTGAGGCAGAGATAGCGGCACCTAGATTCTCAACTATGTAGGGGGTCAGTGCCCTAACCCCCACATTGTTCAATGCTTAACTGTATTTTGAAAGTAAATCTAAGGATTCCCTGAAAGGTGGAATGCATGTTGTAAGTTACTGAATTTATCAAAAACTCTTCTTTAAAGAAGATGTGAATTGGAGCTAAATTATTATTTTCTTACCATATGTATATAGCTCTTTTTTCTCCACCATTTTTATAGTTGATTTTTCAGTATTTGTGAACACCAAAGGCATGTTCAATATAATTTAAAACAAAGAAAAGAGCACCTGCTGTTAGGAACAGTCATTTTAAGTTGAATAAAATCACTCATGAGGAAAAAAAAAAAAAACATGCTGGGCTACCGGCTTTATCTCAAAAGTACCACAGTTCTCAACCAAGAGAAAAACAAACTTATGGGGATATTTTGCTTAGAAAATAGCTCCCAAATTACCAATAATTGGATTACAGGAAGACATGTTTGCTTTTATTAATGTTATAATGAGTTACATATGCAATACCTTTTTGGCTGATTGACCATAGTTTTAAACATTAACTCAGATAATTCATAACATGTACAATGAACTGCAGATTCAGTAGCTTTTTTGCTGGCCATCCCATAATTTTAAATACTAGTATAAATCGTTCATAATAGTTTACAATAATAGATGGTAGATATTACATATTGGTTGCTTATTAATGAGAATATAAAATAACATAACTTGGGATCTCCTATTTAATAAGAAAGGAATAAACAAGATACAACTAATATTATATCTCCAGACTTTACTAAAGATGATTAACAACGTTACATCATCTCTATTCAGTTAATATTGTGAATTTATTTATGGTCTTGCCCTTGAATAGCTACCAACAATAGACAGGTAGGTGGCTAAGTAGGTAGGTAGGTAGGTAGGTAGATGGATAAATAGATAAATAGACAAACTTGAGTAAAGAAAAAAGAAAGTACAGTTGATAACTGAGTTTCCACTTACAAACAGCTATCACTGGCTGCATCCTGAAATAGGCACCACCTAGTGTACTGGCTGAGAATTCCAGCATCAGCAAAACTATCCAAAACACTCTGGAGCATAAGTGTTGACATGGTGGAACATCATGTAATTGATGACAAAACTACACTTCGCTAGAACCTATTGGTTCTATTATTTTGTTTTCTCAAGAATCATCATTGTTGGAATCAATTTTCTGTGCTTACTGTCAATGCCTAAAGGCATTCAATACGTATTATTGCAGGGGAACCAGCAATGACACACAGACCACCAACTAAAACTGGTTCATATTATTTGTTTATCTAGTGTTCTATCAATATTTTATATATGGAAATGTAACCATCAAACCACCAAAACAGGTGCTATTTCTATTTTCTTTGGGAATTTATGTTTGATTAGCCCCTACCATGTGTTCACTCAACCTATGACCAACAGGACACATATTTTTAATAGTCCAGTTAGAAGGAAAATATGGTAGTTGAAAAGAGAATGAAAATTACTAATCCATCAGTGATTAAGAGCAACTTTGGCTTTTTAATATTAATTGACAAACAACCAGCCACTTAAAACAGAATCATCTACGAAGCCACCAAATTTATACGAGGAAATAATACTGGATTATTAGTCAGGAGACTAGGAGCCCCACTCTAAGTATAATATGACAAACGACAATTAAATTCACTTCCCTGTGTTTTCATTTTTTCCTTAAAAATAAACCAAATATTTGCTAGTGGAGTTTCATTCAAATGACTCCTGGTTCTTGACACATTCTGCTGAATATAAATTTTCAGAATTTCACACAAGTCACCTGCCCCTTTATGCTTGGCTTATCAGGGACACTCCATCACCTTTCACTACCCATATATCTAAGTAACAACAGATTGGCTAATGGTCTTTAAACATTTGGCAGCATCTAAAACCCCTGGGGGTAGCCAACTCTGTTTTCTAATTACTGTTGAAGGAATTATGCACCAATTAGTGAGTGCCATTTTCAGCACCTAATATATTTTTTTCAATAATGCATCAGTCATTTCAAAAATGAAGAGAAAATGTTTTACAACAGTTATGGCAATCTCCCAAATAAAGGTTTTTGGAAGGTCATGCTGGAGTCATACTAGCCAAAGGTTTTTCAAGTTCATTTTAAGCAGAATCAGTTTGTTTTAGCAGATAAAGCACATTTCACTGATAAACTAAAAACAAACAAGTTTCCCACGTAGTTGCCCTCAGTACAATGTTAAACACAATGAGTCCAGCCTAATCATGAGCAGTAGCCAGATGGCTAGGCAATATTTGACACATGACTTATCTGTCAATGCTCATAGCCACATACTCAATTCATTCTGGATTTGACCTTGATTGTCTTACAGACTCTGTCAATCACAATGACATGTGATTCTTCAATCCAAGGTAAATTTCCTCTATAACTACAATCAGATGGTTGCTAAGGCATTACTGTCAGTCACTGAGTTATCCCCAAAGGTAGGCTTTCTAGAAGTGTGCACAACAGGCAACAAACTCAGTTAAAATGCCACTGAAAGACAATTTATACTATTTGAGATAAATCTGCCAGAGCTAGCTGTCAGGAGAGTCCAATTCAAGGAACTGAATTGTGGAACTTAATTCAGTGGATAAGGAAGGTCAAGAGTAAACCTAAGAATCATATTAATCAACTAATCAAACAACCAACCTTTTTCTAATGAAGCCTGCTACACAATATTTAAGGAAGTATGGGTCATTCAAAATCCTTTTGCTAGGACCACCAATGAGCCAGTGAACCCAAAATATGTTTCTTAATGGAAAACCATGAGACAAAGTTTGTTATCAAAGAGAGACAAATTTGGATCCCAGTTTACTATTCACTTTACAACTTTGTAAGGTAAAACCTTCTGAGCCTCGCTTTTCTAATATGTAAAATGAGGACATACAGCTTACCTTGTTGGGCTACATGAGAATTAAACTAGGCAATACTTGTAAATGTACTTAGCATCATATATAGCCTAGGAAATAGTTCATAAATGTTAGTTCCATCCCTATCTTTTAGTAAACATTGAATACAAAAAAATAGGAATTCTTTTAGGCTGGACATATATTTTATCAAATTATGAAATATAAACTGATGTAATACATACAAATCAGAAAGTAAACTATACATTGTGAGCCATATTTCTACCATGTAGATATGATCAATATAATCAATATACCTATACTATCTAATTCAGTAGTCATAGCTACATGTGGCTATTGGGCAACTGAAATGTGGCTAATCTTTCTTGCCTTAAAACAACGATAAATAATTATTATTTCACACAATTTTTGTGCATCAGGAATCTGGATGTAGCTTAGCTGGGTCGTTCTGGAGGTTTCAGTCAAGATGTTATCCAGAGGTGCATCTCAAGGCTTGACTTAAACTAGAGGATCTTCTTCCAAGATGACTTACTCACATGACTAGCAAGCCGATGCTGGCTTCTGGCTGGATGTCCTAGTACTTTGCCATATGGACATCTCCATAGGGCTGCTTGAATACCCTTAAGGCTCCACATGGCCACTGGTTTCCCCCAGAGCAAGTGATCCAAGGCAAAAACTGCAATGTCTTTTTTTTTTGATTGAAGTGTAGTTCATATACAACATAATATAAGTTACATGTCTACAGTATAGTAATTCATAATTTTTAAAGTTTATATTCCATTTACAGTTATTATAGAATATTGGCTCTATTCCCTGTGTTGTACAATATATCCTTGTAACTTGTTTTATTCATACTAGTTTGTACCTCTTAATCCCCTATCCCTATATTGCCCCTCCTCCCTTCCCTCTCCCCACAGGTAAGCAATGGCTTGTTCTCTACATCTGTAAATCTGTTTCTTTTTTGTTATAGTCACTAGTTTGTTGTATTTTTTAGAACCACATATAAGTGATACCATACAGTATTTTTGTCTTTATCTATCTGACTTATTTCACTTAGCTTAACACCCTCTAATGTTGTCCATGTTGTTGCAACATCCATGTTGTCGCAAATGGAAAAAAATTTCATTCTTTTTTATAGCTGAGTAATATTCCATTATATATATGCATACACACACACACACATACATACATATATATGTATATCACATCTTCCTAATCCATTTCTCTGTTGATGGACACTTAGGTTGCTTCCATATCTTGGCAATTGTAAATAATGCTGCTATGAACACTGGGGTGCATGTATCTTTTCAAATTAGTGTTTTTTGTTTTTTTTGGATAAATACCCAAGAGTGAAATTTCTGGGTCATATGGTAGTTCTATTTTTAGTTTTTTGAGAAACTTCCATATTGTTTTCCACAGTGGCTGCACCAATTTACACACCCACCAACAGTGTACGAGGGTTTCCTTTTCTCCACTACCTCACCAATATTTGCTATTTGTATTCTTTTTGCTGATGGCCATTCTGACAGGTGTGAAAAAACTGCAATGTCTTTAATAACCTGCTCATGGACATCACACTCCTTTATTTCCAAAATGTGGCTAATCTGAAGAGATGTGCTGTAAGCAAAATGTATAACAGATTTCAAAGACTTACTAC
This sequence comes from Balaenoptera physalus, assembly GCF_965194825.1. NCBI lineage: Eukaryota > Metazoa > Chordata > Mammalia > Artiodactyla > Balaenopteridae > Balaenoptera > Balaenoptera physalus. The sequence goes on along the minus strand of NC_138896.1, from coordinate 97,042,344 downwards.
AAAACGTGTAAGATAATTCATTAATAATTTTTACACTGAGTATTTTTGAATTAATGATGGTTTAAAATAAAATATACCACTAAAACTAATTATACCTGTTCCTTGCTGATTTTTATGTGACTACTAGGAAAATTTAAATTGGATAGGTAGCTCACATAATAGCTCACTGTCTGAAGGACAGTGTTGGTATATATATATTTGATCTTTAATGGATGTCTGAATAAACAAATTTGGGAGCTACTTTAGGACTCATACATGTAGCTTGCCCCACTCTAAACAAACCCTTTGAAAATTAAAATACACACTGAATATGAGTAGGTGAATATTAAAGTTTTGAAGAAAGAATAGTGTGAGAAAAATAAAAGTTCACTGTAAAATCGCTAATGGTGGTGTTGGACATGAAAAACACATTGTCCTCAATGGCATTCATAGTGTATACTCTTAATGGGGTAATATTTTTTGTTACAGCTACAAGAGGGAAAGCATTCATCCATGCTGAAAGTTGAAGTTTATTATCTCAACTTCATTGGACGTACAAGGAATCCTATTAATGAAATCTAAGTTTCTCCTCTCCTTACCAATTCATCGTATTTGGGGTATTGTGGGAATGTCACCCTAACAGCTCTACTCTACCCACAAAAGTGAAGACCAGGAAGCAACCTTTCTTCTTTTCAAAAAAAGAAAAATATTAGTGCCATGTATAATTTTTATTTGACCAGAAATATTTTAATCATGTGAGCACTTAATAAGGTACAAATAATTATGTGCAATTACATGATAATTACTTTCAATGTAATTACTACGCCAAGACAACTTTGTTGGAGATAATCAGATGGTTACTGGTGAACTGCAAATTAATTGATAACAGGACATTTAAAATTGCAAATGATCATGATTACCTTGGAGTACTATCAGCACATCAGAAATGTGAGTAGGTTGGCAGGAGGATCAGGGACATTCATTTAACAGGAATGTCACAGAACAAGTAAGATGAGATCATAAATCTACTTGTCTCTGTTCCAAGCTGAAGGATGTTCCATGCCTGCTGGTAGTGAATTTTTTGGCCTTATTTCACTCAATATATACACAGCTTATTTGGGTTAGTCTACCAATCAGAGAGTTTCTTCATGTATGCATCATCTGTGTGGTGGTCTGTGTTGTGTATTTAAAGTCATCTAAGTAACAAATCACATTTTTAGAGTTGGAAGATAAATTAACAGAGTATCTATACGAAAAAGGGATACAGGTGATGAGAGAGAAAAAATGTGTGCAGATCACACCGACAGTGAGTGAGAGAACTAATTTCCAACCTCCTCATTTCCAGTCTAGGATTGTATTACACTAATGTTTCCCAAACTTAATTCCTTTACATACTACTTCACGATGTTGCCATATTTATATACTGACCCTCTATTACTTATTTAATAATTGACTCAAGCCTAATATAGTTCTCTATCTTAATCTCATCGTAAACATTAATACCTAAAAATTTATTATTTTCATGTCAATTACAATTTTTCCTAAATCATGTTAAAATGAAACATGTCTGTTAATATAAACACTACGTTCTGTAGTATTATTCAGTATTCTGTGGAATGCGTACCAAACTATGTGAAACACTACCCTATATCACACTCTCACTGTATGCTAGAATGTATCTGTAATTCCTTAAGATTAAGAGTGGCTTAGAGGCAACAGCCAGCTCTACCCACCACCAGTCCCTCCCATCAGGAAACTTGCACAAGCCTCTTAGATAGCCTCAACCACGAGAGGGCAGACAGCAGAGGCAAGAAGAACTACAATCCTGTAGCCTGTGGAACAAAAACCACATTCACAGAGAGATAGACAAGATGAAAAGGCAAAGGGCTATGTACCAGATGAAGGAACAAGATAAAACCCCAGAAAAACAACTAAATGAAGTGGACATAGGCAACCTTCCAGAAAAAGAATTCAGAATAATGACAGCGAAGATGATCCAGGACCTTGGAAAAAGAATGGAGGCAAAGATCGAGAAGATGCAAGAAATGTTTAACAAAGACCAAGAAGAACTAAAGAACAAACAAACAGAGATGAACAATACAATAACTGAAATGAAAAATACATTAAAAGGAATCAATAGCAGAATAACTGAGGAAGAAGAACTGATAAGTGACCTGGGAGACAGAACAGTGGAATTCACTGCTGTGGAACAGAATAAAGAAAAAAGAACGAAAAGAAATGAAGACAGCCTAAGAGACCTCTGCGACAACAATAAATGCAACAACATTCCCATTATAGGGGTCCCAGAAGGAGAAGAGAGAGAGAAAGGACCTGAGAATATATTTGAAGAGATTATACTCAAAAACTTTGCTAACATGGGAAAGGAAAGAGCCACCCAAGTCCAGGAAGCACAGAGAGTCCCAGGCAGGATAAACCCAAGGAGAAACACGCCAAGACACATAGTATAATCAAATTGGCAAAAATTAAAGACAAAGAAAAATTACTGAAAGCAGCAAGGGAAAAATGACAAACATACAAGGGAATTCCCATAAGGTTAACAGCTGATTTCTCAGCAGAAACTCTACAAGCCAGAAGGGAGTGGCACAGTATATTTAAAGTGATGAAAGGGAAGAACTTATAACCAAGATTACTTTACCCAGCAAGGATCTCATTCAGATTCGACAGAGAAATCAAAAGCATAACAGACAAGCAAAAGCTAAGAGAATTCAGCATCACCAAACCAGCTCTACAACAAATGCTAAAGGAACTTCTCTAAGTGGGAAGCACAAGAGAAGAAAAGGACCTGCAAAAACAAACCCAAAGCAATTAAGAAAATGGTAATAGGAACATACATATTGATAATTATCTTAAACGTGAATGGATCAAATGCCCCAACCAAAAGACACAGGTTTGCTGAATGGATACAAAAACAAGACCTATATATATGCTGTCTACAAGAGACCCACTTCAGACCTAGGGATACATACAGACTGAAAACAAGGGGATGGAAAAAGATATTCCATGCAAATGGAAATCAAAAGAAAGCTAGAGTAGCAATGCTCATATCAGATAAAATAGACTATAGACTAAAGAATGTTACAAGAGACAAGGAAGGACACTACGTAATGATCAAGGGATCGATCCAAGAAGAAGATATAACAATTATAAATATATATGCACCCAACACAGGAGCACCTCAATACATAAGGCAACTGTTAACAGCTATAAAAGAGGAAATCGACAGTAACACAATAATAGTGGGGGGCTTTAACACCTCACTTACTCCAATGCACAAATCATCCAAACAGAAAATTAATAAGGAAACACAAGTTTTAAATGACACATAGACCAGATAGATTTAATTGATATTTATAGGACATTCCATCCAAAAACGGCAGATTACACTTTCTCCACAAGTGCACACAGAACATTCTCCAGGATAGATCACATCTTGGGTCACAAATCAAGCCTCAGTAAATTTAAGAAAACTGAAATCATATCAAGCATCTTTTCTGACCACAATGCTCTGAGATTAGAAATCAATTACAGGGAAAAAACCGTGAAAAACACAAACACATGGAGGCTAAACAATACGTTACTAAATAACCAAGAGATCACTGAAGAAATCAACAAGGAATTTTAAAAATACCTAGAGACAAATGACAATGAAAACACGATGATCCAAAAACTATGAGATGCAGCATAAGTAGTTCTAAGAGGGAAGTTTATAGCAATACAAGCCTACCTCAAGAAACAAGAAAAATCTCAAATAAACAATCGAACCTTACACATAAAGGAACTAAACAAATAAGAACAAACAAAACCCAAAGTTAGTAGAAGGAAAGAAATCACAAAGATCATAGCAGAAATAAATGAAATAAAAACAAAAAGAATAGCAAAGATCAATAAAACTGAAAGCTGGTTCTTTGAGAAGATAAACAAAATTGATAAACCTTTAGACAGACTCACCAAGAAAAAGAGGGAGAGGACTCAAATCAATAAATCAGAAATGAAAAAAGAGAATTTACAATGGACACTGCAGAAATACAAAGCATCATAAGACACTACTACAAGCAGCTCTATGCCGATAAAATGGACAACCTGGAAGAAATGGACAAATTCTTAGAAAGGTATAACCTTCTAAGACTGAACCAGGAAGAAATAGAAAATATGAGCTGACCAATCACAAGTAATGAAATTGAAACTGTGATTAAAAATCTTCCAAGAAACAAAAGTCCAGGACCAGATGGCTTCACAGGTGAATTCTACCAAACATTTAGAGAAGAGCTAACACCCATCCTTCTCAAACTCTTCCAAAAATTTGCAGAGGAAGGAACACTCCCAAACTCATTCTATGAGGCCACCATCACCCTGATACCAAAACCAGACAAAGATACTACAAAAATAGAAAATCACAGACCAATATAACTGATGAATATACATGCAAAAATCCTCAACATAATACTAGCAAACAGAATCCAACAACACATTAATAGGATCATACACCATGATCAAGTGGGATTTATCCTAGGGATTTAAGGATTCTTCAATATAGGCAAATCAATCAATGTGATATACCATATTAACAAACTGAAGAAGAAAAACCATATGATCATGTCAATAGATGCAGAAAAAGCTTTTGAAAATTCAACACCCATTTATGATAAAAACTCTCCAGAAAGTGGGCACAGAGGGAACCTACCTCAACATAATAAAGGTCATATACGACAAACCGAGAGCAAATATCGTACTCAATGGTGAAAAACTGAAAGCATTTCCTCTAAGAATAGGAAAAACACAAGGATGTCCACTCTCGCCACTATTATTCAACAAAGTTTTGGAAGTTCTAGCCACGGCAATCAGAGAAGCAAAAGAAATGAAAGGAATCTAAATTGGAAAAGAAGAAGTAAAACTGTTACTGTTTGCAGATGACACGATACTATACATAGAGAATCCTAAAGATGCCACCAGAAAACTACTAGAGCTAATCAATGAATTTGGTAAAGTTGCAGCATACAAAACTAATGCACAGAATTCTCTTGCATTCCTATACACTAATGATGAAAAATCTGAAAGAGAAATTAAGGAAACACTCCCATTTACCACTGCAACAAAAAGAATAAAATACCTAGTAATAAACCTACCTAGGGAGACAAAAGAGCTGTATGCAGAAAACTATAAGACACTGATGAAAGAAATTAAAGATGATACCAACAGATGGAGAGATATACCATGTTCTTGGGATTGGAAGAATCAATATTGTGAAAATGACTGTACTACCCAAAGCAATGTACAGATTCAATGGAATCCCCATCAAATTACCAATGGCATTTTTTGCAGAACTAGAACAAAAAATCTTAAAATTTGTATGGAGACACAAAAGACCCCGAAGAGCCAAAGCAGTCTTGAGGGAAAAAAACGGAGCTGGAGGAATCAGACTCCCTGACTTCAGACTATAATACAAAGCTACAGTAATCAAGCCCAGAGATAAATCCACATACCTATGGTCAACTAATCTATGACAAAGGAGGCAAGGGTATACAATGGAGAAAAGACCATCTCTTCAATAAGTGGTGCTGGGACAACTGGACAGCTACATGTAAAAGAATGAAATTAGAACACTCCCTAACATCATACACAAAAATAAACTCAAAATGGATTAGAGACCTGAATGTAAGACCAGACACTATAAAACTCTTAGAGGAAAATATAGGAAGAACACTCTTTGACATAAATCGTAGCAAGATCTTCTTTGTTACACCTCCTAGAGTAATGGAAATAAAAACAAAAATAAACAAATGGGACCTAATGAAACTTAAAGGCTTTTGCACAGCAAAGGAAACCATAAACAAGACGAAAAGACAACCCTCAGAGTGGGAGAAAATATATGCAAAGGAATCAACGGACAAAGGATTAATCTCCAAATTATATAAACAGCTGATGCAGCTGAATATTAAAAAAACAAACAACCCAATCCCAAAACGGGCAGAAGACCTAAATAGACATTTCTCCAAAGAAGACATACAGATGGCCAAGAAGCACATGCAAAGCTGCTCAACATCACTAATCATTAGAGAAATGCAAATCAAAAGTACAATGAGGTATCACCTCACACCAGTTAGAATGAGCATCATCAGAAAATATACAAACAACAAATGCTGGAGAGGGTGTGGAGAAAAGGGAACCCTCTTGCACTGTTGGTGGGATGTAAATTGATACAGCCACTATGGAGAACAGTATGGAGGTTCCTTAAAAATCTAAAAATAGAATTACCGTATGACTCAGCAATACCACTACTGGGCATATACCCTGAGAAAACCATAATTCAAAAAGACACATGCACCCCAGTGTTCATCGCAGCACTATTTATAATAGCCAGGTCATGGAAGCAACCTAAATGCCCATCTACAGACGAATGGATAAAGAAGATGTGGTGTGTATATACAATGGAATATTACTCAGCTATAAAACGGAACGAAATTGGGTCATTTGTAGAGATGTGGATGGATCTAGAGACTGTCATACGGAGTGAAGTAAGTCAGAAAGAGAAAAACAAATATCGTATATTAACGCATATATGTGGAACCTAGAAAAATGGTACAGATGAACTGGTTTGCAGGGCAGAAATAGAGACACAGATGTAGAGAACAAACATATGGACACCAAGCGGGGAAAGTGGTGGGAGGTGGGGGTGGTGGTGTGATGAATTGGGAGATTGGGATTGACATGTATACACTAATGTGTATAAAATGGATAACTAATAAGAACCTGCTGTATAAAAAAATAAATAAAATAAAAATCAAAAGTTAAACAAAATAATAAAAAAGAATGGCTTAGAATAGCATTCTGCACTTTAGAAAACAAAACAAAACAAAAAATTATAAGCACCTTTGTGTAGAACAATGTATTATACACTAACTCAGTGCAAAGACATATGTGTTACTACCCTGGCCCTTGAGAAGCTCAAAGCTCTCATACAATGCAAAAGGCTTACACACATACATTCAATACCAAGCAGCATGAAAGGCATGCTGTAAAAGTGGTGTATCTTGGTACAGAATTTCACAGGTCCTTGCTCAATCATTCCTGGCTGAAGTGAACAGTAATGACTTTTCAATGGAGGGAGAAAATGAGTTGGGGCTTGAAGGATATTCAAGTTTAGGAATGTCAAGTAAGGACATGTAAGGCAGAGGAAGCAAATACAATATCCATTTGACAGAAAAAAATTCTTTCTATCACAAGGCATGTGTGATGGTTCAATTTAATGCATCAACTTGACTAAGTTATGGCGCCCAGTTGTTTGTTCCAACATTAGTCTTGATATTGTTGTGAAAGTATTTTGTAGATGTGATTAATATCTATAATCAGTTGAATTTAAATAAAGAGCTACCCTCTATAGTGTGGGTGGGCCTCATCAAATCAGTTGAAGGTCTTACAAGCAAAAACTGAGGTTTCCTGGAGAAGAGGAATTCTTCCTAAAGACTGTAACAACAAAATTCTGCCTGTGTTTCCAGTCAGCCACTCTGTCCTACAGATTTCAAACTCGAGATTATAACATCAGCTCTTGTCTGAGTCTCTAATTGTTAGCCTCTTCTACAAATTTTAACCTCAAGACTTCAACACCAACTCGTTTGCCTGTGTTTCCAGCCTGCCACCTTGCCCAGTATCAGACTTGCTAACCTCCACAACTATGTGAGCCAACTCCTTAATATATTATATATTTAACATATATATTTGATATTCCTTAACATACACACATGCATACATACACACACACACACACACACACACAGGTAAAATCATATTGGCTCTGTTTCTCTGGAGAACCCTGACTGATACAGTATAGTGAAAGTTAAAAAATCCAAGAATACATGAAAACCCTTGAGAAGTAGATTTGGAACATAGAGCAGAGGCATGCTGAAGAATTCAGATGTGGGGAGGAACTCATGGAGAAGCCACTGAAGATGTGTGAGGAGAGGAGCAGAACATCCATGAGGTGCTTTAGAAAGGCAAATATGTCAGTAGTGTTCTTGATGGATCAAAGAGAGAAAAGATACTAGATATAGAGAAACCAGGTAAAAGAAGGTTATTAACAACACTTAATAGTTACTTGCATTACTAGTGCTAGTACAGAGACTAGTTTATTTTATATTTAAACTCACTTTTAAAGCAACATATCCCCCAAACTATATAAAATATCTTAAAATATACCCACTGAATTTAGAAAGCAAAAATAAAGGGGATTATCTTCGTCCAGTTTGCCCACGGCATATCATACTAATCTGGTAACATTTTTTTTTGAAGAAGAAGTCTTATACTGATTACGGTCATTTGCAAAGTTCCACCATTATTGTGACCATATGTGCATGCCACCAAAACTGCTTAAGTGGTATTTTTTAATTAATGTTTTAAATTTAAATACCTATTTTACACTTGTCCTAATCAAGAGAATCTAGGAAACCATGGATTTGCCATGCTAATTATAATTCCCTAATACACGTTATAATAGATATATAACTATTAAAACAAGAGCTAATCTGAAATGTGTCATCCAATATAACCATAGTACCACTAAGTGGTATATATATTCTACTTAGGAAAACTCCATAAAATTAATAAGTAAATTTTAGATCCTTCAGTCACACTCCACCATTCCTCACTGAGATAGTGGTATAAGATGTGCCACAAGAAGACCTTACTGACTCTTGTTTTCTGTAAAAGACAACATCCCCTTACTGCTGGGAGATCTGTCCATCCTACAAGGCCTATCACTGGCCAGAGGGTTAGTGCATGTTCTGGTGATTTCAGGAAGCACGGCAAGTACTTAAGCATGGAAGCTACAGGGAGGCATATCTAAACTCAACGTATAAAGTCACTTCTATCACAGAGATTATAAAATGATGCTACATTAGGGAAGGTTTTTTTTTTTTTCAGATACAAGGAATAAGCCACATTTTCTAGTCATTTCAGTCAATGAGGTTTACTGTAAAGATAAATGGGTTGGTAAAGAGCCGATAATCTTCTCCAACTTCTAGTAACCACTTTGTTTACACTGACTTCAGGCTGTGCTCTCTGCTTGCCCGTGGTATCTGATTTCTGCCCTCTCTCTGCACCTTTCAGCTTTAGTCAACCCACTTTCTGCTCATTCCCTCTGGATGATCTCATTGGGTCAGTATTTCCATGAAGAATTGGGCACACCTGTTAACCAGAGCTCTTGCCAAGCCACTATTTAAAGATCACAGACCTTTGGAGGCCATCTCTGGTTCATTAAACCTTGGTTAGTGGGTTAAGTCATATGGTATCAAGCACTACTGTGCAAACTAAATCCTCAGTATGGCATTTACGGGACTCTCCCCCATATTTTTCAATTCATTTTCTCACCTTTCTCTGATGGAGTTGACAATCTAGTAAGATTTTTAAAATATTTGTATACAAACATATACAAGAGCAGGCCATTTAAAATGCATGTCATAATAGTGTCATTCCTCACTGAAGTCAAGGGAAATTACTTTGCTAAGGAGGAGGATTATAAGCTGGGTCTTGAAGGTTTAGTGATTTCCAAGCTTAGAAGTGTCAAGTTAGGGTAGCCTAGGCAAGGAATCTCACAAAATAATTCAAGGCCACAGAGAAAACGTAAGCCATCAGCTGAAGTTTAAGAGATCTTCAAACATTCTGAGGTTTCCTAAAATAAGACAGTTAACCTGGAAGGTGCCTTTTATGACCTGTCCAGTACAGACATTATTTTTATAAATTAAAAAATATATATAATTTTTATATTTTTTAATATATATATTTATACAGGAAAACAGTCTAGTTTTCTCATCCACCTCCATCAGGGATTATTACAGTTTTACCATCAGGTTCTCAATCTAAAGGATCAACTGTACCCTCACTTTCCATAGAAAAGACAGCAATGGTATATTTTGGAATAAACAAGTCACTGCACCCTTCTACCCTAAAAGTAAAAACAAATCAATGTAGACTTTATCAGTCCTTTACAAACAAGTGTATGCTTGATGACATTTGCTTAGCTTGTAGCTAATAGTGGCCGCTGAAGTGTATTCGAGAGATGCAGAAACCTCTCACCTCAAGGTGTGCACACTTCTAGTTGACTCGAAGCCTAGTCAACAATAAAAGAAAATAACATCAGCAGCAACAACAGCTACCCTTTCTGAGACGTTACTTCTCCAGATTCTGTGTTAAATGTTGCATATGCATAATCTCATTTATTTTTTTTCATTTAATTCACTTAATAACCCCGTGGTATATACCATTATTATTATTTCTATTTAATGGATGAGGAACCAGACAGTTCAAGTCAAACCAAATTCTCTCAGAAAGTAAGCAGCAGAGTTTGGCTTTGAACTGCCAAGGACTTTTATCTTATTCCTACATCTTACCTACCATGGTATATCCAACTTCAAATCTTGGTTCACACTGATCCACCTCCCAGGAATATTCAGTCTATCCTTTGATAGCTATTAATAGCTCTACAGCCCACAAGAAGCTCTGCTCAAGATTAATAAACCATCACTATGATAAAAACATAAAGTACTGTGGAAACTCTGAGGAAGGTGTGTTTAGTTCTGCAGATAAACTCTAATACAGGTAAATTAGGTTACAAGATGAAAAATCATTGATTATTCAGATTCCCAGAGGCTTTATCGCACTGGCTTCCCACCACTCCATGTCTTGCTAAAGTACACCAACCAGCTAGTACCATCCCTAATCAGCAAGTTAGTAGATTATGCCTATGTTGACACTTCCATTCAAGCCAAATGGTCTGTTTGCTCAGTTGATCACTGTGTTCTCATTAGGAGTTCTTAGCCCATCAAAATCATATTTGATGAGTCTGGCAAAGTACTCAACTGTATTTGTGTTCTCTTTTGTTCTAATGCTAATTGTTGAATATTTTAACCACCCTTCTGATGAACTGAAAGCCCCAATTTAGACATCCAAACAAACCAATCATTTTTCTGATGACTGATATCAGCACAAACACAATCTACCAATTTGCAGATCACTGATAGGCTTTCTGATCTGTAGTGCCAATGATACCTGTCACAGGAGCTTAAAATCTCAATCATCTTTGCTTTGCTTTGCTTTTGGCCCCTATATGCAATCAGTAACCGAGTCCTGTTTTCACTTTCACCATCTCTCTCATTTCCCTCTTCTTCTCCAATTCTGTTTTCTCTACTACCATTCAGGTTTTTATTATCTCTTGCTTGTCTATCCAAATGCCTATCTCTTGCTTGTCTAACTTGTCTCTAGCTCCAGTGTCATTCCCCTACAATCCACGTGCTATACACTATGGCTGGAAGGAACAGCTGTCCTGATGGACATCTCTATACCTGTCCTTCCCATACTCAGAAACATTTGAATTTTCCTATCCTCTACCAAAAAATCTCCAACTTACCTAGCCAAGTATTTACAGGCTCACATGGGCTAGCCATTTTAGCAACTGACTTTCTAATCGTTGTTAATAAATTCTCTGATACTCTCTAAGGGGAAGATCAACTTTCCCCTGAATGTACCAAAACAGTGGTTCCCAAACTTCAGTACCCATGGAATGCTTGTTAAAACACAGATTCTGGGGGTAGGATGCAGCCGTTTCTGATTCAGTAGGTCTGGGATGAAGCTTGAGAATTTCATTTTTTAATAAATTCCCAGGTGCTTCTGGTCCAAGGCCCATTCTTTGAAAACCACTTGTCTAGACTAGAGCATCACAGACAATATTAACACCAAACACATCAAGAACTTGATGCACATAATACAGTAATTCAAGTAAATACATTATACAAATGATCTGTTCTTGTCCTTTATGGTTTTCGTTGTAGCTAGAGACTACGTTTCCCTCATAACTGTGAACACACACTGAGAATAAGCCTGATTTACATGAGCTTTGGAATGTGTCAACTGGAACACCTCTAAGAATTACAGTTTGCCCTAGGATTTTACTTACCATACAGGTAGAATATAGACTATAACTTCCCACTGAATTTCTTACCTAAAATGAAAAGAGCTCTACTTTTTCCAATTCTTAAAGCAGTGAATGTTCACTATAAACATTCAAATAATTTAGAATTTTAACTATATAAAATAAAGCTAAAAATCTCCACTCTGTCATTTCAGCCACTGTATTCTTAAAAGTTTGGCTTTCATTTTTGCAAATATTTCTTTTCTTTACACAAAGGACAGACACAAACATGAAGACAAAGGATTACAAAAATGAGACCACAGATTATACCCTATTTAGAAACTGTTTTTTTCCTCTGAAACTACATACGGTGAATATTTTCTAAGTCAATACATACAGACCCACCTTATCATTATTTAGAGTCACTTAAACATTCTTTTGTAAGAATGTATTATTTTTATTTAAGTACTGGTAGACATCTAGGTGCCTAATTTTTTTGTGGGGGGGGGCGCGTAATCAAAAATACTCCCATTTACATATACCTTTGTGTTTATGGAGAACTTCTGTCTTGTTGAATTTAAGTTTTTAAGAAAACCTGACTTAGCTTTCTCTTCTTTTATAGTTCCTGGATTTGAATCATATTAAGGAGGTCCTTCCCTCAAAGTTAAAAATATTCCATATTTTCCTACTGTGTGTGATTATTTTTATATTTAAATTTCAAGCTAATATACATTTTTTTTGTTTGAAGTATAACTCTAACTACTAAAACAAGTGGTTTTTTATTGCTGTATCTGTTATCAATCCATATGCATGACATATTTAATAAACATTTAAATTCCTATCTATAATTTGTTTTGTTTCTATTGAGCTATCTATATGTGCACAATTTTTTATTGTGCAGTTTTTTAAAAACTATTTTGGCTTATTAATTCATGTATATATTTAAGAGTCCCCTATCCCCCTTACACAGTGACCTACTTCTAATAAATCCCTTACATTTTTCTAGCGAGTTTTTCTTCAGATCAAATTTAGATTCATTGTTTAAGTTCTGCCCTAAATCTAAGTACAGAAATAAACAAACCTGTTAAGATTTTTATCAGAACTCCAATAAATTTGTATATTAATGTGTACACAACTGACATCCTTGAAATGATAGGTTTTCACAATTAGGAAGAAAGTGTGCTTTACTCTTCAATCAAATATTTGTTTTATATTAATTAGTAAACAGTAATACTTTTCTTCATGTAGGTCTTGTGCGTTTCCTCTTAAGTTTACTTCTATTTTTCTTTTTTGTACTTGTTTCTCCTGTGAATATATTTCCTTTACACTTCTTTTTCTTTCTTTTTTTTTTTTCTTTATTGAAGTATAGTTGACTTACAATATTGTGTTAGTTTCAAGTGTACAGCAAAGTGATTCAGGCTTTTTTTCAGATTATATTCCATTATAGGTTATTACAACAAGTTATTGAGTATAATTTCCTGTGCTACAGAGTAAATCCTTGTTGCTTATCTATTTTATGTGTAGTAGTCTGTATCTGTTAATCCCATACTCCTAATTTGTCCCTCCCCCATTCTCTTTCCCCTTTGGTAACCAAAAGTTTGTTTTCTATATCTGGGAGTTTCTTTCTGCTTTGTGTATAGACTCATTCATATTTAGACTCCACATATAAGTGATATCATATAATATTTGTTCTTGTCTGACTTCCTTCACTAAGTATAATATTCTCTAAGTCCATCCATGTTGCTGCAAATGGCAATATTTCATTCTCTTTTATGGCTAATATTCCATTGTGTGTGTATACATATATATATATATATATATATATATATATATATATATATATATATATATAATGTCACATCTTCTTAAGCCAGTCATCTGTTGATGGGCACTTGGGTTGTTTCCACACCTTAGCTATTGTAAGTAGTGTTGCTATGAACTTGGGGGTCCATGTATCTTTTCAAATTAGAGTTTTTGTCTTTTCGAGATATATGCCCATGAGTGGGATTGCTGGATCATATGATAGCTCTACTTTTATTTTTTTAAGGAAACTCCATACTGTTTTCAATAGTGGCTGCATCAATTTACAATCCCACCAACAGTGTAGGAGGGTTCACTTTTCTCCACATCCTTGCCAGCATTTCTTATTTGTAGACTTTTCGATGACAGCCATCCTGACCAGTGTGAGGTGATACATCATTGTGATTCTGATTTACATTTTTCTAATCATTAGCGATGCTGAGCATCTTTTTCATGTGCCTTCTGGCCCTCTGAATGTCTTCTTTGGAAAAATGTCTATTTAGGTCTTCTGCTCATTTTTTGATTGGGTTGTTTGTTTTTTCGATATTGAGTTGTATAAGCTGTTTGTTTATTTTGGATATTAACCCCTTGTTGGTTGCATCATTTGCAAATATATTCTCCCATTTTGTAGGTTGTCTCTGCATTTTTTTGATGGCTTCCTTTGCTGTGCAATAGCTTTTAAGTTCAATTAGGTCCCATTTGTTTACTTTTGCTTTTATTTCTCTTGTCTTGGGAAAATGATCTAAGAAAATGTTGCTACAAGTTATGTCAGAGAATGTTTTGCCTCTGTTCTCTTCTAGTTTTATGGTGTCATGTCTTTTTTTTTTTAACAGATCTTTATTGGAGTATAATTGCTTCATAATACTGTGTTAGTTTCTGTTGTATAACAAAGTGAATCAGCCATATGCATATATATATCCCCATATCCCCTCCCTCTTGAGCCTCCGTCCCACCCTCCCTATCCCACCCCACTAGGTCGTCGCAAAGCACCGAGCTGATCTCCCTGTGATACGCTGCTGCTTCCCATTAGCTAACTATTTTACATTTGATAGTGTATATATGTGGATGCTACTCTTAGGTCTTTAAACCATCTTGAGTTTATATTCGTATATGGTGTGAGAGAGTGTTCTAATTTCATTGATTGACACATAGCATTCCCATCATCACTTGCTGAAGAGGGTCTCTGTTCTCCATTCTATATTCTTGCCTCCTCTGTCACAGATTAATTGACCATAGGTATTTGTGTTTATTGCTGGGCTCTCTATTCTTTTCCATTGATCCATGTGTCAGTTTTTGTGCAAGTACCAAGCTGTTTTGATTACTGTAGCTTTATAGTACAGTCTGAAGTCTGGAAGAGTTATGCCTTCAGCTTTATTCTCTTTTCTCTGGATTGTTTTGGTAATTCTGTGCCTTTTGTATTTCCATATAAATTTTAGGGTTATTTGTTCTAGCTCTATGAAAAATGTCATGGGTAGTTTAATTTTCTTTAAATTTCTCATTCTTATAAGCAAAGCTACTTGTTTTGTTTATCTTATAGCTTGCTATATTACTAAGCTCATTACTTCTAAAAGTTTCTAAGTAATTGTAAAACTTGTATTGAAGAACTCACAACAGTAATCTGAAAATAGTAATAATTTGTCCCTTCCCAATATTTATTCTTAATTATGTTTCCATTTTACCTTCCACAACCTTGAGAGCATTGTTGACTAAAAGCATTTATAAGGAACATGTCTGTCCTGTTTCTGACTTTGAACAGGAATGCTTTTAGTGTTCACAATGAACTGTCATGTTTACTACTATTTTTCATAGATACCCTCAATCTTAATCATGCTAAGAACTTTTATTTTTTCCTAGTTTGCTAAGATCTTTATTGAGGAATGTCTATATAATTTTATCAAAAGGCTTTCAACATCTATCAACATAATAATATGGAATTTATCTTTTTAATATATTGTAATGAATTATATTAACATACTTCTGAATATTGAACTCGTCTTGCATTTTCTAAATAAATGCACTTGATAAGTTTATAGCATTCTTTTAATGTAACGAAGACTGTGATTCACCAATACTTACATAAGCAATCATAAGGAAACTGGTCTATAATTTTTGTTGTTACTTGGTGCAGCCCTTCCCAAATGTGACAGTATATTTTTATGTTAGTCTCTCAAAATATGGACTTTATCTAAAAAGAAGGTGTTCCCTCTTACTTTAAGTTTTAAAATTCTGAAATATTTTAAATCACTTAGTAATGATTTGCTTCTTAAACTGCTTCCAGCACTTAACTATATAAAGCCATTTGATTCTGTGTGTTTTGTAGAAATAAAGGTAAATCTAAGACAATATTTTTCATTTTTCCCCCTAGGAAATTCATTTAATTGGGAATTTTTCTTTTCCTGAAAAAAATATTGATACTGTTTTTTTCCTCCTCAAGTCACCAATTTTGTTTGCATGTATATATCAATAAAATCACTGACAATTTTAAAAATTTATTACATATCTATGGTCCTATACCCTTTAAACTTTAATAATACCTATTAATGGACTTTTCATTTTTTCTGAATCAGACATAATAAAACTTTTTTGATTTTACCAGTCTTTTCAAAACATGAGCTATTTTTAATTCTATATATTTTGTATGTAAACACTTCACTAATTTCTGTTTTTTCAATTACTAATTTCTCTTCATTTGTTATGTTTGTTTTCCAGCCTCTTAATTATTTAGTTTACTTAATTTCAGTCTTTTATATTTAAAAAATGGAAGCAATAGTGTTTGTAAAAAGTCTCTTAGTATAAAACTGACCAAATATCAAAATATTAAATAAGTATGCTTGGTGAGTTTTTTTTAAGATATTGTAAAATTTAGTTCGGATTTCCTCTTCAATCCAAGAGCCATTCTGAAATTGTTTTTTTTTTCTTTTCTTTTAATTTTCAAGTAGTTCCACTTTTGTTACTTGTTAATTTATAGCTTTATTTCTCCCTAATTAGAGCATGCAACCGGTAAGATTAAATTTTTAAATGTGGAACTTCCTTTAGCTATATTATACAATCAATGTTCATAAACATTCCACACTTTTTAAAGAATGTAGACTTTATATTAGTAGAGTATAATTTTCAAAACATATCTTTGCAATAAATCTTAATTGAATTATAATATTCAACTGAGTGATTATCAAATGAGAAAAGAGAATCAGCACATATTACAATAACCTAAAAGTCTTATCAAAATGGATTAGGAGGGATGTACAAACAAAGAAGTGTTTTGTTCTAAAGCTTTATTTTTAGTCACCAATTTATTTTAAAATTGGAATGACATTAAAGAAGAAAGTAAAAGTTTATGTTATCAAAGAAGAGGTATAAACTTAAAATTGTAGAAAACATTACGTGTATGATTTATTTAGGATTTCTTTGACAGTCCAATTCTAGGAGATGTGCTAAAATTTCCTAGTTCAGTAGCAGTTGTGTTAATTAATCCTTAGATTTTTAAGATTCTAATTCATCATACTTTAATGCATGTTTTTCACTGCATGAAGGTTTAATGCTACTATATCTTGGTTAATGGTTGAATTTTCATCAATAAACATAGTCCTGTAATACTTTAATACTTTATTACTTTGAAGTGTTCTTTGATAGTGGTATTGTTCACTCTGAATTTCTTTTTTGGTGGTGGTGGTGGTGGTGATGGGAGGCTCTGTTATAATTTTGCACACCCTTTCATTCCATGAGTTGACAACCATTTTTGAGCCACATGCCAAGTGTGGCTGATATAATTATGAATAACCCTCTGATTATTTTGTGCCATTTTATTTAAATGTGTCATCTCTTAAACAGCATGTAACTGGGTTACACCTTTTACCTAATATAAGCATATCTGTTTTGTAGTTAAGATTTTACTTACCCACTTTAGTCATAACTTGTATATATTCTATCACTTCATTTGTTTTTGTTTGTTTATATTTTATTGTTGTTTTCTTCCCTCAAATTTTTACTCTATTACTGAAGTTTTCTTTTTCTCTTTGTTATTTTCCAATCTGTAGTCATCATGGAGATCCTCATCTTATCTCTTTTGCACTGTTAGTTATTTTAAAATACATAGGCATACCTCGGAGACACTGCAGGTTCAGTTCCAGACCACTGCAATAAACAAATATTATAATAAAGTATTTTGGGTTTCCCAGTGCATATAGTAGTTATGTTTACATTATACTGTAGTCTATTTAGTGTGCAATAGCATTATGTCTAGAAAAACATTGTACATATCTTAATCGAAACATAATTTTTTGCTAAAAAAGGCTAACAATTTCTAAGCCTTTGGTGAGTTTTAATCTTTTTGCTGATGAAGAGTTTTGCCTTGATGTTGATGGCTCCTGACTGATCAGGGTTTTGGGTGCTAAAGGTTGGGGCAGTTGTAGCAATTTTTTTAAATAAGACAACAATGAACTTTGCCACATTGATTGACTCTTCATTTCACGAAAGATTTCTCTATAGCATGCAATGTTGGCTGATAGCATTTAACTCACAGTAATCTCCTTGCAAAACTGGAGTGAATCCTCTCAAACTCTGCCACTGCTTTATCAACTAAGTTGTTGTAATACTCTAAATCCTTTGCTGTCATTTCAACCATCTTCACAGCATCTTCACCAGGAGTAGATTCCATCTCAAGAAACCACTTTCTTTGCTCATCCCTAAGAAACAACCCCTCATCCTTTAAAATTTTATAAGGAGACTGGAGTAATTTAGTCACACCTTCAGCCTCCACTTCTAATTCTAGTTCTCTTGCTATTTCTACCACATCTGCAGTTATTTCTTCCACTGAAGTCTTGAACCCCTCAAAGTCACCCATGAGGGTTGGAATCAACTTCCTCCAAACTCTTCTTAATGTTGATATTTTGATCTCTTCCCATGAATCACAAACGACCTTGATTGGCATTTACAGTGATGGATCCTTTTTGAAAAGTTTTCAGTTTACTTTGCCCAAATTCATCAGAGGGATCACTATCTATGGCAGCTATAGCCTTACAAAATGTATTTCTTAAAGGCTAAGACTTGGAAGTCAAAATTACTCATTGATCCATGGGCTGCAGAATGAATTTTGTGCCAGCAGACATGAAACACAAACTAATATGGTACATCTCTGTCAGAGGTCTTGGGTGACCAGGTGCAATGTCAATGAGCAGTAATATTTTCAAAGGAATCTTTTGTTCTGGGCAGTAGGTCTCGACAGTAGGCTTTAGATATTCAGTAAACCATTTTGTCAACAGATGTGCTGTCATCCAAGCTTTATTGTTCCATTTTAGAACACAGGAAGAGTACATTTAGCATATTTCTTAAGGGCCCTAGGATTTTTGGAATGGTAAATGAGCACTGGCTTCAACAGAAAGTCACCAGCTGCATTAGCCCCTAACAAGAGAGTCGGCCTGTCCTTTGAAGCTTTGAAGCCAAGCATTGACTTCTCCTCTCTAGCTATGAAAGTCCTAGATGGCATCTTCCTCTGATATAAGCTGTTTAGTCTACATTGAAAATCTGTTGTTTAAACGTAGCCACCTACATTCATTATCTCAGCTAGATCTTCCGAATACCTTGCTGCAGCTTCTACATCAGCACTGTTTCACTTGTACTTTTCTGTTATGAAGACAGCTTCTTTCCTTAAATCTCATGAACTAACTTCTGCTAGCTTCAAACTTTTCTTCTGCAGCTTCCTCACCTCTCTCATCCTTCATGGAATTGAAGATAATCAGGTCCTTGCTCTGGATTCGGGATTGGCTTAAGGGAACATTGTGGCTGGTTTGATCTTCTATCCAGCCCACTAAAACTATCTCCATATCAGCAATAAGGTTGTTTTGCTTCCTTATCATTCATGTGTTTGCTGGAGTAGCACTGTTAAGTTCCTTCAAGGACTTCTCCTCTGCATGCACAACTTGGCTACCTGTTTGGTGCAAGAGACCTAGGTTTCAGCCTATCTTGGCTTTCGACATGTTTTCCTAAGCTTAATCATTTCTAGCTTTTGATCTAAAGTGAGAGACATGTGGCTCTTCCTTTCACTTGAACACTTAGGGGCCACTACAGGGTTATTGATTGGCCTAATTTCAATAGTGGTGTGTTTCAGGGAATCAGGAGGCCTGAGGAGAGGGAAAGAGATGGATGGACAGCCAGTCAGTGGAACGGTCAGAACACATACAACATTTATCAATTAAGTTCTCCATCTTACCTGGGTACAGTTTGTGGCACCCCAAAACCATTGTGACATCAATGATCACACACAATCATAACATATGTAATAATAATGAAAAAGTTTGAAATATTGTGAGAATTACCAAAATTTGACACAGAGACAGAAGGTGAGCAAATGCTATTGAAAACATGGTACCAACAGACTAGCTCAGTGCAGGGTTGCCACAAATCTTAAACTTGTGAAAAATGCAATATCCACAAAGGGCAATAAAGTGAAGCACAATAAAATGAGGTCTGCCTGTATAAACACACATAACATATTTCTCCAATCTCAATAATTACATCATCTCTAAGAACTCCCCTTTAAGAACAAGGCTAGGAAATCACAGGCTTCTATTTCTTCACCCTGTATAAACTTTTCACTGCAATATTCACAAATCACCTAGTTTCTTCTGAAATAAGCTAGGATTTTAGTTTTAGTAAAAGAATTATTTACATTATGTTCTTTCTAGTTGAAGACCCCCTATGTTAAACCCTAAACCATTACATTAACATTCATGATGACATTATCAACAATAATTTAATTATATATTTTACTGGACTCATTACTCACAGGTTACCAAATGAGGCTAGGTATCAGATCACTCGAGAAACTTATTAAAAATACAGACTGGGGCTTCCCTGGTGGTGCAGTGGTTGAGAATCTGCCTGCTAATGCAGGGGACACGGGTTCGAGCCCTGGTCTGGGAAGATCCCACATGCCACAGAGCAACTGGGCCCGTGAGCCACAACTACTGAGCCTGCGCGTCTGGAGCCTGTGCTCCGCAACAAGAGAGGCCACGATGGTGAGAAGCCTGCGCACCGCGATGAAGAGTGGCCCCCGCTTGCCGCAACTGGAGAAAGCCCTCGCACAGAAACGAAGACCCAACACAGCCAAAAATAAAAATTAATTAATTAATTAATTAATTTTAAAAAAAAATACAGACTGCCGGGTCCTAGCTCAGATTTACATACTCCATCCTTAACTTTGGACTCTAAGAACCAGCATTAAAAGTCTCCTTGTGATTTTAATGCAGTCAGCCCACAGCCAGTCTTAGAGCAGCATCCGTGAACTATATACCATGC
The DNA here is from genome assembly GCF_965194825.1 of Balaenoptera physalus. Lineage (NCBI taxonomy): Eukaryota > Metazoa > Chordata > Mammalia > Artiodactyla > Balaenopteridae > Balaenoptera > Balaenoptera physalus. The sequence continues at coordinate 97,021,352 of NC_138896.1, read as the reverse complement.
CCTCCTTCTTCACGATCCATTCTGACGCATTTTCAGTTTGGCTATAGTACTTCACTGCTTCATTACATTTCCCCTCCCCTCTTTTTTCTTCTTTCCTTTTCTTTCTTGTTTTTTTTTTTTTTCAAGGAACAATACATTTGTAGATACTTGGAGTCCTTTCATGTTTCAGAATGTACTCTTTCCCTTCATATATGAGAAAGGGTATCTGGTTAAAGAATACCAGGGTTGCAACTCTTTCCACCCAAAATTCTGAAAAGAATATTGCACTGTCCACAAGCATTTTGTGTTGCAGATGAGAAAGTAGGTAACAAATTCTTGTTTCTTTGTAAGTAACCTATTTTTTGTTTTTTTGTCAATTTTTGTAGGAATTTTCTCTTTATCCTTGGAATTCAAAGTTTTCACCATGATATGTCTAGAAGTTTTTATTTTCATTAATCTTCACCAGCCTGTGGTGAGTTCATTTAATGTGAAGGCTTTAAGAATGAGTCCGGCTTAGGGGGAATGGTAATCTATTATTTCTCCTCCTTCCTCACATCTGTTCTCTATTTCTAAAATGCCTATTATTAGCTATGAGTTGAGCCCCAGGACCTACCCTTCGTGTCTCATCTTCTCTTTTATAAACTGTCTTTTTGCTTGCAGTTATGTTCATTTTGCCAGACTTCCAGTTAACTAATATGGTTTCCAGGAGAATCCTTTCTGATATTTACCACCTCTACATATACTTGGTGTTTTTTCCTGAAAGAACCTTTTTCCTTTAATTTTCAATTTCCCCTTTTTTTCATGGTGGTTTTTGATTGATAAATGCAATAACCCCTGTGACTGACTGAAAACTTCAATTGGTATATCATTATTGTCCTTGTCTATATAGAGCTTTAAACTTTCTCTAAGCAATTGTGGTTATGGGCTTTGACAGGCCACGTGACCAGCAGACAGCAAGAGGAATGTTCCCCAGTCCCTAAGTTTGACAAATACCCCTGAGTCAATAAACAGGTCACAACAGCTCTCCCATATCTCTCTCTGAATGAATGGGCGCCTCAGACATCCCACAGAATTTCAAACACATAGATGGGGACCCGTATGAATTTTCCAGTTGTGGGGCATAGTTTTCCCTTTAATTTATGTGGTAAGAAGTTGGGAAAGAAGAAAAGTCCAAACAAAATAAAAACAAATAAAACCTAATTAAATTGCACATCATGGTGTTACCTCCAATTTGTTTCACAGCGAAAAGATTCTTTTAAGTTCTTTGAAATCCAAACATATGTATAATGTGTGAACATATGTGAATGAAAAAGGAATATTTTTCAATACAGTGAACAGAATTCTGAACAAAAAATACTTAATTCTCGATCAAATGGGAACCTCATGGCAATGAACAAACATGAGTATTCAACTGCAAATCAAGTTGACATCATAATATGCTCAAATGAATAAAATGCATATAAGAAAACTACACTAAATTATATGATTTGTTTCTTTTATCCTCATTCACGCCTACATTATATTTAGTCTTAAGCCTAGGTTTTCATTGAAAAAGAATAAAACTAACCAAAAAATAAAATATTGGGGATATTTTTTAAAGATGCAAAATCATTATCTTGTGTACGAATGGCAGTGGTTCTACCTTAATTTCAGATGCAAATATTCTAACCAATCAATTGATACCAAAGAACTGTTACAGACTATTCCAGGTTTCTATTAAAAAGTGATGAATTTAGTTGACCTAAGCAGTTTATCTGATTACTGTCATTGAAAAACACTGTGCCCATGGAAACAACAAGAAACAAGAATTCCTCAATACTGATGAACATACACAAACCTCACAATTCAAAAGTTAACTACACTGACTCCTGGTATTTGACTATCTTATTACTTAACATATTTGCAGTAGGAATGTATTCTATCTTGTTTAGAAGAGGCAGCAAATTAGGCTCAGAGAATGAGATTGTCTTTGCCTATATTTTACTTAAACACAGGTTCACTGTGGGGATTACAATAATTTCACAAGCCAATAGCACACAGGGTAATGTCTCTTAAAAAAGAAATAACACTCCAATCCAATGATAGATTAATCACACTATTGTTCCAGGTAAGGGGGGATGAAAGGAGTAAAGACCAAATTTAGTTTGAGGTGTATCTTTTTTTTTTTTAAAACATCTTTATTGGACTATAATTGCTTTACAATGTTGTGTTAGTTTCTGCTGTATAACAAGGCGAATCAGCTATACGTATACATATATCCCCATATCCCCTGTATCATTATAGGAGCTGGTACTGGGGAGAGATGCTTGACCAACCTAGAGCTGACTTCCAGCTGCCAGTGCAAAAATAAAAGTCCCTCGTTGCTAGAGCACGTTGCTAGGGAACAATGGCACTGGTGTTGGCAGCAAGACCATCCTCCTGAGCTGCTTAACAGCTTTTGCCACTGCTGGTAAAAGACTTGTCTTTACCAAGGCAGGAGCTAATGCCCCAAGGCATGTAGATCAGCAAAGAGTCACCTTACCCAGACCTCAATTCTCAGATTATCCTCACAAACTCTCAGTATTTATCATCTACATCCCCTCACCAGAATGGCTTCTCTAATTGTTTTTATTGATAAGTCCCCAGTGGGGACCCTCAGCAGCTGAGCTACTAACTGCTTATCGATTATACCACAGGAGACGATGACATCATGACATAACTTACAGCATTCTTATATCAAAACAACTTTACCTCTAAAAACAACTTTTTTTGTCCATAAACAAGTGGATTTAAAAAAAAAAAAAAACTTCACTTAAATCATAAACAAGTGGATTTGAAATTATATCAAACCAATTCACAACATTATACTAATCATGACCAAGAAGTCCTCTTTTCGCTTCCTTCTCTGCGATTCTGTGATTTATAAGAAATGTACCTCGTCTTCATCCATCGTTCCTGGCATAGACCTCCCATAACCCTTGGAATTTCCTAATAAGAGCACTGGAGCATCTTTGGTTCTAACATTTAGTCTATGACTCTGTTTCCTAATCAAAGTTCCTAAATCTCTTGGAATTTCCTACATCATAGAAGTATCTTTTTTTCTAATGAGGCAATTCTTGGTGGGCTACTAAATAGTTCCTGATGGGGACCGACTACCTGAAAAACCAAGCCATGATTAGAAGTTTAGAACTTTCAGTCTCACCCCCCCATCCTCAGAGGAGGGGAGAGGGACTGGAGATTTGAGTGAATGACTGAGCTTGCCTACATGATGAAGCCTTCATAAAAATCCCAAAAGTCTAGGGATTTTCCACTTTGGTGAACATATCCACGTACCTAGAGGGTGGCACACACTAAGTCCATAGGGACAGAAGCTCCTGTGCTCAGGACACTTCCAGACCTCCCCCTACGTACCTCTTCATCTGGCTGTTCATCTGTACCCTTTGTCATATGCTTATTATATAACATACTGGTAAATGTAAGTTAAGTGTGTCCCTGAGCTCTATGAGCTATTCTAGCAAATGACTGAATCCAAGGTTGGGGGGTTGCGGTGTCATATGAACCCCTGAATTGTGCCAAGCCTGACAGAATTTGTGGGTAACCTGGTGACCTACTACTTGCAATTGGTTCTGATGTAGGGGCAGTCTTGTGGGACTGAGCCCTTAACCTGTGGTTTCTGCACTAACTCTGGTTAGTGTCAGAACTGCACTGAATTACAGGACATTCAGCTGGTGTCAGAGAGTTGCTTGGCGTGGGATTAAAAAAAAAAAAATCCTCACATATGGTGTCAGAAGCGTTGTGAGTATGGTGGTGGTGTGACTAAAGGAGAAGTGTATTTTTCCTACACACTCTCTATTGTGTGGTCCACCATGTGGATATTCTTATGCCAGAACCCAGAACACCCTTGTGCTTCAGTTGCATCAGGGAAAATTCTGATCATATATCAAGTTTGCTCCATTATTAATAATATCTGGAGCCCAAGACAGAAGTGGAGTCGCTCTTTCTACTTCCTTCAGCCTCTGTTAACACACTGATCACACACCAGGCTCCTTCACTGTACCCCTTGTGTATCTCCTCAGATCTCTCTTCACCTCCACTCTCCCCAGCCTATCACAAGCCACCCTCTTTCCTGAAGAGCTTTCTCTGTTTTGAATCTTCTTCCCTCCACCCATTTTTCATATAGCACTACAACGATCTTTACAAAAGATCTGGCTAGGACTTTTTCTATTTATAATCGCCTTATAACCTTCCATTATCTCATAATAAAGCCCAGATATTTTAACATGGCCTAAAAATTCATGATCTAGGACCCCTTCCTCTCCAGCTTCATCCTCCAGTATCCACTTACTTCAGCCGCAAGTATTTCCATCTATTCCTAGAATTACAATATGTTTTTCTCTTCCTGCACCTCTGCACGTAACTTTGAAGAAAGCTTCAAAACGCAAAGCTTTCTGCCCTATTTGCCTAGCTAAGACCTCCTCATCCTTCAGAACTCCATGCATTGGCCGCCCTGTTTTACTCACTCATAGCAATTACTACTCATTTTTATCACTTACCACAGCCATAAATAAACAAAAATATGATTAGTTGTTTAGCATCTATCTCCCACCCCAAAACTTAAGCTCCATGAAAAGAGGGGTGTCCCCTCTGTTCCCAAATGTCTGCTCAGGATCCAGCACAGAAGTGTGTACAGAGGAGAAAGGTGCTCAATACATACTTATTGAATTTATAAACCAAATATGAAGATGGCATCAAGGGGAATGGGGTGCAAACTTAATAATACACACCCATGTGCACTGCTGAACCACACAAGACACCCCCAGCAAATGACAACGCATTCCAAGCCCCTACTGAGGAAGCTGTAACAGACCTCAAGAAAGCCTTTAGATAGTCTGGAAGCACTGCTAGAGCTATGTGATAAAATAAACCTGGGTTGGTGATCAGAACATTGATTATGCCAGTGACAGCAGTAACAGTGACAATTTATTGAGAACTTGGTATGTGCTAGGGAATGTGTCATGCAGTTGGCCTGGATCCTATCACTTCTTCCTCATCACAATCCTTTGAAGTGAGTACTATTATTATCTCCATTTTAAAATCATTGAAACTAGGGCTCAGAAAATTTATTTGGCTTGCCTGAAGTCACAGCAAGATAATTAATATATGGTCAGCCAGCCAGGACACAAACTCAGTTTGTACACCTTCAGATCCTAAGCCCTTAACCACTATGCAGTACCATCTCACCACTAGCATTTGCACGACCATGGCCAAGGTGACCCTCCTACTAGGTTCACTATGGCCTTTAGAGTAAAAGGAGGGTGTTAGACCAAATGACTGCCCAAGTGCTTTTCACCTCTAACAATCAACAGAACGCATATTTATACAGTCACAGAAGGAACACTGTGAGACTGACATCCAGTGATAAAAATCTTTAAATTACAATTTCGTAACAAGTCCTTCTCATCCCACTTTAGCTTTTCCATAAACAAATTAGGTAACTCTGCATTTGACTGAACTATTATTTTTCAAGCAATTTTACTAATCCAAGCATAAGAAATTGGGGAAATACAGGGGAAAGGAAAGCAAGGAAAAAAAGGAGTCTGAGTGAGCTTTGGAGTTCAATAACAAGGAAAAGGAAATAAGCATTTTTAATTTTCAAATTACATAACCAGCCAAGGCAGGTGGTCCAAGGTTAAAGACAAATGTGAGCAAGGTTTGTCAAAGGATTAAACTAAACGTTTTTTAAAAAAAGTCAGGGGCTTCCCTGGTGGCGCAGTGGTTGAGAATCTGCCTGCCAATGCAGGGGACACGGGTTCGAGCCCTGGTCTGGGAAGATCCCACGTGCCGCGGAGCAGCTGGGCCCGTGAGCCACAATTACTGAGCCTGCGCGTCTGGAGCCTGTGCTCCGCAACAAGAGAGGCCGCCATAGTGAGAGGCCCACGCACCACGATGAAGAGTGGCCCCCGCTTGCCACAACTAGAGAAAGCCCTCGCACAGAAACGAAGACCCAACACAGCCATAAATAAATAAATAAACCCAAAAGTTTAAAAAAAAAAAGACAGACCTCTAAAAAAAAAAAAAAAAAAGAAAGTCAGGCTGTGTCAAACGGATCTTATTATTGTTCAGATAAAAAAAGACCATAGTGGGACAAACATAATCCATTTAAACGCTGCTTTAAAAATGAAATAGAGTATTTTTAATGGCTGCTTACAGATCTCATTTCCTGAAAATCACCTACAAAAAAATGGCTCACCTCACACAACAGAATACTTCAACAGCCCTCAGAAGAAGCCAGTGAAGGGGGAAGTCTCAAACACCTGGCAGAAAGATAATCCGTTTAATAAAAAATCCATGGGGTAGAATACCTTTCATGAGGAGGATCTCAAAACCAACCTTCTGATGTCTTTTGCATCCTTTCCCACTGCTCTGAGGACCTACAATCCTTTCCCAACGCTCAGGTAAAACTGGGTTGTATCACTAGATGAAAAGCTTGATAAAGAACCCGAGATAGGTCAGGACAAGAGGAGACAAAGGATGCCTAACAATTTTGTATTTTGTTTTGATATTTAATTTTTTAAATATTAAGAAAGTTCAAAAGGAAGTGTTACGGGCATAGATGTGGCAAGGTTTGGGCATATGTTGAAATTAACTGTTTTCTTTTAAAATGAAAAAAAAATGCTCAAACTCATGAGAGCAGTGTGTTCATACTGAGGAACAAAACTCTTAGAGGAAAGATCTTGGTTAAATGTATCAATTCTGGAACATTAATCTTACATAACCATCTCCCTGATCGGATCTTGTCTTGTGCTAAGACAGTCAATCAGCGCTCCAGGAACAAGATGTAGGCTTGATGCCAAGAGCACTGATTGTGATCTGAGATCATAATCACCCTCCTCTCTTGCCTCTCAGGATTCCACACCATGCATTAGGCCTCAGAGGTTGTGAGCTCAAAGTCCCTGGGCCAAATGTGGCACAAGGTATGTCCTGTCCAGCCCACTCAGTGCTGCCTGCACTGACTTAGGCCGTGGAAAGAATGCAGGATTATTTCCCAACATTCTAAAATTTGCAGATTTAACCCCTCCAAACAAACAAACAATCAAACAAAAACCAATGGATACTTGGCTTCTCTTGAAAAAGTAAAGATCTAGAAACAATGGGCTCAAATTCCCAAATGGCAAAACCAGCAGCATACGCTGCCTGTTCTCCAGCCTTCTCCACAGACGCAACCACTCACATATTGTATAACTAGTCTGATTCTCCTCTCTTTGTGGTCCCTGCTGGCAAGGACATTTTCACTTCTCTGTATCAGTGATGATTCACTTCATTGAGAGACTAGGCTCTTTTCAAATGTGGAACAGGAAAGAAGATGAGGATAATTGGCCCGGCCATTTCCATCTAAGTGGCCAGCATTTATGATGGTTGTCTTTGGTGCAACGGCTCACTTTGTCCTTCATAATTCTTTTAGCAGTTGTTGAGACCACAATCACATTTGTATGGTAAGAAACTGTTAAGTAAAAGCTTTGATTTCTCTGTTATTTATGAAATGCATTTTAAGAGACATTGAGTATGTATGTACTGAAACATTAATGCACAAATAATAAAGGACAGTAGACTTTTGGAAACATACCTAAACTTCTTACATTAATACTTTTGGAAAACACCCCCCCACACACACTTTGTCTGTCTTTGTGTTTTAAGCTGCATTTTCTGGAACATAAAATTTGATGTGTAACTTGGCCACTCTGTCCTACTTGCCAGGGTTGTTAAAAAGCCCTTCATTTCCATTTTCCATGTAGGACAGCACGTCCAAGATTAAAGAACATGTGAATTAAATCTTGGCAACTTCTACTAAATTGAATCCAAACACTAGTCCTTGTAATTTAGGGTATGAGGTTGAGGCTCCACTCTACTTTCAGTGTAAGTGAAATCATCCTCCCTAATTTGGGGTTCTTTTCATTCATTCTGATAAGATTCCTGGGAGTGATTTTATGCAAATGTGTGTTTATTCAGCCATGTTTCTTGATTGAAAACAATGATTTATTCTGCACCTACTCATGAAAGACAATTTCTGAGAAAATTTGAAGGGAAAAGTTTTTAAGTCAGCAACAATAATTCAAGATTAACTGAAAACATTCATTTAAAACTACAGCTAAGTCAGTTACTGCAATGTGGAATGAATATATTTTAATATATTAAACTAATATTTATTGGACACCTCCTATAAGCTAGCATTATCCTAGGACATCTCACTGGATATTTCACTTTATCATCTCAAAAACCAATTTTTATAAATGAGGAAATAGGCTTAAAGCTTAAAAAGCTTATCCAAAGTCACCCAGGTAGTAAGCAATAAAGTCAGATTTGAAACCAGAAATTATACCAGAGATTGTTCATTTTTAAATTTTTACTTTGTAGTGGTAATCCCCAATTTATACACACAAAACATACGAAGATTCCTTTCCCATTCATTGCACCCTGTGAGAGTCTGCAGTTTTACAAGTTCCTCTACTGATCTTTATGCACCAGTCCTTTGACAACTTAAAACCCACTGATTCGAGGAACTCCTTCTCCAATGCATCCTTTCCTCAGCTGGTTCTGAGTGATCCCACCAAGGCTAACCACCTCTCTTCTCCCAACCCCAATAAACACACGTGCCTTGTTCTTCCTTCTCCCTGGGATGCACATCTTCTTCAGATATTTTCATATTGCCTACCTTAAAACCCTCTTCCTCTAAGAAGCCATCATCCATCAGTCTCACCCCATTCTCACTTTTATTACCCACCAGGCATTATGCAATCTATTTTATTACACTCATAGGTGTTTACTTCATGTATTTCACTTTTTAAATATTTTCTTCCATTTTCACAAGTGTAAGAGTAAGTTCATATCAGAAAGCAAAACTTCTCTTTCTTTAAAAATCTCTTTGGGAAAGTAATGAAAGAAAAATGGAGATAGGCAAGAAGAAAAGCAGGGAGGTTACGAGGAAAACTAGAATGAAGCGATTCAGATATACAGATGTGAAATTTTAATGATCCCAAAATGATTGACAGACATAAGATAAGCACCCCATAAACACAGGCTTACCTATTCCAAAATAGCCAGGTATTCACACCAGGAGGGCATAAAATTTAACCTCTCAATACACATCATGGAAATTTGGGCAGCCTTCCTCATGGTTTCACTCAACTGCAGAACTACCAAAACGGGGACCAGAAGATTCGCATAGTTTTATCCTAACCCTACCACTATGTAATGCTGTGAACCTGTGATAAGTTACTTGACTTCTCTCAGTTTCCATCTCCTCATCTATAAAACAAGCATTCATTGAGAGTCTACAATGAATCTTACAAACCAATGGAGACAAAGGCTTCTCCAAATCAGGGTTCATATGCAGTTGCATGCTCATTCTTCCACATGCATAATGGGCAGGAAGTCCTCCTAGGACAATCACACCAGGAAACAGAGAGCTGACCACTGTCACCGCGTACTGCTGCCTCATGGTGGCACTGTTTACGGAGGCTGTGGAGGAAGCGGAGCTATTGCTGCAATGGGATCTCCAGAGGGGCCCCGCATGCCACTTGGAGGACAATTTCACTTCCTGGAAGCTAAGCTCATCAAAGATGCGCAGTTCTCGGGCTTCCAATATTCTCATGACTCAGATTTTTTTAATTTTCACAAACAGCCACCTCCCAGGTCCCCAGCCGGTCATGGAAGCACTGGCAGGAATGGCTCTGGCATCTTCCATCTCTCCAAAATGCCAACTCTTTTCCTTCAAAGATCACAAGGGTTTTTGCTTTTCGGTCCGACTGTACCCCTTCTAAGGCAGCCCTGCTCCCAGCCTGCCGTTAGGGGGAAACTCGCACAAATGCTTCTAAGGGGAGAAATTCTGGAATCTCTATCGATGGAGAAGAGAAAAAGTAAACCCAAGTAAAACCCCCCCTGTAGGACCTCATCGACAAAAGGTAATTATGAGTCATGTTAAATGTTTTGGTGAAGAAGTAAAGGTGTGATGAGAAAACAATAGAGGGAAATCGAATGTAAACTGGAGGGTCAAAGAAGTGCTTTCTGAGGAAATGGCATATAATCTGAGATCTTAAGGATGAATAGAAATTGCCGGGGGGCACCTGAGGAAAAATAAACCACATGTGCAAGGACTCTGGAGCAGACAAGCCGTAGATGTGTTTGAGAAAATAAATAGGCCAATACGGTTCATGGTGGAGAACAAGGTAGGGAGTGAGAAGATGAACCTGGAGAGGAAGGCCAGGTCCAGATCGGGTGCAGCCTTGGACTATATGGACCCCAAGACCCTCCCGGACTCAGTGTCCATTGGCAACTTAGCACAAACAAATTCACTTAAAAATAGTTTTCAGTCAAGTCAGGGAAAAGAGAAGAGTCAGGTCTTGTAATACAAAGGTTATGGGGGTGTTCTCTGTTCTTAATCACCAGTTGTCTGAGCAGCTGATCCTGGTGGGCCCCAAAGTCGCTGTTCTCAGAAAAGTTCCCTCCCAGGTACAAATAATCTGTATTCACATGTCCTGTGGTAACGGGTGCCCCAGTTTTTCATAAAAGATGGAGTCTCCATATTCAGAAGTTGATGGGTCAGGTGTCTGAGGCAAATTTCCACTGCTGTACAGGAATTAATTAATGCAGTCAGGTAAGAGACAGAGAGAGTGAGCTGGGGAATTCAGGTTTAAAATTAGCTTTCTGAACATAATGAGAAGATTATGTATAAGGCTCAATGGCTTTTTTTTTTTTGCCTGGAAACAATCTTTCAGGAGAAAGATAAGTTAAATGAAAATGACTGTCAGGATGCCAAAGTCTAAAACACCAAAACACTTAACAAATCTTGGAAAGATATCTGAACCGAGAGAGACAGATGATGGAAGAGGTTTTGGTATTGTGAGATTTAGGACATTAGCTGTTTTGCTATCTATCAAATCTATTTACCACAAGCAGGACTTTTTCTCTGGGCAGTCCCATGTAGATAGAAAGATTCTAGTGACTTCATTTCCTCTGTATTTCTGGCTCTTTCATGGATCACACAGAGGATGATTAAATGGCTTTTCTGTATTGTTTGCTAAATTTGACTCTTCCCACGAATTGGGGGTGGTTCCCATGGGAACCTCTGGACATGGTATAAGAGCAAAACAGATCACAGACAATCACTGGAGTCTCTACTGAAAGCACACTTGGCAAAATACTTTATTGGCCATTTCTGTATGAACAACTCTCTACTACATATAAATCCGAGATCTAAGAAAGTAAAAATGTGTTTTGTTGTTGCTTAATCCTCATCCCAAATAAAATTCATGGAAATTTTTCCATTCAAAAAAAAGTTACTTTGCACACAAACTCAGTCAAGGACATTATACCAGAAATGCCACTAATGTCATTTGAGCAAAATAGGCCAGTGTCGCTGGAATGGCTCAGACTGGAATGGAATTTGAAGGAGAGAAAAATTATCATATTTTTCCATATTTATCCATAGACAACACAAATTATTACTTTGAAAACAGCAGAATGTAAATTTTATAAACTAACCAACATATCATATTGCTTCAAATAGGCATTATTCATGTAGATAAGGTACAACTGGAAATAAACCATAAAAAAACTCTCATGTGCATTTGTGATTTTCATTTCATCACAAAAACTTTCTAAAAATCTGTAAGCTAGAGATCCCACACTACTGTCCTTCTAACAGCATTACCTCTTTGTAAAATTTATACATGGGTTTCCACAGCTACACCTCTAGCTGAAGCCAACATAATCTCTCACCTGGGAAACAGAAATGGCCTCTTTTTTTTTTTTTTCTTAATAGATCATTATTGGAGTGTAATTGCTTCACAATACTGTGTTAGTTTCTGTTGTACACCAAAGTGAATCAGCTATACGTATACATATATCCCCATATCCCCTCCCTCTTGAGCCTCCCTCCCACCCTCCCTATCCCACCCCTCTAGGTCGTCACAAAGCACCGAGCTGATCTCCCTGTGCTATGCAGCTGCTTCCCACTAGCTATCTATTTTACATTCGGTAGCATATATATGTCGATGTTACTCTCACTTCGCCCCAGCTTCCCCCTCCCATCCTGTGTCCTCAAGTCCAGAAATGGCCTCTTAACTGCTCTCCCCACTTTTCACTTCAGACCTTTCTCTATACAGCATCCAGAGCACTACTAAACAGACAAACAGATCACTATTTAAACCCTCCGACTACCTCCCACGTCAGTTAGAATAAAATCCAACGCCTTTACCATGGTGTACCATTCCCTTTGTGAAAAGGCCACATTTAATCTCATTTTTATCCCCTTTCCACAATTTTTCTCACAAACTTATTTTACTTCCTATACAGAACTCCTCTCCTCCTATATTCACATTTAAACTCACTCGCTTGCACTTCCACCACCGTGCCTGTGAAACTGCCTTTATCAAGTCAACAATGAACCCCTCCCCCCAAAATAAATAAGATACAAGGATATAATGTACAACACAGGGAATATAACCAAAATTTTATAATAACTTTAAATGGAGTATAATCTATAAAAATATTGAATTACTATGTTGTACATCTGAAACTAATGCAACATTGTTAATGAACTGTATTTCAATAAAAAATAAAGGCAATGAGGTTACCAAAGCCAATAACCAATTCTTAGTAGTCATCTTTGACACAGTTGATCACTTCCTCCTCCTCCATATTGTTTTTGTTCACTTACTTTTTAGGAAATCTGCTTTTCTTCTACCTCACTGGTTGTTCCTTTTCAGCTTTTGCCTCTGGTTGCCCCTCTTCTTCTAGAATTTTTTAATGATGCAGTAACGCAATCCTTGGTTACCTTCTCTACTCCATTCACTCCCATGGTGATCTCATTTCATCTTGAGGCTTTAAATATCATTAATATGCTAATAACTCCTAAATTTCTGTCTCCAGCCCAGACTTCTTCTGAACACCAGACTGTTACCTCCAAATCGCTGTTTCACTTCACTGCTTAGATGCTCTGTTGGAGAGTTACTGCCATAAAACCTCTGCATAGCATATTGCCTCAAAACTCAGTGACTGGGGGGACTCTACTCAATACTCTGTAATGGCCCCTATGGGAAAAGAATCTAAAAAAGAGTGGATATATGTATACGTATAACTGATTCACTTTGCTGTACACCTGAAACTAACACAACATTGTAAATCAACTATACTCCAATAAAAATAAAAACTAAAAAAAAAAACTCAGCGACGTATTACAGCAGTCATTGATTCTCAAGGATCTGTAGGTCAGTGAGGGTCTGATGATCTAACATGGGCTCAGCGGGCAGCTCTGGTCTAGCTTCACTTGGCTGGGTAACTGCCTCACCTGCACTCACTGGAGGACCGAGTCAGAAGACAACTACTACTGAGGGAAAACCCTTCTCATGATGACGACAGAAAGCTCTTCTCACAAGAGGCTGCACCCAACCCTGTGAGCACATTTCAACCCCGTTTCATCTCACCTCTAATGACCCACTGGCCAAGGCAATCACACTGCCCAGACTAAGTCAGGACGGGGGATACAGTGTACCCGAGGTCACAAGGAACGGTAACCACGGACGTCTCCCACTTTACGTCTCCAAGCCCACCCCGTCCAAACCTGCTCCAGCTCAAGTCTTTACCACGTTAATCTTCTATTTGTTCAAGACCAAACACTTAGAGTCATCCTGGACTCCTCTTTCTCACACGCTCCACTTCAGCCTACAAAATATATTCAGAATCTGACAAAGTCTCACCATCTCGACCACCTCCTTCTACGAGCCATTAGGGTGTGTCTCCTGGTTCACTCCATTATTCTAGCAGGTCTCCCTGCTTATAGTCCCCCAGCCACAAGCCATGCCCCTTAACTCACCACCCCCAGGATGGCCACTCATTTCATTCAGAGTCAGAATGAACTCCTGACACTGGTTTACAAGACCCTGCATGGTATCACTTATTACCTCTCCAGATGCGCCTCCCACCTCTTTCTCACTCACTTTGTTCTGGTATCAGACACTTCCTTGAGGCCTTCTGAACAAGCCAAGCCTAATGCTTGCTACCTACCTCTTCTGCACTAGCTCCTACCTAGGCCTGGCAATTTCTTCTCCTAGATACTCATGTGGCTGACTTCCCCAGCTCCTTCAATATTTTGCTTGAATGTCGCCTGCTCTGTGAGACCTGTCTTGACTGCAGTATTTTAATTTGTAGCCCACCCACTCTAAACCTCCACACTAATTCTTTTCATATCACTGATGAGCTAATACTCCACATAACTTATTTATTATGCCTGTTTATTGTCCACTCTCCCCCAACACCCTCCAATGCCCTAGCCTGACAAGATGTGCCATGAGGGGAAAAAAAAAAAAAAAGGTTTATTTTGTTCACTGGTGTATATATCCCACACACTTGAATAGCACATGGAACCCAGAAGGTTACAGAAATGCATTCAGTCATGTATTGCCATTCTCACCCAGACTGAACTCCTTCTTGCCTCAGAGTCCTGACACCTGCTGTTCCTTCTGCCTAGAACCTTCTTTGCCTCTCATCCTTCACATCTCTGCCCACACATCACTTCCTCAGAGAGGCCGCCTCTGGTCACCTCATCTAAAGCACACTTCTTCTTCTTGCCTCTTTGTCCCATTTTCCTGTTTCATTTTCTTCATCGTACTTTCACACTTTCAAAAATATCTAATTGATTTGTTTGCTTATTACTGTATGTCTTCTCCTACAAGGGTGAAAGCCCCATGAGAACAGGGACATGGTCTATCTTACTCATCACTGTCTCCTCAATTCACCTGGAACAGTGCCTAGTGGGTCAGTAAGAACTCAAATAGTTCTTTAATAAATCAAGGTCCCTTCTCAAAGGGAGGGCAGTACAAATCTCATCCACCTAATGTGGAAGAGAAAAGGTAACTGCATTGAAGGGAGGGCAAGCCTTAAGAAATTAAACAGAGGGAACATGAGTTTTGTGGTTAAACAGAAGGCTCCCAAGTTCAGTCATCCTTAAAAGCTATAGGAGAGTGCACAATGCTTCTAAGAGAAGCATGCCTGAGAGCTACTCTAGGAGGAAAACCAAGAAAAAGCAGCTTCTGGTGCTCATTTTAGGTTAACTATTTTCCTCAATAAGAAAACATGCATAAAATGAACAAGCAAGTTATTTGATGTTTCAAATGATTAAGTGCAAGCTGGGATAGCTTTGCAGTAGCTGCCACATAATCCCCAGGGGAGGATCTGTAGACAAATATCCACACTATCCCTTGGAAATAGATTTCTCCAACAAGGGGGAAAAAAATAGAAAAAATATGTCCCACACAAGGTAGAGATACATGCACTTTCACATTTCCAAAAAAGGCAAGGAAACAAAGAGATGCTACTTTTCCAAGAATGTTAACACGTAGAACCATGTTAGGAATTAGTTTTAGAATACATTACAAATAACAATAACTAATGTTTAGCTGGCATTTTTATTATTACTTTCTTTCTTATTAAAACCACTGTTATCAACCTTTATTTCCCACAATCACCCCATGAAGTAAATACTTCTATCACAAGTTTAGAGATGAGGAAACAGGAACAGATAGTGTGAACAACTTGCCTGAAGTACTTAGCTTAAGCCCAGAGAGTTTTGCTCCAGAGTGTATGCTGTTAACCCCTGTGGTAAAAGCTTCTCAAAGGATAATATCAGTATAAGGAGTGCTTACAATGAGCTGAGTAAGGTGCTAAGCACTTTGTAGATATTGGCTTATAAATGTATATGAATCAACCTAATCATTATTTTCTGAATTCTAATCCTACATGTCCACATACCTTACAACATGAAAAAATGAACAAAAGCTATTTCTACTCTGTTCCCTATTCAGTCTGCACTGAGACCCAAATGTTTGCCTGATAACCTTGTGGACATCATTTTTAGCTATTGGACTAGCATGGGCCAGGCCCCTGGTTCTGTAATCAGTACAACAAAGTAAAAACACACAAGTTGACTAGGTAACGTACAAGGCAGCTGGATCCTGCCATTTTACGAAGCACTAAAATAATTTTATATTACAGGGAAAACTCACTGCATCAACTTATATAAATATAAGCTTTACTATTCTTAAAAACCATGGGCTTAACTGCCTTTGTATAAAAATACACATAACCTAGGTTAGCATCTAAGTAGCAAGCTGTTTCAGAGACATCAAATACAGTTACAGAATTTCAGACAGAGTTTCTTATGATCTAGGGATATGCTATTTTCTAACTATGAAGGTCACCACCTTAAGCACATGGACCATCCTTTTAGGGTAGAGCAATAACTATAACCCAGTGTGGCCTCTGAAGTAAGCATTAATCTCAAATTGATAATTAACGGTCCCGTGACACACTTCTCACTGTATCCCTCCACAGACTAAACGTTGCCATTTCACTTACCTTCACAAGTGTGCTATGCTCTGCCTAAACACAACCAAGTGGAAGTTGTACATCCCTCACAATGAAATAAAACCACTGTCTACTGTCCTGAGGTTTTTACTATATCACTAGTCTTTGCACTGCTCCATCACTCGACCCAACTTGAGGACCACCATAAGGCAGATGAATATTTCTGAAAAGATGTAAGAAACTAATAGGTGACCTGAAGGCTTAACACAATGTGAAACCTGCCTGGTTTGCTCTAAACTACAAGAACAAACCTCTCAGATTAGAGCAGAATCAATAAAATAAACCCAACTCAGTATAATTAAAGAAAATCTACAATATTTTAGTATTTTGTATTAGTAATGAGAATTAATACGCTCAGTCAACAGATACACACAAAAAACCACTGGAGGAAGGGGGTATAATGTTTAATTGGCATCCAAAGGTAATCAGCTAAATGTTAAAAAGTATTAAATGTACGTCTCACAAAAAATTTCATTTGTCCTTTTGCTTCCCTCTGATCCACGTTATTAATACATCATAATACATTATATATGCCACATATTGAAACTGGCCCAAGGCATCTAGACATATGAAAGGAGAGATATTAACAGTCACTGACTCATTTAATTTTGTCATCACCTGACAATTATGAAGTGCATTTATCAAGCCTCATAAGATTTATACAAACTGGATCATTTTACGCTACTGCCATAGCCGAAGAAACGGTGTATGTTTAAAGCCCAAATTGTAAAATTGGAATTAATATTACTACCATATTTTTGGCATTTTAATTTTTTTTTAATTTTTTTATAATTGTGAACTTGTCTTTTTTTCTGCATTGCTATATATATATATATATATATATAATTTTTTGAATTGTATTTTTTTATACACCAGGATCTTATTAGTTATCTATTTTATAGATATTAGTGTATATATGTAAATCCCAATCTCCCAATTGATCCCACCACCATCACCCGTCCCCCGCTTTCCCCCCTTGCTGTCCATACGTTTGTTCTCTACACCTGTGTCTCTATTTCTGCCTTGCAAACTGGTTCATTTGTACCGTTTTTTTAGATTCCACATATATGCATTAATATATGATATTTGCTTTTCTCTTTCTGACTTACTTCCCTCTGTATGACAGTCTCTAGGTCCATCCACATCTCTACAAATGACCCAGTTTTGTTCCTTTTTATGGCTGAGTAATATTCCATTGTAGATATGTACCACATCTTCTTTATCCATTCCTCTGTCGATGGGCATTTAGGTTGCTTCCATGACCTGGCTATTGTAAATCGTGCTGCAGTGAACATTGGGGTGCGTGTGTCTTCTTGAATTACGGTTTCCTCTGAGTATATGCCCAGTAGTGGAATTGCTGGGTCATATGGTAATTATATTTTTAGTTTTTTAAGGAACCTCCATACTGTTCTCCATCATGACTGTATCAATTTACATTCCCACCAACAGTGAAAGAGGGTTAGGGTTCCCTTTGGGTTAGGTTCCCTTTTCTGCGCACCCTCTCCAGCATTTGTTGTTTGAGCAGCTTTTCATGTGCCTCCTCGCTATCTTTATATTTTCTTTGGAGAAATGTCTATTTAGGTCTTCTGCCCATTTTTGGATTGGGTTGTTTGTTTTTTAATACTGAGCTGCATCAGCTGTTTATATATTTTGGAGATTAATCCTTTGTCGTTGATTTGTTTGCAAATATTTTCTTCCATCTGAGGACTGTCTTTTCGTCTTGTTTATAGTCTCCTTTGCTGTGCAAAAGCTTTTAAGTTTCATTAGGTCCCATTTGTTTATTTTTGTTTTTATTTCCATTACTGTAGGAGGTGGATCAAAAAAGATCTTGCTGTGATTCATGTCAAAGAGTGTTCTTCTTATGTTTTCCTTTAAGAGTTTTATAGTGTCCGGTCTTACATTTAGGTCTCGAATCCATTTTGAGTTTATTTTTGTGTATGGTGTTAGGGAGTGTTATAATTACATTCTTTTACATGTAGCTGTCCAGTTTTCCCATCACCACTTATTAAAGAGATGTCTTTTCTCCACTGTATATCCTTGTCTCCTCTGTCATAGATTAGTTGACCATAGGTGCGTGGGTTTGTCTCTGGGCTTTCTATCCTGTTCCATTGATGACATTTCTGTTTTTGTGCCAGTATCATATTGTCTTGATCACTGTAGCTTTGCAGTTTAGTCTGAAGTCAGGGAGTCTGATTCCTCCAGCTCCGTTTTTTTCCCTCAAGGTTGCTTTGGTTCCTCGGGGTCTACTGTGCCTCCACACAAATTTTAAGATTTTTTGTTTTACTACTATAAAAAAAATGCCATTAGTAATTTGATAGGGATTGCATTGAATCTGTAGATTGCTTTGGGTAGTATAGTCATTTTCACAATATTGATTCTTCCCATCCAAGAACATGTTATATCTCTCCATCTGTTGGTGTCATCTTTGATTTCTTTCATCAGTGTCTTACAGTTTTCTGAATACAGGTCTTTTACCTCCTTAGGTAGATTTATTCCTTGGTATTTTCTTCTTTTTGTTGCAATGGTGAATGGGACTGTTTCCTTAATTTCTCTTTCTGATCTTTTGTTGTTAGTGTATAGGAATGCAAGAGAATTCTGTGCATTAATTTTGTATCCTGCAACTTTACCAAATTAATTGATTAGCTCTAGTTTTCTGGTGGCATCTTTAGGATTCTCTATGTATAGTATCATGTCATCTGCAAACAGTAACAGTTTTACTTTTTCCTTTCCAATTTAGATTCCTTTTCTTTCTTTTTCTTCTCTGATTGCCGTGGCTAGGACTTCCAAAACTTTGTTGAATAATAGTGGCGAGAGTGGACATCCTTGTGTTGTTCCTGATCTTAGAGGAAATGCTTTCAGTTTTTCACCATTGAGTAGGATGTTTGCTCTGGGTTTGTCGTATATGGCCTTTATTATGTTGAGGTAGGTTCCCTCTGTGCCCACTTTCTGGAGAGTTTTTATCACAAATGGGTGTTGAATTTGTCAAAAGCTTTTTCTGCATCTATTGAGATGATCATATGGTGTTTATTCTTCAATTTGTTAATATGGTGTATCGTATTGATTGATTTGCGTATACTGAAGAATCCTTGCATCCCTAGGATAAATCCCACTTGATCATGATGTATGATCCTTTTAATGTGTTGTTGGATTCTGTCTGCTAGTATTTGCTGAGGATGTTTGCATCTATATTCATCAGTGATATTGGTCTGTAATTTTCTTTTTTTGTAGTATCTTTGTCTGCTTTTGGCATCAGGGTGATGGTGGCCTCACAGAATGAGTTTGGGAGTGTTGCTTCCTCTGCAGTAATTTGGCGCTGAATTCTCTTAGCTTTTGCTTGTCTGTAAAGAAGAATTTGAGAAGGATGGCTGTTAGCTCTTCTCTAAGTGTTTGATAGAATTCACCTGTGAAGCCATCTGGTCCTGGACTTTTGTTTGTTGGAAGGTTTTTAATCACAGTTTCAATTTCATTACTTGTGATTGGTCTGTTCCTATTTTCTATTTCTTCCTGGTTCAGTCTTAGAAGGTTATACCTTTCGAAGAATTTGTCCATTTCTTCCAGGTTGTCCATTTTATTGGCACAGAGTTGCTTGTAGTAGTCTCTTAGTATGCTTTGTATTTCTGCAGTGTCTGTTGTAACTTCTCTTTTTTCATTTATAATTTTATTGATTTGAGCCCTCTCCCTCTTTTTCTTGATGAGTCTGGCTAAAGGTTTATCAATTTTGTTTATCTTCTCAAAGAATCAGCTTTTAGTTTTATTGATCTTTGCTATTTTTTTGTTTTATTTCATTTATTTCTTCTCTAATTTTTTATTTCTTTCCTTCTACTAACTTTGGGTTTTGTTTGTTCTGCTTTCTCTAGTTCCTTTAGGTATTAGATTGTTTATTTGAGATTTTTCTTGTTTCTTGAGGTAGGATTGTACTGCTATAAACTTCCCGCTTAGAACTGCTTTTGCTGCATCCCATAGGTTTTGGATCGTTGTGTTTTCATTGCCATTTGTCTCTAGGCATTTTTTTCATTTTCTCTTTGATTTCTTCAGTGATCTCTTGGTTATTTAGTAACGTATGGTTTAGCTTCCATGTGTTCGTGTTTATTACGCTTTTTCCCTGTAATTGATTTCTAATCTCATAGTGTTGCGATTGGAAAAGATGCTTGATATGACTTCAATTTTCTTAAATTTACCAAGGCTTCATTTGTGACCCAAGATGTGATCTATCCTGGAGAATGTTCCGTGTGCTCTTGAGAAGAAAGAGTAATCTGCTGTTTTCAGATGGAATGCCTTATAAATATCAAATAAATCTATCTGGTCTATTGTGTCATTTAAAGCTTTTGTTTCCTTATTTATTTTCTGTTTGGACGATCTGTCCACTGGCATAAGTGGGGTGTTAAAAGTCCCTCACTAATATTGTGTTACTGTCGATTTCCTCTTTTAGAGCTGTTAGCATTTGCCCTATGTATTGAGGTGCTCCTATGTTGGGTGCATATATATTTATAATTGTTATATCTTCTTCTTGGATTGATCCCTTCATCATTATGTAGTGTCCTTCCTTGTCTCTTGTAACATTCTTTATTTTAAACTCTATTTTATCTGATATGCATATTGCTACTCCAGCTTGCTTTTGATTTCCATTTGCATGGAATATCTTTTTCCATCCCCTCTCTCTCAGTCTGTATGTGCCCCTAGGTCTGAAGTGGGTCTCTTGTAGACAGCATATATACAGGTCTTGTTTTTGTATCCATTCAGTGAGCAAGTGTATTTTGGTTGGAGCATTTAATCCATTCACCTTTAACGTAATTATCGATATGTATGTTCGTATTACCATTTTCTTAATTGTTTTGTGTTTGTCTCTGTAGGTCCTTTTCTTCTCTTGTATTTCCCACTTAGAGAAGTTCCATTAGCATTTGTTGTAGAGATGCTTTGGTGGCACTGAATTCTCTTAGCTTTTGCTTGTCTGTAAAGCTTTTGATTTCTCTGTCGAATCTGAATGAGATCCGTGGCAGGTAAAGTAATCTTGGTTATAGGTTCTTCCCTTTCTTCACTTTAAATATACTGTGCCACTCCATTCTGGCTTGTAGAGTTTCTGCTGAGAAATCAGCTGTTAACTTTATAAGAGTTCCCTTGTATGTTTTCGTTTTTCCCTTGTTGCTTTTAATAATTTTTCTTTGTCTTTAACTTCTGTCAGTTTGATTACTATGTATCTCGGCATGTTTCTCCTTGGGTTTATCCTGCCTGGGACTCTCTGCATTTCCTGGACTTGGGTGGCTATTTTCCTTTCCCATGTTCGGGAAGTTTTCAACTATAAACTCTTCAAATATTTTCTCGGGTCCTTTCTCTCTCTCTTCTCCTTTTGGGACCCCTATAATGTGAATGTTGGTGCGTTTAATGTTGTCCCAGAGGTCTTTTAGGCTGTCTTCATTTGTTTTCATCCTTTTTTCTTTATTCTGTTCCATGGCAGTGAATTCCACCATTCTTTCTTCCAGGTCACTTATCCATTCTTCTGCCTCAGTTATTCTGCTATTGATTCCTTCTAGTGTATTTTTCATTTCAGTTTTTGTAATGTTCATCTCTCTTTGTTTTTTAATTCTTCTAGGTGTTTGCTCTTTAATTCTTCTAGGTCTTTGCTATACATTTCTTGCATCGTCTTGATCTTTGCCTCCATTTTTTTTCCGAGGTCCTGGATCATCTTCACTATCATTATTCTAATTTCGTTTTCTGGAAGGTTGCCTATCTCCACTTCATTTAGTTGTTTTTCCATGGTTTTTTCTTGTTCCTTCATCTGGTACATAGTCCTCTACCTTTTCATTTTGTCTATCTTTTTGTGAATGTGGTTTTCGTTCCACAGGCTGCAGGATTGTAGTTCTTCTTGCTTCTGCTGTCTGCCCTCTGGTGGATGAGGCTATCTAAGAGGCTTGTGAAAGCTTCCTGATGGGAGGGACTGGTGGTGGGTAGAGCTGGGTGTTGCTCTGTTGGGCAGAGCTCAGCAGGACTTTAATCTGCTTGTCTGCTGATGGGTGGAGCTTAGTTCCCTCCCTGTTGGTTGTTTGGCCTGAGTGATCCAGCACTGGAACCTACAGGCTCTTTGATGGGGCTAATGGCAGACTCCGGGAGGGCTCACACCAAGGAGTACTTCCCAGAACTTCTGCTGCCAGTGTCCTTGTCCCCGCAGTGAGCAACAGCAGCCCCCCACCTCTGCAGGAGACCCTCCAACACTAGCAGGTAGGTCTGGTTCAGTCTCCTATGGGGTGACTGCTCCTTCCCCCTGGATCCTGATGCACACACTACTTTGTGTGTGCCCTCCAAGAGTGGAGTCTCTGTTTCCCCCAGTCCTGTCAAAGTCCTGCAATCAAATCCCGCTAGCCTTCAAAGTCTGATTCTCTGGGAATTCTTCCTCCCATTGCCAGACCCCAAGTTGGGAAGCCTGACGTCGGGCTCAGAACCTTAAGTCCAGTGGGTGGACTTCTGTGGTATAATTGTTCTCCAGTTTGTGAGTCACCCACCCAGTGGTTATGGGATTTGATTTTATTGTGATTGTGCCCCTCCTACCATCTCATTGTAGCTTCTCCTTTGTTTTTGGATGTAGGGTATCTGTTTTGGTGAGTTCCAGTGTCTTCCTGTCGATGACTGTTCACCAGTTAGTTGTGAGTCCGGTGCTCTCGCAAGAGGGAATGAGCACACATCCTTCTACTCCACCATCCTGAACCAGTCTCTGCGCTTACTACTGTTTTTTTACTATTATATTTTCTGGGATAAAATCCCACCACCAATCAACTATATGGGAGCCATGAAATACTTCAACTTGAGTCAGACTGTACATGCCTTGAGACAAGAAGGAAAAGGACCCTACATATTTTGCTAAGTGAAATAAGTCAGAGGAAGACAAATACTATAGGATATCACTTATATGTGGAATCTGAAAAAGTCAAACTCACAGAAACAGAGACTAGAATGGTGGTTACAGGAGGCAGTGGGAGAGAGCACAAGGTGGGAAAATGGGGAGATGTTAATCAAGGAGTACAAACTTCCAGTCACATGATAATTTCCAGGGATCTAATGCACAGCACTGGGATTACAGTTAACAATACTGTATCATATACTTGAAAGTTGTTAAGAGAGTAAATCTTAAATGTTCTCACCACAAATGAAGTGGAAATTATGTGACATGATGGAGGTGTTAGCTAACACTACAGTGGTAATCAAATTGCAATATGTGTGTAAATAATCAACACATTGCACATATAAAACTTACACAACAGTATATGTCAACTATCTCATTAAAGCTAGAAAGAATATGATTTTTTAATTGGTAGATTATTTTATTCAAGGAATTTGCCCTTTTTTTTTTCCAAATGCTTTTGCATAGTGTGGAGATGGCATTATGAACAACAAAACGGATATATCTACAGATAAAGTTGAGACTAAAAAAGAAAGAAAGGGAAGGGAAGGAAGGAAGAAAGAAAGACCTAGAAAGGAGCTTCAGAAAAACCATTGTCAATGGAAGTAATGTGGGAGTTAAGGGGGAGTCGATTACTAGAAGAATCACAATAAAACTGGCAGT
Organism: Balaenoptera physalus; assembly: GCF_965194825.1. Classification (NCBI taxonomy): domain Eukaryota; kingdom Metazoa; phylum Chordata; class Mammalia; order Artiodactyla; family Balaenopteridae; genus Balaenoptera; species Balaenoptera physalus. Next base: position 96,997,423 of record NC_138896.1, on the reverse strand, counting down.
TCTGAAAGGAAATCTGAAAATAGGAAAATAGGAGCAGAGTTTTTAATGAGTAGAGATGGACAAGAATAAGGATCTTCTACATAGAAAATAAAGGCACAGAGACTGGAAATTGTGAGATCTGTTTGGGGAATGACAGGTCATCTTGTCTGATGAGAGTAGTTAGTATGAAGAACAGATTAGAAACCAAAAGGAAATAAAGCTCCAAAGGTGGGCTGGACCTGTATCATGAAGGCTTCAATTCAGGCTGATGAGCCTGTGACTAATTTTTTTTTTTTTTTTTTTTTTTTGGCCACACCTGCCAAGCAGCAGGCATGCAGGATCTTAGTTCCCCCACAAGGGATGACCCTGCACCCCCTGCAGTGGAAGCGCAGAGTCTTAACTACTGGACTTCCAGGGAAGTCCAACCTGTTACTAATTTGAAAGATAACAGGGAGCTAGTGAAATGAGGTGGGAAATAACATGATTAAAGCTTTGATTGAGAAAGACCTTACTGGCCCCGCTACAAGAAAATGGGCCAGGAAGGTTAAAGAGTAGAGGCTGGAAAAAAAATGTCTTAAAGGTTTCCAAAAGGTGGTCATAAAAAACAATTAACAAATACAAGTAGTCATTTCCATTTGTGATACATAAAATTTAACAAGTCCCTAGATTCTGTTCTGGTTCTTGGAACACTCAATGTGGGTCTGTTAAAATTACAAGATTTTTTTTTTTTTTTTTGCTGTTGTTTGTTTTTATTGGGTGTTTTTTTAGCCCAAGATATGTAGGGCAGACATAGTTAAAATCATATATAGTCTAAGAATCCAATAGAATGCAGGTATGCCCAAACAACTAGATATTTTCTATCATACTATGGAATAATAATTAATGGCTGAAGTGTGAACTTTAAAGGCAACAGAAATGGACATTTGAGTGTCTATTCAGTAACCAGCCTCACAACCTCCTGGTGAAGTATTCATCATTTCACTGGTTAGGTGATACACAACTCATATATACTAGGTAAGGACCAAACCAGGGTTATCTGACTAGAAAAAAAATCTCATTTAAACAAACTACAAACTGCAGGTTACAACCATATTGTGGGTCAGGACCACCATATAGTTTGAAATGGGATAAAATACAAAATATCAGTGAGCACTGATATTTTGGGTAACTACTATTTTAGGAAATGTTAGTTTCATATATATGTATTTGTATGTGTATATTTAAAGGAATAGTATTTATTCAGGGTCATAATAAAGTAGGTTTGAAAGCTACAGCACTCACTACAAGATGCTCAAAACACAGATGTTATTCAGCTTCCTTTTGGGAATAAATAAATTTTTACTCTAAAATTCTAACAGCAGTTACTCTAGGTTTGCGTATGAACTAATACTATTAAATTATTCCCCAAAATCACAGTAAACAAAATCAATATTAATATACAGTAAAGTCTTGGATTCCTAGACACTGCTCAAATATAAACAAATATTACTACTTATTTCTGAAATAAAATAAACATCATAAATACACAGTGTAGCAAGTTTACCTGTTTTCCAGATGACTTCTAAGTTTATATAACATAACTGCTTTCTTAAAATGGTTAATTATCAACTTTCACAAGTGTTAAAAAAAAAAAAAAGGCCAAGACTTCCTTCTTAAATAGTAAGAATTATTCTAGGGCAGTAATTAGAACATCCTGGGTTTGTACCCCAGACTATCATTCTAGGCGGTAGGACCTTAGTCAAATTACTTCAACTTTCTAATCCCCAAATATCCTGTATTAAAAGTGGGAATGATACTACTTACCATATAGGTTTGTAAGGAGCACGATGAGAAACTATATGTAAAGGGCAGAGCAAGAAAGCCAAGCTCTTAGAAAATGCTCAACAAATGTGACTGAAATTACATTTCATGTTTAATGGTTGGCATGATTAATTTATTCAAGAAGCCAATTGTTGCTTTCAGTAAATTTCATACCAGTTAAACTGAGCGTGAGGCAAATGAATCACAAAAGCTAAAGTTGGGAGGATAATTCATCATTATTCCTGATTTTTTCCCAATTTATCTGCCCTTTCCTATCAGTCTTCCCACTCTCTGTTAACCTGGAAAAATTAAAAGCTCTATCTCACCTAGCCACCCTATTGTGTTTCATGTGATAGTTTCCAAACCTGCAAGTGGCAAAGCTTTCAGTCTCTCTTCTGGAGGATTAACGGCAGCGTGACAAGGCCGAAGTTGCTACTCCAGCAAACGACCAGCTGCACTTTAAATGGTCTGGACTGCCGTGGTGTGATAAATGTGGGACTGCTTTATAAAGAATCACTTAACAGTGGTTTATTTTTGGAGGGAAACAAAATGCCACCAGAACTAATTTGATGAAGTGACAAGAGAACACAGATTTTAGTTTTGGGTCACAAACTCTCTTCACCCTTCTGCTACTATATTTCCAAATGAGAAAAGGAAATTTGAGGTTAAAAACGACTCTCTGTAGGGAGAAAATTATGAAAAATAAGCCCAGAGCACCAGAGGTTACCTCTACCTGCACATCAACTTTCATGAGAGAACCCTCCTCCCCCACAAAATGGTTTTAATCCACATTGCTTTCCTGGAAGAAGCGTCAGGATGTATAACATGGTGCAAAAGTCTTACGGTGGTAGCTTATCTGCCGTGCATAGGTATTCCTATTTACATAAATAAAATTAATCTGATATGAACAGAGTGACTCCAACGTTGAGACACTTCTCCATGGACATCCTCGGCAGATTTTTCTCTCTTAGCAAGAGGATAGCACACCAGCCAGGCACTGCCTTGTCTTCAGGTCCTCAATTCCAGGTTTAACAATGAGCTTCACATGAGGACCTGGGGTCAGGAGGATGAATACAAGACAACTCAGAACTTCAACAACCCATGTCTCCTGGTGGCCAAGTTGAATCAACTATTATAGGTAGGTGAGTGACACACATATCCCTCAAAACCACCCTTTACCCCCCTGTCCTGAACTCCCTGATCTGTGTGCCCAGCCAAGGCTGACCATTCTGCAATGGGAACCATGCTTAGGCAAATGTGTGTCTGTCCCTTCTAGAACCCTTATGAAACCCCATAAGTAGACACAAACAGAGATGACATTGGTTTATGTGAACTGTCATGAAACAGTCTACAGAAAATTTTTCAGGTAAAAGGAACTCATGTTTTATATACCTAGTAGCCAGGGAATCATTTTAAGTTTGGAGACTAGAACCTCCCATGTCAAGAAGAATCCCAAGGCCCTGTACGTGGGCCGTGGTGAAAAACGAAAAAAGAAAAAGCTTTGCTCACATATGATTTTAAGTTATCTTCTTAGCCCCACCCATGGCTGTAACTCACAAAAAGGGGGGTTCAGAAATCCTATTTCTGCCTTACATCATTTGCCACTACAGTTCAAGTACATATGCCTCAGAAGGCCTAAATAGTAACCAAAATATTATGGTATAAATCAACTGTATTGCCCATTAAAATTACTCACGGCTGCCTTTAATTGGCCCCTTCACCTTTGATGGCTCATCACAAAGCGAGAGCTCAAACGCTAGAGGACACAGCACGTCCGTTTGGTTCCTGATTCTGCACTGAGCTAACAACAAAACCTCGGGTCATCTCTTAACCATAAACTCACTTTCCCATCACATAAATCAGAGATAATGATAGCTCATAGGCTTGTGGATTGGATGAGTGAGTGTTAATAAAAGACTGGGAGCAATGGCTAGCACAGAGCACGCATTTAACAAATGCTAGTTGTTAATAAAATTGGCAGAGTGGTATAAGAGAAGGAGTAAAACTTCAGATTTTGATGATCTCGGCTCAAAACTGCATTCTGCTGGTTACTCTCTGAGCTTCAGATTCTTTATCTCTATAGTGGGAATATTTTCACCTATTCCAAAAAGGTGTTGTAAAGACAAACAAAAAAATGAATATCATTGAACCCAATACAGTTATGGCACATAGTTTATGCAAAACCAGAATTGACAATCTTTGCTTTAATCTGACTAGCAACCACAACACTTGTGCAGGTAACTGTGAACCAAATCCACCAATGAAAGAAAGAAAAAACATACATCCAAACAGAACAATTTTATTAATTAATTTGGCCACGGTTCATTCCACATCACAAAGAAAATGGGAAACCTTAAAAATAAAAACAAACAAAAAAACCCCTCCAGTCTATAAAACGAAGAAGTGAAGATGTACCACAAATCATGAGATGGTCAGAAAGTCTGTGGCCGTACTGCAGTGCAGTGAACCGTCCCCATGGAGTGAGCGCCACGCTCTGAGTGACCTTGATTGCTTATGCAATGAAGGCACAAAACAGGACACACATTTGAATCTAGCTAAAAGACAAAAGAGGTTAAGGCCACAGAGCATTCATTTTGTTCTTTCAGAGGAAAGCCGAAATACAGTACAGTTTCACCACCTGACAGGTGCAAAAAATAGAGGCAGCTCATTCACAAAACCTGAAAGCCATGTGAAACTCGCTCCCCAATTCTCTCCTAAGAGCTTACATTATATGCCTGAAGTCAAATCCTAATTTTTCGGAAGTGCTGCTGCTTCCCTTTCTCGTTACCGCTCCTCCTCCATGTCCCCTCCCCGTCCTCCTCCTCCTGCTCCTCTTCCTCAGACTCCTCCGTTGCAAAGCCAGCTCTATAGTTTCTGAACTGGTAAGGGAGGGGAAGACTAAGAAAACTGTACTGGGAAATGAAAGACTATCCCAAAGCAGGAATGCAAAGGCCCTAGTTCTAAAATGAGCAGAAAATGCTGGTGTATTTTGGACAGATTACAAAATACTTTTATCAAAAACTATTATTTGCAATAATCAGACGTAGACACAGATGCTTCCACAAATACTGGGAGAAGATGTATGCACCCACACTGCATATCCTCTGCTTCCATTTTTGGCTGTATGACCAGTGAAGATAGCCCCATGGAAAAGCAAAACAGTGTCCCAGAGACTTATGTGTGGACTGTTAACATGCTGATGACAGAAACAATTAAAGTGTCATAAAATGAATGTGAAATGTATCAGGATGAAGAAATATGTACTGACAGTAGTGAGGTCTAATGGCTAGCAGCTTGAGGTTTGCAGACTCACCCTCAGTTCCTGACTAAGCCCCTAACGGTCGGTGATACAGAGCATTTCAGTCTTTATTTTTTACTGAAGCTGGATTCATAAAATGCATGCATCTGCCAAAGGCTTTACGCTTTTTGGAGGTAATCACCAGAACCCCATGTAAAAAGAATTTGAGAGTGAGAGTCCATCTGCCTGAGCACAAAGGTGGTATAATTCTGCTCGTAGTAAAACTGAGATCAGTGAAGTTGACTGTATAGTTGTCAGTCTGAGACTCTGAGAGCCATATTCTTCTAAAGGATGAGTTCAAGGTTAATTTCAAAAGGCTCAGTGAGCTTTCTCTGGTTTTTCACCTTCATGCCTGTATTTGTTTCCCACTGCTGATGTGACCAAGCACCACAAACAGTGATCTAGAACAACAGGAATTGATTATCTCACAGTTCTGGAAGTCAGAGGTCTGAAGTGGGTGTCACTGGGCTAAAATCAAGTGTTGACAGGCTGCGTTCCTTTTCAGGGGTCTAGAGAAGAATCCGTTTTCTAGCCTTTTGCAGCTTCTGGAGGTGACTCTCAATCCCTGGCTCATGGTCCTCCGCCACCTTCAGAGTCAGCGATCGCATCCCTCCAACCGCTTCCATCATCACAGCTCCTTCTCTGACTCTAACTCTCCTGTCTCCCTCTTCCCAGGGACGAGGACACGGACATCTTTGGTGGGAGCCATTATTCTGCCTATCACATCACCCCACGTGACAACTTCGTAGAAAGCTGTCTGTTATAATGAAGAAAAAGCATTTAAAATGCTAAGGCACTCTGCCTTTGAGAAATTTCCCCCCAACTCTTCCAGCAACTAGTATTCCAGCTGAACATAGGGCTAAATAGTATCTGATTTGAGGCTCCATATAACCCTTTACCTTGTGGACTATATACTGAATTTTGGTCCGGCTGGTAGATGATCAAACTTGGGAACTTTAAAGGAATGAAGCTGCAATTCTTAACAAAAGCAGAGGGTACTCCTGTCTCAATGAAACAGTCAACACACATATTTGTAACAGACCTGGGCATATACAAGTAGAGATCAAATGAACAAGCAACAGAGAGAAAAAGAAAAAGAAGACAGTATTATTCCAAATCCAAAACACAAAGTTCAACGCATACTCCAGCTTGTGCTAACACGCACAGGACCCAAAAAGAGAAACCATGCTTTCACGTACACCTAACTCTGATCTGGGCAACAGAGGTACTCATCTTTTTGCTAATCATATAAGAAGAAGATGTTTTCTCCCGAGTCAGTAAACAAATATTTTAAAAGATGTGTTTTTTAGGTGTTGTAGAGCTTTGTTGAAAGGAAAAGACTGTACACATCTACGTTAAGTGCCCAATGGATTGAGAAAAGGAAACACCAAATGAAAGCAGAGTGGCTACACCAAGGTAAAGGGTACACTTTGGCAAAGCTATTGCCCAGCCCTTGGTTCTGTAACACAACTGCTTTAACACTCCCCAACCAAGCTGTCTTGCAGGCGTGCCCTTAAACTCAAATTTCCATCATCACCCCTTCAGAACTTCACTGACAATTTACATCCACGTGTGTTTCCCACTTGTGTTAAACTTTCAAGGTAGTTCCAGGTAGTTCACAGTTTCAACATTAGATTGCACTACATTCCTTCTGATGACATCATATCTCTGCAAAGGCGGATTCATACCATTGCTGTGACGAAATGTGCTGCATGAAAATCAATGTGGACTGGAAAGAGAGTGGCAGTGTCCAATCTAATTCCAATGTCTGAGAAGTCATTCCCCTGCCCAACTAAGACATATTCATAAGTAATTATGGTCAAGACTGGAATAAAAATATTTTTCTTTCAATTTGTATTTTTTTCAAACAGAATATTTTTTTTCAAATTACATTAGGACATAAATACTTGTTAATTTGTTTCAACCTAACTACTTAATAAAGGAAACTACTGGGCATTTCCATTGGCATGAGGTGCTATGAAAACACTACTGAGGTACTAAGGGCACCATGAACGAGGAAAGTTGGGGAACCTTGGATCTATGCTGTTTCATTGAAGGTAATGTTTGCAAATACTGGCTTTCCTGTTTAGTTAAAAAAAAAAAAAAAAAAAACCAGTACCCAGAAGACCACATCTTCATCTGTTAAAGGAAAAAAGATGCAGTACCCAAATCTCTGTCTAACTCCTGCTTTTCAGAATACTCTCCTCCTCTCCTCTTCCCATAAAACCATATGCATGACAATTCTTTGGCTGCCAAGCATCTGAAGCCTCTTCCTCTTTGGGGAAGTTCCCACCAGAAGAAGGCGTATTGGGAGGTATTCAGCCCATTAGCGAACCCAAAAGAGCTGGCTACTCACTTTCCCAGCCTCCCTGCAGCTTGAAAACAAGTGCCTGACACGTGCTCAGCCAAAGAGATGCACTGCTCCCTTGACTGTGAATGGGGTCCAGAGAAGGAAAGAATAAGGAGCCGTGTGAACACTGCAGCAAGAGGCAGCAACGTTCTGTCTCCAGAGACCAAGGGAAGGGGTACCAGCAGAACGTCCAGTGTCCACTGCAGCAGTCAGGGCTGAGCAGCAGCCGTGGGTGTTGATGGCACTGCTACCCTGGGAGGTTGTAGCTGTGGGGACACCTGCCTGGCCTCCTTGGATCTTGCCATCCTCTAAGACTGACTCTCCAATCTTCCTCCTGGACATAGTATCTCTAAGAAATTCATTTCTTCCTGCTTCTATCATCTGCAGCTCTTTTCTGTCACTTACGAGTAAAGTCAGGATGAACACTGTTCCCCAAACACAATCTTCTTTCCACAGAAGATTCATAAACCTCCCAATGTGATAGTTACATGAAACAACACACAAATAGAACTTAAGCAAGTGGATCGCTTGCAGGAAACAAAACTCATTTTGAGTCAAGCATCTTTCCAAAGAATTCCCCCATCAATTTATCACATATGGGGAAGGAAAATGTGGAAAAATACAGAGAAGACATCTTGATTTGGAACACTGTACAGCTGCAGAGTTAAGCCGCTGTCCACACATCCCTTTGTCTATAGTGGCAAGGCAGTCCCATTGCTGATACCTGTGCTTAGTTCATTTAGAAGAAGATCTAAATCACTTTCTTTTTATGGGTAAGGCTGACATAACCTTAAGTAGAGCAATACGAAATGTGCCACTATAACATATGAAATTGACATTTCATGTCCATTTTAGGTACAGCTAGATGACCTTAGTCTAAAAGAGCCATTTTAAGTGAGAGTCAGAGTTTTATTTTTTGACAGATGGATGCCACGGCTAGAGAATTTATCTAGGTTATATCTGAACTCAAGTATGATCTACACGATTATTTTGCTTCAATGGCTTTAGACACTGTGAAAATATTTTTCCTCTCCCAGGTTCTAATTTGTTATGTCACAGATGTCCTATTTAAGAACTTTCTTTTCTTTTTTGCATTTCAGCAATCATATGAAGCAGGATGACATGCAACTAGTCCTTCAAACTGATAATCCATATATTTCTATCTTTACTCATTCCATGTTGTTGGATAAGAACAGACTTCACAATCAACTAATTCTTACAGTCACTAATAAAAAAGCAAACACAGGCAATGCAGTTGAATGGTGTCTGTAATTACATATACCATAAAGTGTACTGTCCCTGTTTACACATCTGGAACACTCTAGGATTTCTTCCATTCTTTCTTTTTTTAACCAAGGAAGCACTGTTACCCTTTAATTTTCTAAGAATTATACTCTCACAAATTACTATCACATCACTTCTCAAATATAACTCTCTAAAATATAAGAAACGCCTTAAATAAAGCATTAATAGAGAGAGCCTGTGCATTCTGTTAAAACTCGCCAAAACACAAACATACAAAAATGGAAGGATATTATGAATATGTTCACAAAGTCTAAGTAATGGAATATGAAAGACTAATCCATTCAAAGTTATTACTTGGGTACAACACTTCCTCTCTTATTGACAGTTTCTCCTAATAACTCAGTGTACCTTTTAGTAATTTATTCAGTTGTCAGTGAAAGAAAATATAACACAATCTGGTATCATCAAAATGGAAATTTAACGGTTTACATAACTGAATTCTGCAGCTATACTGGCTTCAGATACAGCTTCATCCTGGAGCACAAATGATATGATGTCTCTCAGCTCTGTTCTCCTTTAAATTGAATACATCTTTAGTCAGTGCCTCCTGTCAGGATGGCAAGATGATGTCCAAGAACTTGGGGTTATATCCTCACACCTCCAGCTACAGAAAGCAAAGGAAGAAAAGAGTCTTCGAACTAGCATCAGTACACCTGAATGGATCACCTGAGGTCATCGGTCCGTACCAGAAAGAGACTCAAAACCAAATGCCTCTGAAACCATATGGCTACGTCACAAACCCAACCCTAGAGCCAGGGATGAAGTCAACATTTCACAGACCAAGGAGACCAAACATGAGGACAGGGTATCCCTGTGAGAAAATTAGTAAGTATTTACCAGAAGGCGGATGGAGTATGAACTAGCCTCTTCTCTCCAATTAGACATAAGTTCCAAGAAGCCAGGAGCCATTTTCATTACTTATGATAACCCCACTCATTCTGAACAACAAATCTGGACACAGATCAGGCAATTAGAGATATGGGCCATGACAATAAACAGTGTATTTCACATTACATGGTTTCCATACTACTCCTTCATCTGCATTGACCAGCTCCACCCCTCAAACATAAGGCCCTACCTACTCTATTACCCCATTACTAGCCCTGGAGAGGCAAAAATATATGCTGATTACCCCACTCTTTCTCTTGACTCTTCCTCCTGGTGACAACAGTCCCAGAATAGTAACGTACCATCAAATTCTCTCTGGATCATTGTCTTGTGTTTCCAGTTTTCAAGGTTCAAGAACTACCATTAGGTCTTACAGAACAGAGGAGATGTACTATCTTAAATCTGATATTTATGCTCTATTTTTTCAGACTATAAGATACATCATACTTGTATGTTATATACTGCCTTCAGGAAGAAGAATATTCCAATGAGCGTGCCTTTTTTCAAACTCCTGATGTTCATTAGAACCGCTACTCCTCTTGTCCCAGGCCTTTATCCTATGTTCTTTCCCTCTCCTCCTCCTTATCTCACCTGGCTTCCTCGAGGTCCACACAGGCCATCCCCAATACTCTCTGGACCGGCCTGTCACCACCCTTTTTAATGCTGGTTCCCAGAATGTTTTTTCAGAATGAAGTATTTCATTGCACTTCACTAGATCAGAGTTTCTCAGCCTTGTCACTACTGACATTTGGGGCCAGATAACACTTAGTTAAAAGGGGATGTGACAGTTCATTTTATGTGTCTATTTGACTGGGCCACAGGGTCCAGATATTTGGGCAAATATTATTCAGATTATGTCTGTCCCGGTGTTTGGATGAGATTAACATCCGAATTGGAAGACTGAGTAAAGCAGATTGCCTCCCCTAAAGTGAGCAGCCCTTATCCAATCAACTAAAGGTCTGAATCGAACAAAAGGGCTGAGTAGAAGGGAAAACCCCCTGACTGGGACTTACACTATCAAGTCTCCAACTTGCCAACTGCAGATCTCCGGACTTCTCAGCCTCCATGATTGTCTCAGTCATTTCCTTTTAACAAATCTTTTTAGATAGAGATAGAGACAGAGATGATAGAGATAGAATAGAGATAGGGAGATATATATGTGTATATACAGATATGTATATATGTACATATATATATATACGCATACATATATAGATATAGATATATAGACATAGGTATAGATATGCATGTCTCCATGTAGACATCTCCTTTTGGCTCTGTTTCTCTGGATAAACTTAACTAATATAGGAGGTCTCCCCTGAATTTTAGGGTGTTTAGCAGCATCTCTGGTCTCTACCTATTAGATGTCAGGAGCATCCCCCTAATTGTGACGACCAAAATGTCTCCAAACATTGACAAATATCCCCTGGGGATAAAACTGCCCCTGGTTGAGAATCACCGCACCCGAGGTTACAATTGGAGACACCATCAGGACAACTGGGGACATAAAAATGTCTTAGAAATATCACAAATTTTCAGCAGTGATTACACCATCATTCACAACACGCAAGTGTTTCTTAAATTAGCAATGTCTCCATGCTCTCTTCTTAAAGCTTTTCTATGCCTCAGGCTGGATCTTGTCACCCATCCAATGTGCTACCCTGTCTATAAACTAATGGTTCTCAGACCTGGGCTGGGTATGAATTCAAATCACCTGTGAGGCTTGCTCAGCACACCTGTGCTCTGGAGATTTCGATTTAACAAACCTGGTGCAGGGCCAGGGACTCTCTATTAATCAAAAGCTTCAGAGGTGATCCTGGTGCACAGCCCCAGGAGAAGCACAATTGCCCTAAAATGGCAGCAAGGACCGAGAGGGACACGACATCCAGGAAACCGAACACCTCTAGATACAGCAAGTATCCTGCCTCTGAAAAGAAGTCAGGGTGGGCCTCCCTCACCTCAATGGTTTTTTCAATAAGTGAAGAAAGATCATGAAATGTCTTGTCACTTCTGTGGGCTAGTTCTTCAAAGGAGGTCAAATGTTTTTAATTCCATTAGTTCTGAAAGGATTATCTTTCTTAGCAGAGGAATAGGCAAAGTCATAGAAAAGAAATACAGGCTTTAGAAGACACATACTTAATTTTCATAGTAAAATCATGAGAAAACAATAGGCTTTAAATCTGATTCTGGAAAGTGACTTTTACTAAATCAAAAGACTGTTAAAGGACTTAGCTGGTGATAAATTTGAAAAGGAAAGTAACTCTAAATTGAATAATTTATGAACTCAGACATACAAGTAATTTCCTAAAATTCTCTAACAATTCAAGCCTCAGTACATATATATTTACTTTGCCAAATTAGCATATAAGTTTCTCATTCTCAAGGGCTTTCATGTGTTCATTTTAACACTACAGAAAATCAGTGAGTATTATGGATAATGTAACTATATAAAACTTTTCCTCCAAGTAAAATCTATGTACAGCTAGGAAAAATACAGAAATCAGAGGTTTTTTAAAAAGCTATGGAGAAACTTTGAGTTAATTCTCTTTTGAGACTAGATCAACACTGGAATATGTAATTTGTTCTTTATTACTCTTTGCAAAATACCATTATCTTCTCCTAGTCCCCTCTGCTAGCGACAGTCACAAAATGCATGGAGACTTTAAATTTGATGAGACAATGACACTTAAGAAATCTGAAGAATGACATGGGAAAACTGACTTCACAGAAAATGTCCTTTGATTCCGAAAAAAACTATAATATAAAGAAGACAATCCATGTCATCATTTTCCTTCTCTAGGGAGAAAATGAACTAAGTAAAGCTGGAATTAATTACACATAGGATGGAGTGATCCCATTAGGTGATGATGTGTCAACCAACCCTTAGTTGCTTCTTTCTCTCTTCCCCAACCCCTCCCATTCAACCTACTACAGATTGCTCTGGTGTTCCACTGTCAAATTCCTCATTTCTTCCTCTTTGCATCCCTCCTACTTCTTTCTTCTTTTTTTGTTTCCTTATCTGCTTGCTTGTAACACCACCAAAGAACCAATTTCTCTTCAACAGTCACTCTGGCAGCCTTTCCCAATTGTTGGGAAGCTCTTCATCCAAATGTTCTTCGACTCTTGCTGTCACTTTTTCAAAATCCACCACATCTTATTTCCCTTATAGTTTCCAGACACAGAGTCTGCAGAAACAGAGAAATGGGTGCTGTCATCTAGAATGAGGATCCATCAGATGGTCTAAGCATGGTTACTGTCATAACAATAAAGGACGGTTATTACAGAAAATCCCATTCTTCATGAAAAAATAAAGATGAGTGAAAAAAACGCAGAATTTTTTAAACTCCTGCAGTAAGGAGGAAGGATGACCACCTTGGCTGCCAGCCAACCACAAATACTCACTCTCTATACTTGCCCAGGGAGTACAGAATGATCACTATCCTCATCACAATGGCATATTATAACGAAACCTCCAAGGATATTAGAGAGAAAGGCCTTGGTTTTGAGGCTGTCAAAACAATTATAATAAAACAGCTGCTCACCTTCACTTGAGGAATTTAACACATTATCTCCCATCTTTACAACAAACCTCTTTGGGATATCTACTGCTCTATAACACACCACCCAGAAACTTCACGACTTATTACCATGGATTATTATTTCTCATGTTTCTGTGAACGAGCTCAGCTGGGCAGCTGTCCCTTGGGGTCTTCCAAGCAATTGTAGACCGACCGACGGCACTTAAGACTGAAATTATCTGATGGCTTGGCTAGGCGGGGGTATCCAAGATAGTTCGTTCACATGTCTGGCACATCGGTTGGGAATAATGGAACAGCAGCTGGCTGGCCAGAAGTGGCTCTTTCTCCACGTGGCCAGCTTGGGCTTCCTCACAGCATATTGGTCAGACTTCTAACACAGCAGTGGCTGCCCCCAGAGTGACTTAGTCACAGAAGTCATGCAGCATCACCTCCACTGCATCTACTGATTGCACAGGCCCAGCGCAGACTCAGTGTGAGAGATGACCACACAGTGTAGGAAATACCAGAGGCAATTTGGGCCATCTCAGCTACCACAAAGCCTGCTGGGTAAATGGGGAGAAGTATTATTTCTCTCAAATTACAAATAAGAGACTATTTGATTCCAGTTCTGAGATCCAAGAGCTAGAAACTGTCCAAACTGGAACACGAATCCAAGTTTTCTGATTTTAAGGTGTCAAAGTCAAAATGGATTATAATTAAAAATGTAAATATGATTTTCATCCAAATGTTAATTTTACCTGCAATTAATTAATCATCCATAGAGTGGACATTTCAGAGTAGTCTGCTATCCCACATTAATCATACCTTCTTTTGCTAACAGCCATCAATTTTCCTTTAGGAATGCTGTTCTATCCACACTGGATACAGCATACCCTGCTCCACCCTAGCTAAAGACAGCATGGGCTCAAGTATTTTCTAACTCTCTGGGATCTGAATCTTAAACAGAGTGGCAAAAGGCCTACAATGTTTGAACCACATTTATTCTACTGGCAACGTCCTGGAAAGACTGCCAAATGGTTGTTATAAATAAGACCCATCTCCTCCCCCAGTTATCCGCTAGGCCTGGTACTCTGGCCACCCAATTTCTTTCCTGTAAATTCCCTTTGTGCTAACATAAGCCAGAGTCTATGGCCTGCAGGTCAGATACACCGACAACCAGGCATGTAGTGTCTGGGATACGAAGCATACTATAGCAGTGGTAAGCACCACTTTGGGGTCTAACTCAACTTAGTTTAAATATGAATCTGCCACTTACTGGGTGTGTCCATATTTAGGCAAATTACTTAACTTCTCTGAAGCTGTTTCTCATTTTTAAATCAAAATTTAAAATGTCATCTTCTTCAAACAGTTGCAATGTTTAAAGGAGATAGTACAAGTAAAGCACAGTGTATAGTTCACAGCAAGGTCAGGTATGGTTAGGTATTATGTTTAATATTATAGGTCCATAATCCCTTATCTGCCATTCTAAGATTCAAAAAACTCTGAAAACCAAACCCACTGTTAGTAAAACCTGACTTGAGCTGAAATGGAACTCTTTGTGATGTTTAATCCCATTCAAGTGACTATTTTATGCCTCACTGTGGAAATGTCAGCATGTTTAGGTGCCGCCTGTGATCCTATGGGAATGCCACATGGCATATTGCACAGGTAGCATATTATCTTTCTAAAATGTAAAATTTTAAACCACCTTTAGCCCCAAGGGTTTCAGATAAAAGACTGTAAACCTATAAGTTACTATTCAAGAAATTTAAAATAAAAACCATACACATTGAGAACAGTGTCTAAGGAGAACCATGGGCGATCCTATAAAACTGGAACTATTTATAAAAACCCAGAAATTATACTGGAGCCAATTCAATAACAAACATTTTATACTGAACTAACGCTGCTTATATAGGCAAACTGTACCAAAGGAACAAATTTACATATAATTGGATAAGCTACTCTACAAATATTGTGCTTCTAGTTAAGGCATGTAATTAGAACTGCATCTTCTGGCTTTTTAATTTAGTGTGTGTTTAAGAATTATATTTTATTACCTGAATTAAATACCATTGGTTCCACACTTGTAGGTTTCCAACAGGCTTGCTGTTCACTCACACTGTATCCTCTTACTCATAGTGAATTGGATAAATCAGAGGTTTAAATTATAATCCCATCCTGGGACTGCAGCATTTGTTTATACTGTCCGATCTGGCTCTCAATGGTCCAGAGCTCCAGAAAAACACACTAAACCACTGCAGCATCATTTCTCTAGGGTTAAATTTTTAACTTTAGAAGAAACATTGTGAGGCTCAATTTTTAAAATTAAAATGGAAGGTTGAGGATATATGTATGCAAATCCCTACACGACAAAAATGAAAATTGTAATTCAAAGCAGAATGATATAGAGAGCTTTATTATGTCTGATAATGAGCAAAGCTATGAAGCACACTATCATCTTTTCCACTGTAGTTCCTTTTGTTTTGTTTTTCCTTTGCCCGCATCATGCAGCTTGCAGGATCTTGGTTCCCCAACCAAGGAATCCGCACCCCCTACAGTGGAAGTGCGGAGTTTTAACCACTGAACTGCCAGAGAAGTCCCCACCACTGTAGTTCTTTACATCCTTTTTACAAAATTCTTCCTTTAAATGGATTCTAATTCACAGTGCAAATTTGGGGCATGCAAATGATATTATGTAAAATTTACACCTAATACCAGGTGCAAAAACCTTTATTTTAGAGAACATGTTTAGCTGCCCAAACTGAAAGACTCATTCATGAAATCACCAATATAAGTTTGTTTGAAAGGATCTATCTGTTCACATAAACATTGATATGAGGGATGTCATTTTCTGTACAATTTATTTAAGTAGGTAAATGAAGAGACTGAGTTACATAAAACCAGGAAGTGTGCTCGAGGTCATGAAGCTAACTGCCAAGCAAATGATGCAAAAGACCATTTGTTTAAAAAAAAAAAATCTGACTTTAATAAACAGGGTGAAGGGCTTCCCTCCAAAGTCTCCAGCATATTTTCAGTTTTCATGAATTTTTCAGAGAGCATCTGTTTTTAAGTAAGTAGAAACATACCCAGGGAACATAAGGCCCATTATAAGAAATTAAAATCAAAGTCCAGAAACATGCTCTACTTCTTTACCTGTGTGCTAAAGCAAGTTTAATACCATCAACATTTGATTACTTCTGAGAATAGAGGAGAATGCAAACTAGCATATCTAAAACAACCTTCCTTATCCATCCCACAAAACTACTGCTTTCTCACAGAATCACCAAGGAAGCTAAGAGTTCTTTTGTTTCTCATTACAAATAGCTGCATACAAGGACCACGGAAGGTCTCTGCATACAATGCTATTTTCCGTAGGTTTATATCAGCATTTGCAAACAATGTTCTATGGGCTCTTGATTGGTGCCACAGGAAAAGAAGAATTTTGTGGTATTTTAAAATAATAATAAAATAAATTTTAAAATCTTGGGAAATTCAGGGTTAAATAAACAGTTTGAAGAGTTTTGTTTTATTTTGTTTTCCTGAATAATTTTTGGGCCCTTAATGTTCTAATATATATTATAAATTGACAAAAGATGCTTTTCCCAAATATGTATCCACAGAAAATTAGGGTTTGTTATTGACATTGCACAGAGTATTTTTGGGTAATGATTCTCTATAACACATTATAACCAACCCACTGATCTAAGATTCCTATAAAACCAAAATAGCCTATTTTTGAACATTTCTGGTGATGGGGGATTCACTACATGCTGAGACGGCCTATTTATTTTGGGGCCGTTCCACTCAGTTGCCTCTCTACGGTTTCCTTTAGTATGTCTTGGTTCTTACCTCTGTGCAAATAAATGCAAAACAGATCATCTTCCACTTGAAAACCTTTCCTGTATATGAAGACATCTACTGAAACCCCTTGCACTGAATTTCTACCACTAAAAGCTAAACATCCTAAATTCTTCATGGTTTGGGAGGCCCTCATCAACCAAACTGATCTCCTCATGATGTCTCCTTGTTTGGGAGATACATGCAGTCGTGTAGATCACAGTTCTCAGAGTGGGATCAAGTCAGCACAGGATTAATAATGAGCCTGTTTTCCCAGGGCCTGGGCCTTGGCTCTGCCATTCACTATCTTTGAGACCTTGACAAGTTAGCCAATATTTTCTAAGCCTCACTCTACTCACTAGTTAAACAGTAGTAACAATAGTTCTTGCCATCATGAAGCTTCTGTGAACATTACATTTAAAATACTGAATCTGCCCCCAAA
This sequence comes from Balaenoptera physalus, assembly GCF_965194825.1. Classification (NCBI taxonomy): domain Eukaryota; kingdom Metazoa; phylum Chordata; class Mammalia; order Artiodactyla; family Balaenopteridae; genus Balaenoptera; species Balaenoptera physalus. The sequence continues at coordinate 96,980,003 of NC_138896.1, read as the reverse complement.
AAAGTGTTCAATAAATATTAGCTAGTGTCAGTATGTCCATTTTGGAAACATGTGTTTTCTTTTAGTCAATTTATAAAAAGTAAAATTCACCAAGTACTCAACAGTGACTGGCTCAGGGCTGTAAATAGCAGGTAAATGGAAGAGTGAGGAAAGAAACTGCCAGAGGATTAAAAATAAGCCACAAATTATCTGCAAGCAGATAAAGCCCTGACTGCATAATCGTTACTGAACAGACTCTATCTTTGTCTTCCCATGTAGTAACATGTCAATTTTTTTTAAGGGTTTCAGTGAAACACACTTTACAATAGCCTTCAGTGTGAATGAGAAATGGGGGTGTGGAAATAAACATCTTTTAACAGCACAGACTTCAACTTTTTCCTGCTCTGCTTGAAAGAGTGTCATTCAAAGGAAGAAAAACTCAGTGTCAGGTTATTTTCTACTCCTGGCCTGATGCCACACAGCTTTGAGCTTGCTTTTGGCTATACCAGTGGAGCTCACAACCTTTTAATTTAGCACATGACTTATAGTTCCCTGTAGCACCTTTTAAACACTGGCAGAGTTCTACAATAATGATGAATGGGGCTCCATTTAGCCCAAACCTGTGGCATCTTATAGGTGGAAGAGTTCTTGGCACAGAGCAGTTGAACTAAACTTGGCATATATTTGCAATATGGATTCTGATCCTTCTATGATTGGTGAGGTTGAGGAGAACTCTTGGCAGTAGTATAAGAAGTAAAGAGACTCAAATTCTCTCTTAAGCAATTTCTTTGATATTTTAGGAATGTCCTTGATTTCCAGCAATCAATTTAAAAAGTAAATAGAAGAAACAGACTAGTTTCAATCATGGAAGGGATTATGGAGCATCACATAGTTAAATCCCACTATTTTAGGATCATGTTACTACTCTCTCCCTCACTCCACCTAATGTGATCAAATATTGAGTTCTTTCCTAAATTAAAAAAAAAAAAAGAAAGAAAGAAAGGAAAAGGAAAGGCATCCACTAGCTTCTGAAAGATGATTCACAGAAAGGTACTTCTCAGAGTTCTCTGATGTACTTGTTATCTCAGATAATGAAGGTACCCCATCATCAACACATATTGGGGCTGTGCTGGACACCTGGTAAAGGACAGCTGATCACCACATAGCAGCCAGCAGTCTACCAAGTGGCCCCTAGCAAGGGCACTGCCCCCAAACTGGGGAGATGGTGACCTAACCAATTCAGTTTCTTCTCATGAAAAAAGAGTAAGCAATTCATAGGAACGAGGAAAAAAACCCCACAGACTACACAGATGAGAAAGAAAGAGTAGCTAAATCATATTAACTGTGCCACAGTGAAATAGGGACCCATAAACTGCTAACACCCTTAATCAGGTAAACATCAAAAAAAGATCTCACATAACCTTCTAGTCCTAGACTTCCCTGTCTTGGTGAGGTCTAAGTGTACCACGGTTGTGTAGCTTTCCTAGTATTCCAATCAGAACCTTCCATGTGAAAGATATTCCTCTCTTCTTCATTTCTGCTTTTAACCTTCTGATAAACCCCCATTACTTAACAAAACCTAGATAAATTTTCACTGCTTGTAACCAGCAGAGGACAACGCACATGTAAAAGGAAAAAAGCGACTCCTTGATGAGCTTCCAACCATGTTTAAAGTTACCATCTCCCCTCCTCTTCTCAACCTCCAGACACATGTTAAAAAAAAAAAAGACAACAGAACCCATATGGAGTCACTTGTGCTAAGCCCCATGTCACCAACCAGAGACTTAATACCTAACTTAATTACAGTTTCAGCCTCTCCCAGGAATGGAATCTTAAACAAGTCAATCTGGAATCACCTGGTCAGCACTAGTGGTTAATCCACCTGATAAGACCCTTGCCATCCCCTAAAGGAAAGTGACCTTGCCACAACTAATCCACTTTTTGCTGGTATAACTTCCTTGTTGCCTCTCACTGCTGACTATAAGTCTTTTTTTTTTTTTGTACAGCTTGGATCTCCTTTCTATTTGCTAGATGGGATTCATGAATCATTGAATAAAGCCAATACGATCTTTAAAATTTACTCGGCTGAATTTTTTTTAACACACAGCACTTAGTTTTGTATATCAAATTCACCTAAATTATTATTCCATTCAAAACAATTATGTGCTTAGGAGCTAACACCATCAAGTACAAGGTGCTCAATAAATCTTATTAGTTAATGATTAAATAAAGTCCACAGGACAAAAAAGTATTAAATCAATATTTCTTAATTATAAGGCATAAATCTACTAGAAACACAGATCTCTACTTCTTATTACCCAGAAAGTACAAGAAAAGGTGTCAGATAAAGGAACCAAAAGTAAAATTTACTCAGACCTTTATTTACTGAGCACTTTAATACTAGGAACTGTGAGGCACACAGAAATGCCACATGCATTGGGAACACAGACAAGGAAGAAACAGTCAATTATCTCAAACTCTGATGAGAGATATGAACAAGAAAACATCATAACACACAATGGAGATGTTATTATTCATTTTCCACCCTACCAAATTAGAGTCTGTGGGCTCTAACTAGATAGAGATCAGTGAGCGCCTAAAAAGTGTTCATTGGTGGATACTCCATAAAGGCATCAGTTGTTTAATATTCAGACACTCAAACGGCTATATCCACAATTCCACAGTCAGGGGATGCTTGTAATAAGATACACTATGGGAAGGGCTTCTGATAACAACACAGAGTCACAATCGATGTCAAACATACCCATCAGAAGGGAAATCCTAACTATAATAGAACTTTTACAATTAACACACACAGGGACTTCCCTGGTGGCGCAGTGGTTAAGAATCCGCCTGCCAACGCAGGGGACACGGGTTCGAGCCCTGGTCCAGGAAGATCCCACATGCCATGGAGCAACTAAGCCCGTGCACCACAACTACTGAGCCTGTGCTCTAGAGCCTGCAAGCCACAACTCCCGAGCCCACGTGCCACAACTACTGAAGCCCACACGCCTAGAGCCTGTGCTCCGCAACAAGAGAAGTCACTGCAATGAGAAGCCCGCACACCACAACCAAGAATAGCCCCCACTCCCTGCAACTAGAGAAAGCCCTCACGTAGCAACAGAGACCTAACGCAGCCAAAAATAAATAAATTTATTAAAATAAAATAAAATTAAAAAATAAAAATAACACACACACACACACAAAACCAAAAAACTGAGGGACCCAGAAGTCTTAATGCAGACAATAGGTTTGAGAAATGCGTGACTTAAAAAAGAGAAAATAATCTATTACCAAGAAAGCCACCATGACCTAAAACTAACCCAGTTAAACAACATAACTAGTTGACCTCGGTGGCATGGTTAATTGGGGTGACAAAACAAGTGAGAATGGAAGTTGGTGCTGACCTCTTCTTTCTGTTACCCTGCTCATACTTTTTGGATAACTCCTTCCCCTCTCCCCTACTGCTTCACTTCTCCAAAATCTGTCAGTGGGTTAGGAATTTTACCTGGCTTCTTCTGACAGACTCTCAGACAGGATATGCTGCCAACCTCTTGTCAGTGGTTTTTCCCTGATCTGCATTCTCTGTGTCAGCCTTGCCACAGGCAGATTCCTCTTGCTTGCTCTTCATGCTTTGAGGGCCTAGGGTTTCGTTTTCTGGCTTCTTTGTCTTTGTAGAATCGTTAGATGTTTACCTGGATTCTTGGCTTTGAGTAGCTCCCATCTTAAATTCTTTCCATCTGTTTATATCTTTAAAGATTCAACCAGGGCCTAATCAAGAAGAATTGATTTGGTCATGTAGCTTCTTCACTGCTCTTAATTGCTATACATTTCAGTTTTACTTAGAGTTGGGATGACCTTCCTTCCCTATGATGTCAAGCTGCCCGGTGATCCCAAATGTAGTTTTGATATGTTAAGTGGTGCAAGACAGAGCTGTAAATCTGAAACTCTAACACTCATCTCTTAGCCCCAAAACACAAAGTAAATTTCTAAGGAAATTTCCAACAATAAATCATCCTATGTCAGCAACTAATTACAGTCAGTGTAGTGCAAGAAAAAACTACAGCATCTCAATAAATCTTGTGAGATGTCAGTTCAGAAACGTTAGGTTGTGGGTGTTGCCCGGGGACAGCACTGCTGGATTCAGGACTAGCAGACTACCTGTAGCAGGCATATTAGAGGGGTGCTAAGCAGCAGGGGTACAAAAGCTGGACCAACAAAAGACTGGGATTCTTTAGACAAGGCACTGTCTAAAATTTCCAGAATATTGATAACAAGGACCTTTTCAATGCACAAAGATTACCAGACTGATTCTAATGGCCAATTGAAATTATGCAAAATAAAAGGGAAAAAATCCTGTGGAAGTAGGTAGCTCTACGTCAAAAATATTGGTGCCATGTGGAGGAGAGAACAGAGACTTTAGAACTGAAATGGCTGCCCTGCCAATTATTAGTTATTAGGCTTTTTCCTGAAATTCCTGCTCTGCCAATTATTAGACGATGAGAGGCACTCAGCCTCTCTGAACTTATTTTTCCACAACTGTAAAGTGCAGATAATAATGCCCACCTTGGAGGGTTGTTGTAAAGAGTAGAAATAACATAGGCAAAGATCCTGGGCCTATTGTTAATGCTCAACAAATGAGAGTTATTATTCATTGTTAACTTAATATACCTGATTGCAAGTTCTCCAAAGATCAGTTAGGTTATCACTTTGGTAACCAAATCCTGAGGCTGCCCTAAGCTAAGAACATATATTCTTGGCATCTTCTATCTATCTTCTATCCACTGCACAAAATTGAAGACCTATTTTGACTGCCCAGTCACGACACTGTCTTACCTAATACCTCATAATATAACATGCAACCTTGTAGCTGAGAGGCCTTAATGAGCTCTTACAGCTGGAAAGGACAGAAACAACAACAACTATGACCTTGCACAAGAATGCCCTAATATAAGCTGTTCTGCCTGGGTACATGATCGCTTGTAAGGCTTTGTGAAAATCGCTAACATTGATTATAGAATGAACTTCTGCTAATCACTAAGGGGCTACTACATCATTTCAAAAGGGATAAAGACATTATTTGGAGAATGTAAATTGTGATTGCTTCTTTGGAGGGCAATCTGGAAATAACAAATATTAAAAATGCAAAATGCACTACTTTTTAACTAAGAAATTCCAATGCTTCTTTCAGGAATTTGCTCTACAGTACACTCACATATGTTTACAAAAATAATGTTTACAGTAACAAAGGCCTATAAAGAGCATAAATGTTGATGACCAGGGGTCTAGTATTATGGTCTTGGTATAAGGGAATAAATATTCTGAGTCGTCATTGGCAAGCAAGGGATAGCTATGCATAGACTGATGTCTAAGATTTATCTTTAAGTAAAAAAAGGATATTCCATGCCATTGTTTTCATAGTAGACAGTCACATATCCTTTTTTATTGAATAAGTATCTTAATATATATGTGCTCATATACATTAAATATCTCTGGAAAGACAAATAATAGTGGCATTGTCTCTAGGAGAGAGAGCTAATAGAAGGTGACAGAAAGGAAGCTTAGTTTTGACCAGATACCCTTTTATACTATTAAAATGCACACTCACAGACATATAACCTTTTGGAAAAATAATTTAAAAATACAAAGTGTTATAAAGCCAAAGTGAAATTGAAAGTTCAGACATTATCCAGGGAAATTCAACAACATTAATAGCCAGTCCAAATCAATCAAGGTCCCAGACCCTACTTCTTCATCAGTACCAGAATTTGTTTCTTTTAAATAACATGGATAATTACCTTAACTGTTTATTTGAGTTTGTATACCTGAATTTTTCAAGATATGAAATGAAAACTCTGCCAAGTTGAAAGTCTGAGATTTGCTTAAATTATTCAGTGAGGGGCTTCATATACAGCACAAGTTCTAGAGTGACCTATTTTACAATTCTACAGAAGTGGAGGACGCACATATCCAGGCACATAACTTTTTACAACTGAAATGATATATTCACCATATACAGTGCTGTACTGACTTCTAAGCTTTTGGTAAGGACTTGATTAAAAAAGTAAAAAAGGGAGAGGAAGTGGGGGGAGGAGCAGGGAAAGGAGATGAGAAGAAAATAAACAGTCATACAATTAAAATTCCAAAAGTCAGTAAGCCTAGAGTTTCAAGTGACTTGAGATATCGAGATAGCCTCTTAAAGTATGGACAGCCTTCCAGACCAACAATATGACACTCTAAGGTCTATGATCTCTAGACAAGTATCCATGAGCTAGACTTAGACAGCAATCCATGCTCATGATGGTCATATTCATACCAAAAACAGAAAATATTTCTCTATTACCTAAATGCCTCATGTATGGTTTCAATAATATGGAAGTTAACATACTGAAAAACTGGTTAAACGTAATATTATTAATATTAAAGGTAATGTTATCCCTCGAATACACTCTCAAACTTGAATCCAGCTAAACTAACTTCAGTTACCCAGTGGAACCAGTTTCCTACATCATTCTCTTCACAGCTTTCACTCCCAGCATTTTCCTTCACTCAGCCTTCGCTAAGGCTTTCTTGACCAAAGGCCACTTGATCATTTACACATGAAGTCAAGTTACGAATCAAGCTCTTCCTTGCTTCCTGTCCCTTTACATGTTATTTTCTTTGCCTGGAACTTTCTTCTCTGCTTATTTGTACGACTAGCTTCTTCTCAAGTTTTGGATCTCAAAATTCATATTCATTAAGAAGACTTGCTTCACTCAGCCATCTACAGTAGATCCCTCCCCCATTCTTCTCCAGCTTAGCACCATCATTCTCTCCTTCAGAGCACCTATTTCGGTTTATAATTATTTTTATTATAAGTATTAGTTATTTAACACTTTTTTCCACTTCCCCTACCAGACCCTAAGCTCCATGAAGCAGGATACATGTCTGTTTTTCTTTTTTTTCCTACCCACATGACCTAACTTGGCCCTAGCATAGAGCAGCGGTCAATATGTAGAAGTAAAATGGATGAATGAAGTGAATTGTAGGATATTTCATTCACTTTTTTCTAAATTACCCTACTCTGACTAGAAGACCAAAGCCATACCCGTAATACCTGTAAATACCACAAATTTGCAAGGAGCGAGAAATGCCATTTTGAACTTTCTGTGCTCACATTTACTCTCTATGACATTTATGAAATGGCCCAATTCATGGGGACACATCACCAGTGTTAGAGAGGGTAGAATTTGGTGCCATCCACTGCTCATCATTCTGCAAAAGTATGATGGCAACTGTGGACAAGAACATCCAAGTCAACTATTTGAAAAACAATGGGAGAACCTTCTTTAAACAGGGAGAATAAGGAATCTTGGTGTAGTAGCCAGGGTTTTCCAGAGAAACAGACCAAGAGAATGTGTGTGTGTGTTTACACACAAAATATATACGTATTAGAAAGAGAGAGAGAGAGAGAGAGATTTATTTTAAGGAACTGGCGCATGTGATTATGGAAGCCGGCAAGTTCAAAATCTGCAGAACAGGCCACAGACACAGGGAAGAGCTGAGGTTGTACCTTGAGTCCAAAAGCAGTCTTCTGGTAGATTGCCCTCTTCCTTGGGGGATGTGAGTCTTTCTTAAGGCCTTCAACTGACTGGATGTGGCCCACGTTATTGATCTGCTTTATTCATAGTGTCCCGATTTAAATGTTAATCACATGTTTAAAAATACCTTCATAGCATCATCCGGATGTGTTTGACCAAATATCTGGACTGTGGCCTAGCCAAGTTGACACATAAGATGAAATCACTACACTTCATTAAAAAGACTCTGTATTATCATTTACACATTACTCAATTTATCTTCTCTGGGAAAATGAAAGACATGCAACTGGAAACTTTTTCTACTTGTCATAACAAGATGCCCAGGCATGTACTTTTAAAAGGAAACATCATGTTCTGGGAAACTAATAAGCATGCATTTGGACCCACACATAAATCCCCTTCACTGAGTTTTATTGCCAGTAGTCAAAAGCACTCTTTCCCTTTGTTTAGATTTGTGGCCAGAGTAACAAAAATCTATCAAACTCAATATTTTCTAGAATCTTAGCAATACTTGGAAGGCTAGCTGTAAGAAAAATATATTTATACATTGAATTTTGAATATTCAAATAAATTCAGAATAATGAATATAACATATAATTTACATACACAAATTACCAATCTATTATAACTGCAAAAATTCTATTTACATTCATATACCAATGTTTGTCTGAAAATCTTCCTATTTTAAAATGGTTCTTAACATTCGGTATGTATTCCCAAACCCCTATAGTTTATGGAGATGCACCATCCTTGCAATAAAATGTAGTTCTGAAAGCATTGTTCACATGCTTAGGTCTTTTAACCATATACTGATCACTAAATATAAAAATCTCTACTTTAGTGATGAATCCATACTGGTTAAAAGCTTTAGCTCACAGGCAGGCAGACCGGGGATATGACATCAGTGTGGCCATTTCCTACCTGTGTGAACTGAGTTATTTAATAACTGATAACTGATTCTCCGTTATCTCATCTAGGACCTAGAGGTCATCACAGCACCTAACTCATAGGATGATTATAGGTTTAAATGAGATAATATAATAAAGGCATTTAGCAACTTGCCTGGTACATTGTGAGTATATGATTAACATTACTCATTCTGATTTAAATTTACTTAGAAAGCCCATGTATATATATATATTTTTCTCATAGAATGTCTCCAAGGACTCCAAGTCCTAAAAATAAATTTCTATCATAATCAGAAAAAAAGACATTTGAAAACCTACTCTAAAAAATATGACATGAGACATATAAATTGAGTAAAACTACCTGACAGATGTGAAACAAAATAACCTGGGTGATAAGGAACACATACTAGGACTAAATGTCCCAACACGTATTCCAAAGAATATACCACAATATCTATGGTCTTCAACCCTGCTGCATTTAATAAAATCATCTGGGAAGCTTTATAAAAATTATATTACCCAGAACCCACCTTCACCCCAAACCAACTAAATCAAATGATTCTAACGCACTGCCATGGCTGAGAGCCACCCCACTAGATGTTTCATAGACCATCTTTGCACTGGGGAGGAAGGTTGTTTTTCAGTTCCTATAGACTGAATGTGCATGTCCCTTCAAAATCCATATATTGAAACCTAATTCCCAGTGTGATGGTATTTGGAGGTTGGGACTCTGGCAGGTAATTAGGTTATGAAGGCAGAACCATTACAAATGGGATTAGCGTCTTTATGAAAAACACCCCAGAGAGCTCTCTTGCTCCTTCTTTCATGTTAGGTTACAGTGAGAAGATGGCTATTTAAGAACCAGAAAGTGGGCCTCACCAGACACTGAATATGCTGGCACTTTGATCTTGGACTTCCCAGCCTTCATAACTGTAAGAAATAAACTTCTGTTGTCTTATAAGCCACCCAGTCTATGGTACTCTGTTACAGCAGCCTGAAAGACCTTACTCAAGTAAATTTCAGAAACGTATTTTCACAAGGCACATACAGATGCTGAGAAATTCTAATGTAAGAAAACCTATTCAAAATCCAGAATTTCCTAAGCTCGTTCCTGCTGAGAATTTTTTTAAAGGGAATCTTATTTATATCTTGAAGAATTAGTGTTCTGCAGAACATGCTCTACTTCCCAAACCTGGCTGAACATCAGAATCACATGGGGAGCATATTCAAAATACAGTATCCTAAACCGCATCTCCAGGGACTCTTATTCAGTACGTCTAGAGTGGGGCTGTGAATCTTTACTTTCTTCTAAAGTGCCAGGTTTTTCTGAGGATCATATTTTGCAGCAATTACCCCAGAGACTTTATATTCACTCCCATAATCATGACCTCCTCTTCCACTTCCAAGTTGAAGGCAGGGAATGGGTCTTTATATCTGACACTAGGCCTCCTGCAATGCCTTGCTTCTAACAGAAGATCAACAAGAGTTTAGTGGTGCATGACTATATATGAAAGAGTATTAGAAGATCATCAGGCCTGGGGTGCAACTCAATTATGAACACCAGGCCCAAGTTACACTCAGAGACTTTTATGCTCAGACTACTATAAGGCACACTGGACAAAGACTAAGTCTCAGCCCATAAATACCAAGAGCCCTGGTTCCCAGAGTTAATGACAAGTTTGCAAGGTGCGCCCACAAATCTAAGCTTTAGCTCCTTACTGTGATAACAGAGCCTCCAGAAACACATTTGCACAAAAGACATTAAGCATTGACTAGACCAAGAAGGGAACTTTCAGCTGTTGATTTTATCAAACATCAGAAAGTACCAGCTGATATGAACTATTCAGAGAAGAACAAGCTTATTAAGAAACACCTTGGCATCTCCAGTTATATAAGATGCTAGAACTCCTTCTGAAAAAAAACACTCACCCAAAACTGAAAACCAGAGATAGGCAGGGGGATTTACACACCAAATTCCCAGCCAACTTCCCCATCCTGCAGAACATCGGCATGAGAGTAGTTACCGTAAACTGAAGAAAATGCCATAGGCTCTCCAAGGGGAAGACTTTTCCAAATTCCTGAAGGGGCCTCAAACTAATGAGTAGTGCACACTGAAAAAATAACCTTTGTGTCTGTGCTTCAGAAGTTCTTGACAGAAAGATGAGGGCAAAACACTATAAGGCATGTCGCAAATAAGAAGCACCTCCAAACATTTCCAAATACTAGGAGAAACTCTTTACAGTCCTTGGGTTGCAAGCAAGAATAGTGACCTCTGAGAACCTAGGGAAGAAGATACTCTATAAAAAGGATATAAGGAGATCATAAGATAGAAGAGAGAATGTGGGAATCAAACAGCTCCCAAATTCCCCAGGAGCAGATACCACTGGGCAGTCTGGCCAGGACACGGACACAGTACAAAGAATAACCGCTCCAACTCTTTCTTCATCCTTGTGTTACTGAGCTCATGATTCTACTGATGAGGAGAGAGGATCTGATAATCCATTCATTCAGAGGTGCTGGTCATATGCCTGCACCTCTCATATACTGGGACGGAGGAAGGGCCAGGTGAAGAAAGACGTCCTGGACCACTTCTTAATGGGAGGGTGGGCTCTGGATTTATCAACCTACAAGACCACATACAGTGGAAGTGATTTTACTCTTAGGAAAGTAAGCTTGTTCCGGTGAATTAAATTTTTAAAATATCCAGTATCAACGGCTACTACTTAAAATGTTGTCAAACAGCATTAGTTCCCCTTTAACAATATCTATGGACAGCAAATGTTTTTAGCAAAGGAATGTACCACAGCCACGGGAGACCAATATGGAGTGAAACCAGAAAATATGGGGGGATAGCAGATGGGCACTGGATACCTGGCCATGTAAACCTCCGACATCTCAAATAAAACGTTTTTAAATGGAAAAAAAACGTGTCTTGTACTCAATTGAAATTGTACATTTGGAAACCTAATGCCATGAGACAAATCTCATGCTACAATATAAAAGCATTCAATTACATTGTGTAATGCTTTTTTTTTCCATTATATGTTTAAGAACAGTTGCTGTTTGCTCACTTTCTTAGTTTTCTAATTTAAACCCCAAATTACTTACTAATCCCTATGCATACTGGATTTAAATATGAAATACATTCAACAAGTATAAATATTTTATATAAATAAAATGTGAATGGACTTTTGTACCTAGTTTACTGTAATCTTACATAATTAACATGATCAGAAAATAGGAAATAAGAAATATTCATAGGTCAGGCACACATCTAAAAGCTTAGACAGGTTACAGATGCCACTCAACACACCACCCCCAGCCCATCATTCAGATTTCCACATTAAATTTGGATGAGTTTTTCAAATTTAGCAATCTGACGTCATTCCAGCCCTTTAAAATCGTGTAATGGCTTTCTATGGCCTAAAGGATACAGCTCAATTTTCTCTTATTCCCCAAAGATGCTACTTTATACAATTCCATGATGCACTAATCACACTATCTTTGTTTGTTCTTTGCCCAACTCTTGGGGCATCATTCACATTCTAGTCTATGCATTTGTATAAGGTGAATATCCTGCCGCCACCCTCCTACATCCCTAAGGTCCACTCACACTCAGCTCTTTGCCATTCCCTGAACATGCCATTTCTCTCATGACCTCATGCCACTGTACACACTATATCCTTTTTCTTAAGTGTTCTTTCTAAACCCAACCTGCAAATTCTGTCCATCTTTTCACTTTAACTCAATTATCAATTCTTCCCCATAATCTCTTTGCAACTGCCACCATAATATCCCACATCACATTGTAATCTGAGTTTTCTTTTCACATCAAGCAAATAGCTCCTTGAAAGCACATTATACGTGTCTCTTCATACACAAATATATATATATATATGTATACATATATGTCTGTGTGTATATATATATATATATATATATATATATATATATATATATATATATATATATAGGCTATGTAAGAACGCACTAAAGCCTGATCAATTACAATGATGGGTAAGATGGTAGATATTGTACTCGAGATCCTGACCTCAACATAAGCAAAAATGGCTTGAGATACTCTACTGCTAAGAGCTTCAAGAAGAACATGATGAGAACATGTTTCCAAGAAATAAAACCACTTCCCTACAATGATTTCTAAAGCACTGTCTATTCCATTCACGTTGACCATATTCTACCTGAATTTCTGATGTTAGCTACAATGGATGTGAGTTACATATCTATATATTTTATCTACCCATCTAGATTCTGATCATCCTTCGGCCAAGCGCTACTAGCCTACTGTACCTATCTTTAATCCTGCAGTATTGGGTCCTTTATATATATATATATATATATATATATATATATATATATAAAATTAAGCATGTTAAGTATATGTTTGACACTTATAACTAGCAGCAGGGAACCAGTTGGTTCAGTTAGTTAAGAATATGATGTAAATCTTAATTCCCTGGTGGTCCAGTGGTTAGGACTCAGTGCTTTCACTGCTGAGGGTGTGGGTTCAATCCCTGGTCAGGGAACTAAGATCCTGCAAGCTGCATGGTGTGGCCATAAATAAATAAATAATTTTTTTTTAAGTAAAATAAATAAGAAAATTATTTTTTAAAAAAGAATATGAGGTAAATCAATGCCTATCAGTCTTTAATGTGAATACAAATCACATGAGAAAATGAAGATTCTGATACAGTAGGTGTGATGTGGGGGCCAAAGTTCTGCATTTCGCACAAACTCCCATGAAATACTCATCTATGGACAACAATGACAGTAAGGTCTTGGGCAAATTACCCATAGGAATGATATTCTGTTCTGAACTACACACCGTATACCTACCCTGTATACCTAGGCCTCGCTAAAACGGATGTTCTTAGTCAATGAGAAGTAGGGTGCACAACATCAAGGATCAATAGCAAACTCAAATAATCCCTATTGGTGGACAATTCATTATATTATTTTCAGATATAAGAGAAACAGCCCCTCCACCCCTTCAGTTACTCACTCCAGGTAATTCAAATAATTGGAAGTGGTGAAATCCAGCAGTGTAATTATGTTTCTATAGCTCTTTCTAACATCTGAAAGCCCAAGAAGCCAGAAATGGCAGGAATTCTACCACCATTTCCACTGAAAATGTATACTTTAGGACATTCATGAACACTTGGTCTGGTGCTCCAAAGAATCACCTAAAAGCTGTGATACATAGTTCATTTGAGAAATAACCTAACAGCAGAGAACACCAGGGCATGAATGATTAGAAGCCTGCAGTCAAGCAATTTTCCATACAAAGCCCAAAACTTAGATTCTATAGGTTATAAATTAATAGATGGAAGTCTGTCAATGAATTAAGATCTGGATGTGAGTTAGCTTAGTAGATAGTGGGTGGGGAGGGATGTAAAACACAAAGAAAAACAGTAAGTTCTCACTGTATGTGTTAGAAATTATAGAAACAAATATAAAAGTAATTAAAATATCTAAGTAATGAGGTTAAATGATGAACTATAAATAAAACAATATACGATATAAGTAGTTTTGAATTTCAAAAACCTACACAGTAAACCTACAAACAAGGAGGAAGTAGAGAAGCATTCAAAATAAAATTACTAAAAATATTTCATTATATACAAACACATGGAAAATAAAATAACATTAGCTTGTTTCTCTTCAAATATGTAAAACTCCTTCATTGCAAGCATATTAGTAATATACCAGTCATTACTGCCGTACTTGCTAAGTTTTGAAATTCAAAGCACCCATAAAGAGACTATGTAGACTGATATTCTCCCAAGTAAACAGAAATTCATTCCCCAATACTGTCAGTATCACACATTTTTAAAAATTGTGCAAACCTTTTTAAAAATTTCAATCACATTTGACTGAGAGCAACTGGAAACATTTTTATATTTCTACTCTGTCACATGTCAGCATTTCTTTTTGCAGCATGGTAAGATGGGCTATAGCTGAAGTAGAAAGAATACAGATGAGAGCCTATTCAGTAATTCATTCTTTATAATAAATAAGACTCTTGACCATAGCCAAAACCATTTCTCCAAAATGAAATCTCAAACAGTGCTAATCGCATCTCAGTCCTGATACAGTGGCTCTCTGTCATGGTCAACCATAAAACAACGTGCTATGGAAAGGATGCCTTCCTCTGTTTCTATGCAGCCAAGGGAGATCACATTGTCTATCCATGGATAAAGACACAGGAACAAACATACATCACTTTATTGAGTATTTTAAAAGAATAACATTTCAAGTTTGTAAATCATAACTTTCACATATTTCATCAACAGCATAGATATCATATTGAATAACTGTATGAGAAGAATAAGATCATAATGATAAACTCAACATTTTTAGGGATAATCTAATTATATGCCTGGCACCAGGCTATGTGTATATAGCATTAGCTCATTTTAGTCTTCACAACCCTACAAGAATACCCACATTACACAGATAAGAAAAATGAAGCTGAGGGGTGTTAAATAATTTGGTCTAATCTTACAAATATATAAGTGGTAGAGCCAGAATTTGAATCATCAAATCATTTTCAATCACCAAGTCTGCCTACTGCCTTTCTTTTACATCACATAAAACAGTGTTTCCATCTGTGGAGACTGAATCCCAAACTAAAACATGGAATTCATTATTATGGAGAGTATATTACATTATGTCCCTTTTCTTAAGCGTTAATCTTAATATATTGATTTAAGGAGCTACATTATAAGAAAATTACTAAAATTTGTAAAAGCTCATTAATTCAGAAGAAGACTGCTGCTTTGAATAACAGTAATGTCTAAAAGAAAAGTACTAATTTCAGTTACAACACAAAATAAAAACTACAATATACTAGTAAATTGCTACTAATAAAAGAATTGAGTAGAGTTCATGGAAATACGAATTCACAATAAACCCATGTTACATAGAGCACATACATACCTTACCACCACCTTAACAGTATCTAGAATTGTTGAAACGTCTCCAATTCTGACCATTAGGTTCAAGAAAGAAAATAAAGGGAACAGACTAGGAATTTTTAGATAGGTTCTAGTAAATGGTAAATGAGAACTTGAAATGTGCTAAAGAAAATAAAAGGAACTTTTTTATACAGTAAAGATCATGTACTCAGAGTACAGACTTCTGAATGAAGTTTACTGTACCACAGGCAAGCTAGCCAACCTTCCACAACTGTAACACAGAAATCTTCACAAACAGGCTGCTGCTACAAAGCATTATCACAAATACATGTGACAATATTATCAAAGAAAGTTATTTTCTATTTCTACTGTACCTCTCAGTACCCCAGTCAGGAAGTAGGGGAAGGGGAAGCTGAGAAGAGTGAAAATGGATATGACACATACACACTACTATATATAAAATAGATAACTAATAAGAACCTACTGTAGAGCACAGGGAACTTTACTCAATACTCTGTAACGACCTATATGGGAAAAAGAGTGGATATATCTATATGTATAACAGATTCACTTTGCTGTACACCTGAAACTAGCACAACATTGTAAATCAACCATTCCTCAATAAAAATTTTAAAAAAAGAAAAAAAATGGATATGAAATATCCGTACTGTTCTCTCACAAAAAGGGGGGGAGGGAAGAGCCCTTCAGAGCCTCATTCAGAACTATGCAAACCATTAAATATAGTTTGAATGGCTTGTATATTTGGTTTTTTCTACTGCACAAACGATAAGAAAAAGTAAATAGAAATGGCTCGTTCACCAAAGCAAGGAATCATATATGACCACCTGAAAGGCAGAGGAAAGCAGACAGAGGTCACTCGACATAGGGACTTATGTTTCACCAGCACCTGATGGGATCCTGTTGCACAGTCTGGTATAACATTCATTGTCTCAACAAATATAGAAAGCAGCTGTATGTACCGTGTTCTGTATAAACTGCCAAGAGTATAGTATAGGGCTAATTTGCTTATGAAAGTATTAAACTCACATCATTTAATGTTCACAGCCTCTCTGCAAGGTAGGCATGATCAACTTCAATTTACAGATTTTTAAAAGTGCCTTATAAGGGTTAAGAACATGTTCAAGATCACACAGCTGGTGACAGAACAAATCCAGGTGGGTCTGATTCAAAGGCCAATCAATGTTCTAGTCTAAACTACTAGACTATGTTCATCACAGTGATCTGTGTCAAGAAGTAAATCATATTTAGCTGCCTGTTTAAAGGGGAAAGTAATACAGTTTTACATGGATTTCCATTTTTTAAAAACCACTATTGTTAGACTAAAGACAAACCTCTATTTACCATTACTTAATTCCAAGAATTCTAGATAACCATGTTCTTGCTATAATTTTTACTAGGAATTAGAAACATGACTTAAGTAAATATTCTCTCTTTAAGGATGTCATTCACCTAATTAAATACCGTAAAAGTACTGCTTGGACTCCCAATTAATTCACTGATCTGCATGGAGTCTAGAATCAATAGCTAGCTAATAGCTAATCAAATGAGTCACTAAAGACAAAAACATCCACATTTATATTTGCTAGTTGAAGAGCAATCATAACAGATGACAATATAAATCTGTACAACTCAAAATGATGGCAGTGTGCCTAGAATCAAGCCCTATAGGGGATTTGAGTCATGTCATTTTTTGTTTGTTTTATTTTTTTCTCCTCCAAATGGGACCCATTTCAGCATAAGCACACTGGTTAACACCTGTCCTCATTAGAAATTTCCATGACAAACCTAAAAGGGATAGGCAACATGAATTACCAAAGTTATATTAGTACAGTTGTGCAGGGTAGAAAGTACTTTATACACAAAAGTTTAGCCCAAAGGTGGAAAAGCTATTTTATTGTAGTAAAAACAAAGGAGACTTCTGGATACATTTTTTAGAACCTCAAATTCATTGTGGAATCAGGCGTGCTGCCATCCTAACCCTCACTTTCTCATGAACCAAATTCCCTTCCCAGAAATGCACCACTTTTATTTAATTAACAGTAAAAAAAAAAAAAAAAAAAAAGGCATTTTAAGGATTATGAGCTGAAACTGACCCTGCCTAAATATGGAAAAACATTTTCACTTTCCAAACCATGAAACTTATTGATTCTGGCTTTAAATAAGAAAGAAAAATAAAACCCTGTCAAAACAAAAAACTAATCTTGCAGCCAACTCTTGCTTTTTCAAGTTTCAAACATCAGAAGATCTTTGCCAAATATTTCCTAACCACTCTCACTGACTTGTTTGCTCCCCTTATCCCAAACTCCTGTAATATCATTAATGCTCCATGAACACGTATGTTGAGTTTAATTGTCCTTTTGGTGCCTATCATGTTTTAGGCAAGAGATACTCCAATATAAGTAAGATTAGTCAATTAAAAACTGTTTACTAGAAGCTTACTAGGCTTTTCTAAGTACTACGTACTAGTACTAAGTACTAGGATGTACTAAGTACTTTGCATGCAGTACTGCACATAGTCTTCACAAACTCCTGCACCTTTAGGTACTACCCAAATTTATGTATATGTCCATCAATACACTCAGTGAGTTAATTTACCATGTCTTTTAAATATCTGAACAAGCCTACAAAATGCATATTATCCCATCATACAGCTGATGAAACAGAAACCTAGAAAGGTAGGTAATTTGCTGTCACACACAATAATACATCTAGTACATAATGGATTCAGGACTGGTAAGAAATCTGTCTCCAAATTTCAAGCTCTTATCCACTGTCTCAAGAAACTCACATGGTACTGAGTGACACGTGAAGTAACTTTACAAGGTAGTAGGTATGGCAATGAACTTGTCCCAATTTGCCCAGGACTTTCCTGATTTTAACAATGAATGTCCATAGAGAAGAGACTTCTGGTTGCCAAGGGGGAGGGGGGTGGGCGGGTAGGGATGGACTGGGGATTTGGGGTTGGTAGATGCCAAGTATTACATTTAGAATGGATAAACAACAAGATCCTGAGGTACAGCACAGGGAACTATATTCAATATCCTGTGATAAACCATAACGGAAAGAAGATTTTTTAAAAAAGGGAGTATATATGCATATAACTGAGTCACTCTGCTGTACAACAAAGATTGGCACGACATTGTAAATCAACTATACTGCAGTTTAAAAAAAAAGAAAAAAAAAAGACAAATACATTCTAAAAATAAAATAGATGAACTAGAAAAAACAAACAAACAATGAATGTCCAGCACACTGGGGACCTCTCAGTCTTGGGATAACTGGGAGAGCGGGTCACTTTCATGATAGGTATTATACAAGTGGCATGAAAAACAACACAATAGGAGTATGTACAGAGAAGGGAGCCATTCTTTACTCCTCAGTAGTATCAAAAGAGGCTTAACAGAGTGACATTTGAGTTGAGCCTCGTGCAAAATATAGTAAACATGGTGGAAGAAGACAGCAAGGGTAGACCAGACAGAGAAGCAATGTAAACAATGGCCAAGTGACTGAGTTCTGCCCAGTGGAATGTGGGCAGGAGCCATGATAACCGTTCCCAGGCTGAGCCTAAAACAAGCTTCTCTGAAATCTGGCAGGACACTTCTCTCCTCAAATGCCGTACACCTTGTCTGAACAAAGAGGACTGTGTGGGGATTCAGGAGAGGACAAAGCCACAGAAGGAGGAGGAACCTGATTCCTTGAATGACTCCATGGAAAGCCACTCCTGTGCTGTGAGCACTGCACATGGGCAAGAAGTATAAAGATTTTTCAAGTCACTGAAAATTTAGTTTATCTGTTACAACAGCTAGAATTAGCTTTTCACAAGGCCTTGTGGGACTCAGCTCTTTGGGAGTCTAAAAACATGACAGTAAACCTCTCCATCTCTCTAACGCCATTACATCACAAGAAGGGGCTTGAAAACACACATACAAATGGCATGGATGTGAGGGATACTGGAAGGGAGACAAATTTAGGGGAAAAAAAGCAAAATAAAACAAATATCTGAGGACAAGAGGTTCAGGGAAAGTTAGAAGGAAATGAACATGGGCTTTTGAGGGTTGATTGATAAGTTTACAGTACATCTGCCTCCCTACATGGTGGGAAGATGTGTGTCTTCTCATTAATTAATTGTGAAGATGCCACAAATACATACTGAACAAGAAGAAAAAAATGAGTTAATCATGTGGAAGTATGAAGTGTCCTGGCAAAAAGTCCACTCTCACTGTGACCACCTCACATTTCCACTGTGGCCACTGGAAACCAAAACTGTACTAGGTGTTTTTGTAAAAGACAAATGCATAGGAAAGATGAGATGAGGCAGATTCTCTAATCTAAGTGGGACAACAGGATGAGAACAGCGAGAGGGGTCACTTTGTTCAGAGGATACTAGGATAATAGCTAGCGGTCCCTTCAGTCATGCAGGAAATACTGAAACAGTTTTGCAAAGCTGAGCGAACAGGGGGAGGCTTCTTGGGAGCTGGGGATGTTGATGAACAGCAATGCCTTTGATGAAAGGGAAGGTGAGGAGAGAATGCTTTAGTTGTGAACTTACCAGAAAGGATATTTGCTTGGGCTAGGAGATGAACAGGAGTTTATCTTCACACACTGCAGCATAAAAGTGGTAGCCCAGGATTTCCAAAATGAAAGCTTAAAAAGAAGGTTAAAATTCAGGGAACAAACCCTGGCAATATGTTTATCAGAAATGAGAAAGCATTTAGTTGGCGCGGAGGGTGGTCTTCCTTTAACTATCTGCTCCTGGTAGGTATTCAAGATAAACCAATATCACATATAATTCTGCTCCAGTATATTGCAGATTAGATGCAATCTTTTATCTTCTTTAGGATTTTTTAATTCTCCTCCAACTTTTTTTATATAAATGAAAAGAAAAGGTGGTCCAATGGCTACAATAAGAAAAACGTTGCATCAAGAACAAAAATCTAGTATAGTGAAACTGCTAGGAAAAGCAATTCTAGAGCCGTACAACTTGGTTCAAATCCCAGCTCTGCCACTTGCTGGCTATGTCGGGCAAATGATTTAATTTCTCTAAGCCTAATTTACCTCATCTATACAATAGACACAATAATAATTCCTATCTAGGGGGGCAAAGTGCTTAGAAAAGTACCTCAAAAATAGTAAACACTATGTATGTATTAGCTGTTTCTAGCATTTTGTCTTATATCTGTTCCAGTTTTTCTGCCAAGACAACTGGGGATTGGGGTGGGGGGGAGGGGAGAAAAGAGAAGTAACATTTATTGAACATGGAAGAAATATCACATACAATAGAATGTCAGACAATGATGGCTATTCCCCCAAGCCTTTTTTCTCCTCCCTGAAAACACAGCTAAACTACATTTCCCAGACTCCCTTATAGTAAGATACACACATACATAACTGAGTTCTGGCCAATGGAATGAAAGCAAAAGTGATATGTATGACTTCCACGTCTGGGCAGTTAACATCCTGCAAGTCTTTCTCCTTCCAGTGGCTTGATGCAGATGAACACAGTGAACCTGCTAAAGGTGGCAGGGACACAGAATGCACGAAGGCTGGATCTTCAAATCACACCTTGGAGGAGTGCTGCCAGGATCATGCATTATGGAACTTTACATGAATGAGAAATACATTTGTTGCATCTGAGGCAGTACACTTTGTTTCGATTCATTTGTTATAGCTTTTAACCTACCCAATCTAATACAGCCAAGCTCTACACCTGTACTCCTATGTATAATACCTACCACACTGCTTTGAAATAGATGTCATTCCAATTTGATAGCTAAGGAAACAGAGGCTCACAGAAGTTATGGAACTATCTTGTCCAATATCATGAATGTAATAAGTGGCAGGGCCACATTTAGGTCCAGGTTAATCTGCTCCAAGGTAAATGGGCTTTCTACCCTCCACACAGTAAATACTGTAACACAAAAAGTATCCTTCCTTCCCTCACTCATTTACTCCTTAGTTTCCTCACTTTCTGACCACTGGAACTTTAGTCTTTGGATAAAACTTCATTTTTTTTTTCATCTGTATATCCAATTTGGGAGCTCTAGGAAGACCCCTAGATCACATTCATCTCTTATGCCTCATTTCATCCACCTATGAGTCCATGACAGGGAAACAAGTGTTCCTAACTCATCTGTTACAGGAGACACAGATTCCTCTCAGTTTTGCAACTGGCTACAGTATCAGAGATGATAAATGAGAGAGCCACAAATAAGGAGAGAAAGGTAAAAAACACCAATCCATCAGTGATCTCCAAAGCTGGGCGTACACCCTAGGGGCTGTGCAAAACAATCCACTGGGATACATACAGAAAAAGAATATTAGAACTTCTGTTTCATGATTTTTGCTTAATTTATCCTTTAGTTCCTTTCTGGGTATGTTTTATAAGTAGTATATCAACATAACAGTACATGTGTGTAATTTATAAATAACTTTTAGTGCTCTACAGTCAAATTTTCTTCTGATAGTACATAATTTAAAAAATATGGAGACCAATAAGTCTAAGTTAATAAATCTGGTTTCCTTCACCAGACTTAAAACACTGTGTTATGGGAAATGAAAACAACAAAACTCGCCACATCTGTGTATACAGACATCTCCTAGCTTATACTGTGAAATAGATTAATTCAATTAAAATCATATAAAAGCATGTTTTCATAAAAAATTCTTTATATAAAAAGAAACACTGAAACTAATGTATATTATGTCTATGTCTTCAAATAAAACAAAGAAGAATCAAACACGTTAAAACCATGATCATACAAACTTGGGAAAAGAGTCAGAATTATAAAGGGGAGTTTTCTGTTGAGAAGTTTAATTGTCCAGGTTACGTTTATTTTTTTAAGACCTAACTTGAAGTAACAGATGTCCTGTGTATCTTTAAGAGAAAAAAAAAAAATCTAGTTAAAAGATTTAGTGCTTAAAGGGAAAAATATTCAAAGACCTACTTCTGAATAAAAAGGAGAGCGCACTAGGTAAAATAAGTGGATGATTTAAAAACAAAAAAAGCCAACTTTATTTGAAAGGCTTGTTCTCTATCCACCCTTAATGACCTACCAATATGAAATGACTAGGGAAAGAGGCAGCAAACTGACTGGAGGAGACAAAGTCCCCCAGGTTAAAGGAAATGAAAAGAGTTTGTATAAAGGCTGCGAATAAGGAAACTTGCCTCCATTGTAATTCCCAAGTGGCTCTGACCCGCACCCTTAAACAGCAGGTCGCGTCTCCTATAGTCTTAGCCCCTAATTTGAAAAGGTCAGTTTTTCATGCTAGCCAGCAAACCTGCAGGGTCCAGACTGAAAAATAATCATGGGGCTTACCATCATGATCCCTCCTCATCAATCCAGAGCAGTGGAAGTCAGTTTAAACAAACAAACAAAATCAATGGCAATTTATAAAGTGGCAAAAAACAACATTCCCATGGAACTTGTTTTCGATCCTTATCAATCTTATACTCTCACCACCCCTTGTGTTGATTCACACAAGTCTTGAGTGAAATCAATATGAAGATAGCAAGCATAAAGTTATGGGTGAAATGTGAGTTTTCTCATCAATGCTGGGAAAACTACCTCAACGTGCCTGCCTCCATGACACAACGTTCTTTTTCACCCACTTGGGCAGACAGAGAGAAAACAAACTTGCTAATCAGCCCGACTGACAGTGCTACTGCGTGGACCTGCCTGCATGGAAATCTACAGTCTTCATTCTCTTGCCCCTCTCCCTAAAGGACATAAACCATAAACTTCAAAATACAAAAATAAAAGCACATTCCAAATTACTATTCTAAGTGTCCTAACAAATCAGCTATGTGGAATTATTCCTTGAAATACCCAGTTCCCTTCACAGTAAACTGCAGGAGCTTCCCCAGCAATTAAAAGACTGACAAATGTATTCCCGCCCCTATGTTGATTCCGGTAGGAAAACTAGAAAAAGTTCCACGAGCCGAGCATTCCTCCCAGGAGCTCCTCCCTGCAAAGAACCCTCCAACACACCCCAAGATCCAACCCCACCTCCACGCAGACCACCCACCCAAGGTGATCTGTCACACTGATGGGCCCTACGACCACCTCCGCAAGCCTCTTCGCTCCAAATCTGTAGACCCCAGCCAACGACCCAACCTCCCAATCTTCGCGTTGCGTGGAGCCGCCTCCTTGCAGGAGCTCCGCTGTGCTGCAGAATGTTCCCATGCATCAGACGCCCTGAGTGGTTCTGAGAGATTCAGGAGCCCACGTCCTCCTACCCTCACCTTCACACCTTTCAGAAACAAAAAATATATAAATACGCGAAGCACAATGAGAAGAAATGCACGCAGGTTTTGAGCCCTCCTTTCCAGAAGGAGAGCGAGCCCGTTGGTGTCTGCGGGGTGCCCGGCGCACATCTCGCTGGTGTCTGGGTCCGGAGGGAAGACGAGGTTGTTGCCTTGGCCTTTCAAAAGAAACTGCAAATCCCCCCGAAGTTGCTGAAAAATTAACGCTACTCCCCACAAGCTCCGTCGGCAGCGCGTGGGTACACCAGGTACGTGCCACAAGAGCGGGGACCTGGTGGAGGTGGTTCGCCGCTGCACACCCAGCGCTTAGCACTGGGCCTGGCACACAGTGGGCGTCCCCGAAAATCAGTGTCTGTTCTAACACGGCTTCTTCCACCACGGCTACAGGATCCTGATCTTTTAGTCCCTTCAAACCTCAGCCCAAGTTCGCCTTCCTCTACCGTGGGCTGCAGCTGGGCCCTCGGAGCCCGGCGTAACAACATCAGACGGAAACTCTCTCGCCAAGAACCGTGCGCCGGGGCCGAAGGCGCACGGAGACGGGGCTACAACCTGAACCAGCCGGAGGAGCTGATTTTAAGGGTTCCCGAAGCATTACGGGCTCTGGGCTCCTTGTTTTGCGGCTGCCTCGCAGCGCAACAAACTTATTTTCTGACTAAAAAGAAGAAGGGTTGCCGTGGGGTGACGGCGGCGTCCTCGGTGCCCTGCCTCCTCCGTGTTCAGGGCGCACGGCGCCGGCTGCCCCGACCCCGCAGGGTAACCGGGCTCACGGCGGTTCGGCCCACAGCCCCTCTCCAGCCCTGCAGGAGGGGGAGCCCCGAAGAGACCTTCTCCACCTGGCAGCCTCCGAGAACCATGCTCTTTCCCCGAATCCGAGAGCCGGGGTGCCCGGGGCAGCGCGCACCCGGGCTGGAGCGGACCCCGGCAGCTCGCGCCTCACTTACCTGAGCACCTGAGCGCGGAGCCCGCTACCGCCTCGGGTGCGGCGCCGGCACAGTCCGACGGTCCCAGTGTAGTGGCGAAAGCTTCCTACTTGCGACCAATCCTGGTGTTGAAGCCGGTGCTCTGGCTGGTGCCGCGCTCCCCTCCCTCCTCACGCCCGCGGCTGCTCAAAAAACCCGGCGCGGCGGAGTTTAAGCTGCCGGCGCCTCAGCGTCGAGGACGGTGAGACGCGTGAGGCAGACGAAAGGCGCGGGGAGGGCGGGCGCCGGCGCGCAGCCGCGCTGAGCATGCTCAGTGCGCGACCGGAGGAGGCGCGCGCCCGGGGGGCTGCACCTGTCCAGCCCTGTCGGCGGGAGAAGAGCCCTGGTCCCCGCGAGAAGAGCTGTGAAAGGGCACCTCGCCTGAATCACAGGCACCCAAAGACCATCAAGCCAGTTACGGAGCAGGCGTGTAGAGGACGCGCAGCTTAGCGATGGGGAACAAACCGAAGCGATGCCGCCTTCCTTTGCAACCCGAGTATGGGGCGGGGCGCGGCGCAAGGAGGCGCGACCTGCTCCGGTACCCAAACCTCTGGTCTCAGGGAGACGCGGGGCCTCATTAGGGCGCCCTGGCCAGGGAAGCACTTCTGCTGTGGGGCTGAGAGTTGCCGAGTTCAGGAGGACTGGCGGGGAGCGGCTGGGGGGTTGTGGGGGGTGGACCCTAAACTTGAGAAGCCGGAAGAGGGGGCTTTTGAAAGATTTTACCTCCCTGTCCTTAGGGGGTGGACATTGGCCAGACAGGCAGCGTTACCGGCCTGGAGTCTCACCCATACGAGGGGGCTTTCGAGCCGGAACGTGTGTGTGTGTGTGTGTGTGTGTGTGTGTGTGTGTGTGTGTGTGTAAGAGGAAACGTTTGCCATGAAATAGGTCCGAGGATCCATTTGCGGTGTGTGCGGGCACACTGAAAGCTTTGTTATTCAGAAACATGTGCTTTGGACAGTGACGTTACCACGGTCATTCTATAGTATGCATCTACTGTTTTCTCGCAGAAATGGCTCTTTTCACCCCAACTCCAACCTCAGGGTAACCGTAGAGATGGGCAGCAATGCCCAGCCCGTCAACAACGCTGTGAAAAGTGAGTCTGACAGGCAGAGGAAAGCCAGCCGACTCGAACTCATCTGGAATGCATGTCCAGAAATCCCAAGAGAGGCCGGGTTCCTCTCCCAGGGAAAAAGCCCCAGCGTTTGCAGAACCCTGGTCTTCCTGAGCGTCGCTCAGCAATTCAGAGCTACATAAACAACTTCTGACCATTTACACGATCATGTAAACCTACCCTGACATCTCCATTATGGGGAAAAGACGTTAACTGGAAAACTATTTTTAAACTACTGTAGTAAGCAAACACCCAACTCCTACGAATATATGCAGCCGCCTTGTTAGTTCACACAATGTTTTTTTGTTTTTTTTTGTTTTTTTTTTTAATTCCTGTTCAGGAAGTGGGCAAATTCAAACATGGTAGTGGGCATTGCTGTGGTCAAAATTTTCACCACTTGAAATTCCATGGCTTTCCTTGTTGCTCCAGTTAATGCTAAGGAAAGGAGTTTTTGTTGTTGTTGTTTTTCCCAGATTTCTGTATTGCTTAAACTTGGAAAGAAATTTTAAGCTTTTTCCCTCCTCCTTGTGTGGTGTGTTTCTCTAGTAGAGGCACTTTCGCAAAATGGAAATGTTGATAATGCAAATATATTACATGGCAAATAACTAGTTAAAATGAATTGTTTCTCCTCTCTTTGAAGGCTTTTGTGTTCCTGACAGAAACATTACTTGTAATTTTTTTAGATTGACTATTTTTCTACACCTAGTCAATTTAAAAAAAAAAAATATATATATATATATATATATATATATATATGTTTTTCAGTAAAAATATATGACAAAAAATGCCTGGCCAGAAATTCTCCAGGAAATATTCATACATATACATGCATACTCTTAACATGTTTAGGGGAAAGTGGTATTTTAGACTCAAAACAAAATTTCAAAGAAAAAAGAATAAAGCAAGCCGTCATGTTCTCCCAAGGAGACTACAAACTGAGGCAATTTTTAAAGTTCTGTGAAGATTTTGGACAAAATCCCTTAACAGTGTTTCTGAATTTCACATTTAGATATTTTGTTTTCATTCTTTCCTTTAACCCTTCTTCCCTGTCTATTACATGCTAGGCATTGTATTCTAGCAGGGGCTGGGAAACAAAATGACCAAAACTTAGAATCTGCCCATAGTTCATCACGTAGTTGGGAAAACAGACATTATGTATCAGGAGAGATAGATTTGGGTCGTGTTGAGGGAATGTCAGTAAGTGTTATGATGAGAGACATTTGTTTTTTCTTTTCACGAACAGGGTCACACGGATCAAATGCTAAGCTTGATCAGCACTTCCCCAACTTTTTTTCCCAGAAGAACAGCCACAAGTTTAAAATGCAACAAATAATCCAGTCCCTCTTTTCCATCCGACAGAAAAGACATGAAGCTTACTGCCTGCCATCTCTGCCAAGAAAGGAAGCTTCTCACTAAAGCTCCCAGGATTGGGGAGTGTTCCTGGGAGAACCAGCCCCTGCCAGGAGACAAGAATGGTTTATTTTGATGACAACATCCTCACACGTGTGTCCCCGCATATCCGGGACTGGCTGGGTGTCAGTTTCTTGCTCAGGGAAGTTGTCATTGGGATTCTCTGGGGGGAAATGTTCCAAACGAATCAATTGACACTGCCAGCAGCAAGTTTAATACCACTGCACTGAGTGCCTACTCTGTATCAGTGCATGAATGAATTACTGGTGCTCACGTATTTTGCAAATAATCATCATTATAAGGCAGTGGAAAATTTCTCCTGCCCATTGGCCTAGGTAGCATCTAAGCTGAGACCCTCAATAACCCCCTATTCACCCCCCAAGGTAATTATTTACACACGTATGTGAAGTTTTGCTTCTAGGTCTTCTAATACAGGAGTATCTATGTGGACACAAGGTCACCTCTTACACTCATTAAACCAATCTGAACAGAGTCTGATAACTCTTAAGGGAAATCAACGCTGAAAATGCTTTTGACTTTCTGGAGACATGTGTGGAATACAACATCAGGTTAGACTCAGCATGCAACAGTTCTGAAAACTCCAGAAAGGGCATTTATCTGCTCCTGTTGCTTCTTCCACGCACATCATGAGGATTTGGTGGAAGTGGCTTTAATATAAGAGGGAGAAAGAGGAAGAGCATCACAGGAAAAGAAATATGTCTCTTCCAGACACATCTGATTTGATTTGACTTTCTTATACCTTGCATCCAGTGCCATTTAAACAAACTCACAAACACCACCCTCTTGGTTCCAAATGACTTGAATAAGGTCATCCAACGGCAAGAATGCTTCAATCAGATAACACATACCTTAGTTTTATAATTAGTTGTTGCTTATTTTTAGTGTATTAGGTATCTGGAGAAATCTTCAGGTGTGAAGCAACACTTGTATCCTATTCCCGTTTTTAAAACTAGTTCAAATTCACTTTAATCAAGTGGATAAAGCAGTACTTTTTAAAGAACTGTGTCATGAAGAGTTTTGTGTTCAGTGCTGAAATAGAGTAAAATAAAACAGAGCTCAGGTAAGGACTTTCAGACTAGCCTCCCTAAGGGTCCTCCTGTGCAATTGTTTTCGGTGACTGATGGATGCTTGAGCTTCAGCCTAAGGACATCAGAACAATAATGGCCACATACTGAGATAATGATAATTAGCAGACAAAAGCACAGTTAATTGCCATGAAGGGTGTCACAGAGACTGACAGAGTCAGAGTAAACTAGAAGCCTGACACCCCAGCCAAGACTCTTTTATAAACATGGCAGTGAGACTCCCACTGAATTTAAGCATAATGAACTGGAATTAGGAATCAATCAGCTGTGCTCCCCTTCACACTTTTCCAGATTTTATTAGACCCTTTATGCAAAATGCAAAAATAAAAGTTTCAGAGGACTTTGCTTTGAAAATGTATTTACAGGTGGTTTTCATTGTTTGCAGTAGTTATGCTCTATAAAGTCTCTGGGAACCCTGGATAAGTGAATACTAAAACCATTGCTCCTAGGAGAAATAAAGAGTTAGGTTCCTGTGAGCCTCTGGTGACAAAATTTTCATTAACCAATCAATAGAAAAAAACCTTGTTTTATGTGCATTTCTGCTTAAAGGCATCACATTTAATACCTATTGTTGATTCATTAACATTGTACTCACAGTCTGCGTCACTATAACTCATTCCTGAACAAAGCTTGTCTGACACATGTATTTTGTCTGTAAGGCACAGCACAGACTTCTTGCCCTTTGGAACACAAGATAGCACTTCGGCACTACGCTTCGGGCCGTTTTGAATGGCAAGATCTCCAATAAAAAAAGCACAAAAATGTGCCAAGTAGACTGCAAAAAGGAGACTTCTTTACAGTTAATAAATAAAACAGGAAAGCAGAGCATCACCTTCTTAGACTTCAACTAGGAGAGTGGGCAACTTAAATTTCTCACCGCTCTGTGTGTGTCCACAAATGACCACAAAGGTGCCACAGGTGCTGACTTTGGGGTTACAAATAAATTTCAGTAAGTAGACAAATTTGCAAATATGGAATCTGTGAATAATGAAGATGACTATACCAAATATCCCCTTTAAATGGCTAGCCACATTAGTCCATATGGTATGTGATTCAAGTTATAGATACTCAGTTTACATGCAGTCATTTTAGAAATACATTACTGAGAGGGAAAAAATTATATTTTGTACTATCAAAGACTGTCTTCTGCCAGTTTCCTCAAATAAATTATATGTTACAATCACATAGGAATTTTCTGTTTATTACAGACCACGGTCATTTTGTGTTTATTTCCAAAGTGGATTTTGGAGTTTTTGTTGCTATTGTTCAACATGACAATTCATGCAGTTGTTCACAAAGAAGGATGACTTCAAGAGCTAGGTAAAGTTAAGAGTAAAGAGAGAGGAAGGTTAGTGAAGTGAAAGGTGTATCTCTTTAGGAGCTAAGAAAACTGGAGTTCTGGTCTTGGCCCAAGAATGTCATAATCTTAGATGAGACATAAGACAGACAATTATCTCTGCAGAAGGCTAGATGCGGAGGAAACCAATCCATGGGCCGAAATGAATGTCAGATTCTAATAATGGATTTTTTGTTCTATGAAAGGGATTTGGGAAATAAATAGTTTGTATAGGAATCCTTTAATAATATTGTTAAAAGTTTAGATTTGAGGTCTCAGCCCATGCTAGGAAATTTTATAAGATGGTCCCCAATGATCCATGCTCTCTAGTATTCACGCCTTTCCTTAATTCCTTTCCTTTCAACTGTTGGCTAGACTTACTGATTCACCATTAGTGATTCACTGAAATGATGGATGTCACTTTCAAGATAAGGTTACACAAAGACTGTGGCTTCTCTCTTGGGTACTCTCCCTCCCTCTCTCTCAGATTGCCAGATATGATGGGACTCAGTCTACGGAAAGGCCCCCATGGCAGATAACTAAGGCATGACAGCGTTCATTAGAAGTAGATCCATTGAAGCTTACCAAGAGCTATGTGAGTGAGCTTGGAAGCAGATTCTTCAGTCCCAGGAAAATCGTGAAATGACTAAATCACTGGCCAACAGCTTGACTTTGATTTCATGGGAGACCTTCAGTCAGAAGCACCCTCACTAAGAGGTACCTAGATTCAAGATCAGTAACACTGACTAATTAATGTTTGTGCATTTAATCCCCTATGTTTTGATATAATTTGTTGATAATTAGCTAATACACTCCCCAAGATATTCTGATTTGATAAGTTTGGGATGGAGCTTGGATGTGTGCCTTTTACAAACAAGCCAAGTGATTCTGATGCATGTGGTTCATGGACTACACTTTTGTAAACCCTGGTATTTGGTGATGAAAGAGTTACAAAAAATTTAGAGTTCATCAAATCATACATCTTTCATATTTCTAAACAATATTATACTCACAGAAGAATAATTATAGATTTTCTTAAATATTTTCATGTTGGAAATATTGTTTTAATATCATTTTCTTCACTTACAATGTGCCCTGAAATTTTTTCCTATCGTTGAATACTTTTCAATGCCCTAATTTTTAAAAGCTGCTTAATACTCCATTTTAGAATAAACTACAAATTAATCAATTCTCCATCAATTGTTGAACATTTAAATTGCATATGTTCTCCCATGGTAAACTTTTTGATAAAGATATTGAAGTTAACTTTTACACACACCCTTAATTATTTCTTTAGAATAAAGTATTGTGATTTTGCTCATTCTTAATTATTAGATTCTTTTGGATAGATAACCATTACCTCCAAGAATTAAAGGTAGGTGAGAGCTCTAGGTCTTATTCTCAACACCTTCAAAACAAAGTAATAAATTATAATAAAAGAAGATTCAAGGCTAAATTCTGTGTATGTAAGAACATAGCAAGGAGACATAAAAAAGCATCATTCAAACTGTAAGCTCAACAAGGCACCAGCTCTCTATCCTACAGGCTCTGTAATAGCCCTTTGAAAGAAAGATTCACTAGTGTCAGTTGCAGCAATATTGCAAGGGCAGGGTTCATTTAACATTTTAATTGGAGTTAGGCAACAAAATCCTCTGGAAAGTGATCAACACAGAAATGATTACAATCATAAGCATGGGACACAATTCCTAAGAATATAGGCTATTGCTCTCACAAGAACATAGATTCTTATGTTCTGCAAGAGCAAAACTCACTGCAGTATTTCTAGTAAAACTCATATCTTGAGCACCACTCATTTCACCAGCGAATAATCATTGCTATCTTCAGTTATGTCAATTAGCAAAGCTTTTATCATTGATCTTAAATAAAGTTAATTGGATCTCATGTGGGTTTCTGATAAGAGGCTTTCAGATGCTAACTATCTACATCTGGAATATGCTCTCCTGATTAGAGAAATACAAATGTTAACAAACCACAGCAAGAGGGTAGGGAAAACTAACACACACACACACACACACACACACACACACACACACACACACACAGCCATCAACCATACATCACACCACTGTGCTAACATTTTTAAATAAACTGAATGCAACATAGAAAAGTTGTGCACATTTTTAATATGATGTTGATCCCTTTTGCCAAAATTTATGTCAACTTACTCTCTCATCAGTAGTATATTTTCCCAGTTTATTCCATACTTGCTGAGTAATATAATTTTACCTATACCTTTTCTAATTTGTGGACATAAAGTATTTCTCTTTTTTCTTTTCCTTGTTACTAGTGAGGTTCCATGTTTACATACGTTTGTTATATGCATCTTGTGAAATGCCAGTTTGTGTTCTTTGTTCATTTACTTATTTGAGTGTTTATCTTTATCCTAGAGATTTGCCAAAGTTTTCATAATATTGAAGATAATAAAACTTTATCTTTGCAAATATTTTTCTGTTTGCTTTTTAAATTTAGACACATACACACATTTTACCTTTTTCTATAATTAGATTTAGTGCTTTTTCCTTACATTCTTTTTTCTAGCTTTATTGACATAAAGTTGACGTATAACATTGTGTGAGTTTAAAGTATACAATGTGATGATTTGATGTACAAATTGTGAAATGTTTACCGCAGTAAGGCTAACTAACAAATCCTTTATCTTACAAAATTACTTTTTTTGGTTATTGTTGTTATGGTAAGAACATTTAAGATTTACCCCTTTAGCGACTTTCAAATAGACAACATAGTATTATTAACTGGAGTCAGTATGCTTGAATATTAGATGTCCAGATGTATTCCTCTTACATTTTACATTATAATTTACATTCCCCTCAACAGTGACAAGGAGTCCCCTTTCTCCACATCCTCACCAGCAGTTTATATCTCTTGTTTTTGGGGTAATAGCCATTCTAGGAGGTGTGAGGTGATACCTCATTATGGTTTTGATTGGTGTTTCCCTAATGATTCGTGATGCTGAGCACCTTCTCATGTACCTGTTGGGCATTTGTGTCTTCTTTGGAAAAATGTCTATTCTGTTCCTTTGCCCACTATTATTATATATTATTATGTATATTTTTGGAATTTCTCCATTCAGATCTGGTAGTATTTGCCTAACATATTTAGGGGCTCTGATGTTGGGTTCATATGTATTTATACTTGTATCTCCCTGATGAATGGACCACTTTATCATTATATAATGACCAACTTTTTCTCTTGTTAATTTTTGACCTAAAGTCTATGTTGTTTGATATAAGTATAGCTACCCCTGTTCTCTTTTGGTTTCTGTTTTCATGGAATATCTTTTCCCATCCCTTCACTTAGAGCCTACATATGTCCTTAATCTGAAATGAATCTTTTGTAGGAGGCATGTAGGAGGTCTTGTTTTTTATCCATTCAGCCACCGATACCTTTTGGTTGGAGAATTTAATTTATTTACATTTAAAGTAATTATTAATAGGTAAGAACTTACTAACACTACCTTGTTAACTAATTTCTAGCTGACTCTGTAGTTCCTTTGTTTCTCTCTTGCTATCTTCCTTTGTGATTTGATGATATTCCATAACAACATGCTTTGAGTCACTTCTCTTTACCTCATTCATAGATACTGTAGGGTTTGCTTTGTGCTAACACTGAGGCTTACATAAAATATCTTATAACAGTATTTCTAAAGCTGATAACAACTTAACTTTGATCCATACCAAAAATCTTCTCTTTTACGCCCCACACCACATTTCATGTTTTTGATATCATAATTTACATCATTTTTACATTGTGTATCCATTAAGAAATTTTTATAGCTCTGTTAATACTTCTGTCCTTTAGCCTTTATACTAGAGTTAAGGATTTAATACACCAACAAATACAGAATTGGAGTATCCTGAATTTGGCTATATGATTATCTTTACCACTGTGTTTTATATTTTCATATGTTTTTATGTTACTAATTAGCATTCTTTCATTTTGGCTTGAGGAACTCCTTTCCAAGGCATTTCTTGAAAGGCAGGTCTAGTGGTGATGAACTCCCTCAGCTTTTGTTTTTTTGGAAAGTCTTTATTTCTCCATTTCTGAAGGACAATTTTACTGGGTAAAGTATTTTTCATTGGCAGTTTCTTCTTTCTTTCTTTGAAAATATCATTCCACTCTCACTTGGCCCATAAGGTTTCTGCTGAGAATTCTACTGATACCATTTTAGAGATCCCTTATAAGTTACTCTTTCTCTGATTTTTGACAGTTTTATTATAATGTGTCTTGAAGAAGATAACTAAGTTGAATATTTTTCGAGACCTAAGACCTTCATGAGATTGAATGTCTAAATCTTTCCTCAGATTTGTGGGAAATTCACAGCTCTTATTTCTTTTCTAAAACAACAAAAAAAAATTCAGTTTATTTAAATTTTGAAAAATTTCAACCATTTGTCTCACCCCCTAACTGCCCCCCCCAACCTCTTGCAATCACCAACTTATTCAAAATATCTATAAGCCTGTTTTTCGTTTGTTTTTAGATTCCACATACACGTGAAATCATACAGTGCTTGTATTTCTGTCTGACTTATTTCACTTATCATGATGCCCTTCAGGTCCATACTTGTTGATGCAAATGGCAAGATTTCATTCTTTTTTATAGCTGAATAATATTCTATTGTGTATATATACCACATCTTTTTTATCCATTCATCCAGCAAGGGACCCTTAGGTGGGCCAGGGCCAGCAGCTGGGGCTGGGGACAACTGTGTGAGCACTAGTAGCTGCAGGGGCCCTGGCTGTCAGTGTGCACTCATGTGGTTATAGGGTCTTGCCATAAGCATGTGCATAGCAGGGGAGGCTGGTGACAGGAGTATGTACAGCTGCAGGGGTTAGCCTGGAATATACACACAGGGTTGGGGGTCAGCTGTGGGAGGTGGTGTCTAGGCTGGTGTTTGCATGTGCATCAGCAGAGGTTGGGGCTTAGTGCAGGTGTGGGCTTCAACAGGAGGTGGAGGAGGGAGCAGAGAGAGACTCAGATAGCTGGTGTCTGTGAATGTGAAAACTTCAGTGGCAAAACCTGCAAGGAGACGTGGCACCTGTGCTGGCCATTGGTTTCTTCAGTGTCACGTGAAAGCTTCTAGGGTCCTCTGAGGAGCAGGAAAACATGGTCACTACAGTTGTGTGGCTGGTATCGGTAAGCCCTGCCCTTCTTCCTTGTTCCCGACTATCTTTAGACATCTCAGCCTTGCAGGGCTCTGGTTACGATGAAACCAAAGCAAGTCCTTCCTGCAGTGCTCTGAAAGGCTGGGGAAACTGCTCATTCCACTCTCCCATTCCTGGCTAAGGGAATTCTTTTTTCCTCTTAATTTCTTCTTTTTTCTTAATTGAAGTGTAGTTGATTTACAGTGTTGTGCTATTTTCAGGTATACAGCAAAGTGATTCAAATATATATATATATATATATAAGAATATATATAATATATAATAATAGCGGGGAAAAGAACAGAATAGACATTTTTCCAAAGAAGACATACAAAAGAATCAAGATTTCTTCTAAATCTAGAGGATCACTCAGAGAGAATCATGCCACTGTCCCCACAACCAGTTTCAAAGCCATGGCTCATAGATTTTGCACAGGGGGAAAAGCAAACCATAAGCTCTCTGGGTAAAAATAAATAAATAAATACAAGACAAAAAACAAGCAAACATATTGAGTTTACTTGAAAGAGTTTGAGGAAGTTCAATTCTAAGGGTGCTCTCAAAAACAATGAGGGTTTTGGTAGAAAGCAATTAAAAGGAGGCTGATAGCTTCCTAAGAGATATTAGGTAAATCATAGGCCAGTAAGTTTACCAGAGAAAGACAGCTTAGAAGAGCCTTCCTTGGGTCAAAACAAACCTAAAACATTTACCTCGAGAATTATGCCCATAAAGCAACTTAAATTTAAGTGGGTCAGTCTCAGTCTAGGGAGCAATAATGCCCCTGTGTTTTGTGAAACACAGACTGGTAATTAATAGAGCTTAACAGCTGGATGTGATCAAGGAAAAAGAGAGTCTGAAGAGAGCCTTCCTAGAACAACTGTCTTCCCAGGGTGACTGTGTGCATGCCCAGCCTGTGCTCTCTGAAGAACATAGCAGCCTTCACACTGTGAGAGAAGTGGACTTCACTGTAATAGTCCAGTGAGTGACTAAACAAATAAACAATAAAACAAGAATTACAAACAGCTGAGGCAAAAGTACACCCCTCCAGAGTTTTTACAATATATTATTTAAAATATCCACTTTTCAACAGAAAATTACAAGACACACAAAGATTCAGGAAAGTGTGACCCACACAACAGGAGGGGGAAAAAAAGCAGGCAACAGAAACTTCCCTTGAGAGGGACAAGATGTCAGACTTAACAGAAGAAGACTTCAAAGTAGCCATTGTAAACATGCTCAAAGAATGAAAGAGAAGCATGATTGAAGAAATAAAGGAAGGCATGAAGATAATTTTGCATCAAGTAGAAAATGTCAGGAAAGAGATGGAAATTATTAAAAAAGCCCCAAATGCACAGACCTACTAAAGAATGGACTTGAGGATATGGGGAGGGGGAGGGGTGAGATGTGACAGGGTGAGAGAGTGTCATGGACATATATACACTACCAAATGTAAAATAGATAGCTAGCGGGAAGCAGCCGCATAGCACAGGGAGATCAGCTCGGTGCTTTGTGACCACCTAGAGGGGTGGGATAGGGAGGGTGGGAGGGAGGGAGATGCAAGAGGGAAGAGATATGGGAACATATGTATATGTATAACTGATTAAGAAAAAAAAAAAAAAAAAGACCCAAATGGAATTTCTGTAGTTGAAAAGTACAATACTTGAAATGAAATCTGTATATGACTGTCCAGATTAATATTATTTAGCATAGCCAAAAAGTGGAAACAACCTGTATATCCAACAAATAATGAATAAGTAAACAAAATGTTATGCATCATGTATTTGAATATTATTTAGCCATGAAAAAGAATGAAGCAATGTTACATGGTACAACATGAAAGAATATTGAAAACATGCTAAATTAAAGAAACTAGTCACAAAAGACCACATACTATAAGATTCCATTCATATGAAATGTTCAGAACAGGGAAATCTATAGAGACAGAAAGTAAATTAGTGGTTGCTTAGGGCTGGGGATTGGTAGGGTTGGGGGGATGCAATGCTAGTTAAAGAGTACAGGATTTCCTTTGGGGATGATGAAAATGTTCTGAAATTGATTTTGGTGATGTTTGCACAACTATGTGAATATACTAAATATACCAAGTGTTTGGTATGAGAATTATATCTCAATAAAACTGTTACCAAAAAACCCCCTGTATTCTCATGGGAACATAAAAACCCACCTATATTTTCTGCTACCATATGTATGCTTTTGTTTTAAAAAAAGTCTTTAATTCATCTGGCATTAAGTCTAGTTTATAGGTGATTTTTAAACTACTGTTTTTGTTTACTGAATGATAATCCAGTTATCCCAATGTCATTGCATATAGCAGTTCAGTCATAATGTTATCCATTCTACTCTTGCCAAAGAAATAGCTTGCCCTTTGAATTATGTGGAAAAAAAGATAATTAAAAAGAACACAATTAAGATGCTAAAGGAAATAACTTCAAGATATAGCACTTGGTTGGAAATATTTTACTCAAAGATCCTGCTTTGAGGAAGAATAAGTATGAAACAAAAAGGTGACTAACCCTTGGTAAAGGTGAATCTTCTCAAGTTGAGAGTGTAATTACTCTCATGAGAGTACCATGAGAGCAAACTGATGAACCAGCAGCAGGGGCAGTGGAGGGAGTGGGATGTCAAGTAAGAAGGTATTTGCTGCTGAAATAAAAATAACACCAAGTCATGCATATTTTATTTTTCTAACAAATCTGTTTTTCAACAAATCTGAAACGTTAATTTATTTTTAATAAAATATGACATGTATTTAATTAAATATATATTACTTAATTCATAATATTCTTGGAGACATACACCAGTATTATTCTTATTAATTATTATATATGATATATTTTAATATTTGTTAGGACAGGTAATCATTTTGATTCTTCTTTCCTGGTAGGTTTGGCTGTTTTTCTTTTTTTAGCTGACTCTTCAGAATATCTATTTGAATTATTTTGTCAGATGAAAAATTGTTAGTGATATTTTAATTTGGATAACATAAAGTATGAAAAAATAATGACACCTACACACATTTATTAAGTGCTTTTGATGTGTTAGAAAATAAGCATAATCCTTACATGCCCTATATCAGTTGATCCTTATAAGACGTTTAAGAGATAGTGTGGTTTCTTAAACTTCTAAAATTGTGAAATATATACACACAGAAAAGTACATAAACATAAATGTAGAGATCCATATACTGTTACAAAGTGGACATCTGTTTAACCAGTAAACATATTAGGAAGCAGAACATTGCCAGCACCCCTAAAGCTCCTGATACCCTCTTCCAATGACCACTCCTTCCTCCTCCTTAAAGAGAGCCATTCTCCTGACAGCTAACGAGCATTATGTATTGTTATATTTAAGGTATATATCTTGCAATTAGTATGCAACTGAGTTTTATTCTTAATTTCAGTTTGATAATCCTTATCTTGTAAGTGGAATGATTTTTCCATTTAATTTAAATGTAATTACTGACATATTTATGTTAAAATCCATATTATTATTTGCCCTGCCTCTTGTATGCTCTTTTCTTGCCCCCTCTTGCCTTCTTTTGGAGTAATTGTTTTATCAATCAATTTCCCCCTCTATTAGTTTGATATTTACCCACTCTTTTATGAGTGTTCCTTTGGAAGTATATGAACTGCTTAGGGCAC
This sequence comes from Balaenoptera physalus, assembly GCF_965194825.1. Lineage (NCBI taxonomy): Eukaryota > Metazoa > Chordata > Mammalia > Artiodactyla > Balaenopteridae > Balaenoptera > Balaenoptera physalus. Next base: position 96,941,556 of record NC_138896.1, on the reverse strand, counting down.
ACTGCAGTGGTCCACTAGTTCCCACCTGGTGTCCACAGCTGGGCTGGGAGGAGCAGGGGTGGAAGGGGCCTCCTTGGTCTGAAGAAGAGGTCTGAGGTCCTACTTGAGGAATGAAAGGAGAGTCCTAGAGGAGCCATGATCCAGGGACCATCACACTTGTCCATGGTTGTGACTTGTCACCCCTGCACCAACCTGCATCTGTTTCCCCAAGTGATTAGCAGTAAAAACCTTTAGTGGAAAACAAAACAAAACAAAACAATTTGGGCTGGGTTTATCTAGGTTGTTCTTCCTGCCGGAGTGGCTTATGCAGCTGCAGTCACCTGATTGCTGAACTGGGAATGGATAGTCATGTGTCTAATTGTTGGTGTTGGCTATTTGTTGAGCTGCTCTCTTCATATGGTCTCTCACCCTCATGCAGGTTAACCCCAGCTTCTTCACTTGCAGTCTACAGGCAGCAAGGGAGTGGCAGGCAAAGTCCCAAAGCCTCTTGAGGTCTGTGCTCAGAAATTCAACATCAAAACTTCTTCCCTATTCTTACTAGTCAAAACAAATGGACTTACTAGTGTAAATTCAAGGAAGTTAAACAATACACTACACTTCCTGATAGAAGGAATCAGAGGCAACAGGGTCATGTTACAAAAATGGCTTTCTTTAGGGATGGGGAGAATTTCTGACTTTTTTTTCTATCATTGGAAGAGCTTCTTGAATCTGTGACAATGTCTTTTTAAGACATTAAGTTTTATAAAACTCTCAGGCACCATATCTTCAAATATTGCTTCTGCCTGATTCCTTCTATAGTTTCCTTTTGAACTCCAGTTACCCATATGTTAGACCCTCTTACTCCATTTCTTATACATACTACCCTCCACTCTATATTTTTCTTTTTCCTTTTTTTTTTCTTTTTTCTTTTTGTATTCATGGCTCTTTATATACAGTCTGGATATTTTCTTCTGACTTATATTTTAGTTTACTATTTTTCTCTCCAAATACATCTAATCTTCTTTCATACTCATACAAGGAGTTTTATAGCTCCAAGATTGCATTTTCAACTCTATTTGTACTCTAACAAAGTTCTCAATCTCGTCTTTCTCTAATGTAATATTCTTAGTTATTTTAAAGTCTGGTTAAAATAACTCCCTTATCCAGAATTCTTACGAATCAATTTCTATTTCTATGGTTGGCTTTCTTGCTTTTCATTCACATGGTCTTTATTCCTCATGTGCCTGGTTATTTTTGATTCAGTATGAGACATTTTATAGGAAAAGTTATAAAAATAATTTGAGCCCTAGGATGATATGATCTTTTCCAGAGAGTGTTTATGCTTGAGTCTGGCAGGAGGCTAGAGTCAATGGCAATATCAGTTTAACTTAATCTTATTACAGGAATTTAAGGTCATCAATATTCATAGAGGGTCAGTCTACATGATCCTTAAGTACAGCATGAAAGATTTACCAAGGTACCTTTTTTTTTTTTGGAGATGAGACTCCCTTTATTCCCTTAGGCTGTTAAATATGTTGGTCATTTCCCCTGTCTTTTTAGCCCCTGCTCACATCAGGAATGGCCTTTGAAGGTCAGTAACCCCCAAGTCCATGCTTATCTCAATGGCTTTCCTCCTTCTTGAAGATCTTCACTGTCTTGTTAGCTCTCTGATTCCTGCAGGCAGACATTTTTAAAGACTTTATTCAATGTGTTATCAGTGGGAAAGGTGGTCTGAATTGCCTTGTCTGCCCTTACCAAAAGCAGATGTCCCAGTAGTTTCTATTATTATCCTTTTACTAATTAGGAACTTAACAATGTTCACACATCTAATAAATGAAAGATTGAGAGAAAGTGACATGTTTACAGTACTAGGCTTTCCAATTCTGTAATGCTCAATTACTTTGCAATTATAGATATTTATTAAAAAGAAAAGAAAAAAGTAACATCTGCCAATAACTTTATTCTTTTTTTTTAAGAAATTTGTTTGTTTATTTATTTTATTTTTGGCTGCACTGGGTCTTTGTTGCTGCGCGCAGGCTTTCTCTAGTTGCAGTGAGCGGGGGCGACTCTTTTTTTGTGGTGCGCGGGCTTCTCATTGCAGTGGCTTCTCTTGTTGCGGAGCATGGGCTCTAGGCACGCAGGCTTCAGTAGTTGTGGTTCACGGGCTCTAGAGCGCAGGTTCAGTAGTTGTGGCGCACAGGCTTAGATGCTCCGTGGCATGTGGGATCTTCCCGGACAGGGCTCGAACCCATGTCCCCAGCACTGGCAGGCAGATTCTTAACCACTGCGCCACCAGGGAAGCCCAAGAACTTTATTCTTATAATTCAGTTCAATTAATATTTATTAAACACTTATTATGTGTTAAGCACCCAATAAAGCAATGGGAAGAAATGACATACACAAACAGCACAAATAGAACCCTCTCTCAGTTCTTAGTCTGTGGTTGGAAAAAGTTACTATAGTTCATAAACAGTTAATAATTACTTCGATTCAGTATATAACATGTTAGAGTAATTATTTTGGATTAAGTGATATTTCTATAAATATATATTTATATATCCAAGCATATCTATTTTTCTACCTGTATAATGTAAAATATCTGCTTCTGGAGCCTCTAATTCAGTGTCTTTCCAAATGTGGTTAAGGATCTTGGTATCAGAATCACTAGGGGTGCTTGTTAAAATCACACTCCTGGATCCATCCCAGAATAACAAAATATTAATCTCTTTTTGTAAGGCCCTTGGAAGCTGCAAAAGCACCCAAATGATTTTCATGCACATTAAACATGGATATCTGCTACCTTAAGTGTATAGGTGTTCTTTAAGTCTTTCACAAAGAGCTCTTATAACTTATTTATTTTTTCTTGAACACTTTACCGTTTTTCAGGACTTCAATGACTACTTTTAGTAAGACAAATATCAAATCTCCGTATTTAATCTAAATGTTTCTCCTGAGAACTGGACCTGTATGTCCATTTGTCTTCTAAAGAAATTCATGTGGATGTTCCATAGGCAAGAATGTCCAAATCTTACTGATTGTCTTGACTATTCTCCTAACTCATTCCCCATTTATTCATACTCCTTTGTTGCCCTCAGAGTGAAAGTTCTTACTGTACATTGAGCTGCTCAACACAAAAACATGACCTTTATCCTTCACTCCTCTCTCCTCTCCATTATTTCATTCAATATTTTAATGAAATTAAAAGTCTGATTCAGTAGACTTCATCAATATGTCCCAAATTAACCCAATTCTTTCCATGTTTACTGACATAATACTAGCTCTAGGTTTCTGTTGGCTAGGGAGTAAACTTACTAAAAACAAACAAACACTTTCAGCTTTAAGGCTCTCATATCTGTGACCACTGAATCAGAATGACCAGACATGATGGCTAAAAATTCATACACTTGGGACCTACCTCATATTTATTCAATTGTAGTTATGGGAGTAGAGCCAGGAATCATTTAAAAATAAATATCTCCAGGCAATTATCATGCAAATATAAGTGTGAGAACTTCTGCTTTTAGAGCTGGACACTTTCCCTAGAAGGCTTAAATGTAGGGTGGTTGAATAGTCAGAAATAAAAGAAGTCTGGTACTCAAAGAATTTCAGATGTGAAAGAAACCAGAGAGATAATGTACTCCAACCCACAGAGGGAAAGCTGAGACAAATATGATCACCCGGTTGATTAGTGACAGACTCAAGAAAGGAAGCTAGAATAGGTGACTTCCAATCAAGAAATCTCCATTTTACTATGCTGCTGCCCTCTTTTCAATATATTCAAAGTTAGAGATTATTTTAGGAAAATTATTTAGTCAAACTAGAATTTGGTAATGATATAAATCACCCAATGTTATCTCTCATGTAAAATATATATATCTTATTCACATTTTTTTGTAAAAAAAAATGCTTTACTTAAGCATTTCATGGTCAAGATATCTAAATGCTTCTAAAGAAGACTGGTGCATATTTCTTATTAAAGGAAAAGGTGTACTTTGTAGGTTTTTCAATGTAACCCTCAAGTGCATTTACAATCATTTTAATTGTGAGGCAAGACTTTGAATTGGAAGCCCCTATAGCTTTCCTACTCAAAGAATGCAAAGAAACTTTGAGATTTAGGTTTTAAGAAGTCATCTACCTAGAAATCTTCAAGGAAGAATATACTTGTTTAACTTTATTATCTAGCTCCAAACTTGAAACTGCAGTTTAAAAAAAGTAATAGTTTCTTTCCAATTATTAAAGAGACAAGTATTTCAGAAGAGATGTTTAAATGCTGTATTAAAACTTGTTCAAAATGTCTTGCATAAACAGAAAAAAAGTTTCAAGTTCGAACAAAAAACAGCAGTCTCAGGAAGATTTGTGAAACTCAGACTATATTAGCACTTCAAATTTTCTTGAAAATCTCTAACAAACTTTTGTCCATGGATTAAAGAATGTGAAATCCCATCAGCATTAAATAGTCATTTATTAGGTAGATTGCATGAGACCAGGGCTAAGTTTGGGGCTTTCTCAGTGTTCCTTCTCAACATCTCTGTGGGAGTCAAATTCAGCCTTATATCTGTGGTTTTCTTAGGGAGAGAAGAGTTTCCTACCATCCTCCAGTGGTTTCAAACCTTTACTTTCTCTCAGTATAAGATTCTGTGTGTCAAAGGGTTTCCTACATACCCCATGTGTAGTTGGCTTTTGCTTCTATCCCTTCCTGGGAACCGGAGAATTTCGTAAAATGGCCACAGCAGATTAAGGATTTTAATGTAGTGGAGGAAAGGATCTGGAGATGTGCGTCTGGTTTCCTTCCTGTGTGGCATTAAAAGTTCCCTGTCTAGTGTTCTGTTTTGCCCACAGGCTTTTGTACAACACTCAGGAGAGGTCTAATGAAAAGAGTTTGCGGAGAGCAGACTCCCATTAAGATTGGGGACCAAAGTTAACCTTAACTCTCAGGCTAACCACACCTGTCATTTAAGAATTCGCCAGAATTTTAGCAGTTTTCTTGCAAAGCACTTTAATGGCAGCCACTTCTTCCTCCCTTGCTCTGCCAAAGGTGGAACAGTTCATTATGTCCAATCTCTTCTTGGAGGAATGTGGCACTTCAGGAATTCAGTTCACCTAGTTGCATGCACCTTTGGTCACTCATGGGCTCAGAAAAAAAGTTATGATTTTGTAGTTTATTCACTCTTTCTTCTCATTCTCTTAACACTGTCTTTTGCAGAGAAGATGTTTTTAATTTTAATGAATTCCAACTTACCACGTTTTTCTTTCATGGGTTGTACTTTGGGTCTTGTATCTAAAGAGTTAACAAATTTAAGGTCACCTAATTTTTCTCTTATGTTCTCTTCTAGGGTTTTTATAGGTTTGCATTTATTTATAGTTCTGTGATTCATTTTGTGTTAATTTTTGTGAAAGGTTTAAGGTCGATGTTTAGAGTCTTGGGGGTTTTTTTGGGCATTTTGTCCGCTTTTTCCAGTACCCTTTGTGGAAAAGCTGTTCTACATTTTTAAATTCTTTTTTTTTTACACTGTAATTAAATTAGAAAAAAAAATTTTATTGGCCTGTCTTTGAGTTAACTGAGCCTTTCTTTCTCTTTGTCCAATATTTTGTTGTGTGTCCAATCAGTTTGCATTTTTGAAATTACATTTTTCAAATCTAGAATTTCCAGATATTCTTTAAGCTTTGCACTTTGTCTTGAAATTGTCCATGTCTTCCCTCGTTTGGTCCATCCACCTCTGTGTATGCTTTAACCCACTTATAAATTTGTCTGAAGGGCTTTGTCTACTAATTCTTACATCTGGATCATCTGTGTTTATGTCTCTATTGTCTCTTTTTTCTCTTGCTTATGAATCATAGTTCTCTACTTCTTTGCAAGTCTACAAATTTTTATTCTGTGCTGTACATTGTGGATTTTGGACATTTTTTTATTTTGTTATTTTCCTTCAGTGAATGTTGAGTTTTATTCTGGTAATTTATTGACCATTCATTTTAATCATATTGAGGCTCAGTTGTAGACTTGGTAAGATGGATTTACTTCAGTTTGCCATTAGTTCTACAGCATTGTTGCTTTTCTTGGATATGTTCCTTACTCTTAAGTAATGAACCTTTTGGGGTTTCAATGGAAAGCCCAAGGTGTTTATCAAGCACCTTTAAGTTGACAAGATTTTAGCTCGAAACTCTGTGTCCCTGACGTCAGGCAACTACTGAAATCTCTGTTTAGATATTTAGCCACTCAGATGCTGCCTTATGATTTTTTTACTCAGCAAATTTGCAGTTTAGGACCTAGCCAAAGTTAGAAGATGAATCTGTAATCATATTTGGTATTTTGGACTTATCCTTCTGTATTTGAGTCCTTTTGGGGATTTTCCCCTCAGTTTCAAGCCACTGTGGCAGTTCTGAACTCCAGTCTCTGTCTCTTCAGCACTGCCTCTTTATGCTTGATTTCTTCCCTGTTTGTCATAGTGAGCTGGGATGTGCCTTCAGGGAAAGTTCAGGTAAATATGGAGTTCACCTGTTGTGTTTCTCTTCTTTTATACACTTACAGTTGCCATCTGAAGGGAAATTAAACTGAAGGGAAATTAAACTCTGTCCTTAATGAATACAGAATTCCTCCCTTCCCAATTATAGTTATCATAAAGTCCCTGTCTGACAATCGCAATGTCTCAACAATCCTGGATCTGTTTGTATGGTCTGTTTTCTTTTCCCTTTAGGTGTTTGGTCATTTGCTTTTCTTTCCTAGTATGCCTGGTAATATGGGGTGCTGGACATTGAACATGAAAAATTGTAGAGCCTCCGGATGATCTTATCTTACTCTAGGAAGGATTAATATTCTTCCAAGAACATTTAAAGTACA